>NC_140296.1:202630823-203263594 GCF_964211825.1 Aythya ferina
AGCAAGACATAACAGGAAAGCTTGCAGAACTAATAAGACAGCTTTGGTTAGCACAAAACATGGTGTCTCCATGGAGCAGTTGTCCAGCTCTCTGCTGTCAATTTCTGAGCAATTAGCTCTACATCAGTTAGTGTGGAATTAATTTCATGTACCTTGACCAGCTAAAACTGCTGTTCCAGCATTAGGGGGTAAATACAAATTAACAAGTTCTTTTACCAAAGACTCATTCTCACTTTTGCCCCAACTTTTCAGTTAACTTGGAAATTGGAGGAGAGAATAGGAGCACTGTTCAATAAACAGTGAACAAGATGTAGAAAAGCAACAAATTGTGTTTCTCTCCATAAACCTGAATGATTTCAGGCTCTCCCAAATAGCAGTATTAGCACAACTGAACTGCAAAAGGCTTTTCACAAGTTTCCCATTACTACAGTCAAGGAGCTTGGATTTCATGCCCAACATCCAAGGAGTTAAGAACAATTTTCATTCCTAGAACACAAGTCAGAGAAAACCTAATACAGCAGCTCAATGTTTTTTCCACTAAATCAGACACAGAAGGACTGATGGGGAAACTGCAATTTGGCTTGTGCAGTTACTCTTTAGTAAATGTTCATCAGATAACCGTAACCCTGGTCTAGTCCATTAATGTGTCATTTCGGGAGATTGCCAGGATTTTTACTGGCTAGCTAAGGCTAGGAAAAGTTTTGTTTTGTTTTGTTTTGTTTTGTTTTGGATTGGATTGGTTTGGTTTGGTTTGGTTTGCTGTTGGTGGTGGTTTGGTTTTGTTTTGATTTTTATTTTTTTTCCCAGAGAACATGGAAATAATCTTATCTGTTCAGTTTCTTTGAATCCTGAGGTAATTTACCATTCTCATTGCTATATATCAAGAGAAGAGGCAAATACAGAAACTGTCATTTATTCCACTAATGGAATTAAAAATGAATGTAGTCCACAGCAGTAATCAATGCCTTGTTCACAGTGATGGATTATGACTTAGCTAAACAATGTGACCTTTAATTGTCTGCAAATGTAATTTCCCAAAGTCTCCCATGTACTGTACTGTTAACATCTCTTTCTGATCCTCCTTAGGCAGATGCAGCTCTCTTTCTTTCAACCCAAAATCACCGTTTCACAGCAATGTGACAATGTCCAGGTGTTTCATACCTGGACACTCAACAGTGCTGCTCCTTCAGACCTTGTTCACCAGGATCATGGCCATGTCACTTACATATCCAGAGGAAGTGCAAACTACACTTTTTGACAGGAGAAGAGGAAGGGAATACTGCCGCATGCACTTCATGTGGCATATGGCTTTGTGAAGATGTACACAAAATAAGAGCTTTGTGTAAACATGTAGTCAGGCATTTGAATCCCACAGAGGTATTAAAATGTCAACAGGGTCCTGCCATAGGTAGGACCCTGGTCTGCTCTTCAGCTGGCACACCTCACCCAGTAAGGCTCACTCACGCACATATGGAGAGCCCTAGCTGACTGTCATGGTGAGTAGGAAAATCCAGTACTGACCAAAGAGAATTCCCCCTACCCCAACCCCTCAAAAAAAAAAAAAAAAAAAAAAAAGTCCAAACATTTAGTTCTCCTTCATTCTGAGCTTCCATATGAAACCATTTATAACCAAAAAAAAAAAAAAAGAAAATAAAAAAATATTTTTATTAAAAAAAAAAATTCTGTGAGCTGATCAAAGTATTTTTGCTCGAATCTATGGAAAAACAGCCCGAGAGCTTTTGTCTGAGCATGAGCCTGGTGTCAATATTCCAAATTTGTCCCGGTCAGATTGAGATGACTACAGGTACTAACCATGTAAACCCATCTCCTTTCCAGACTTACCAGGCTCAGGCATTGCTATGGACCAGGTCTTATTTCTTCATGAAATATTATTCAACTATTATTCAACTGAATAGAGGCATGAAGATGAAAATTGTGCTTTACTGGTTGATTGATACTTCCAGAGGTACAGGATCTGATCAAGGCTTTTGGCATGTCTTGGATGTTTGTTAAATATCTCTTACAGCATGTGAATTCTCTGTTATCTTATAAGGTTGAGCTCATATTTATAGGGAATGTCTCATTGGATCTTTCTCCCCCATATGGCTGCTTGTCTTCATGAAGCTGACAGATCTGCTAGTTCTGAGAGTTTAACCTGTTGGACAAACTTCACTAAAAAAGGGCTGGTGCTGAGGAGGGGGAGGGGGGGGCAAGGGGTACAGAATGGCACACAGGCAAAGGGAATACCTTGAACTTTCTTTCTAGTAGTGGTAATTAGGAATTTAAAGGGAACAGAAAAAAATGGGAGCATCTAATGTATAACAAGACATCGGTATTAAATCAAATTTTGGTTTTACTTTTGCTTTATTATTTTTTCTATTGCATTTGAAGGGAGTTCCTTTTTAAAACAAGAACTCACAGCTCCATCAGGAAATACCTATAAAATGTGGTAAAATGAGTTTCACCAGAATGGTGTTGCTCATTCCATCTCTTTCTGTGTAGACAACAGCAAACTCATGAAATCTACCATCCCACCAGTGGCCTCATAGAGGTGCTAATCTTAGTGCTCAGTAAAAGTAGTTTATGTATCAATGACTTCAGAAAATAGTCACTGAGAAGGAACTTGGATTAACTTTTGTTGTTGTTGTCTTGTTTTTGGTTTGCGTCGTATTTTTTGTTTGTTTGTTTGGGGGGGGGGGGGGATTGGTTGGTTTGGGTTTTGTTTGGTTGGGTTGTTTTTTGTATGTTCTACCTCAGTTTCTGTAGGGATACTTGCAATCCCAGAAAGTCTCCAAAATAAAGTACCTATGTTTTCTGTCTTCTAGAGGATGGAATCTGGCTTTTGTCTTTATATTGAGGTGATCCTCATTGTTAAAGCTGGAATGCTGTGGTGTTTTCATCCAGCTGAACAAATGAGCTCTCCCACAACCGCTCTCTCACTCCTCCTTCCCAAAGGGAAAGGGGAAGAAAACATGATGAAAAGGGTTCAAACGTTGAGATAAGGACAGGGAGATAACAATTACTGTCATGGGCAAAACAGGCTCAACATAGGGAGATTAAATTAATTTATTGCCTATTACTAACAGATTAGAGCAATGAGAAACTAAAAGCCAATGAAAAACACCTTCCCCCCATCCACCCTCTTCTATGTCCTCCCCCCCGACCAGTGCAGGGGAGCGGAGAATGGGGGCTGTGGTCACTCCACGATGCTTTGTCTCTGTCGCTCCTTCACAGCCCCTCTCTTTCCCTGCTCCACATGTGGTCCCTCCCACAGGATGCCATCCTTCCTGAACTGAGCCTGTGGGGGCTGCCCACAGGCAGCAGCTCTTCAAGAACTGCTCCCACACGGCTCCGTACCACGGGGTCCATCCATCCATCTCCCAGGAGCAAACTGCTCCAGCACGGGTTCCCCACGGGCAGCAGCTCCCCCCAGACCCCCTGCTCCTGTGTGGGCTCCTCTCCACGGGCTGCAGCTCCATCCCACGGCCTGCTCCTGCGGGGGCTCTCCATGGGCCACAGCCTCCACCAGGACACATCCACTTGCCCCACCAGGGACTACTCCACGGGCTGCAGCGTTCAGATCTGCTCCATGTGGGACCCATGGGCAGCAGGGGGACAGCCTGCTCCACCAGGGGCCTCTCCACAGGCCACAGGGGAACTGCTGTTGCATGCCTGGAGCACCACCAGCCCTCCTGCTGCACTCACCTTGGGGGCTGCAGTCCTGGTTCTCACTCCTCTCTCCCAGCTGCTGTTGTGCAGCAGTGTTTTTTCTCCCTTTCTTAAATCTGCTCTCACAGAGGCCCAACTAGTGTCAGTCACTGGCTTGGCTCTGATCAAAGGCAGGACCCTTTTGGAGCCAGCTGGATGTGGCCTTTATCTCACATGGGGCAGTGTCTAGACTCTTCTCACAAAGGCCACCTGTGCCACCTGCCACTACCAAAACCTTCCACATAAATCCAATACAAATGCCTCAGATGTTTCTACCATTTGAAATTAACATTAATATATTAATACTGAAATTAATATGAAATTAATATCTTCCCTTCTGGGCTTGGCCAGTGAGGTATAACATTGGAGTCTTGACAACTGGTCATTCTACGTGTGCTGGTAGAGTTGGCCAAAGGAAACAAATCCGTCTAATGTTTTCCTACTTTTAGTATTTGTATGGATTAACGAGTAGACAGCTTAAAATATTCTGTACTAGACACGTGTAGGCAGAGAAAGACATAAAGAAAATAATAAAATGATAAAAAAGAAAATAAAAAAATAAAAATAAATACTTTTTTTTTTAAGTAATATAAATAAAAGAGAGGAAGAAGGAGAATTTCTTTTCTGCCACGGGGTGGAGTTAGGGAAGGCAGTATAGAAGTCCATATGTCCATATTTACAAAACTACCAAAGCCTCCAATTGCTCTTTCAGCTTCCTAGGTGTGACTGCATGACTCCAGAAGTCAGTCTGGGTATAGAGAATTGAATTCAGACCTTGCGGATCTCTCTCCAGTGCCTTTTCCCAAAACAGATATACCTACAGTATTTCTACTCAAGTGTCTATTACAGATCATGTGAGATATTCAGTAAATAAAATAAAAAAAAAAAAAAACAACACACGGTCATGAAAAACAGGTGATAGCATTCTTGGAAACTGCAGCTATTTCTTCCTTCTATCATTCACAACTCTGGGTGGAGGAGCATTAAAATCTATTTAAACAAGCAGAAAGACTTTTGAAAGACACTGGATGGTGAAAAAGCCATCAGTTTAGAAATTAAGTCAAGAAATAACTGCTCCTTGATCAAGATTTCTCCTGCCACTCTTGGAAGACTAACAGCCAATCAATAACAATAGGTACAATTAAGAGTTTCAAGACTTTATCCCAGGTGGCTTTCTGGCACCACTCCTAAATTAGATAATTGCAAGTCAGAGACAATTCAAGCCAAATGTTTCAGTTGGAATGATCAACATTATTCTTTCAGAAAACTGTGATTTCATCTCATCAATGTTTTCCAAAGATTAATTACAATAAAATATAAATATGTTGTTATGATGAACATTTCTTGCATCAGATATTGTCGCTGTATTTAAAACATTCCTACTTTAGTCCAGGATTAGATTGTACATCAAAACAGACAAGACAAATCAATGAATTCAAAATACATTGTCAATTCCATTTATGCTAAACATCATTTAAGAAATTTGACTATGCAAATACATTTTTTAAATTTTTTTACTAGTGGAAGTGAGTAAAAAAAATAATATTCATGATTTGGAATCTGCCATGGTACAATAATACTGACTTCTGACTCTGATTGTTCTACTCTTGCACCATTTTCAGCTCAAATTTCTATTAGCTGAACTCCTGCCCTGACAGGTAAGGAGAGTGACTTTGCTAACTTTATATCTACTTGGGATATATCTTGAAAACTAATTATTCAGAATATTTTTAAGTCCCTAAAGCTCCTTTTGGGCCTTTTAACAACCTTCAGGTTCCCTCTGAATTCACATGTATCTCATAGTCCAGAGAAAACTTCATCTGATAATGGATAGGAGGATGGTGAGCCAAGGTTGCTGATACAATACAGAAAAGAATTGGTGTATGCAGCTAATCTGTGTTTATTAATTTTTTATCAAGTCCTTTCCTCTACCCATTCTGAGCAAAGAACATAAGTATGCATTAAAATGGAAGCAGATTAGCAGATTCATTGGACTCTGGGAGACTACACTCCTACTTAAGGTCAAACATGAGTCTAAAATTAAAGTTAATCGAATCCAGCCAAATTGACAAAAGTTTTTAAGTGCCTAAAGATGCAAACAGCATAACCTCTCAACCTATATTTTAAGTGCAGCTTTTATTTATTTCTACCATGTGTACAGAGAAAATTGAGTCAGTCAAACCTCTGCATAGCTACGCATCATATTCAGGTGGATGATACAGCTGAATTAATTTAAGAGCTGTATCTGAGGTTGTCTCACTGTTTCTTCCTTCCTCCTCTTTCACTTCTACCTAGGTCTTTCCACCACTGCTGCAACTCAGATCCCTTTCTGAACTGGCAGAAAATGAACATGTCAAGAAATTTGAGTGTTTTTCTGCCTGTACCAGATCAGCAGTAGCTCAGCAAAGGTTCCAGCAAGTTTCAGTACGCATAGGGGGTAGATTATTCGATGGTGTCCTGGGGTGTGAGAAAGGAAGCAAAGGGAGAGAAGGAAAGAGAGAATACCATTGCCATTTCCACTAGCACTGAGCTGTAAGATAAGCAACCTGTACACTGTGCCACACACACAGCCATGTAACTGTTACTCACACCCAACTTTCAGAGTAGAATTCAACCTGAAGAAGTTTTGTCTTTTGACAAAAATAACCACAAAGTTCAAAAGGGTATCTTTTAATGTTTTTAGAAGATGGTGCTGAATAATAGATGTGGCTTCATGTCTGAAACTTTGCCTGTTTAAACATGATATGACCACAATCTTGTTTTTGCACTTGTAATTCAGTTGGAGAAAAGAACACTCTAAGAAAAATAAATCTGGAAATGTTCATTAGTAGCTATGTAAACAACAAATGCTTGCTACATGCAGACATTTGCACATCTTTTTTTTGCAAATATTCAGTAAATACAACATGCCATATCAAGTGAGCTATTACTGCAGGACCTGGGTAATTCTAGATAGGTACATTAGCAGCAGTCTCTGGGATTCACAGCCAGGCTCAACACCCTATACTTCAGCAATATATTCTTCATTTACATATGATGTTTCACTCATTTTGACACTCTTGCTCTCTATAAACTGATAGAAAAAAAAAAAAATTACTTCCAACTAATTACTCAGCTTTTATACTACTTAATACAATGAAATATACTACAGGTAAGTCATAATTTGATTGAAAGCTTTATAACAAAAGTTTTCTGACACTTTCCTCATCTTTCAAAGGAGTTTCAGAATTACAGAAGAGATCTCATTTTGTCTGTCCTCAGTGCATGCTGACGCATGTTCTCACAAGATGAGAATTGAGAGGTTTGTTAAATATTTTCCAGGCTTTTAAGGTTACTTTTGTATTTATAATTTTCTGTTTTCAGCTTTTTTACAGTTTTTTAAGGATGACTATCCAAGCCTGCTGAACCGTGTGTCTCGATCATTAGTAGGGACTGCAGCTTGCTGCAGCTCCCAGAGCTCTTGACACAGGACATGATAGCAGGCGTGAGGCTGAGCATGCTCCTACCCCCACTGCAGCTGCAGCTGGTCTTGTTCTTTTTGGTTTACACCTGTTGCTTTTAAAAATTAGTCAAAGGGACTTTTAAAATACATATGCAAGATCCTGAGCTTCAGTTGTGCTTCAATTACTATTGCAGCTTTCTTTACAACTGTAACAAATCCCCTTATATATATATATATATACACATAATAGAAAATCCTACTCCAGAAGGCATAAAATCCTTTCTCTGGGATGCAACAAAGATGACCTTCATTTGTGTCTGACCTGAGCAAGGATTTTGATCTCCCTTCTGAAACCAAGTTTCAGAAGTAAAGCTTCCAGATGAAGCTGTGCCAAAGGGAAAGAGGAGGGGTTATGTTTTTCAAGCAGGGAAATTTACTTCTTAATGTTCAATCCATGTATAGTCCTTGAACAATGGGTTGATTTTTTTCCCCCCTCTGGCAATTGAATCATGTTGTACTGTAAATAATGTGCTACAGTGCAGCCCTCCCCGTTCCTAAGGAAAGAGAAAAAGGAAAAATATAAACCTCTCCCATAGCTGGCTGTGCCGATATTATTACTCATTGACTGCATCAGCACAGGTCTACATTAGACACGTCAAAATCCCTGCCAAGAGAAAGTTTTCATTTTCATCAATTTATTTTTAGTAGAGCAGCTGGGAAATCCAATGACGGGCTGAGCGGAGACCTGGAGCTTGGAGCGGAAAACTGCTTTTGCAAAATGCACTTCAGGTTCCCCCTGCCTACAAGTGAAACTTCTCCCTGGGATCTTATCGTGACTAGGCTTGACAAGAACAGCTGATTGTTCCCGGGACTCTGGGACTCTGCCCAGCCCCAAACAAAGAAGCCCAGTTAATACTGGTGCTTGATTTAGCTGTCCCACCTACTGTGGTGGCACAGGTGAAGGGGATGGTGCATAGTCCAGGTCACCTCCTGCTAGGGGTTTTCACAGTGTCATGGGGAGAAAGAGCCATTGGGCTTGAATTAACCACTATGTGCTTCCTCTTATTTGCTGTTTTTTTCCAGATGAGCTAGTAGCACAGGTTCTTTTTATACTCAGTAGAGGACATGGCACCCCTAAAAAGTTAGTCAGCCTATGTATTTCAACTATTTCATTTAGGATGGGATAAATCATCCTGAAGTGCCTGGAATTAAAGAAGAGCTTCTCTAATCCTGCAATTAAAGAAAACTTCTCTAATGTCTTTCGATTATAGAGAAATCCGGTTTTATTGTAACCTATTTTTTTTACCTGGGCAGAGGGACGTCACTTTAAAGTTAAGACTTCATGTTGGCAAGAGATTGTGGCAAAACCATTGTTTTTCTCTACAGTAATGAACAAAAACAGGTGCTAGAAGTGATGCAAAAGCACTGCCCTTCATGAACTCTCTTTGTGACTAAGAATATTTCAATTTCTAAGCCAGCAAAATTTAAAAAACATGTTGGCCTGGTTTCCTACTGCTACTTTTTCTGTGAGTTCTTCAGTATCTAATATCATTGTAGACTTTAGGCTGATGTTTTTCTCTTTAGGGTGATGTCTCAGTGAGGGCACTGATTTGGCACACTCTCTCCTCAGATTTTGTGGGAAAATCTTATCTTCAAGCTATTGTTCTTCTTCCCTCCTCTTTTTCCCCAGCTTAATTTAAATTAGTGGGTTAATAAATGACTGGCTCACTAACGAAGAAATTGAATAATACTTCTTTTCCTAAGAAACTAGACTTAAAAAAAAAAAAAAAAAAAAAAAAAAAAAAAAAAAAGCTAATAACTAGGACAAAATAGTACATGAGAGAAACACAGATTGCTAGTAAACTCTTCAAACTTGCCAACTTATTTAACAAACTCCCAGGCTATTTTGCAGGTCTCCTGCCCTCCCCAGGACCCAGAGGCTGTCAGCCGTCTACCCAGTCAGATGTGTATAGTCCCTAGGTCTTATAGTGGTGGCCCTGTCTATGCTGTCTCTGCTGTCTGTGGTAGACAAAGTCCTATAGCAGGAACAAGGATCCAAATCAGTGCCTCTTATACAAAGTAGCCTGTCTTGACCTGTCAACGGTTATGTTAATACTGATGAAAACTCTCAACATTTATCACAGGATCCCCCAGGAGCACTCAAGAGGTGGAAAGCTTCCACCTTCAGTGGAAGGCTTCCATACATCCTTTACATATAAGTCTTACCTATGTAGAGTAACTGAAAATATCTGAATTTGTTTAATTAAAATTATGAACTTCAGAGCAGCCACATAGATCTTCCTGAGATAACTCATAGTGACCTGAGAATTAGTGTAGTTATATCTTCTGTGCCATGCTGGAGGAAAAAAATAAATGTTCTATTTTGTGAGGTGCTGAGCACTATTCATGAAATGCTTTAATCTCTGATCTTGTTTTTTTGGTGTGTGTGGTTTTTGTTTTTGTTATTTTATTATTATTTTGATTTCCATTCAGAAAACCAGTCCATATAGAGCCAGAAAACCAGCCAGAAAAGATATTTCAGACTTTTTTCCAAACAAATTTAATCAATATAAGCTGTTTTGAAAGTTTTACGTGTTCATGTAGGACCCAGAAACACTTGTTTTTTATACATGTTTAATTAGACTATTAAAAATCTTGTGGGTAGAAAAACCTTCAGTTTTTCTTTCAGAACCTCTGCTGCAAAGAATTCTATATGCATTGATCCCATGTGCCAATGCTTCCATGTGATGAAGTCATATTGAAGAAAATATATATTTATTTTTTTTGGTGAAATTACTGGACAAGTGTTTTTAATGCAAGTATTCATACAGTACTGTAATAATAAAAGATTCAAATAAATCCAAGTGAAACATTAAGCAGAACTTTGTGTATATGTAGGAGGGATGCCCCTGGGGAACACACTGTGGTTATGCAGTATTCAGATAGACAGGACGTTAAACACACACATACGAAAATGCAGAGTTAAAATATTGTAAAGTCTTTGCCATAAACCTGCCAGGAATCAGAGAAATTCAGAGTAATGATAATTCACAAGAGGTTCAATTCTACTCTCACTCATGCTGGTTTCACATCAGTGTCATGCATTTGACATCCCCAGCTTTACTATCAATTCACACCAGTTTAGGAAGAACTATGTTCTTTAATATTACCTGTTGATGCCCTGATACTTAACTGTGAACTCAAGACCACAATCACCATCAAAAGGGCATTTTCATTTCAAGCTCATTTTGATTTGATCAATATTTGGAGAGAAAAAAATAAAGACCTTGTGTGCAATCTTTCATGTTTTCCTTCAGTCCTTGCATTATCTGCATTATTAAAAAGTGATATGCAGCTTCAAACATTTTCCATTAAGCTTGCAAAGACCCAGCTTGTGAGCCAAGTTGAACAGCAGGCAGAGTAAGAGTATCTGATAAGCTCAGAAGGGTTACTCACACGGCTGGACTTCAGTTTCTGCAGCACTGAAGCCTTCAAATGTGCAAAGGGAAGTATAAGAAAAGAAACAATGTCATATCCTACCTTGTAATGCATGAACAAAGCATGAAGGTGAACATGTTTAAGCAAACACTTCCATGTAGAATGCCACATGGCATTCTTGGTTGGATCTATGCTTCAAGAGTGTTAGGCTTGTTGAAGTCTTTGTGGGCTTTATATTGGGATATCATTCAGTGGAGACAAGTAAACGAGCCTTGAGCTGTCACTTGTTATGCCCACATGGTAAATGCCAGCATTATCTCTTTATGTGATGCGCTTGCCACACACAGGTAGGCTGCCCTGATGACTAGCTAGCTTCCTGCAGCCTTGCTCTACACAAGAGCTGAAAAAGTAAAATCTGCTGGATAGGAATCTCTAGACAGATTTTTTCCTAAGTCCTAGCCTGTATATTTTTTTAAGGTGAGAACAGTCTAAGCCCCCTTGACCATGGGCCTTACCCAACATTTAATGTCAGCACAAGTTCTCAGTGGGCTTTGGGCTAATTCTAATGTGCTGCTTTCTTCTCCGACGCCATCTTTAGTGAATCTGAAGGCACCTGGACATGAGTACATGGGACCAGGAATCCCATTGAGCTGAAGAAGGTGGAAGCTTTGTAATTACATTAAAATGATGCATTGCCCAAACTAATACTCCTTGCTTTTCAGCATATGCCGTCAGCAGATCTTATTAGCTTGGGCAAAGCTCCATCCTAACATGATTTCTGGCTTCCAGTTCAGAGCTGGCCTACATCCAACCACCTTGGAGTGTAGGCAAAATGAGCTTCATCCATTTGTGCCTGTCTATGTCAATGTGCCCTAACTGAGAAGCTTTGAGCTAAGCCATCCTAACTGTCAAAGATCTTTGGAAACAGCAGAGATTTTTTTTTTCTCCTTAAGAAAAATCAAAATTGCTTCCATGTGTAAGAATAACTTGTGGTTTGTGATGAAGAGGCTCTGTCAAACTAATGGCCAACCAGTGATTAAAAGCCACTTTCCATTTACTGTACTGAAAGCTAGAGTAACAGCTTTAAAGTAAGAGAGTAAAGTAGCAGCTGTTTGGGTTTTTTATTGTTTTACAAATTTAAGAATCTTTTTTTCTACTGTTATGGAATCCTAAATTATATTTAAAAATAAAAAATAAATAAATAAAGCAAAACACCTCTGTGGTTTATGTGTTTCTAAAAGTAAAAACTATTACTTGTAAATATGAGACATTTATTGCTAATTCTGGGGGGGGTGCTCTGTGAACAAGTGCTTCTCATTCAGCATGGGAGCTCTACACCTGCCATCAGGCAAATTTTTTGGAGGAAGAAATACTAAGGAGAAGAGATAAAAAGAAAGAACTCTTTACTGAACATACTGAGTGCTTCCAGAAGCTGTAGTGTTCTTTCTGTTCTGAAGGTAGAATTTTCTATGATCTTTTTTGGTAGAAAACACATCTTACCTCCATTTGGTCATCCAGAAAATAGAACTGGAATGCAGCTACAGACTCCAAAATCCAAAATTACTTGCCTGTGTGTAGTTTATACATGAACTACAGGCTTAATTCAATTGCTAACACATTGATGTCCATTACCATTTTAGAAGTTGTAGGCTATCCAAGTCATCCATACATCTAGTAGGAATGACACAGAACCTATGAGAAATCTGTGCCTTTCAGGAGAAGTGCTTAAAAAACAAGAATTGAAGAGCATGTGAATACAGTTCTACTATACTAAATGGAGAGCAGCAATGTGATTCAGTTGACTAAACGTAGAAATCTAATGTCATCTGAGATGATCTAATGTATTAAAGATTTCCACATGGAACATATGGCATGGTACCTACATCCTCCTAGAGTATCCACTGGATGTGAGGCAAGACCCACTAGGATAGCTTAGACAGCAATAAACATCAACTAATCTGCATGCCTAGAGGTATGCAGCTGGTCAAATCTGTGTACTGTTATGAAACAGCTCTCCAGGCTCCACAGAATGTCTTTATTACTATATCTCCATTGCCTCTTAAGAGAGATTAAGCACCTACTTCACAAGGTAGACTTCTAAAAATTCAGTCTTTAACTGACACCTGCCATAAACATCCCAAATAAATTGTTTACGGTGGTTTTGATTAAAGTCAAAAAGTGAAACAGTGGATGATTGACCCCACTCATTTTGGAGTTCTGCCTTAGGAAATGATGAATCAATTTCTAGTGGTGACTATCACAGAATCACAGAATTGTAGAGGTCAGAAGGGACCTCCAGAGATCATTGGGTCCAGTCCCCCTGCCAAAGCAAGTTCCCTAGAGCAGGTTGCCCAGGTAGGCGTCCAGACGGGCCTTGAATATCTCCGGAAACGGAGACTCAACAACCTCCCTGGGCAGCCAATTGAACAAAGATTAAGCCTATGTAACCAGATATCAAATATCTATTAAATAAAATGCTTAGTCTGTCCTTTAGATGACAGAATGGCCCGCCCTCTTCACTGGTTTCTCTTAACTTTCACTGGAATAGGCTTTCACTAACTTAGTGAAGTTCACTAACAGTTTTCTGCTTTCCCCACCTCAGTTCCTGTCCTGAGATGGGGCTCAGTTCCTCATGGGGCTCATTCTGAACTCATCAAAACCTGGCTTGTCTGGGGAGTCAGAGGAGCATGCATTTACATACTCTGGTGTCTGTCCCATCCCTTTGGGTAAGGTTAACAAAACATGAAAGAACAGGGCTAGGAGTGACCTTTCCCCAGAAGTCTTTTCCTCATCCAAGTAACTCATGGCTCAGAGGCTTCATGAGACAGAAATGGATCCTTGCAATCCACAGCCTCAGATGATCTTTTCTTTCACAGATTTTTGAAAGAAAAGCAGTTGCTTACCTGATCCATGCAAACATCTTAGTATCCAACAGCAAGTAATTTGACTGTCCAGTGACATGGTGAAAGAGGAACCACTTCCTTTTATATGCTTTGAATTTGTTATCTACCAATTTAATATGGATCTTTACTAAAGAATTTTCAAAAATATAGCCCAGCTGTTTAATATAGAATTGCTATAGTTTAATATAGAATTGCTCTATTTACTTTAGCCAGAATTTGCTGGGTAACTTGATCAAGGCTGTCATTGTTCATATTGAACCTGAGCACTCAGAGCAGGAGGACCAGTTTCTCATTGTTTTGGCTTTGGACCCTCCCACGGAAAAAGATTCACTTCACATACAAAGAAATTCAATGAAATAGATCAATGACTCATACCAGATGCACCAAAGTTGTAATGATTTGCATTATGAAATCAAGCTCTATGGCTTCGTTCCAGCTCAGATTCATGTGATTTTTCTTTCATTCCATAAAATGTGGTCAGAAACCTCATATAACAGTCTTGTGATGCCTGAAATGGAAGAAATTTGGTGGAGGGGTGTGTAGAAACTAGATTCCTTTATACAACAAAATTCACTCTGAGATTTACTGAATTAATGTGATTTCTAATGAAACTTTCACCTTAGTATGCCTGTACTCCTTATAAGGCACTCTGTTTATGTGCATGTGTACATAAAATCACTTCTCTCAGCTCTATCTTTATGCAGAGACAGGAAGGATGGTTTTGTGGTTCAGACAGTGATGCGGGACTCGAGACATCAGGGTATTATTCCTACACACTTCCTCTGTGATTTTGGGCAAGTCGTATAGGTCCCGATCCTGACAACACCAATGCATCTACTTAACTTTGCTGTTGTCAGTTCTGTCAGTGAACAGGCCAGATTAGACACAGAAAAGGCAGCAAAGAGACTTTAATTTCTCCATGCTTTAGTTACCCTTCTGTGAAATGGGGCTGTAAATTAATCCTCCTTTCACTATCCTATTGATTCAAATTCTAAGCTCTTTCCAAAGCCCAACCCATTTACTGTGCATTTGCACATTGAAGACATCATCTCAACCTGGCCTTGTAGGACCACATCACACGGGATCCAGAGTCTGTGATATTTCTGTTCCTCTGCCTTGTGTACTTTGGTTCCCGTGCACAGTTCTGTGTCCTGTATCTCATCTTACTTCTCCTCTTTTTGGTGTTTCTCTCCACTGGATGTAGAGACGACTCAGAAAACATGTAATGTGAGGCAAATATTCCCTAGACATCCAACGTGGAACAGCTCACACTTTTTTCTTCCAGTGTTCAGGACTAAGCAGACAAAGTAATGTGTCTATTTGTTTTGGTTTTCTTTTTAATCATTATTTAAATGGCTATAACAGTGCATGTCTTATGTTTAGTTTAGAAAGTACATTACATCAGTGGATGTTTTTCCAGTTCTGAGTTCCTCTAAATGTCCCTTTTGCCCTTTCCTTGTCTTCTCTTTTATAAGAAGGCTTGGAAAGAGGAAATGTTTGAGTTACATTACGAGCTGTTCAGTCTAGCTGGGAAGCAGAGCTATTGTCACTCAGTATGGTTTACTCACTTAGACTTCCTCCAGGAACCAACAAATATTTGGCAGTGACTCCAGAGCTGGAGAGCTGGGTTAATTGTTAATAATTCGTGGCCTCCCTATATATGTCATCTGGATAATTATTGTAGTTGGCTAAGATGAAAAAGGGCAGCAGGTAACAGGCTAAGTCCAGAAAATGAAGTTCCTGTCAAAGGGAGGCCTTGTTTTAGGCCATATTCTGGCTACTGTCTTTTGTAATGCTGAATGTATGCAATCAGAAAGCTCATCAATTCTTCCATTAGCGGAGACTCTCAGGTGGCCACTGTAGAAGTAAATCCCACCATTCCCATAGACAAGGCTGAGGACAGGGCCATTGTTCCCCAGCTGCTGTCAACAACTGGCTCATCTCACACTCTGCAGCTCATCTACATGGTCTTAGGAGACAAGTGCATGTAACCGTCCTTGGATTAGGCAAAAACCCCACTTCTCTTTCTGCTCCACCTTGTTGATATTTCAACTGCTTTGCCACTCTGCTTGGCTGTTCCACTATAATATTCCTAAATATGGCACTAATGGTGTTGAATTTATGATACGGACATCAGTCCAGTAGCAACAAGAATGGGGGTGAAAGCCTATTCCCATTGATACCTAAGGCAAAACTACTAATAACTTCACTGGGAGGGGTATCCCACCTGCTTATTTTCTGCTTAACTGCATTTTCTGCACTACACAAGCCAGCCAAAAACTATTCGTAAAAGAAGAGGCAATGGAATAAGTATTAGCTAATAATTTCAGTGGAGCTACTTTCGTCACAGCAAAACTGATGACCTGTCTGCATACAGATATTCAAGTCCAAATATACCCCTTCAGTATGTCATATTTACATAGCAATGTGGTATCAGCAGCAAATTGTGGTCACTGGTACTATCATTTGGTAGATTACTCAGTAAATAAAAAATAATTGCAAATTTAATTCAAGATTCATTTGGAGACACTTCCCTTGTGCATTTACCTGGTTTGCTGTCCTTTCACTCTTTCTGATAGACTCAGAGCAATCTCTTACAAAGACAAAAAAAAAATGATCCCAGCAAATGCACAATGTTGTCACAAATTCGAATGGTGTGTCTAACTTTTTGGCTTTTCAGCTACATATTTTACTGTTATCACAACAGAATACAATCGCCTTAGAAGTTGATATTGGCTTTTTAAAAGCACCAACTAACACTGTACACCTCTGTTATGCACACTGTGCTATTCATTGCCATGTTTCCCAAATACAACATTTCTCAATAACAGGGATAAAGACATTAACTCTGATTGAAACATAAGGGAAAAAAAAATGCAGACAAAACACTTGTGTCTGTACTGCAATATAAACTAAGTCCTGAGAATAATAGAGTCTCCAGGTAATTGCAAGGTTTCCTGTACTTTTGTAATACAAAGTTGCACATACACACACACCAGAAAAAAAAAAATAATAATAATAATAATACTTCACAGCACCCTAGCCTCCAGTAACCAAGGATCTCAAATCTCTTTATAAACATTATAAGCATTAATTAATTTAGGCTGCCAACAGCCCTGAAAATCAGGTACTATTAATCCTTCTAAATGTATAGGTAAATTGAGTTATGGAGTGATGAAATTAGTTAGTCACTAAGTGAACCAGTAACTGATCCAAAAATAAATAATTCTAAGTAGCTTTGTGCTCTAAAATAAACAAGCTTGAAAAGAGAAGGGATGGGATGGCAGTGGGTGGATATGAGAGGACAGAGGATAGAAGGGAGTTACATTAAATGATATTATATGAAAGCAGTGTCTGTTAGATCATCTAAATAACCAATACATCTTTAGAAAGAACATCTATGCCAAGGCATTTCCTTGCCCCTATGTCAGAAAAATTCTCAAAGTTTAAGGTCTCTGGAGACATGGGAAACCTAGTTTAAAACTACATCTGCTAACCTTAAGCCCTCTTGAATAGTTTTCCCCTAACCTTTCAGGAGACAGACCTTCAGTCTTACAGTAGGCCCTCACAGTTTTTCTTCTGGACTCTATCACTAATTATAAGGCCACTCAAATGTGACTGACGAGCTGGATTTCAACAGTAAAAACAGTGGGGGAAATAAATAAATAAATAAATAAAAGTATTTTTAGAGAGAGAACCAAGGCAAATGCATGGGAGAAGCTAAATGTGCCACCACGTCTTGTAGGTGGCCTTCAAGCTCAGAGCTGTTGTCTAAGAAGAAGCTGTGTGCACTGTATGCACTGTCACACCAGTTTAGCTAACCTCAAGGACCACGCTATTAAGGAGTATCAGCTTTTGGGGAATTCACTCGGGTTTCCCCTTCCTGATACATGAACTGTGCATGTGCATCTTCTCCTTCTGTCTATGATGGGGCAGAACTAGAGCACCCGACTTCCCAGATACAAGACCACATTCTCCACTCATTGGAAAAGTTATGTTTCTATTTCAAAAACTAATTTTGTCCTCTTCAGGAGGAAAGGCAGGGGAGGAGATTAGCTCCAGCAGCTTATTGATAGATTCATGCTCATAGCCTGCTTGGAGGAGTAGACAGGGATTCTGGAACTGATTAAAAAGTGACATTTACAGGCTCTGGAGGAAATCACATCCACTTCAGCAAGACCACACAAATGATGACCAGAAGACTGGAACCAGATTAGTGTTTAATGGGGTTTAGTAAAGGATCTCTTAAAGGAGAGTTTCCCCACACATACACTCAAAACTACTGCTTACACCCATCTTTCAAGCCTCCTGAAGGATGCTGTATAAGCAGACCCAGTGCATCTTGTTCCCCCTTCGCCTCAGAACAAACAACAAGGGGTTCAACCTCCCCTGAAACCCATCCTAGTCACCCCACCCTTCATGCTGGCTCCTTCTTGAGCTGAGACAACACCCAAAAGTTCTCCACACCAGTTTCATTCTCAAGTTAGATGTTGTGATGAAGAACAAGTGGCATTTTTGCTCAGGCGGGTGCAGATAGATCTGAATTTCTCTTCCTGGGCTCTGAGGCAGCTCCAGGTCAGCTCAGGCTATCAGTTTTATTAGCTCGGTCCTAATACAGTGCTAACTGCATCACAGTCTCAGGGTCAGAGCTTGAGGAGGGCAGGCTGAGCTTATGTCCGTCTGTGTCTGGTGGGCTCCCTGATAATGATTCCAAGAAAGGTGCCAGGAAAATTACAGACTACAGAGGCTACACTTGGCAAAAACATCTCTAAAGAGCAAGGAAGGTCTGAAGCTGTCTTTGGTCCTTCTGATACAGCTTGGAGCAAAACAAGAGACACTACATTATGGGGTGAACAGAAAGCCTGAGAAAAGGAAGGGAAGGTTTGAGCCACACAGATTTGATCAAGGTTGCCTGTGCCCACTTTAGGACAAGAATGCAGATGACAGAGACCCTCCCTCCTCGACTGACTGGCTGCTGTGTACAGGATGTTTTGTTCTTTTCCTTTCCTGTTTTCTCTTCTTTGTGGGCCAGTGTTTTTGTTTTGTTTCTTTTCTCCTTTTCTCTTTCCAAACCACAGCCCAGGCCAACATAAATGATTTATTTATTTTTTTTTCCCTTTAACTTTGCTTCTAGGGTAAGCTATTGAGCATACTCTCTAGGAAAAAGAAAGAAAATTCTTTTGCTTTTCATTTCTTCATTTCCCCACCTACCATCTGAGCATGGTGCTGAGTGCAAGCCTGAATGTGATCCCCCAGTACAGATAGGGCATAGAAGATACTTGGAGCCAGGTAGTGTGCTTTGCAGCCTGCTGCTGATAAAAAGCTTCTTCTGGGCTGGGATGTAAGCACAATCCTGAGCATATCAGCTTCATCTCTACACCCTCCTTGGCCACCTTGATGGCTGCAGATTTGGCACAAAGTGCCTGTGCTACCTAGAAAGGAGCCGGCTTGGAGCTGCTGGAAACATCTTCCTCTACCTACCTCTCTTTCATCCCAGCTTCCTCAGGCCTACAGAAAGCAAACCCAAGTGTCACCATTCACAGAGCCCTGAAGGTGGCCTGTCAGCTCCCCACCTTCCTGTCCAACTTTAGCCACTTTTCTGAGCACCCTCGGCCCTGTCCTGGTCCAGCCAGATCCTTCTTTATGGCTGGACAGGTTAGGCCTCTGGTTTATAGCCACATGACAGGCAAGCAGAGAGCATGACCTGAGAGTGAGTTTTGACACTGTTCTGCTAACCCAGTTGACACATTCTCACAGTTTCCTCCACCTGAGAGCAGGGAACAGATTAAAAGACTCAAAAATGCATCAAATACAGCATGCGGGTTCTCAGTAATTCCTGCTTGGTGTGCCCAGGGGCCACAGGTCAGTAGGAAGGAGACAAGAGGGACAAGCTGTGTCTTGGATGTTTGTTGTGTTTTCTGATCCCCAGTAGAGACCACAGAAATTATATTTGTGTCTCTATCTTGCACAGGTGGTTTCTTAAGGCTACCTCAGGAACTGAGAAACACAAGAAACAGTCTCCAAAACTGTACCTCAAAAAAAAAGGCATCTACAAGGGTAGTCACCTACAGGCAGACAGAGAGGTAGAGACCACAGCTCCGGTACAAGGACAGGAGCTTGTCCCTCCTTCTGCATGTCCTGCCTGCAGCTCTCTGAGGAGCTCTGGTTTTTTGGTAGCAGCTACCTCTCACCTGAGAAACTGGTGAAAGTCCTCCCTTTATCTCCACTCGAAGCAGTTCTTCAGGTCTGCAAGATGGCCACTCCCACTCGTCTCCCAAGGGTGACCAGAGAAGGAAAAGGACATCTTACCTCACCCCTTCCATCTCCTTGCTCCCTATCTTGTGTGGTAATGCTGTACATCCTGTTCTCATCAGCGCAGTTCATATTAATGAATGGAACAATGTCCCAGAACAATGGCCTCCATGATACGTTGACCACCTGGTGTTTTTTATTAGCTTCACAGCCAGCACCTTTTTTTTTTTTTTTTTTTTTTTTTTCTGTCTTATAAAGAATTAGTCAATCCACGAGCGTGGGTCTGGCTTTTCACACCGCTACAGAAGCAGGCAGCTATTCCCCAGCGAGTGTTTACAAGTCTCTTTGCCCCAGATGCCGTCACAAATGCTGCCAGATGAACCCAATTCTCTGCTCCTACGCATCCCTTTCACCTTCAAAGCATGTACCTCTGCATTTAGGTGCACGGGCAGCAAACAAGGCATCTGCGAGGCACACGCCATGCGTAGGGATAGACCGTATGCACTGCACCAGGCTGTCACCACACAACATGTGGCCTAAATGTTTCAAGCGTAACCGTAAGCACAAAAGCCCAGTCAAAGTGCAAAGATCAGCAGTACTTTTCAAGCCTGTTTTGAAGGCGCTTTTGAGTCTTCCCATCGCTACTCAGATGCTGCTGCCTATCCCCATGACCACAATATATTAGCTCCAGTAGCTTTTTAGCGACTCAGCTTTGCCACAGTTTCCTGCTTTGAGCATACCCTCTGCACTCGGCTGGAGCTTTGCCAGCCCCAGCTTTCGCTCGGGCCTGGTTCAATCTAGTACAAGCTGGGGGATGGTGGCAGCAGGGCGGGGGGGGCGGTTGCTGCACCTGAAGGTTATAGAAGAGCTGCTGTTTCCGATTAATCCTCCTTGCTCCTCTTTTAGAGCACAGACCTCCATGTGAGTGTACCTTTAGAAGATGTGCTCTTAATTAATGTCAGTTTGCTTCAATAACTGATGCCTTCCCCCTCCCTCAACACACTAGCCAAATCCTTGCAAATTTACATTAAAAATAATTTAGTTTGGAAAAAAGAATAAACAGGGAGGCTCTGAAGGAATATCCATGATTTTGTTTTTTAAAGCATTTAGCTAATTGGCAGTGCTGCTCTACCAAATATGCCCAGTGAAGGTGAGCCCCTAAGCTAGGTCTACAGTCAGGGCTTGCCTTCACTGCTAAAAAAAGCTAGGTTTGGAATTTTTTTTTTCTTAACCTCAGAATGAGTGAGGTGTCTGAGTTATCCTGAGGTAAAATTATAATAAAGCATTTTATTTTGACTGGAGTGAATTTGCTGAGTTCAGTTCATCCCTGAAACCCACCTCACTCCACCCCACCATGACCTTTCTGCGTTAGCCTTGGGGCAACACTGAAGGACCTCTTCTCCCTGTATTTTTGCCCCGATTAGCCAGCTGAAGTGGTTTGGCTGTACTTTAATATGTTTTACGTAACGCAAGTCTCAAATCCTCAGGAAACCTAGCAGCACCTTACCTTAGGCTGAGAACAAACTGTTATGTAGTGCCTGACCTAAAACTTCATAACTATGCTAAAATAACAAATACAAAAATGTGCCTAAAAACCCCAGGACTAGACAAGTCTTCACAGTGTCTCCCTCAAAGGCAGCATGGTCCAGTAGAAAGAACAAGAAAAACAGATTTTCCAGCACTGGCTTGTTTTATGACCCTGGGCAATAGTTTCCCCATTTTGTTCCCTCCTGGGAAAGCTTTCTGGGGCAAGGACCTTGAGCAAGGCCTGTCATGCCATCAGAGTGGAGCAGATTACCCAACGAGACTCATCCCTGAAGTACCGTGCAAATCAGTGTCCTCCTGTGTCACACCCACACCCAGAGCAGTGCTTTGACATGCCTTAGGGACTAGACTCACTTGCCCATGTTGTCCTTTAGGTGAGTACAAAGCCCAAGATTTTCACAGGGACTTTTGGTCTCTGTGTGTGAGTGCAGTGGGTCTTCATTTTTTCCTCTCTAATAGAGGAATTTTTGACTACTGAGCTTTATCTTCAGTGTAGAACCTATGTTTTTAGAGAAGGTTGTAGGTTTGTGTTGTTTTGTTTGTTTGTTTGTTTGTTTGTTTTGTGTGTGTGTGTTTTGTTGTTGTTTTTGGGGGGGCTGTTTTTTTTTTTTCTGTTTGTTTGTTTTCTAGAGAAGCACTTTTTCTCCTTTTGCCACAAGAAAAGCAACACAATGGCAGAAGTAAAAGCAGTCAAATATAATCAAAACAGTTGTCCAAAAGTTGGTGTTTTATTTGTTATTGCTTGAAAGGAATCCATCTCAGCAGCATTTGTCACTCTCTTGAGATCTCTCCTCATTGTCATCTATCAAAGTTATTTATTGACCAAGAAGAAAATAAGCAAATTTAAGTGAATACTAAGGCACCGTCACCAAAGCAAATGTAGAAATTTATTGGTAGTGAATTTATTAATTTATTGCAGCAGGAGGCCAGGTCCAGATTTGATCTCTAACAATTGTAATATTGATCTCATAGCCTCAGTTAGGGATTGTAGTCCTTGCAGAGTTGCACATATATTATTATGAAAGTGCCTTATGTCAGTGCAACTTATATTTCTATATCCATAACCACTGCCCATACTAGTATGCGTGTTTATTTTATGCTTTTGTCCACACAAGAGGACTACTGCTTCTTAACATGCGTGTTTCTGAAAATAGAGGTAGAGAGTTATCGAAAGCTTTCAAGGTTGATCATCCGTGTTCCAGTCAAGAACAATGAGCCATGTGAATATTTTGTCCAGTCAAAAGAAGTTTTATGTATTGAATGACTGAAACGGAAATTTTAGAATGAAACAGAAATTCAAAATAATTGCTTTGCTAGCAATTTCAGATGAGACGCAAACAGGCAAAACTCACTGATTATTATCCTAGGACTGACTAATTTGTTGGTTCCATTGAATTTATAAAATGTGGAGTCTGATAAAAATTCAATTTAGATCAACACAAAATGAAAATATTCAGAATTTTTGGTGAGTCAATAGAGTTCCAAGATTAGTTCAGAAAATACTGACTTAATTCAAAGAATCCAGATGTATTTTTCCCTCCACTTTTTAGATGTTACTTTTTAAAACCACATTGGTACAAATTTAATATCAGAACTCTCTTAAATAAAAACATTAATGTGATATTTTTAAAAAGTTGCATTTATTAATTCAACTTTATTTTTAGAAATACTTGTGCTGTAACTACTCACACAATATTTCTATCCTCTTTCTTTCTTTACTTTTTATATAATTAAGAAAATGGGGGAAGTGAGGGGGGGAAATGCTTAGCTTTAAGTTGTTCCAACATTGCTGCACAAAACTCCAGGCAAAAGGCAGTATATAATAGTATCATAATAGCTGAATATTTAGATATTCTGCTCCTTACCCTGTCATTTTCTGAGTACCAGACCCACCTTCAGTATAAGAAAGAAAGAAAGAAAAGAGAAGAGAAGAGAAGAGAAGAGAAGAGAAGAGAAGAGAAGAGAAGAGAAGAGAAGAGAAGAGAAGAGAAGAGAAGAGAAGAGAAGAGAAGAGAAGAGAAGAGAAGAGAAGAGAAGAGAAGAGAAGAGAAGAGAAGAGAAGAGAAGAGAAGAGAAGAGAAGAGAAGAGAAGAGAAGAGAAAAAAGAGAAGCAAGCTTCCAAATCCCTGTGGAGCAATCCACAATTTGCACACAAGTGGTGTGATCTGGAGGATTGCATGGTGTCACGAAGCTCAGAGGAGCTGAGCAAGAGGAAATGTCCTCTACCAGTGCACAAGTCAGAACAGTGGCTACTACCAAGGACTGCAAAGACCAACCTTTGTAGTGGAAAGTGTTAGGTGGTGAGATGCCTACTCACCCCAGCCTCTGATCTATTGAATACCTTGGCTTCAAAGAGGAAAATATTTTAATTAGTCCCCTCAGTAAAGCAATGAGTGAAAGCTGCAATAATGGACACTATGTTTAGTAGTAGCAGCAGGATCACAAAAATAACAGAATATCAATATCAATTTGATCGCATTTTAGAAGAATCCATCGAAGAACAACAGGAGAAAAAAAACTGCAGTCATTCTATTATTAGTATAAGAAATCATCAGTGGGTTTGAACCATAACCTCAGATCTGAAGTCTGATACCAGGACCCCAGATTTCTGTTTTTCTCTTTCTGACAGATGGACCAAGAAAGAAATGGAAATGCCCATATACTCCAAGCTGCCTGGATCACAAAGTCTTCACCTGGGGCCAGGAATCCAGGTGGACAGGCACACTCTGGCCACCGTGCTCAGACCAACTGCTGTTTCTATTTTTCAACCCGAGCTCTGCAGGGTGCACTTCCAGGCACCAAGGCAGCGTCAGCTTGTTCCACTCCTCTCGCGCAGCGGTTGACTTCTTCACCTGCTTAAGAGGGTCGCAAAGGAAACAGCTAACTCATCACTTTTAGTTGTCAGTTAAAACTACAAAGAGACCCTGAAAGGTTTTATCCGCTCTTGTCAAACTTCAGTTGGGAACAGCAGGTAGAAGCTGCAGTTCGGTTTCTCTATTTCGCCACGAGGATGCTATAAATAGAAGCCTGTGTGTGGCTTTCTGGCTCTCTGAATACATGCCTCACACCTTCTCCATTTTTTTTTTTAACACCCACATAAACATTTGCATGTCACCAGACCCACAGAGACACACATTTTCCACAACATGCATATCAAGAAGAGAAAAAAAAAAAAAAAAAGAGTTCTTTGTATGTGCAAGCTGTGTGTGTACGGGTGTCTGTGCACATGTGCGTTTGCATGAGGCAAGGTTTGTGCTCACATAAATACAGCTACAGCAGCCTGTATATTTTGGCCTTTGGGGTGCTTATAAATTCCCTTTGCTGTCCTGGATTTTGCATGTGTGTATAAATGTTTTTCTGTCACTAGGCTGTGACTCAGTATTATTAATACTGCTGCTGTATGTATGGCAAAGAGATTCCTTCACCCTTCCTGCTGTGCAATTTTTTAAGTATCTGAAGTGTATTAGGAGGGAGACTGGCCCAATGCTGAGCTGCTTTGCTGGCTGCACTGGAAATCCACCCTAGGAGAAGGGGAGGCTTAGCAGAAGCTGCAGTCATCTGCTTTGGGCCAGCACTGGGGAAAGCAATCCAAGAAAATCTGGAGCTGGAGAGGCTGTGGCAGACAGGAACATCGTATGTGAAACACTGTTGATATTGCACCATATGATTTGGGTCCAGTGATGTGAAAGGGGAGGCGTAGGGAAGAAAGGACATGCTTTTTGTGGCTATTTGTTTCCGAAAAGCACATTTAGCTGCCAGCCTTGAGGAATCGTGGGTGCCTCCTGCAAAGTGCTGAGTGCTGACAATGCCGATAGCCTTCGAGCATCTGAAGGACTGGTTCCCTGCCTCACGTCAGGGCTGCTTCCTGTTAAAAGTTTCAAAGAGGTAAAACACAGTGCAGCTGCTCTGCTTTCCGCTTACTGTACCCAAGCATTTCTCTGATTGCTTTGCCCTATATCAGCTTCATCAGCCTTGTGGAAGGTGGTAGTGCCTTCATTGACACTATTTTAGGATGAGAATTATTTTTTTCTTCTTTTTTTTTTTTTCTTTTTGTTTTTGTTTTTGTACGTTTTTTTTTTGTTTGTTTGTTTTCTTTTACACTTCACATTTTCATTCTTATATAGCCAGTGCAATCACAGCAGTGTCACAGGGCAAATATCAACCCAGAATTTTATAATTTTATTTTTATGCCACCACCACCAAAACTTACAATATTTATGGTATTCAAGCTGCCTGGAGACCTGCATACAGAAACAGGAACAGTTGAAAAAGACAGGTGTGAAAAAATTGTGAGGTTTGTCTGACTTCTTCCCCTCTTTTCTTATTTTTGCACAAGTGTTCAAATTTCAAAGCTCCACACAAACCTTCATCTTTGGTTTGAAAATGTGAGTTTATAAAAAAAAGGGGGAGCTTCTATTTTAATTTTTACTCACAACTGAAATTTCAGTGATATTTTTATAGACATTCTGGAGCTTAAAAGATACAAAGTCCATTTAAACTTGTTTTACTACTTTTCTCACTGATCCAACATTACGTACCAGTATTATGTAGCAGTACATCATTTCATATGACAGTGTATCATGCAATGTTGCTGTCATACCCTACTTTTAAGAAACTAAATGCATGCACACAAACTTACAAGAATTGCTTCTTTTATTGACTCATGTCCATGCACTGTGGTTTCAGCTTATATCTTCTCAAAGGAAATGTTTATATGCATGAACTATAACTAAAAAATTTGCAAAAGGTTGTCCTGGGTAACCATGTTAACTTCCTTTAAAAGTGAGTTAAATTCTCTTTGAAAGAAAGTAAAGAAATACTTGACTCAGCTGACTTAGCATAAAGCCATTGTAATGCACAAAAAAAAAAAAAAAAAAAAAAAAGTGTTGCAATTACCTTTCCAGGTTAAAAAAAGTGATATGAACATCAGCTACATTCCAGACACATGGCTGGCCATACCTAAGATGGTGTTGAGCCTTGCTTGGCAGAACATTTTACATGATATATAGATATAGCAAGTGAAGATAGATAGCAGTTCTCAGTCATAGTGAAATTGCTAGCAGGGCTCTCAGGTGCTCTATAGCAGAGGAATCTGTAGCAGCCCAAGATGCTGCAAGCAGTGAAATGATGTTAGCAGCAGTGGCAGAGGGCTTGGCAGAAACTCTATGAAAACTTTCTATGTTCACCATGAAAAAAAAGGGTTTGGAAGTGAATTTCCGATGGCACTAAATTGTTTGCAAAGGAAGGATGCAGAATCACACGTGGGTATGGTCTTTCATCCTTTTAAGGAACAGATTATATGAAATTTCTTGCTTTGTTGTTATAACTAGACTACAAATGTGTTTACAGGATGAAATAAAAGGAAACCATTGCCTGTTTTCTTTAGCATGTCCATCTTTTTTACCTTTCTAGGTGCCTCAGGGGCTATCAGTACCAATTGCTGCTGTAAAATGCAAAACAATGCTATGTCTGGAATGCAAAATGAACTGAAATACAGAAATAGAAGTAAATCCACGTGAATTCTTTCAGTTTCTGCAAATGGTGTTCAGTCTTTTCTAATAAGACCAAATTACCACTCCAATAGTTGCCTCTGAATCCCTCCTGCCAGCCAGCCAGAAGCTGTAGGAGGCTAGTACTCAGCACCTCTATGTAACCTCCATTCTCCTTCATGTGTCCTGTGGAGAATGTCCCTCATTGCTGACAGGGCCTAACAACATAGTATGAGAATATGTTCATCTGGGCATTTACAACATTATTCTGAAGGGTTTTGTTTTTTTGTTACCATATCTTAAAATTCCTTCTTCTAGCTTAATGTGCATAAAAACTCAGAATCAAAAATGGGATTATAGCTTCAACTACCTAGTCTAAAAGTCTGCATTCCCATAGGGTTATGGCAAAGAGCCAGGCATATCTAGAAGGCAGTGAGGGACAATTACTTCAGGATAAGCTAAGATTGCTTTGAATCAGTCTCTCTCTACAAAACTGAGGTATACTTACATATTGATCTCACTCCCTACATTTTAGATGACTTGAATCTGGGAATATACAATGGGAGGATTCCTTTGTTGTACATCCTAAGATAACTGTGATGTAAAAGAAATCCTCATTTCCAATAACAGCAACAAAACTTTCTGGATGATGTCAAGAGTTTCAGAGGAATACACCCACCATCAAAAAGAATCTTTCTGAATTGTGGTTTAAAATTAATACTTAATCACATTTCTGGTTTTGTTTTCCCATTTTTGGCTTGTCAACCTTTCCATTTTCTCTTTGAGAACTTCTCTTTAAATATTTGGTGAACCACAAGAAGTACCCAAAACCCAAAAAAGGTACCTTTTTTTTTTTGCATAGTAGTGGTTACCTATCATCATCAGTGGTAGTTTCCTATTATCATCATCAGATTTTATTTATTTTTTTAATCTAAAATGTATGTGTCACAGAAGTCCTGACTGTCCTTTGAAGTTGGAAAGTATTTGGCAGACCTGCAAATGCACTTTGAGTCCATGAATCTTTTTTCTTCAAAAGGCAAATGACCCGTGACTTTTCTTTCCTCATTAACAGAGTGTGCATTGCAATTAAATCTATGGATATGGTTTAGACACCAGACTATAATAAATAAGACTATGACTGCGCAATTTTATTATTTATTTATTATATTTATTTTAATTATTTTTCCAAGCTAAGCAAATAGAAAGCATATACATTGGACTGCTAGCTAAAGGTATGATGTAGGGGAAAATTAATCATTTCTTCTTTGCCACTCTGATTCTGTCTTGCACTCTTGAATTGTCACTGATCAATTCTGATCCAAGATTCAAAAATACTTGTGACTATTATTTTTCTACAGATTGGTCAGCTCTGGAAGTTGCAACATTGATCCATGACTTTTACTTGGGCAAACAGTTGAAATTGACATTATAAGTTTCTAACCACTAAAAGCAGATTGGATTAGTTTTGTGTTTTCTGCTTGAAGCAATCTAATTTCTGCATGTATGTGAATGGCTTCTGGAGAATACTGTTTATACAGAAATTAATTAGAAGACACATTCCAAGATTGTTACTGTGCTTTTGTACTATGTAAGTGTGGTTTTAGTACCTTCTATTTTTTTAAAGTTTATCAATTAAGAAATAAAGGAATTTCCAAACAACTAAGTGCAGAGTTGGTTACTTTGGGATGTTGCTTAAATTTACTCATCTGAGTTATGCATCTCATCTATGTTGGCAATCCAACCATCACCTGGGAGACAAGTACCTTCAGAAAATGACTCACTTTCATTTTCTTAACCTGACAGATTTGTTAGAATTGCCTACCTATCCTGAGCTACAAGGTGCCTGGCTTCTGTCTAAGATGTGTCAAAACCTTAAAATGGACAAAGGAAATTGGGAATTCCTTGAAGATGCTGATCCTCCAAATCTACAAATCGTGCCAGCACTATTTGACCTGTCACAAAGTACATTCTCTCCTAAAAAGAGTCCAATCTATCTCTTAAGGAGAATTCTAAACCATAAATAGTGAACCAAAATTGTCTTTGGGACCCATAAGCCTCTCCTTGGCCACTGTCAACGCTCAGCAAGTCCTTGCAGTGCTTAATTATTATCTCATCCCAGGATGAGGCCTTTGGAAGTTTGGCTTTTATTTTTTCTTCTAAGAAAGGCCAACAGATCACTTTTGTCATATGTTTTACTTGGGATGTGATGTGCATTCATGTAATCATCCCAATCATCTTCTGGACATGGTTGATGCTGAGCAAATGCGCTTTATATGTGCAAGGTTTGCCTCCAACCCTTTGAAATGCAGGGTACGAAAGAGTGCTGAGAGAGATACACGTTTTGTGGGATATGTGTTTAACGACTCTCGATGCTCGAGACAGGTAGCTTTCCAAATCTGGAGTGGTCCAAAAAGGCACATTAGGACATCCCAGAGGATGCTATGAAGGCCAAGAGTTCCTAAAGTTCCCCTTCATGGCATGCAAGCAAGGCTATACACCATGGTGTCCCCAGGGTATCCCAAACCCAGACCAGTGCAAACAGAATATTTAGCATTGTGGGGCCCATGGGAGCACTGCAAAAGAAGAAGATAAAGAAACCTTTCAAGAACAAAAGCTTCATTAATAAAGGCCTTTAATGTCCATAGTCTTCAAACTTCACTGTCCAAAGTCTACCACACTCAGAAAGAATGCGCAGACGGAAACATTAAATGCTGTTCTTTCTATCAGCCTGAACTGCAGCAGCAATGTCTTTCTGACATTGTATGCTCTGGGTCCCATCAAGCCACAAGGCATGCATTGGGTCTGCTGATTTCCAGAGTTCTCCAAGTCAATACTTGAAATACAGGCAGACCATATTCTCTCCTAATTTAACATTAAACCATCTGCTTTGGTTACATTTTTCATGGCATAACGTTCAGAGAGTTCAAACTTCACCACTCTCCTGTTACATACTATCCTGTGGAAAAGAAGGAAGGGGAGGGGTTATGTATACATAAGTTTACATAACTTCAGAATGGATTTTAATGAGGGAGCATAACACCTAATTCAAAACCAAAGCATCCATTAGTACATTACCTTTTCACCGTATCAGTGTAATACATTTCATTCCCTTTTCCAAATCCCATTTAACATAAACCATTTATTTTTTCAACTTCTCCCACAAGTGTTTTAATGCAGGATTTGGACACCTTTCAGAAGAATCCTGTGATGTAATGCATTTGAGAGACATAACAATATATGTGGAGTTTGGAAAATCTTTTGTAATGTGAATAAAAATAACTGCTTGTTTCAAAAGGCAAAATCTGTCTTGTCAAAGGTTGTGAGGAACGTGGGGAGAATGGAAAATGCCTTCATAATTAGTATTGTTCGAGTATCATATACAACCATGTATGTGTACACATATAGCACAGTGCTAGGTTGGGTACTAAAAGGAGCAGAGCTCCATGCACTTGTTTTCCTTCTCAGTAGCGTCAAGAGTCCCATGTGGACAAAGGAACACTACTCCCAGAACCCAAGCAATAAACTATATTTCCATACATTTTCACACTGTGCTGTGTAGCTTTACCTAAAAATACAAATGATTTCAACAAGTGAGGTTCATCTAAACTAAATGAGCAGCTGACTCCATTTGATTCCTCTCACCTTAAATGAGACATTTTTCAATGTCTAAATGGTAACCCAGGGACACTGGGCTCAGCTGCTCCTGTTGCCTTGTGTCAGGTTCAGATTCCTCAGCAGCCTTTACACCACTCCCTTCCAATTCCAAATTGCTGCCATTAATTATCATAGCCCTTCATGGGGGGATATCTCAGCTACTCATGAGCGCATGATGTTCCAAAGCCATTAGCTGGCCTGACTCACCCTAGGACAGGGCCTTTCTCTGGCTACAGACCTTTTCTGAGCTTCAGGAGAATTAAACTGAAATCTTGGCCTTTGTGGTCTAAAGTGAAGTACCTCATCTCTAAAATTCACTGTTTCTCATGCAGCAGTATGAGATGATTTCTGTTATTTAGTGCATATGAGCTCATAGGAATTTGCAAAAACATAACCCACAACCCAGACTGTCCTATACTGTCACAATACACAAATGGGTTTTGAGCTTTTCACCTTGTTTTCTTAACTCAAAAAAGCCCTAATTTAACCTTTTCCAACTAGTCTCAAATATTTGTCAATTGTTGTTCACCCTTCTGCATTTGTTTAAAAGAAGGATACACAGACTGTTCACTGATCAATATTTGCCACCTGTATGGTCACTGTGTCACTGGCCAAATCCTTCAAGCATCATGGCTAATGGCAAATGCATAGATATATTTTCTGAATAGAAAACAGTTATAAGGAAATGCAATAAACTCTCAGCAAAAGTTTCAGCACAATGGCAGCTCTGAAAATTTGTTATCAGTTAAAACGAAATGGTCTACCATGCTTATACATGTTAGTAATATTTAAATTCACAAGGACATTTCATTGAAGGCAACGATATTTAACTGGAGTCAAAGAAATGAGATGTAACTGAGTGTGATGTCATGAAAAACAAAGGAGGAAGGTTATCACAATTGTTCATGATAATTTTTATCAGCCAATTTAGTTCCATCTACTCAATTTTCAGAGTCATAAATCACAATGATTTGACCTGAAGTAAATTAATGTCATTAAATTAAACTTTAGACTCAAATAAGATCTTAAATGCATAAAAATTCTTAAGAAATAATTGTAATGTTTTTCCAAAAAAAAAAAAAATATATATATATACTTTTTTAAAAAATAAATAAATAAATAAATAAATAAAAGTGCTCCAGTTGACCAAAGAAAGACAAACATACAGCTAGAAAAGGATGCACTTTTAAAAATATTTTTCCCCTGTATCCGGATTCATCTTTGTTAGCTAATAAAAATTATAATAACGGGGTGTGCCTGTGAGACAGATAACTATCTGGAAAACACTGAAGTTATGCTCACACTGAATTGTCAAAGCCCTGGAGATTAATTTTTAACAGGATGCCTGATATTCTTCCCACCCCCAAAATCTCTTCAAACACCATTGACAGCTTCCTTGCTTGCACTTTCTTAGCTAAGCCTATACGACTGTATCAAGGACATTGTCATTAACAGAGCAGAAAAAAATGGCCTCAGTATTTCAGATAAAAGCATCGTATCCAGGACTGATTTTACTGATCTATCGTAATGGTAGATCAGTGAAATAAAGCCAGCAGATCTTTCACGCTACCCGTTAGTCTCTGCCCCTAGCTCTCATTGTGCCACTGATGCCTGGGGTTTAGGTTTGGTGATTGCATCTCACTATCCCCTTTGCTGGAGAAGCACAGTCTTCTTCAGCCAATGTTTCTCCTGAAGGAAAATCCTTATGGTTAGTTACCAGATGTACTCCCACTTGTTCAGGACATGGGATAGATAAGGAGCATTGATATTGTGGTGAGATGGGGTTCTGTTTTCCCCATGATCCAAAATATCTTGTGCTCAGCACAAAAGAAGTCCAAGAAGAGCAGCTGGGCCCTTGCCTGGGTGAATCTGGAGGTGAGATGTTGACTGTTACCACCACCACAACTACAGTACGAAAGGCATGTGGGCTCTGACTGATCCCTGTGCTAATGTTGGGACAATATCATTGGAAGGGAAGTAGATGGCCACAAAAAAATCTCCACAAAAATTTCCTTGGGAGTGCCCTTTTCTTTAACCAGCACAATGAAACACCATATTATTCTATTGTCCTTTATAATTGAAGTTGAAGCCACTAGCAACATAATTATTTTTATACGTGTATGTGAGTTAAAAAGTCCCTTCTCTGAATGGTGGCTTGGTTACAGGAGTAGAGAGAGGAAACCTGCTCTGGTTACATCTTCCAGGTTATCCTATATATGGGATTGAATCCCAGGGGAAAAGGGTCTCTCTCTTGGAAGTGTAATTTCTTGAAACAACAATCAACATCAACTAAAGGAGATCCTGATCTCACAAAAAAAAAAAAAAAAAAAAAAAAAAAAAAAAAAACTTAAACCTGGTGATATTCCATCTCTGGCCCATTTTTCTCTAGCACAACTTTGATGAGGGAGACAAAGTTTATCACCATGAGATACTGGAATGATGTTCCTAACTATTGTCACCAAGGTGCTCATCCAGCACCAGCATTTTCTAGCCCCTGTTGTCCAAACTGCAGGAATCTACTGAAATCTTGGAGAGAAAGTCTTACTTCCACTGTATGTAAAAAGAAAGAAATTCACTGAATAACAGATTTTCTCATGAAATAACAAGATAAGATTTGCTTATTTGTCCACATCCCAGATATGGCATTAGGTCAAACAGGAATGAAGACAACAGCACCTGCACCTTGTGTGATTTATGTAACTCTCCACCTTAACCTCTTCCTTAAACTGGCTATTTGACATTCATCTCAGATCCACACTACAGATGCCCACATGTGGTAAAACCATCTCACAGAGCCTTCAGTCTTCATAGGCATGTACAAACCACACAGCACCAAGGAGAAAGGGGTAGAGATCTGTATGAGTGATTGATTGTTTTGTTTCTTTGTTTTTTTGGTTGGTTGGTTTTGGTGTTGTATGTTTGTTTGTTTTTTCAGCTACAAACACATACATACTTGCAAAGATGTGCTGCAGTGCAAGGAAATCCCTTGCCTAGAGTTTCCTCTCCACATGCAAAGAAGCACCTTGGGGATGAGTTCCTTGCAGGGCACCTCTCATATTGAAGAAAACTTGTCGTTTCTCCCAAACAAGGGAGGAAGGAAGAGCTTGTGGTTAATGCAGCAAATGGAGGCTCAGGAAATCTATGTTCATATCCTGCTTCTACCACAGGCTTCCTGTGTGACCCCGGGCAAATCTCCTAGTCTCTCTCTCCACCTCCCTCCCCTCATGTGTAAAATGGGGAAAAAATGGCTCCCAGTCCTAATGGGACTCAGATCTTAAATTGGCTTGTGATTGCTACTGTATAGTAAGTGAATAGTTATATGTATGGACCAAAACTTGTGTGTGATCAACTACAAGGAGTCACAACTTCACTGTTCATAAATAATCTTCATTATCTGCATTGCAATAGCTTTGACACCACCGGCCACGTATTAATGGGCATTAACAGGTAATTCTGAAGCTTTAAATGGCAAAAGCCTGCTGGTCGAAATAGGTTCAATATTTGCTTTGTGCACTTCACTGATCTACTGAGTTGGAGGCTGAGACACTTTTTAAACAGTGATTTGTTTGTTGCATAATTCTTCATGATGAGAAAAAAGACCTAAACAAAGCTAGGTCCTAATTTATATTTGTAGCAGTACTTTATTGTTTAAAATGAGACATCCTGATTAGTCTATTATCATTCCAGTGAATTCCCTGTACTGCAGTCATGTAGCTAACTAAAAGCATATCGTCACACACACTTGTTCCTGGACAAGCGAGGGTTGTCCTCTGCACCCAGCCAGTCCCACTCCAGCCAAAATCAACTGCAAAGGTGCAGTAGGTGTATTAGTCTTCCCTATAGCAGATGTCTGCCATTCAATCGTAGATGTTATTTGAGTCAAGTTGACTTCATCACACTGTCTATTGATGTTTAAAGCTACTCAGGAGGTACCAAAAATCAAAAGTGGGTTTTCACCCAAAGCTTTTCCATTTGGAAGTGAGAATGTGACAAACTGGGGCCGTAAAAACATAGAGAACAGGTTGACAAGTCCATCAAAACCAGATGTGATTACTCTTACAAGGTGAAAAAAAGGGCTCTGAGGTTTGATTTAAAACATACATTCTGTTCTCACATCCCTTTGAAGAGATCATGTGGGATAATTCGAAGTCTCCTTCTTACACAAACATTGCAAACATTTCCTGTTGGTAACTATAAAAGGACAGTCTAGCTAAGTAAACAGTCCTCTTGATAGTTGTGTCTAAGCAGGAAAGCCCTGTATTCTTCACCATTAGTTCCATTGATGACCACAATTGTTCTGGTTATTGTTTGTATTCATCATAACACTGATTATAACAAAAGATGAAAACAGGAACTTCCTTAAACTTATTAAATGCTTGCAATAGGGACCTGAATGTTGCTGGCATAAGGATGGTTGTGTGTTGACATACTATAAAAGAGGGAGCCAGGTCATCAGCTTGTGTAAATCACTGTCTTCACCAAAGTAAAGCTAAACTGCTGAAGACTTGGCTTTGTAGAGGCATCTTGTTCTACACTAGAGCTCAAAATGCCCTGCTCTTATCCTCTAGATTTTCCCCCTAACCATTTTCTTGTACCATGAATTAAAGGAAAACTGAAGTTTAACAAAATGAAATAATGGGATCAAATGAATATAAAGAGTTCATAGCAGAATTTAGGATAGGACCCAGGCCTCTTGTCTCTCACTGTGAGTGTCCCATCAGAGTGTCCCTGAGGCATTCAGTGTATTCAGGCAGCCCATACACTGACTCCTTTTCTGTGTTCTTCTCTTTCATTTATTAATTATTATTTTATATCATTATTATCTAATTAGTCTACCTGATAAGGAGCCTACAGATTTTTAGAGTTACCACAGAGGAAACCCTTAATCAGCCACTGAGGTATAACAAACCATCTGCCACAGTGAGTGCTAAACACACCATTCACAGCATTTTCAGCTTCTACTACACCAACAGTGGCCAACCTCTTCAACATCATGTGAAGAAACATGCCCATGTTGGGTTAGATACTGGAGCTACAGCTTTGAAGTGGATGACATATGCTAACATCTTCCTCTCTCCAGCAGAGCCCTGTAGTTTGTTTTGACTCTTCGATCCTATGTTCTAATCATGTGAGTTCTCAGTACCGAGGCAGAGAAGCTGTAGATATATCACTGATAATATCATGCCTTCCCAAATTCTGGTTGGCTTGCTATTTGTTCTCTTTTCCCTGTAAAACCAAGATTAAACCACAGATCTGACTTAGAACAGTGAATTTCCACCTGTCCAACCAACCAACTTCCCTTTATCTGACTGGGTCTCCCACAGCTTAACAATTTTGATACAGTGCCACAGTGCCCAGGAGAACCTAATACCTAGATAATATGTGGTGTTTAGAAATGCCTCTAATTTCTGAAAAAATACTTGAATTAAAGACAAAAATGAGATATTTCATCATTTTCTAAATCATGCTCTCAGTATTTTTGTCTGACAGCATTGAAGTAATGGCATAGGGAGGCACTGCTTATGGAGTGAAGGATCTTCCATCCTAGCTGCAAAAAGAACTGAAAAAAATGAGCAGTATGAGGTGATGTTGGAAGGACCAGCAAATTCTGTTTCAAACGTCAAACCTAAAATCATTTAGAAAGGAGGTGTGTCATCAAGGATGCAGAAAGACCATGGTAATTTCTGGAGTTTTGTGACATAGGCAATGATTTGTTTAGCCTGGACTTGAGAAGGGAACCTCAGCTTGCTGGGTGTAATCTGATACTTGGAAATGCAACAGTTCACTCCTGATTTACCCAGAGATCCCCATGCCCTATAAAGTGTGCAGATGGGATGTTCAGGCTTTCTAAACTTCCTCTGTAAATCTACTTTCTAAATGTCTGTATGCAGACAGTCAGGACCTCCTTTACAATGAGAAAGATGACCCAACAGAAAGCCCCAAGAACAGGGAGACAACTTTCCTGGAAGTAACTTGAAGTGAGAGGATGAGAATCAGCCTTTACATTTTTCCTGCCTAAGTCCCCAGATAGTATCATTATGATTTCTTAAAACCTTGATACACACAGCATTGCATCTAGGTGAAGAAAGGGCAGAAAATAAAAATAATAATAATAATAATAATAATAATAATAATAATAATAATTCAAGGACCCTTTTGTTCAGCTTGTAAAATGATTTGTGTTGCCTGTGTATACAAGAGGCTTTACATGGAGTCGGGTGGACTGACCCCATTTAACATATGGGACTTGCTAACGAAAGTTGTGTTCTTCTCCCAGCCGAGCCACGTTGGTTTTATTTTCCTCTATAGCCTCAAGGAAATCCCTTGTGATTTCCTGCAGTTCTCCATCTGTAACAAGTCAGTCACAACTCTCTCCTTTCCCATGTGGGTCGCAGACCCCCAGTCTCAGGAACAATCCCTTACACACATGTACCTGGTACCACAGCAACCCAAGGGGTCACCCACATACCAGCGGGGCCCACCACAAGGAGAAAGCCAGGGCATTGCACTTTCATGGAAATAAACCCCCAGCTGACTTCATGTAACACAGAAATTGTTGGGAAATTAAAGCCCAAAATGAGACCTTTGAAATTCTCAGCCCCCCTCCACCCCACAGCAAATCCACAGGGCTCAGCTGCCCAGCTTGAACTTTAAGTGCTCACCACTGCAGCTGATGGCTCTGTTATCCTCCTCCATAAACAACCCATAGTAAAACCAGGATAGTCAGTGGCATGGCCAAGAAACCCTAATGCTTCTCCATCATTTAACTGGGATTTGCTCCCACTACAAGCCATATCAACCAGTTAAGTGGCTTGCCGTTACTGATTTGCCCCAAATGACATCACTGTTTGGCTTTATGAGCATACCTCTTTGGCTCTAACCCCCCCCTTGGCTCTTTTCCCTGTAAACAGGGCCTGATTAATGTTGCAGAAGAAGGGCTGTGAATCACGTATTCCGTTCTCTTATGGGAAGTCAGAATGTCAATTTTTCCTAGTTTTGAGTGCAGAGAATTGGGATATTTAATGCAAAATCCCTAGCAACAACACAGAAACTGCAGTCTGAGCCCACAGCTGCAACCTTCCCAACATACTTTCTGTAACAGCAGCTGATGAATCACCCACTAGAAAACATGCACTTTAAAAAAAAAAAAAATGAAACAGCATTCACTGATGCTGCCTATTATTACGCAGCCCCAAACACATTATAAGGATATTCTTTGATAAGGAAAGAGCCCTCACACGCACATCCACAAATCTCTGCAGGGCCGTTTAAAGGCTGAATGGAAATAGTCCGACAGCCACAGATGTTCCCTCTTCAATCCTGGGTGGCAGCATTTTATTGCCCATGGTACCCATCACTACTAATGTTTCCAGCTGGTGGTGAAAAGCTGACTCTTGTTCTGAGCCTTTGCTTTGCAAATGCAAGGAAATTAAAAACAAGAGTTTTCAGAGTGGCTCAGGGACTCCACTGCAGTCTCTTTCCCTTCACTTTTTCATGCCAATCTTTCTCATATTTTCATACTTAAAAATAAAAATATTAACTTAAAAACTTAAAAATAAATAAATAAATAAATAAATAAATAAATAAATAAAAGCATGATTTGGACCAGTCTTTTAAAGGGGTTATGTGCATAGTGAACTTGGACAGTATGAGAGAGTTCCAGAAGGATGTTGTATAGGAAAGGCTTAGGGAAATGAATGGAGTGTCATACTGTTCTTAAAAAGCACCTACTTGACAAGTGGTACAACTAACTCTCTGACACATTTTATTTCCTGCTAGTGCTATGAGTAACAATGCAACAAATGAACCAGAAAATCCAACCATAGTTAAAGGAAACAGAGGGGCACTTCTCTGCAGGAAGATCATTTCAATCATATACAGAATTTACTGACTTACCCATCATGGATGACATACCCCAGAAGATTGACAAGAGCATCCAAAGCAATTTGGGACACACAGAGCCCATCAAGGTGTTCTGAAAAAGAAGATCCTAAGTGCCTTAAATCCAGAGGGAATTCCTCCCAAGAATCACCCTTCTCCTCAGTAGAAATTAACTGATATCAAATGTTAGATAAATACATGTGAGAAGTGGAGACATTCACAGATAACAAGGTTAAGAACTTAAAAGTAATCCACATTAACCTCAGTACCATCACTAAACATTGCCTACTCTGTATTATCAGTGTTTATGTGGGATATGACCATATTGCGCCAGGTGCTGCAGAAACACACCAAATATGTCTGGCTTGAAGGTACTTCATACATCAGTAGGAATGCAAGGTATTCAGATGTTTGTTTCCTGACTTTTGCATAAAGATTTTAACTGGGATGTAACTTCAGGAAGACTCTTTTGTTTCTCTGGTACTATATAAGAGCAAGTGCCGGGTCCTGCACCTGGGACGGGGAAACCCTGGCTGCATGTACAGACTGGGCGATGAGACGCTGGAGAGCAGCCTAGAAGAGAGGGATCTGGGGGTCGTGGTAGACAGCAAGTTGAATATGAGCCAGCAATGTGCCCTGGCAGCCAGGAGGGCCAATCGTGTCCTGGGGTGCATCAAGCACGGCATCGCTAGTAGGTCAAGGGAGGTGATTGTCCCGCTCTACTCTGCGCTGGTGCGGCCTCACCTCGAGTACTGTGTGCAGTTCTGGGCACCACAGTATAAAAAGGACATGAAACTGTTGGAAAGTGTCCAGAGGAGGGCTACGAAGATGGTGAAAGGCCTGGAGGGGAAGATGTACGAGGAACGGCTGAGGTCACTGGGCCTGTTCAGCCTGGAGAAGAGGAGGCTGAGGGGAGACCTCATCACAGTCTACAACTTCCTCGTAAGGGGGTGTCGAGAGGCAGGACACCTTTTCTCCATTAACACTAGTGACAGGACCCGTGGGAACGGGGTTAAGCTGAGGCAGGGGAAATTTAGGCTGGATGTCAGGAGGGGGTTCTTCACAGAGAGGGTGGTTGCACACTGGAACAGGCTCCCCAGGGAAGTGGTCACTGCACCGAGGCTGTCTGAATTTAAGAAGAGATTGGACTGTGAACTTAGGCACATGGTCTGAACTTTTCGGTAGACCTGTGCGGTAGACCTGTGCGGTGTCAAGAGTTGGACTTGATGATCCTTAAGGGTCCCTTCCAACTCAAGATATTCTATGATTCTATGATTCTATGATTTCTCCTAATGAATTAAGGAAGCAGAATTCTTCCCTTCCCTATTCAGCCTGCAACCACCTGGAAGCTGGACCAGCCTCTGATGGATTCACTAAGCCCTTGTGCAAATCCAGTTGAAAGTCAAGTAGCTGATTCAGTACACGCAAGGTGTGCTACACCTCTTATGATGGGGAGACGTGGAAAAGCCTTTCACCCTCTCAGTTTGGTGGTTACAGGTAGTCCTATAAGGTGGCAGAAAAATGAGGCTGATGCCAAGAGCTTCTGAGATTTACCCCACAGCAAAGCAAGAGTTAAGAAGACAAGTCCTAAACAACTCCTTTACTTGCACAGGAGTTCAGATTGACTTGGACTACATATGACATGCTTCTTCCCCAGGAACCGAGGATATAGGAGGGGAAGTGGAAGAGGACAGAGATATTTAGTACAAAACTAGAAAAGCTACTAAGCAGAAACATCACCCAGAAGAATGTCACTTATTTTTACAGCCCTCAGTAAGACAAGCTGGCCATACTAGAACACCCAAGGTCATCATCTCTGGTACCTGTGGCTCAGGACGTGAGAAAAGACATACTTAACTTTCTGTTTGTCTCTTCACATATGTAGCCTATGGCTTGTATGTCCCAGTTGCATGACAACTTCTCCACTACCAAAGCCAAGAGGGATTTGAAGCCTTGAAAGGAATAGTCAGAGATGTCCCAGAGATTAGAGACCAGATCACTTTCCAAGCCTGTGCTACTTAGCACCTGCACAACCTCATGCCACTCTTTCCTTCATCACATTGCCACTTGTATATGATCAAGTGAGTGAAGCAGACTCATCTAACAGGAAAGGACTGGTAAATAATCTGTCCTGAGAGGTCTTCCTTCAGCAACTTTGTGTTAGCCAATGAGTTGTCTGCAGTGGTTGTGGGACAAATCTCAGTGAGACAGGCTGCTGGGCTGACTCACCCAACTGTTCATCTCAAGATGGTTAGATCCTGCTAATGCAACAATCATCATCTCCTTGTTGCCAGCCCAATGCATTTGTACTGGTTCTGCTGGGTGGGATTGGACACCAGCTTTCCCGTTAGCCTTGCCTACCAGGAAACCAACCTTTGCTACCTCTGTTCCTACCAGGAAACCTTCCTCTTCTCCTAGCCAGTGACTAGTTCAGACTGTGTATGTAGGAGTGGCATCAAATATTTTTGCACAAAAGTGTATAACTCTTGGTGCTAAGAACAAATAAAGCCCCACAGGTGCAAAGAGCAGCAAGGGATGTAACTGTGCTGCTCTCCATTTGTATGACATGCAGTAAAAGATGTAGCATTAAATGCAGCTGCTCTTGAGTGGGCGGAGGTAAGTATCCAGTTGACTCAGAGCATCGTTCTGCACCAAGGTGAAAATCTAAGTGCAGCTGGAGGGACGAGAGGGGAACTTGCCAGACTAAAGAACTTGTTATGTAGACATCTTTGTGTGGGGGGAAAAAAATAGCTGTAGGGTTTTCTTCAGAAGCTCTGTGTTGATAGAAGTATATGGAGGTGGAAAAGGGGGGAAATAATTATTAAATCATGATTGCTATCTTCAATATTTACACGAGATAGACCACACAAGTGTCTTAATAGTGGAGGCACCTTGGTATTTATTTATTTATTGTTATTGATATGTAAGAAGTAATTTAGGAACCATATGGTCTGGAAGGTGATACATAACATAGGGATAAAACTTATTTACCTTTGGTTGAAAGGTAAAGAGAGATGAAAACAGAAGGGATGGGTCTCTTCTCACCTGCTCTCCAACCTCTTAAAGATGAGGGCAGAGGCAATCCTTGGAAAGAAAGATGCAATACCAGAGAATGACTCCTCTGACCCATGCCATATCCTTATCCCCCTCAGGGCAGGTACAGCTCTACCTATGCTGTGCCAGTTAATTGCAAACAAGCTACCAACACAGTCCATCAAACTGCTATGGTACAGGTTTTCTATTACATTGAGTATGCCAGACACCACCCTATCCCCTCTCCCAACCACCCACATTATCACAGCTGATTTCGCTGTAAAAGTGAATACAGAAGTGAGTGACCAGGAGGAAGGTGAGAAGGATGCAGGGCACCTCATGGTCCTTTTGGTGCTGAACTACTACATGGTGGCTGTGCCTCTGCCATGCATTTATTCAGATCCAAGACTCTGTGGGCAGGCAATGCCTTTTGTCACAAGTGCATTCAAGGCCTGAAGCAATTGGACCTCAGTTTTGGGAGCAGTTTCTGAGCACCAATCTTAATGACAGTAATTTTAATAACCAAGATATCTTTGAAAATACCTGGAACAAAGGGCTTTTTTGCAACCTTCTGGATTTTTTTTATTTTTTTTTTCACTCTTGGACACTGGTAATAAACTATTAGGGAACAAAAGGCAAATGGAAAACAATAGAAGTAATTATAAAGCTAGATGAATGTTTCACTTCAAATATTATTGTCTCTGTAAAGATATACGACATGGATGTGTTATTGCAAAGAGAAATATGCATTGATCTCTTTACCAGGAAACAAGTATGAGTGTATTATGTAAATATTATTTCATTTACTGTCAACATCTGTAGGCTTATTTTCACTTTGCAAACATATGACAAACGTGCTTGGAGTCATACAGCATCAGTCTTAAAGCTGACAAGGATCCCTCATTTTGCAGCCAATTTTTGAAAGTCAAAAGGCCATATTCAGACTTGGGCTAATGCCATTCACACCATAAGGAGTGAGATGACAGATTCTCCACATCAGTGTAAATCAGATGTGCTCTATGATTTTAACAGCCAAAGAAGTGGCTCTAAAGCTGTTGACTTGAAAGGTACATTTGGCCCACATGGTTGAAGCACTGGGTGAGAGAGAGGTCCGAATTCCCCCCTGGTAGGAGCAAATGCAGCTCAGGAGATTTCTACAGAAGTTAAAGATCAGTCACAATACTGGTTGATACGTCATTTGAAAATTCAGCTAGCTCTGATGTGGTTACTAACACCAATGAAAAACAGAGCTAAAATCAGAGGACATAACAAACCATATCCTCTGCAGCCTGCAGCTTGGAGACCACCCTGGAAATGGTTGCAGCTCCCTCACTTAGTCCACTGCTGCCCACTGGTTTGGGTTTAGACTTCCTGAGTGAGGATGAGTCTAGCTTGGCACCAATCACATGAATTCCCAGAGGATTATTTTGGTATTCATGTGCTTCCAGAGGGAGTTTTCTTTTAGACCTTTTCCTGCTCTCTCCTCCCTGTTTCTCTTGCCACAAAAGATAATTTACCATTCAGGGTCTTGTCCGTGAGAAAGGGACACCCAGGCAGAAGTATGCAGCCAGCTCCAGTTCTAAGACCCAGGGGAATTTAAAAAGCAGAGACTTTCCTCTGGTGACTAATCACTCTGAAATATCACAGGCTAACTGAGATCTTCCTTCTCTCCTTCACAAGAGTTACCCTCGCAAAATGGGTCAGTCCCTAAGCTCAGTCTTAAACTGTTCAATGAGATTTGACTGGTCAAAGGTAACACTGTTCAGACTTGGATGTGGCTTCTATAGGTCAGAGAGTGGAAAAAAAAAAAAAAAAAAAAAAAGGTATTGCATGATGCTAACACAATATATGGGGTTTCTAAAAGGTCTAATCTAAGTTCCAGGGTGTATACTTCCTGAAATGTATCATGTGAAAGAAAGAAAATGAGATGATAAAATTTACTAGGGTGTGCATCATGCCAAGGTGAAACACTGGAATGAAATGCACTTAAAAGAAGGGGAGTGAGAGCCAGTTAATACACTGAGAGAAAAGAGAAGACTATGTCATGGATCTATCAGCTTTTATTCTACCCTCCAGTACGTGGTATGTTTGGCAAAGCCACAGGGACTCTGTGCCTCCATCTCTGACTGCAAATCCTACTTGAATATTGTTTTTTCTGGCTATTTTGAGCAATAGCCTGCAACAGATGCCAGGAAGAAAAAATAAAATCTGGCACAGGCTAATAAGACCTACATGACTGTCCATTCAAATAGGATATACATGGACAACAGAGCAGCCACCTCCTTGGGTAAACCTGTGATTTGAGTATTAACTATGGGGAACTGGTAACTAAGCATTGTACCCCAAATAGACATCTGTCAGAGCCCATTAGGAGTCTGAAATGAACAAAATGAAAGAAAGTAGAAGACAGGTCAGAATAGGTATTGCAAAGGAACAATGTTGTTTGCAAGAGGACAGATCGTGATCTCCTCATTGGGTTTTGGCATAACCCCTGGACCACTCAAGAGAGTTAAGAATGGGGAATAAAGATGATGTTCATTATTTTTTACTAAATCTTCTAGCAGTTTAAATAGAGTGAGGTTATCTTCAGAGCCATTGAAGCCTCATGTTTCTTTTCTTTCATCATCACTCATTCCAGAAAAGATGAGCAGACTCTAAGGCCTGTGGTCCTGAAAAGACTTCAATCTATGCCCAGAGACTGCTTAGTGGCACAGCAGAAATACTGTACTCAGAAGTACTGAGCAGCTTTGCAGAAAGACCTGCTAGACCCCAAGTTGAACATGAGCCAGCAATGTGCCCTTGCTACCAAGAAGGCTAACAGTATTCTTGTCTGCATTTGGCAAAGTACCACCAGCAGGTCAAGAGAGGTGATCCTTCCCCACTGCTCAGCATTGGTGAGGCTACACTTGGAGTGCTATGTCCAGCTCTGACCCCCAGTACAGAAGAGACATGAACATACTAGAAAAAGTCTAATGGAGAGCTACTAAGATGGCCAAGGGACTGGAGTACCTCTGCTATGAGAAGAGGCTGAGAGAGCTGGAACTGTTCAGCCTGGAGAAGAGGAGGCTCAGGGGGATCTCATCAACATCTATAAACACCTGAAGGGAGGATGCAAAGACAGAAGCAGTCTCTTGTCAGTGGTGCCCAGTGCCGGGACAAGAGGCAATGGGCACAAACTGGAACACAACAGGTTCCATCTGAATACCAGGAAGAACTCCTGTGCTGCGTACTTGATGGAGCAGTGGCACAGTTTGCCCAGAGAGGTGGTGGACTGTCCCTCCTTGGAGATCTTCAAAGGTCACTTGTGTGTGGTCCTGGGCAACCTGCTCTTGGTAGTCTTGTTTGAGCAGGAGGCTGGACTAGAGGGCATCCAGAGGTCCCTTCCAACCTCAACCAGTCTGCGATTTCTTGTTGAGCATTCAACTGAGGAGCAGTAAGAGACAGTAGGAATGTAGTAAGAGACAGTAAATGTAATATCTCTTCTGGGTGCTGAGGTGGGAGCTATTTAAAGAGACATCTGTGTCAAAAATGCCAGTCTCCAGACCTAAAGGAGGACTAGTCCCTACACTTATACAGAAATTGGTGGAATAAATCTGCTCTTACTCATCCTTGAAATATCTACAGCGAATTCTGAAGTAATTCCTTTGCTGTGGAGATTGCTTTAAAATGAAATAATATTTTCCTTTTGCTTTCCTTTCTCATTAGTATCAAAAGGACCATGATACCACACAATCCTTTTACTGAGACCATGGAGGTTTCTCACAGATATTTTTGATGTCAAAGATGTAGTTAGGAAGAAAGCTGGCCCTTCCTCATGCTGGACAGGGAGATCTAGCTAGAAGGGCTATTCTGGTATGGAAGAGATGAGTATATAATGCACAGCTGGGGTATGCAAATGGAAAGGAGAGCCTTTTTACTTTCTTCCCTACCACCATCAGTCTTGGATAACAAAATTAATATTAATTTCTTGGACTACAGTGTACATCACCAAACTGTACTGTGGTGGTTCAGAACAGGTCTCGGGAAAAGAGAATGTCTCCATCCCTCTGGGAAGAATCAGAAGGGGGTCAGTAAAGAATCACTCAGCATTTGAAGCAAAGCCAGCTCATTAGTAACATTTCTGTTAAAAAAAAAAAAAAAAAAAAAAAAATCACAAAGAGACCAGGCTGGAAAGCAGGAGCGTTAACCAATAAAAACAGTGAGGATTTCAGCAGGAAGCTTTTTTTCCAGGGCATTGGGTCAACAGTGAAATAAACAGTACTAATGTGTGAAAATTTTACCTGCTATTCTTATATTACCATGGCAAGAAAGAAAACCAGACTATGGGTACACCTATTCTAGATCAGGACTTCAGGATTTAAATGTATTTAACCTGGCAATAAGTCTGGTAGAAAGAAGAGTTATCTGAAGAGCATCTGCACAGAAATTGAAGGGCGCAGCTATTTAATTTAATCTCTCTTCAGATAGATAGTGTCTCACAGGACAAAAAAGTCACTGATAGATTCAGCCACCAGCTCCTTTTCTTGAAACATGTTTCTTTAGTGGCTTCCCATCCTGTTCACACCCAGCCTTGCTCCTCACTGGTTTGGGCTGTGAAGGAAGCTACACACTTCCTTATTATACCATATTACACCATATGATGTCTCACCACCAACCCAGCTGGCATCTGTTTCCAGGGCACAGCATGGACATACCACCATGTCCCTGACGTTTCAGGTAGCTGCTCCTGCTTGTGTTATGGCCCAGTGACATAAACCACGATTATGAGATGAACAGAGTCGAGAGACCCTAAATATTCTGTGTTATTTGTCTTTTTAGGTTGTAGGGCTAATAGGGCTAACACTTAGCCTAGGTGCAGTTTAATATTGTGCTTAGAAAGAGCTGACCTCAAGGTTGGTGGACCATGACACAGCCAGGTCTGTGTCTCTCCTGGTTGTGTGTTTGACTTTTCCCTCACCACCACCACCTCATCCTTTCTTTCTGCAGAGACTACAGGACTTGAGGACAAATCTGGCTGAGACAGCATGGATGGGTCTGGCCTTGTCAATGGGCTGAGAGTGGTGCCCTGCTTACTGCATGGACAAACAGAGCAAACACCAATACCACACCTAAAATCCAGTCCTTGAATTTAACAATTTCCCTTGGCTATTCTCTGCCATGGGTTTTCTCATTCCTTCCTCAGCTGTGAGCCCCAATGCCTCTCCCTCCATTCCCCAAGCACCCCCCAGCCTCCCTCCTCACTGAGGTTCAATCAGTGCTGCAGGCCCCCCTCAGCACACCCCACCAGAGATAACCACCACCGTTCTCCAGCTGCTTGCACTGGATTAAACACTTCAAGGCAGCACTGAAAGCCCGCCTCTACATATCCCATTCCCTCTACTGGGTAGCAGTAATCCCTCCCCAGCTTCCAGATCCCCCTATGCCTTGGCTGGGTTGTAGAGAGCTGGAAATGTGCTACCAGCACAGTAATCTTTTCCCAGCCATGACTGAAAAAGGGAATTATAATTCCCCTGGTATAGCAAGGTCTCAATATTATCATCTTCTGTTTGTCCTAAACCAAAGACATGCTACTAGGGCTGAACCATTCTGTTTGTGCTTGTGTGCATATAATGTAGAGTAGTACAATGGCAAAAAAATAATTTTAACTATGCAGATATATTTGTTGAGGGTTTGTGCATTTTTGCATGTGTGTGCTTCCTGTGTGTATACACACAACCATCTACACATAACTCTATGTCCAGAATGTATCTATATGATGTTTTTCAACCATACTAATAAGAGAAAATTCTTATTCCTTTCAAGATCTAACCAAGTCCCCACTCTTACTGCCTTCCTGTACTCTTTGCATCCTGGGTTTGCCAGCTATGGATAGTGGCAGCTTTCTCCTAGCCCCAGGGCAGCTCTGCACCTGAGTTTCCCCAAGGTAAGGTCAGTACAGACACAGGAACATAAGGACTAGCTGAACATTGTTTCATGACAGAACCATATTGACTCAAGAGAATCAGATGGGAGAAAGATCTCCTTTAATTTTAACCACATAAAAATGAGAGTCCAGACTTAAGTTTTGAGGCTTTCTCTGTAATTAATGGAAGAGGACAGACTGTTGCAGAGGACAACCCATTGTCTTCCAGTGTCTGAGCCTGGAAGCCCACTTAGGAGATACCTGTCTCTGTAGATACAACCACCAGCTGGGGTGACACACCAAACTTCCAGGTAGCTACAGTCCCCATTACATCCCCACTCTGCATTTGCAGGGCATTCTCAACACCTTCCAAGACCTAAGTCATTTATTCCTCATGCTGAAAAAAAAAAAAAATAGGGTTGCCTGCCACCTCAATGTACCTTGCAGTAGCAGTGTTTCCCATAAGGATTCAGCTCTCCTCTCACGTTTACTAAAAATATTACGGATGCTTTACTCTTCTGCTGCTGCAGAGAAATCCTGAAATGAGACGGACGTGAACCTACAACTCTGAAGACAGAAGGCAAAGAGAAAGATCCCTGAAATGTAATTTTACAGTATTTTCATGGCTTTTAACCCAATCTTGTAATTTTGAAGAGCTTGGCTTGTGATTTCTGGACCCCTGGGGTGAGTGGTACTGAAAGTATGAGGTGCATGCAAGTTCCTCTGGATGTCGCAGCTCTGAAAGATACCCTGAGGAAAGAGGGGAGAGAATGGGTTGGGTACGAACCGAAAGGCAGGATACAAGTGAGAAATGTTTCTTTCTTGCCCCTCTGCCTCCTCACCCAGCCCCACTCCTGGCATGGGTTAACCTCTCTTTTGAAAGGCGAGCCTTTTGTTTGAGCTGACCTTCAAGCAGATGTCCCTGGAAAAAGGTAACTCTGGGAAGAAATGTCACAAAACAGAACCCCACTATTGAAAAGCAGGTCTCTGAAAGGCTGAACAGATGGCCCTGGAGTCTCCCAACTCCATGGCGAGGACGTTTGGCAGCAGAACGAACGCTGAGAAGAAAAGGAGCTAATTTCATCAGCTGCTTTATCTGCTCGGGCCATGTAACTTTGCCTTGGGTTTCTGCTGTTACCGCCTCCTCTCCTAAAAAGTATGATAGCTCTTTAAACAAACTCCCACAAACAAAACCCTTTCACAGGCTTACATTCATTAATCAGGAAGCTTATTTCCTATATTTCTTTTTTTTTATTTATTTCTCCAGGCCTTCTTTTGTCTTGCCAGCACAGTCATCTGCAAGACACTGTCCTGGATCTGTGTGTTTTCTTTTAGAAATCATCCCGCAGGAGAGTGTGTTCAGGCATCACTGCCTGTCTGAGACTGAAAATGTGCATATGCGTCAGTGCACGTGGAGGGTGATAAAGGCACCGCTCCCTTTTTCGAATGGTTAAACATTTACAGGAGACTGGAAGTGTGATTTTTCCCCCTTCCACTCCTGTTTTTTTTTTTTTCAGCCACATGAAAAGGTTGCAAAGAAGCCTTAGGCAGATGTATCATGAGTACACAGGGCATGCCAGTAGCATGCATGCACCTGTGGTTTGCTCTATCAGGGTTGCTGCTTATTCTTCACTGCTCACCTTTCTGTAGTTGGCTGACCCACTCTGCCACTGTTTTTCTCTGTGTCCTTGGGCAAGTCTCTTCATATTTGCATTTCACCAGATGCTACCTAAATATTTTCATGCACTGCAGCTTTACTTTCTCTTTCACTCCTATTGCAACCAGAAGCAGGGCTGGAAAACATCCCTTCTTTGCTGGTGTCATGGCAGGGTTAGTACACTTCTAACAGAGTGGGGAGCACCCCTTGGCAAGGGTGGCTTAGCTAAGAGAAGGCAGGGAATGGACAGAGGGGGAATAATCTTCTTCCTTACCCCATCCCAGACCTGAAGTCTGGTGAGTAAAACAGGATCCTGGCACTCAGGTATCTGGGGGATGCTCCTTGCTCTGGTAATGCCCTACGGACTGACCCTGGCCGTCTCAGCACACAGCATGCAGTGATGCCTCCCGTACGTGGGATGCCCTCCTGGTGAGCTCCTGCTCAGTGCGAAACCTCCCTGAGGAGAGGCTTAATCCCCATCACCAAAACAAAACTCTCCCTGTTTGTTTTTTCACCCTGTGAAACTGTCAGGATAGATGCTGTTTAAATGATGTCAAACAGCCACTGGTTGGTTGGCAATACGTTTGCTCCACTCAACTTTTCAACAGGACCTTAACATTTTACCAAGGGAAGCAGAAAAAAAAAAATGGCCTCAGAAAAGAAGACGAGAGTAATAAATCCCAGAATTACTATCCCTAAACTGTTCTTTTTAATTACAAATGCACAAAGAGCCCAGAGAGACTGATAATGAACATAAAATATAGTTGCCATTTAAAAAAAAAAAAAAACTCTGTCCCTTCAATTTCAATTTACCACACTATAAATCAGTGAGCTACTTAATCAAATATTCTTCCACTTTAATTGTTTTATCTTGCTTTTATGTTAAATTTCAGTTAGTTACTCAAGGCACTAGTCTTCACATTATAGAAAAAAATGTCAGTGGATTGGCCCTAATTAGTATAAAATTCAAACATTGGTTAAGAGCATTAGCCATGTTGAAGTAAGCTCCTGCAATTTAACTGGTTCAGTGAAACCAAGTAAAAGAAAAAAAGTAAAGAAAAGAAGACCCTAAGTTGGATTAGAAAAGTCAGATGTCTGTCTATTGTCAAATTTTGGAATGAATTTCCTTCATCTTCAAAATAAGAATAATTTTTAATAAGACTGTTGAAAACTGTCATTTTGTGTTATCCCATGCAGCACTAAAACTCTGTTTGGGTGTTCTTTCTAAATTCCCCAGCCTTGCTTAGGTCCACTTAAAATCACAGATGCTTGTCTGGACTAGTCCAATCTTTCCCATGAGAAAATATATCAACACAGTGTCTATAAAAGTCTGGGCTCAAACTCCTGTGTTTGCCATGAAGGGTATTACCTTTGTATTGAGAAAAGACAAGAAACTGTCCCCTGTGAGTCATTTTGTTCTGTAAATAGGAGGGGAAGGCTTCTTTTGTGTTTTGTTTTGTTTAACTCCCTGTTATCAATTGATACCTTCTTGAAAAGGCCGCAAGGGATATTTTATTAGTTAGTGTTACTGATTAAGCACTGCAGTTGTGATTTAGGGTTGATCTTGCATGATGTAGATGTATGCAGTGTGGAAAAATGCAGACAGAGGTGCGAAAATATTGCCCTTCCTTGGCACTGAGAGCTGATCTGGCATTTGCCCTGGTTTCAGCAGGTAACACAGGGCAAACTTTTCTTACATTCCTGACTTCCTCATGTGTCTGAGCTCTTCATTTGCAAAAATATCCATGAGGAGGTCACCTTTTGCAGATCTGGTGCAAAAGTTTATAATGGGCACCCTTCCTGAAGAAAGTATCAAGGTGCGATCTGGATTTAGAATGAAGCACCCTTCAGATATCTTATCTTCCAAAGCAAGGGATGCCCATCAGTTCACAGGAGCAACCACATTTGCCTTCAACTGATTTATCAAATCTCCTTTCTAGTGCATGCTGGGGTGAATGAGGTGGTCTGTCCCTTAACAGTAACCCCCCTTCCTGCATCAGAGGGAGAAGGTCAACAGACCAAACATCGCTCGTGAAGAACACAACATCACAAAGATGGAAAAAAATAGAGAAATGCATGCAGGCATGTGCCATGATCACCCACCTCCAAACAAATGCACCAAGATAAGCAAGCCCATGTGCAATGGAAAAATTCAAACCCATGAGTTTCGGGAAAATGGGGGAGAGCCTTGTTTCAGGAAGCCATCGCCAAATTTTAAGTCTGGATTTTAATCAGCAGTGATGTATTGTGAGGTGCTTGGTTCCAGGTTCTGTTTTTTTAAGCCACCCAAGTACAATCATCTACATCAGGGGAAGGGAAAAAAATCCACAACATTTACATGGAAACTTTTGAATTTCAAAGATCTTTTTTAATAAGGCAAGAATGAGGAAGTCTAAAGATGTGCATATCTGCTTTACAGTTGTTAGCCTAATAAATGCAAATATTTCTATCAGCCAAAGGTTTTACCCTGCAGTTTTACCTGCTAACATTTCCTTGTTTTGAATTATGTAGATCAGAAATGGAGGAAAAACACAACACTGGTTCTAAGGGTATAGAGCTGTCATCTAATTTTAGCTAAATGTTCTCCAAAGCAGAAAGATGCATAACTGTGGGGTAAATTGCTAGTGAGGTTTTTATTTTTTTAAGGATCTGTTTACAGCTTTGCTAGCCAAACTCAGGGGGGAAAGAAACAACAGAGGGAATGTTGAATATTTCAAAAGAATCATCAGTGAAAAACACCAGTTTTCAACTTCCAAAACTACTTGTTTTTCAAATATAGGTCAAAATCTCACTTGAGAAAAGGAAGAAAAAAAAAAAAAAAAAAGAAAAAAAAAAAAAGTACAATACGCAAGATGCTGGTTGTACATTTTAGGTGTGTTAAGTGAACCTTGACCAAGATTTTTAAAAACAGTCAGAGATTTGGGGTGTCTGCCCACATGTTCCCAACTTAAGATTTTTTATCAGAACCTGATTTTCAGAAAGGGGGCACTCATCTCTCAGAAATCAAGTTCATGAATGCATCCAAGTTCGAGCCTTTCAAAAACGGATTCTGAGAACTGGCAGTTGTGCTTGGAAATTTGGACCTTTGTATTCCAAGATGTTACTCACATAATTTTATTAATCCGGGAACAGGTTGCAACCTGGAAGAAAAACACTGCAGATGACAATCTTCTTGGTAGCCCATGATCTTAAGACCAAGGTTATATTTATATTGCTATCACTTGAAAATGAGGCCACAAAAATGAACAAAGTCTGCACTGAAGTTTCTGAGATTAAAATTATGTTGATAAGTGAAAGTTGTTAAGGATGATGATGGGTAGTGCAAATGCTTATGTTTGATGGGTCACTGCGTCAGGTCTCTGGTTGATGTTGCAGCTGTTATCATGTTATTAACAGCTGTTATTGCTGTTGGTATCACCCCTAGTGGTTCCAGCCAAGAGTGCATTTGCTGCTCTGCGTGTCCATGGCAAGGTATAAGATCTGTACTGAAGTCTGTATAGTAACCATTCTGCAAAGAAATGGGTGGTATTGAGCTCATCTAACTTTAGACATTGGTATAGGAGCTAATAGCCAAGGTTCCCTTTGCAGATACTGGAGAGCAAAAGAAATTTCCAGATCATGATTCCTCTGCCCAAAGCAAGATGTCCACCTTAGGATAAAACAGAGTGTATTTCTGGAGTGACTATTTCTCATTACTGTCTACTGTGAAAGTTTTAGACTGTTGCCCTCCATGTTGTACACATTTAAACATAAATGAGATGAATCCTGCACAGTACCTTAGTCCTGGACCTGGGCTAAAGTAAAATAATCAAGAAACACTGTCCCCCTGAAATTTATAACATTATTTATTATTATTTATTACTTATTACTTATCATTTACTATTTATCATTTATTATTTGTAACATGTTATTTATTATTTATTTTATACTACTCTTGTTAACAAGGTCAACAGTTAACACTGTTAAACAGGCACTCATCCTTAAAATATAGAATGGACATCACCAGAGGCAACTTAGAGGTATATAATCTATCTCGTTGGGCTGTAACAGCTTTTATATCCACATCATGTGTCAGTAGGAAGCTTCATGGTAAGTGCATTTCCTCAGCCTAGACAGGGTGACAGCAACAATGAAGAAGATTCCCTTCAACAAGACTTTCCCACCCATCACCTCTGATAAGTCTTCATTGACACAACTCGACCACTATTTCTCACTAACTTCTCTTGGTCGCAATTCATCATCTCTCTGCTTGAGGCATATCTGTCTTTTCTATATGTAGAGTTCCCCAAGGGTATAATTCAAAATCCCACCCCACATGAATGAGCTTGCTTTACTACTAAACTATATTTGTTCTTTGCCAAAAGTGTCTCAAATTCATCCATTTTCCAGCCCTCCTAAGTCAGCATTCTGCCTAGGAGGAGTCACATCAGTGGGGGAAGCAAACAGGTTCTGCACTGCTGTTTGTAAAGATGTTGAAACAGTTTGGGAACCTCAGAGATAAAAGCTCTAGAAATGCAAGATATGATGATATAAATGATCCTCCTTATACTTAACACGTCAGACAGGAGCGGTAAAGGCCATATATGGCCATAATTACCACATCCGTGCATATCTAGCAAAAAGAGGCTGATAACATATTATAAAAATGAACCTGGGGGACATTACAAGTGTAGCTTCTAATGGAGTTTTATGATCAACAGCCATATATTATAATATTTGAATAACTTTCAGAAAGATTTGTTCTTCTGGCAATGCTTATATTTTTCCTCCTCTAACCAAAACTAGTCTTTAAAACAGGGTGCAAGTCAAAAGGAAAACTGACCTTTCAAGCTATAGGAGTTGGAAAATTCACACTGAGGCTGTTAAAGGTGATTTAAGAAATGCAAAACAATTATTTCACAAATGCATATGTTAAAACTGTAAATTGATATATCAAAACCACAACCTGAATATAGCAATTTGTCTCTTTTTTCTTTCTTCCTTCCCCTCCCTGTTGTAGTATATTCCACAGCTGCCTGCCAGATAATATACTGATTGCAACTTTCTTAATTTACAGAGTCTTTAAGTCTAATCTCATGAGCCAGCCTAAAGGGCTTCTTCATCCACTGAAATGCCAGAATAATTGAAATTGTCTTCAGCTGACAGTCAGGCAATAATGAATATTTTGCTTTGCTGATTGCATGTCAAGGTTACATATAGCACTGCTAACAGAGCTAATCCTGTGGATCTCAAACCAGGCTCCCCAGCACAGCTTGTGCTTCAGTTTTTTGTTTCCTCTTTCTGTCAACCAGTGTGAGTGGACAGAGACCAAACGCACTGGTGAGTGGTACAGGGTGATCCACTTGCTGTTTGCACAATGCCACTGATGCTTTACAACAGCACTCTAGAGGCAAATGACAGTCTGGGAAAGGTTTTATTTAAACATTTCCCTGAAGGGAAAAAAGAGAGGGAGGAGGAAATGCACAAGTAGTCAGTCAAAAAAGGGGTTGGGTGGAAATCTGTGGTATGGCATGAAAGAGGCTTCTGTGTGAACCCATCCTGCATAAACTCTTCAGACTTTCAGTGCAATCACACTTGGGCATTTCCTAAGTCAGTGGTTGGTCGACACAACAGAAAAAGTTATTGAGGTCTATGGGGGCAACAAAAAGGATTATTATTTCTCTATTAAAGGAAATAGAACATCTCATCTTTTTTTACCAAACAACCATGCTCATTGTTATTTTTGGAGCAACAGAGGCTCCTGAAGGTCCCAGCTAAGAGTGTGGACACTGTGTGCAAAATGCTCTGTATCTCAAGGGATCAGCCTTAAGCACACAACCCATGGTGTAACTAGACAGAACAACGACACTGACAAAGCATTGTTGTTGATAGCTGTGCACAGAAGTGAGGGTAATATGGACATGGGAGTGACTCTGAGGTGTGGGTCTGTATGTGCATGAGCTTCAGCCATATGGATCAGCATATCCATATATCCCTATTGGAGATGTACCAGAATCACCTCTAGGGCAGTGATTTCCATAAGAAAGAAGCTCAAGTCCATGTTCTGGAGACAACCACACCGTGTATGGGCAACTGGGAAACCAAGGTACCAGGGCATATGGCAATGCATCCCACCAGGCAAATTGGGAAAAAAAAAATGTTCCTCCAGCTCCATGTCCTGTCAGTGACAAACCATTATACTGAGTAAAGTATAGAAAAAGGAAACATTGTCATTTCCCCCAAAGAATTTATGGTTTGTGATTTTCTTGAGCCATGAGTTATTTCTTTCTTGTGAAGGACCTCAGTGTTTTTTCCTTCCTTAATCTATCCTACCATGCTCTGAATACAAGGAAATTTTTAGTATCCATAAAATCCTATAGCAAGGAATTCCATGGTTTAAGTGACTTTCCCCATATTTTAGGAGAAATCAGTGATCAGTGAAGCTGGGGTTTGTTCTGTGATATATGACCCTGAGCAAATACTACCATCTTCCCCACATCTTAAAAATACAAACCTCAGTCACTGGGCCACATGTACCCTGGATATTTTACTCCAACAGGAAACAGTTTACCATGATTATATTTTGGCATGTTTTTATTTCAACCATATACAAAGAGAGTAAAACAAAGAGAAAGTTTTGTTTGGGAGGAAAGGAGGAGGGGGGAGAAGACAAAATAGCTTCTGTCTGGGGAGAACTAACGTGGACTTTGGGGACTGCCCTGTTTCACAGAGCAACTTTATCCTGAGCAGTCTGGAAGCTGCTGGGTCTGATGGCCAGACAGCTTTGGATTTGGTCACCCAAGCAAGCCCAAGTCAAAGAATGGTCCAGGAGAGCAGCAGCCACTGGGTAAGACAGGGAAATCTGAAGCAACCTGGGAACGGCCCTGAGCAAGCTGGGCTGAGCTCATGGCTGACCGTGTGTGAAGCAAGAGGTTGGACAGAGACCTCCTGAGGTCCCTTCCAACCCGAATCATCCCCTGATCCCATGATACAGGGAGGACCAAGGGTACTTTTGGCTGGCAGGCAACCTGCCAGGCCCACATCCTTGGAGTCAAGGAGCTCTGGCAGGAAGCTGCTGGGAGAAGGGCAGATGTGGCTCTGGGAAAGCCATCACTGCAGAGGCACAAGGTCTCTGCAGAGAGGCCAGCCTTTCACTGGGATGTCCTGCAGCCTTCCCACTGGGGAACAATAAACCTCTCAGGAAATCTTACAGAGAATTCACTCTTTCTTCAGTGCTTCTGTGGGATCGGCAGTTGGATCCTTTACTTCTATTCAGCCTTAACATCACTCTTAATCATATGTCTTCCTCCATCCAACCCCTCGCCCCAAGCAGCTTCACACAGCTCTGGGGTGAGATGCTATTCACTTGTCTCTCACAAGTTTGCCAGCTCAGCTGCCAGCCCATCTCAGCTGGAACAAGCCCAGTCGCTTTTAATTTTTTCCACAAGGGTATTTTTTAGCTTTGTTTGGCTTTAGAGAATGCTTAATGAAGTTCATCCCACTGATCCCTGTATCTTCCAGTGGGGTCAATGTCAGCAAGAGCCTCTTCCACTGTCAAGGCAATAACTAGATGGACATGTGCACACAAACCCCTTAGTCCATGGATGAGTTTCTATCAGATGGAAATTGAGTAAGAATTGTCTCTGGAACTGGTCCAATGAGAGTTAAAGAACTCAAGCAAAAGTCAGCCTGCCATGTCCCTATCAGCATCACCACCCAGTTGTTCCTGTAAGCCTGAGTCTTCCCTTGTCACTCACAGGTTGAGTGCTGAGCTGAGTCCATCCTTGCAACATCCTCCCGTGAGCATCTGCATCAGAGAAAAACAGTGCGAGTTCATCCCTCTTTGTGTTTGACACTTTCTTCAGCTGCTCTCTGCCAGGGGTGAGCCTGGGCCTCAGGATCTGTAATCCTCCTTCCTCAGGTTCTTTGAAAGGAGAGAGAGAACCAAACAGGTTCTATGAGACACATGGGAAGGGGAGGCTCAGTCAGAGCTAATGCCAAGATACTGCTTTTGGGTAGCAGACTCAAGTCACAACCAGTGGCAAAAGCTTTCTGCTTCAGGGACATCCAGCAGGACACCTGTTCACTAGCTCTGCCAGTGATTTAGGCAAGGTCTATTCTCCAGGTAGATAAGCTCTTTCCCGATTGGAAAAAAGGGGTACAGGACATTAGGAAAGCCAAGTTAATTGATTAATTGGGTACAATTAATTTTTTTTTTTAAGGAATCCCTGCTTGTAGAGCTCATGGACTGGAATTATAGTGGTAAGATATCCCTTTGCCCAGACAGGAGTTGTTCTTTGTTGTTTTAATGACATTGATTTTACAGCGGTGCGCATATTTATCAGGTTGTCTTGATAATTATGTCATCTTTGAAAAAGCAGGGAACACAATACTCTTGTTTATTATTAGATTGCTACAATAGCAAAATCTATGAATGTTCAGTACTCATCATACAGAGTGCTGCACTCAACATATTCTGTAGGCTGATGATACCTCCTGCCAGCCCCCTTCCTGTTGGCCAGAGCACCTTAGGCTTGCACTCCAAAATTAGCTTTATTTTCTAAGAAGAAAAAGGGAGTGGGGCAACTCCACCCAAAAGAAACCAATTCTGTCCTTCTGCACTTTAGGTAGCTGGATCCCTCAGGGAAACAAGTAGCCACATAGCTCTTGTCTGAGCTCTCCTTCACCTTCCTGAGCTAGAAACCTTTTGAATCTGTGATCTGGAAACCAGCCCGTCTCCCCTCCTTTCTCAGTTCCCACCTTCCCCCAGGGCTCATTCCCATTACTTTTACCTACTTATCCTAGCAAATAGGGTCAGCTGTCTTTACGGGATCTCAAAAAAGCCCCTACCCTCTGCTACAGTGAGATTATAATTAACTTCACAAAAGATAGACGGGAAACAGAGAGGAGAAGGGAATTACCCCAGGTAAGCAGCAGAGCCAGGAATGTTGTCCCAGCCCCTGGGTCCCAGCCCCACATACCCTCCACCTCTCTGCTGGTTTGTTCACACCCACCACCTTTACCCTCAGCTTGGGCTGCACCCCACGGGTTCACCACCTATTTCACTTTTTTTTTTTTTTTTCTCTGTATTTTAAAGCTTGTATTAAAGAGATGGCAGCACAACCCTAAAAGGCTACAGTCAAGTCATTCTGTCTCTCTGGTTGTCCCCTCCAGTACTCTGCCATGTAACAAGACTGGAGCAGGAAGGAAGATGTTGCTCCACACAGCTGTAAAAGACATCAAGATATCTCTATCTCCTGACTGTAGGAGCAAGAGCAAGCCAGCAACAGTCTTTCCTGATGTCTCCTCACTGGACTCAGTTTAACCCAAACAGTGCTTAAGAACATTTTGGTTCTTCTGGAATGAGACCATGGTTGCTTTCCAAGGCTGTAGGCCACACGAAGCGGCTGGATGGTCAAAACTGAATGGGATCTCAACAAACATGATAGGAATCCCTAAACACAAAACAGTTGAACATGTGCTCTCCTTCTTAATGGATGGGCTTTTTCTTCAGATTTGGATTTAGAAAACTCCATCCAGAAAGATTCATAAAGTGCTGGAGGTGCTTGACATACACTTAAAGGCTCCAGGCCAGATCTTGCAGCCAATATAAATCACTGTCAGCTGCAGCAGCTTCAGTGGCTCAGGCCTTGCCTCAAAATACAGAGAGAGTTAGTGAAAATAAATCAGTGAATTTATCAGTGCATCCCCTTCTCCTTAAACCCAAACACACTTGAACTGATGGATTGATCCTTTCAAATCCCTGCATTATTGTGTCTCAATTGCATACATTTGTGCTCTCTCCACTGTATAATAGATACAAATAATGAACAGCTGTAGGAATGCAAATATAGGTGGCACAGTTGTGTGTAGTCATCTATACACACACACATACGCTATCTGCAGCCAGCAGCTTAGCCCTGTGGGTCTGTTGACCCTGCACTCCAGTTGAGGATTTGATTTATTCCTGGGGAAAAAAAAAATCCTCTATTTATTTATTTTCACATTAATAATGATGAAAAAGACTCTGCTGCACCATTTCTAATACAATTAAGTATATTCAAGATCACAAAATAATATTACAATAACCAGATAATATATACATAAAGAATTCAACTTTAATCCAACATGTACAGAGTTAAGCCTAGTTTTAATACATTATCTGAGCCCATTGTAACTAAGTATTAAAAGCTATACCTCACCAGGGGAGAAGGGAGCAACTACTGATCATCTGTCTTATGTTACACCTACCCAGGTCTTCCAGGATTTGAAGCCTGGTGACACTTCATTTAAGGAGGGAAGCTACTGTCTTTTCCTCACCAGGTCCAGCTCTTCATCTCCAAAAGTTTCTAAGAATAATTTACTGCTGTCAGGAATCTCATTCCTCAGTACTTCTCATTTCTCACCTGGGCTCTGGTCCTCACCACTGTGTGTTTGTACCTCTACTTGTACTGCCACATGAGGGTCAGTGACAGTAGAAGGAGCTGAGCTTTGCATGGATAGTTCATTCAAAAGGACATTTTTCTTTCCATTAGTGAATGGGGACACAGCTGAAAACCCCTCAAAAGAGGAATAACTGAGATAGGTGTTGATAATGGGAAATAAATACATCTTCTCTATGGGCATACTTATGTGACCTCTCCTGAAGGTCTGTCTGTGCACCATACCCCATAAGGACCTCCACCAAGGGAGCTGGGAGAGGTGGAACAGAGAAACATGAGGCACAGATCACTAGGTAGAAGACGGAGACTAAAATGCAAAATACATTAACTCAGCTGGGATGTGTTCATGCATCTCTGCTTCACTGGGCTCTGGAGACAGGACAGGCATTTCTACAAGACTTAGTGCATGGGTTGGCACTTGCCCACCAGAAACTTGAGCAGAAAAGAGGGAGTGGCTGCCATAGGAAAAGTAACTGGTTTAATCACAGGACCAAATGAGGAGAAAAAAAAAAAAAAAAAAAAAAAAAAAAAAAAAAAATGGGATCTGGCTGCAAAAGAGAGGCAGAGGAAAGAGCCCTGGATGTCTGGGAGAACTCTGACCAGATACATACAAAAATAAGTATTTTATTCTTGCTATCTAAAGTAATGAGTGTTTTGTTCCTCTGAAAAGCCTTCTCATCCATTTGCTTGTAGAGTCATGTGGTATTGGCTTCACTGTAGGCCAAGATGTCTCTGATGATAAAACACAGAGGATGGTCCCAGTCCTGTGAAAGTCTAAGTGTCAATGAACTTGGATGTGTGTCAAGAAGATAGAAAAGACTTTTTTTTTTTTTTTTTTTCCTCCATGGGCCAAAAAAGGCATGTCTAGGCCCCAGAGCCTGTTACAAGGAAGATGTTTTCCAGAGGGGTGGTAGGGCCTCACTGGGATCTTTTAGCCCATGGTCTGCAGCTACTCCCCCTCAGCCTCACAGCTGGACAGCAGCTCATCCCAAAAATGGTGCTTCTCAGTTCTCAAGGATTTATTTATGAAGTTATTCCCCATGCAAAATCACCAAGAGATGTCAGTGCCAAATTGTGTTCACAGGGTATTCCTAGTGGAATCTCATCAAGCGGACTAGTTCCTCAGTTTGACTTTGTGTTGCTCATTTCAGTGATGACACTTCAGATTCATCCATTCATAACTGAAAGCAGAATTGGGCCCCAAACTTAAAACTAGAGCATGCAGCAATCAGAGGGAGGCACAGCAATTGCAAATACATCCAAGCACATTTTAAAAATGCAAATCAGCATTCCCATAAGCCACCGCCATAGTCTTTGGGGTAGATACGCATTTAGGTGATTTATAAAATGATCATTATTTACCCAGTAAGCTGTGGCAACTCCTTCAGCAGCTGCCATGCTCGACTGACTTAATACATATTTAGAGTATGCAGAGTAAGAGTGGGCAATGCAAAGCAGAGCTGAAACATCTCAGTATTAGATACCTCGGGGGGGTGTTTCTCCATATGCCAAATTAGACAATATTGTGGATTAGTCACTTGCCAAATTCCTTTTCTTTTTTTTTCTCCTTCTTCTCTTTTTTTTTTTTTTTTCTCCTTTTCTTCTAATCCAAGCTGTTTGAATCAAAGAAGAGACAAAAAATATAAGCATCTTCATCCAGAAAACATCTTTGCATCAACAATTAAACATATTTGTTTCTAAAGCAAAATGTTGCTCCATTGTTGGGTTTGAGCAAGCAAGAGGAAATGCAACCCCATACCTGACACTTCAGTGTGTTAATGTTCAGGCCAAAATAAATGTTGCTCTTAAACTCTAACCCTTCCAGGGGCAAAAGCCCCTTCCGGTCCAAACATTAAACTTCAACAGAAAAGCTGGCAGTGACAGTCACTGCAATATCAAGCCCCATGCTTAGCAGAGCCAGGCTCTGAACCTGGCTTCCTTTTGATTGTGTCTTATGTAGGACGAATCCAGATTAAAGGCTAATTTCTTTCCGACTTTGCTGGGTTTGGAGCCTGTCTCTTACCCTGGCTTTGTTGTGCAGTGAGGTAGAGTGTAATTTTCTGACTCTTCCCAACTTCTTAGTTTGAGACAATAATCCACTCTGTCTCCTCTTAATTAAAGTAAATAACCCAGGCTCACAATAGCAGTTCAGAAAGGGCCTTAAGTCTCGTCATTCCCTCAGTGCAAGGAGCTAATTGATTTTCAAATGATAATGGTGTTTACATTAGAAAGCCCACATCCCTCCCTCCCCCTTCCTTTTTCTCTTCTTAAACCTTCCTCATCTCATGAACATCAAATGGCCAGTATCCCTCCATTGTGGCTCCTAATGTATGTGGTGTCACTCCAAAACGCTTAACAAGCTAATGGAGTGATTTCTGATTTACATGCCTGCCTCTTGTGCCCTGTTTGTTATCCACACACCGAGGACCTGCAGGAATGTTCCCTTTTTTTTTTTTCTTTCCTAGTTCCATTGTCCAAGAATACAGAGGCCATAGTCACAGGCCTGGAGGCAGGACTAGTTTTCAGTTGGGTGGAATTTTAAGGGTGAATGGGAAAGGTCATTTAAATGGCAGCTCAAGAGAAAGATGGAAATATATGAAAACGGAAAAGAGCCACCAAGGCAGCAGGAAGAGAGAAATGAAGTCAAACCTGCAAACTAGTAGAAGCACAAATTGGGATGCCCTCTTTGTGGGCCCAGAAAGAGTGAACGGGATCTGAAAAGTGTTAGTTTCACAGTAATTTAGAAAAACATCCAGCTACAACTTCGTAAATCCACTATGTAAATATATGCTGCCTATCTAATATGTCTGTGTAAAGAGATGCAAAGAAAAAAAAAAAAAAAAAACAACCATCAAACAACTCCAACTCAGATCTCCAAGTCAAGCGTTCAACACTTTGGAAGTTCCAGGATTAAAGCTGCTGTTCTGCACACATTCACTCTGCAAAAGAAATGCAAATATGCACTCTCTCATTTTTCTTCCCATAAGGCCTTAATCTGTGCAAAGGCTGGACAGAGCTCCCATAGTCAGCAGCTCTTCTGGATTTTGTTCTTTCTTCCCCATGCAATGATTGACCCTCAGGACAAATTTTTGGAGTGTTATCACAGTTTTGCCCCCAGACAGAATGATTCATTTACACATAGGCTTTTCCTCAATGCCCATCATTTTAACACCTGAAGGTGCTGTAAAGATTTATGTCTTTTTCTCTGCAACGGCTTTGTGAGTGAGTTTTATCGGCCTCATTCGCACCTGCAGGGATATTGAAGGGTTATGCCGAAAAGTGGTTGCTAATTTGGGGTGCCCATTCTGTGGCGTGGAGAAATCCATTTTCTAGTGTTCTTTTTAAGGACGACGGAAAGCTGTTCAGTGGAAGAGTCGGCATCTGCAGGCTCCCCCCAAGATGGGGAACTCATAATAACTGTCTACATGTACCAAACCAACACAAACCAACACACCTGCAAGTGCTGCAAGTGAAACCCTCCTCCTGTAGGTTGTAGTGAGGTCTCCATGGCTTGGCCCTACTCATCTCTGCAGCAGGTCCTTCTGTGCTTTAAACAACACAGTTTTTAGGGAGGAAAGTGTATTATATCTATCAGAATGCTTTTATCTCAGGAAGCTGAATCATGAGCACAGAGGAAACTTCATTTCCCACCTAGGCAAATCAAATTTTTCTTTTTATGGTATTTTTTTTATCAGTCCAATCTTTTATTTTTCCACCTGGAATACAAATTCTTTTGTCTTTCTTCCTCCTAGAGATTAAATGTCAAAACTAGCTAGTTTTGGAATACTTTAAGTTTAATATTGACCTCCAGTCTTTTCCAAAGTTTATGTAGAAATGTGATTTCATTAAAAAATAAATAAATAAATAAAACAGTATTTTATTCTGCATATGGTAAAATAAGGACATTCTGTCATTGCATGAGTGCTTTTCTTTGACTCTTCACAGTTGAGCACAGCTTTTCAAAATATGAATTTAAATGAAACACTTTTTGTTAAAAATGTTAATGACAACTTCTAAATCAGCTAAATTTCCAGGCTGCAATGGTAGGCCCACTGCTAACTTAGTCATATTATTTTAAGACAGGGAAGGGTGTGTGTGTGTGCATGAGTTATTATATATACATATAGATGTAGGTTAAACAAGTAAAACACTATATATGTATATATTTGTAAATATGCATACATATACATATATGTTCCCCTCACGGTGACTTAATGGCAAATGTTATTTGGGCATTAGATTACAGGCTCAGAGTTTTCTGAGACTAACTGGCTCTTTAAGTAGCTTGGGATGAAATAAGACATCCCCTGGAGCATCTCAGTTAAGACCAGTTGTTATTAGTCATTGAACAGCCTGAGTGTGAGAGGCACAATCACACATATCCCTCTCCCTCCCTCCTTCCTTCCCAAGCTCTCTTTTCAGTTTATTAGTTTCCCTGTTATATTAAAACCTCGCCATAGTTTTAAACTCCATCTTGGAGCTCTGCTTGATCAGGACATAGGAGCACAAGTTCAACTCTCAACTTCAACGCAGCCTCTGTGACCTTGGGCGGCTCAATACCTCCGGGTCCCAGTGTTCCACCTGCAAAATAGGAAGAAAAAGTTCATTTTTTTCCTATTCTTAATTCTGTCCATTAAAAATGCAAAATCTTCAAAGCCAAAGCTGTGTGTTAATATGTTTCCCCAGCCTAGCATGATAAGGTTCGGATCTTAATTGGGCCCTGCAGGTTATGCCACAGTACTAATAATTAATGACACTAATTATTTGGTGTGCACGATCATTGCTTTTTAATAGGTGCTGTTGTTTTCTATAACGTGCAAGCTACTATGGCAAGATCTCGTTGTTGCAGGGAAATTGAGCCTGGGGTACGAGCTTCCTGACACTGAGCTGTCTGACCTCTAGAAAATAAAATCATTTTCCAAGGCACAGAAGGCATGAAAACGAGACAAAGACGAGTCTGGGGATAGTAAATGAAAAGAGATCTTTGGCTGTTATTTCATCTGATGAGAAAAGAGAAGAAGGGGCAGAGGAGCTTCCCTCCAGAAACACTTCTTAGCAAAGTGATGGATACCAAAGTGACAGGCCACCACTGCCCTTTGCTTAGGCCTTGCTTCACTCAGGTATCAGCTGTTCTGTCGAGAATCTCACCTGAATGGGAGCCTTTTCCTTTCTCATCCCATCTGAGACACTGATTTATTCTCTGGCCCCGGGCAAATCACTTAGCCATCCCCTGCCTTGTAAAATAGTGATGGTCGCTTCATTGGTCCTGTATTGATTAATGCATTAAAGCATAATAAACCTTAACCAGCATTACACTGTGTTGCCATCTATATGCAGATTTGTAAATAATTTATGTACATATCTATATCTATATATAGACAGAGATATCATAATTTGCTGGATTTATTTTCCTTCCCTCTCCAAAACCAACAGTAAAATCTAAGGGGATTTATAATCTCACTGTAACACCAAATTTGCAGTTGTCCCTTGCAGGAACGTTGATCCTATCTCTAGCAGACAGCCATGTCTCCCAGCCACTACCTCTATCACTCCCACCACTGCAGTTCCAGCTGCCAGAGGACAAGATTTCTTCAAAGGGAATCTAAAGGATCTGGGGTTCATTTATATAAAAGATTTGCTTATAACTGATACACTATGGGATACAGGAGACATTTATAGCTTTTATTTGTGGTTCATTCCTATGCACTTTTAAGTTTTGAGAGATGAGTGTTACCTGATATTCTCCTACAACAAAGCTGTTCTTTTTGATGCCATGGAATAAGGTAAAGTAAGGGGTCACTTCCTCAGAAAGGGCACATTTGCCTAGATCATTTGAAGTCAGCAAAGTCAGAGAAGATCATCCTGTCTGAAGCCAGCATAGCTCCACCAAATTACCCCAGGTGCAGAACAGGCACTTTTCAGGACATTGCAAAAGGAAAGCCACCCATGCCTTCATCACCCAGATCTAAACTAGGAAAGCAGGACATTGCTGTTGGATATACCCAAGGTATAAACTTGAAAAAGAAAAAAAAAAAAAAAAAGTGGGGGGTGAGAAAAAATTTCAACAGATACCCCCAGAAAGGATTCTTATTTCATTTATTTAGACCTCTGTAGATATCCACATATCTGAGAGAGATACATGGATATCTACAGAGCTCCCCAGCTCCATTAACAGCACTGTAGACAAGTGGATATTTTTAGGATGCAATTCTTCTGTGGATATGTGTGCCAGCACAATGATTTGAAAAGGATGATCAGCTCAAACACAACCATCATAGGGTGCCAGGCAAGCCCTACCCTAAATGTCACCACTGCCCTTTAGCAGAGCTAAACCCAATAGTATGCTGCTAGTGGCTGGTGCTCATGTAAAGCATGAGTCTGAGTGCCCACCCTCATGAAAATAACATTGCTTCCAGACAAATCTGGTTTTAGGCACCATTTCTTTACCAATAAGTTGAAAGCTGGAATGATTTCACCCCCTTGAATCTCATTAAAAGTGGCACGTGCCTGCGCTAAGGACCACCTGAGCTATTTCAACATCTGCTTGAGGATGCTGCAGTGGGTTATCAGAGGTGCTATGCTGACCTAGGCATAGCTATAGAGAGGCAGAAGTAAGGAAAAAAACAGCTGACCCTCTGTCCAAGCAGGAACCCAAGAGAAAGAGAGCGTGAGAGATGTATTTACTTATGTACTTACGGATGTAGTGGAGAGTGGCGCTGCTGAAAGCTGGACCTCACCCATTACAAACAGACCCATCAAACAAAACCCTTCTACCAACCACCCTAGAAATGAAGCTGGAAGATGGGAACACAGTGGAGGGGGAGGGAAAGGGAAAGGCAGAAACACTGCCAAGGAAGGACGAAGAGGATGGGAAAACCACAGAAACTTTGGGGGAGGGGGGGTGAGAGGGATAACAGCAAGAAGCAAACATTGGCCTCGGCGATTTTTAAGAGACAGAAGGAACTCAGAAGTAATTTTCATAAACTTTTAAATATAGCTTTAAATATTAGTAAAGCTTAAGCCAGTGCACACAAAGGCAAGTTTCCTTTGAAAGAGTTCCAGAAAACCATGAAATGCTGTTGATAAGACTGTGCCAATTTGTAAAGCCTGCCACAATCTCTGGCTCACGTTTTCTCTCTCTCTCTCCAATTCTCTCTCTTTCTCTCCCCCCCTCTATTTTTCTCATTCTTTCTCTCCTTCCAAAAGCTCACTGTGCTTTGTGAGTTAGAGGAGCTGCAATGACAACAACAGCAACAACAAAAATCTTTATTTCTGAAGCCAGAGCATCTTCACAGCAAGGAGAATGTGTGTAGTGTCCGCGTTTGATTGATTCAGTAAAAATAATGTCAAAGTGGCATTTGTAGAGGCAGATAAAAGATTCTGATGGAAAGTGCCCAGTGGGGATAATGTAAGTAAACTCAACCCAGAGTTTCTTAGCTTTTATTAGCAAATTGTGCTCAGCCTTAATTATAGGTTTGCCAGGGTCTGACACTTGTCAGTGTATTTACATGGAAAGATTGAAACGTTGATAAGGGTCTTTTTGAACTGAAGGAAAAATAAGTTCAGCATGGAGGGGGATGGGAGAAGTCCCTCGAAAGGGGTGTTTGACAGGTTCTCTCTCTCATTAGTTTAAGTTTTCAAGATTTTTCTTTTTTGCATGTGAGCCATTTCTTTGAGGGTCTAGCTCAGAAGAAGGTTTCATGCTTGGTGCTGTATATACTCAGTAAAAAATTCTTTACTCAGGGAGATTATAATTGAACAGGCAAACGAGAGGCCAGAGCAATGCAGACTCAAGGTCACACAACAGGACCATCTTGCCTGAGTCCCAGTGTAAAGTTTTGTTGCCAGCCCAAGTCCTCAGCTTGCATCCCTCCTCCATAACCTCCCGGGAATTTTGGCTTCTACTGTTACACCTCCCCTGCTGCCTTTCAGTCACAGCATCAGGTTGGTTCCTGCTCACTCAGATCACCCAGGTGATAATGCACGAAGAATGAAAAAGAGATTAAAAATGTATTAAAATCCAATATGAGAACGAAATTAACAAGAGGTGATTAAACTGAAGCTTGATCTTTCAGTGATATGAGTTCCCATAATCACTCTCCTGTTCTGTTATTCTCCTCTGGGTGGGGTGGTGGGGTGCACCGCAGACAAGGAATTCTTTGTAAAACTCCAATTTTGTCAGCTCCTGGAAGCTGACCCAGCCCCTGGTCCAAGACCCATTTGAGCAAGTTGGTGGGCTTTGAGAATTACTAGAAAAAACTTCTCAAGGTGATAGAGCATTTCATTTCAACATGTCTAAAGAACAGCTGTATGCTTTTGCCATCAGGTTGACTCCTTGGTGAGAAATACAGGCTCACAAAAATAAAAGTAAAGTTCAAACAAGAAAGCTGGATATAAAGGGAGCATCTTGAATTACATGAATGACAAACCCAACAAAACACAATTTTTTTGCTTTGTGGAAATTTTGTGTGAATTTGATATCATCCTCTTCTGAGCAGCAACCGTACCATTAGTTCAACAATTGTAGCATTTCTATGGGATGAGCAGCCTCACCGCAGCCAGTTCAAGAATTAATCCTGGAATTAATTTTGGCTGGGAGCAGCCACGGTCTGAACAAGCCAGTTGATCCGCAGCAGCACCTCAGCACCCAGACCACACATGGTGCGCTGGACCAGGCTAAAGGGGATTACAGTGCATCTGTCCCTCCTTGCAAGAGCAAATCCTCTCATATTATACCACAGTGACAACAGCTAAGCACAATCTGCTCATACAGAGGTGTTATGTTTCCTATTTTAACACATCTTGGCTTATCCAGAGAGACTTTGGACCACCGTGGAGAAGGTGGCTCTGTGTGGTACACCAGCTCCTGTTGGCTCTTCATCTTGGAGACAAAGCTGAAAGGTAGGGAAAGGTGCCGAGATGACTTGTCTCTGGAAACAAAGGGAAAAAACGCAGGTGGGACCTCATCAGAGGATGAGTAACGAGGAGATCATGAAAACAGCTCTCCTTCTTGGGTTGAGCAGTGGCAGGCAGCTGGTTTAGCATTTACCACATGCAGCATGTGGGCTCCACATTCAGAAGAGATGTCAGGATGCAGCACAACCCCCCACAGGGCATGGCCCACCTCTGAAGCCCCCAGACAAGGTCATGCGTCCCAGAGCCTGGTGGTATTCCAGCTCCTTCCCCACCACAGTGCCCAACGTGTCATGCGGCCACACGGTCCAACCTCAACCCATGCCCAGGCAGGCTGGCCCAGCCCCATTTGTCACGTAATGACTATCATTACACTACCAAGACGTCCAAAGGCAGCCGTGTCCCCACCCTGTGTCACATGAAACTTCATACAATGGGTCAGGAGAAAGCACAGGAGCCTACCCTTTGCCTAAGGCTCCCAACTGTAATGTATAAGATAATTATAAGGCTCCTTTCATACAATGCAGAAATCTGGTGTGCATCCGTACCCCTCCTCTCCTCTGGGGCAAATGCAGCAGCCTTTTAACAGCCAGCAGCAACACTCCCAGAACATCACAGTTCCTCCAGAGAGGAACGTTTTGTACCCCACGCAAAGCAATGGTGAGAACCTTGTATGGCACAGCATAAAAGTATGAGGGGTAGCCCATGCACAGAACTGCAAAAGAAGTTGAAGATCACTTTTTCATCCTCCAAAAACAAGATCAGGTGTGTCAGACACATCAGGCCTGGGCTTTGTTGTCTCCTTAAACAGCTACATGGACTTGTCCCAAAAGCAGGCTCAGCCCCATCTTCATAATAAGCCACCACTCCCTTCTATAACCTCCTCATCATCTAAAGGTCTTTTGTATCTTCTGTAGCAGCCAGCGCTGGCAAGAAGCCAGATCTTCACCTGGTGTAAATATATGCAGCTCCAGCCATGGGTGGTGTTATACCTGATTTATACCCGTGAAAATGCAGCACAGGCTTTGACCACCATGGTGCCTCCTTCACCTCTAGATTTCTGCAAGTTGTAGGATATTAAAATCTAGGATGTCTAGACACATTTGGCATATGAGAACTCCTTCAGCATGGATTAGATGTGATGTCTCTCAAAGCAGTTGTTTGACATGAAATGATGAGCTTTGAGCCTCCTCAAGGCTAACTTAAGGCATTTAATTGAGCTAGGCTATCTGGGCCTGATTAATATCCAAATGCTCCTCTGGCCCTATCAGTCTCCTCTGTCACCTAACCAAGAAGGTGAGAGCCCAAACCTTGAACTTAGGTGTGTGCACAGCACTGCACGGTGGTCTTTGGTTTGCAGATGGGCCAAAGTTACTGACAGCTGTGGCTTGAATTTCTCCTCTCTGCTGTTACTTTACCATTCATCCTCACCCTCTCCTTTCAACACATACACCATTCAGACAAGTTGCTACTGCATAGGAAAGATGCCTCAATAACTTACCCCAATATGTGGGGTCAAAATATTTATGAGGGACGTTAGGACAATTTCAAAAGAAGCACTGTAAAAGAGCACCAAATGTTTAGAGCTCCTCTACCATCTAGCAAGTGCCACATCTCTAGAACAGGACATTTTGTTATGCTTGCTATAGGAAGTACTTAATTCCCATTGCACAGTCAAAAGAGCGATAGCCTTCACCCAAGCAATAGCTGTTCTAGGAAAAGGTCTCTCTCCTCCCCCTTCAAAGTAGCTTTTTCTGTTAGTACTGGAGATTGTATCAGTTACATCCTACGCTATTTTGGTGTGTGTATTTGGTTTGGACTTCACTCAAATGTTTACCTAAGATCGGGAAGGCAAAAGGAAGACAAGGTTCAATGAACTACAACTGCTTCTCTGAAGAGAATTGCTCGCTGTTCTGTTTTCTTTCCTTTTCTGTTCCTTTTATTAATTTATTTATTTCTTCTTCCCTCCCTCCCTTCCTTCCTTCCTTTACAAAGTCAATGGAAAAACTACTTAATGATGCTGTAAATCTTTGGATAATTGGTCCTGTGATTGACATCTAAGGATGCCCAGATGTACATCTAAGGATGTCCATTCCCCGTTGTAAGTTTTTATTCTTATTATTCTTTACCCAACAGAACAATGATACAGAGGAAATTAAATTGATTCAACATTTTGAGGGCCCATGCAGGGACTTCACAGTACCATAGGCTCAGGTAAAGGAGTAAAGATGAAGTGAGTGTAATCACGGCCACAAGCAGGGATGTATGTGGCAGACACAGCTGAATCACTCTTCAAAGTCCACTTACATATAAATGTAATTTTCTGAATCTAAAGCCAAACCTCTTTCACTACAAATACCTGGAGTCAAATACTATACTAAACCCAGACATGATTCATGACCAAAGCCTGATCATACAACTATGCTGAAACACAGATTTTAGGGGAGCACTGAGCCTCGGGAGGTCACGTGTACTATGGGCACATAACAGGTACCAATTTTTCCAGTTTTCTGTGGCAAAGCCACACGACTGAGAGCATATGAATCAAATGGTATGAGGTCTTTTCCAGGAGAGGCCCAAGATCACGTGCAGATGGAATCTTCAGGCACGCCAAACATCTTGGTGTGCTGCATTGCATAAAGCATCTTGACTCCACAAAGCTAGGTAGTAGAGGTCTGGCAACTTCACTTTGCTTTCTATCTTATTTCCTGAGATACAAAATAGACATAGCCAAAAAGAGCAGTAACAAAGGCCAGGCAGCTGTCCAAAAATCCAACACTGCCCCTTGAATGCTGCTATTTAATTGCAAGCAATAGGAGAGGAATGGATGGTGACTTTCTCCCAACCTCCACCTTCCCTATTTCTCTTTCTTTCTCAAAGCATCTACAAAGTGGAAGAAAGATTCCAGATGCCTTGCCCTTACATTATTTTTCTGCAATGTCAAAAAAGTAAGATGTGCCTGAACCACTGGTGCTTCCACCAGCAGAACGTGTTTCCATAAAATACAGGTTCTGAGTCCAAAATTCCTTTCTGCAATGCAAGACATGCCAGTCTCACCTTTAGGTATGCAGCAAACTGAAATGCAAAGGAGTACACAGAGATTAGCACAGAGTTTAAGGTGCAGAGATCATCAGGGCTCAGAAACAACTTTCTCGCAACAGTCAGAAAGGAAAAGAGGGTTGTGAAATAGAAGTAAAACCAAATCATAAAAGCTCAGAATTATTTGTATTTCTCTAATCTCTAAAACAAGAAGGAAAATCACAGATGGGAGTGCTCCTATAAAGAATATTTATTGTACTATTGATCATGTTTATAGTATTGGTACGGTTTTATAGGTACTTATTATTTGCTGAACAAGAAAAGTGTCTGCCTGGAGGCATGTGATGTATGATTAAGTCTGACTCTAGATTTGTAAAAAAGGCCACCCACATCCTTTTCAGACCCAGACAGGTATTTGGTGATCCAGCTCACAGAAAGTGGCTGGATGTGATTGTAGGTGCCTCGGTCCACTGTACGGTCACTGGTTGCAAAACTTGGTCCCCAGAGATCACATTGGCTGTGTAGGCCATCTAAAATATTAGTGATAATTTGAATTACCTGAATCCAATGATATACCAATACATAATTATTCAGTCACTGATCTTCATTTTTCTGTAACCACACATGATTTCTGAGAATGCACTTGTTTTTCAAAACACTGCCCCAGCACTTTATGTTAACAGACTTTAACCTCTTGGTAACCATTACCTGCTCTAGTGGATTATTGGCCATTATTTGACTGGGTCAAGTGGTATTTTCTGTGTCAGTTGAGTGCATGATAATGTTAAAAAATAATAATAATAAAATGAGGAAGTCATGAATGCCAAATGCTTTCACTTGTTCCAGGTCCTTTGGCCTGGTTCAATGCACGAGCAGTCAGAGGTGTAGCAGCCATTCTTTTTTGTTTTGTTTTCCTCTTTTTCTATTCTAAAAGATACTACCAGGTTATCCCACCTAAGGCACTAACAGAATCACCTAATTTAGGCAGGTAGTTACTCCTGAGGAAAGATAGCGATAACCATAGAACAATTCATACATGAGATAGGGTGAATCACCCTCAGCAGGTGACTATTGAGCTCTGTTGATTACAGAGGAAACATAAGACAACCGTGGAACATATCACCAATTTAAGCACTTCTAATAAGAATCTGAAGGTTGAAGAAGTGAATTTGCATCTAGAAGCATACAGAAAGGCATTTTTCACAAGGGTTCTTCTGCTGTGTCCAGCCAGCTCCAGCAAAGACTGTCCAGACTGTTGTTATTTAAATGTAATATAGTAGTCATCCTTTGAAGACAATCAGACTTAAGAGTTCCACCAGATGAATATTTGCCCTGCAGGAGATGCACAGATGGGTCAAAGTATAGAAGATAGGACAATAAATACACAAGGGCATGATCAGTTATTAGAGATGTGGGATTAGTAACTGTCTAGCAGTTCACCAGCAATTGCACAACCAGTTTTGCCCACCCGAAAGATTTATTGCTGGCTTGCCTGGACTGGAGGGACATAAAATACATGCAAGTTGCCTCCCTAAATTACAAAGATTAACAGCTCCATCTCATGAAAGACAGATTTCAGCATAAGCTTGAGCACTCCCCTGAGCTACCCTTCTAATTCTGAAATCTTTGTTCTGACCCCCCCCTTTCAAATCAGCAGAGGTTTTGCGTGGATAATGACTTCAGCCAATATGAGTTTGAAACACCAATGAAAGGGAATCCCCTTATCCCTTCAATGGACAACAGAAATGAATGTCAAACTTTAATCTTTCAGCCATCCGTGGTCTTCAGACTGAGGACATGCTGAAATTTGGAGACAGAAATATGTCTGTATCCCTGTGGTTTACTGTTTCTGCCAGATGACTATTCCTCATTTGGCTACAGAGCTTGTGCACACACACACACACACACACACACACACACACATTGGAAAGCAGAAGATGTGAAGAGAACCAAGAAAAGCTGAGAAATGGAAAGATCAATCGTTAATCCCCAGAAAGTACCGTTTGTGGGCAGCACGGCTAAGTTTAGAAATCAAAACCTATTTCTCATAAAATAATCGTCACTAGAACAAAAAAGCCTGTAGCATAAATTATTTCCTTTGGACCCTATAATGCAGAAATGCTATTTTTTAACTCTAATGTATCACTCGTGTTTTCAAACTGTGTCAAAGACCTTCATATCAACACAGTATTAGATAGAGGTTATTCCTCTCACTGTGGAGCTAGCTGCAGATACAGTATCTACATCAACATCATGGTTTCTACCTAGCAAATTAATTCAGAGCATGTCGGCAGTGCGTAATTTTTTCCTCCTTTCTTCTCTCATATTTTCTTTGTGTTTATTTCTGATTCAGTTATCACTAAAATACACATTTTAATTGTATTGTACAAGATTCAAACTTCCCCAGCTTTGAACATGCACATAAACATTTTCACTCAACTTACCTTCACACTGCCTGGAATCCTTGCCTAATGTTTGACTGCCTGTCTGCATTATACAACACAGAGGATTTGTCCAAATATACACATAGCTTTCTAATACACACACCCCACACAGACATTCATACACACATACATTTATAATATCTGTCGATAACTATAGATATGTTATAATACATATTATATTGTCTATATGTATCTATTATATATATTTATAATATATAGCTAGATAGATAAATTATTTAGACATACATAAATATATATCAAGTACCAAAAAAAATCTAAAGAGCATTAAAGAAGTCCAGTTCTGATGGCAGGGGCTCTTTCCTTATATGACCTGTAACTGTTATCTGCAAGTACTATCTCTGTATACAAAACATCACGCAGAGTAATAAAAATCTGCTACAAATATATCTCTTCTTTCATTGTTATTCTTACTGCAAATATGCCTTAGACAGAAATTTTGCAAAAGCCAGCATAAAAGACCATCCAAGACCCATTTGTTTCAGTGGGCACAGAGTCAAACACAAAGATTTTGATATTGGGCAGAAGAAAACTTTTGTATTTATTTAATATTCGAGCAATTGTCGAAAAATCAGCCAGATGACAGTTTTCAGGGGCTTTCTGTGACAAGGTAGGATTTAGGCAGGTTGATAGAAAGATAGGTTCTTCCTCCAACTTCTCCATCATCGTACTATTTATTGATTTTCACTCAAGCAATACTACACCAGTGTTCAGTACAGTATTCAAGTGCAAAATATCAATTCATCTACATATCTATCTATTCTTTATTTTACTTATCATTTTATGTCTACATGCTTGCAAATATGTTGCATTAAGACACAATATTACCTGCACATAAAATCAATAGTTATTTGACAAGCAGATGTAAGATTAGCTGAGGACAACAGGATTTCAACTTTAAAAGCTATGAACAGAAGAGCTGGCTTAACCTGGCTTTAGCTGGCCCTGCTCCACCTTCCTCTCCTGACTCCCGAGCTACCTCTCACCTCCTGGGGCCAGACTTCCCACAGCGTCCCCAGGCTGATGCCTTAAAAGCACCTTTCAAATAAATCTGGTGTCAGTCATCCCTGTTTTCTTCCCCGCAGCATTATGTGGCAGCAAGGAGGGAAGGAGAGGATGGGGTGGGGGAGGGGAGGCAGGGAGGGGAGGAGGAAAGGGGTGTACAACTTCAAAAGTAACCCAATTCGGAGCACTCATCCTAAAGCACAGAAATTCAGCTGTGCTTCTCCCAGCTGATTGGTAGAGGAGATGTAATCCATCTGGTGGTCTCAGCACACTTCCTAGCGGCCAGGTATCTGCATCATAAGTAACACTGTCGGTATCTTGCATAGCCCATCCCAAACCCACTAGGACTTGAATGTGGCACCCCTGCATGGAGTAGCCCTAGAGGAGACACCTACAACACAGTCTCCATCGAGAGTGGGAAAGCAGAAACCAGGGCAGGTAAAAAGAATGCCAACACTTTTCTTAATCGTGCACTCTGAATCACCTCCTACCTCTCCAGTCTGCAGTCTGATGCTATCTGATGTCTGGTAGGTTTTAGGGACAGGGGGACAGGGATGGTCTGTAACCATGCTGAGTGGGCACAGGCAGGAGCTGCAAAGCTTACACTCAATTGCTTGGGAAATGCTGAGGCGTAACCACCACTCACAGCAGAGAAAAGTGACCTCCCTCCTTCAAAACATGGGCTGCTTGAGTCAGATTCAGCGCCCGTCTCAGTATGAATGTGCCTCGTGGCAGAGGCTCCATAGCATGGTCTCACCACCAGGTCACATCCATGGCTAGCCTTTTGGTTCCCCCCTAAACCTCTATGGAAAATCTATGTAAGATGAGGAACATGTGCTCAACTGCCACCACTTCTTCAGCTTTGAGGGAGCTGTTGTTGGCATTATCATCTGATGACCTATCTCCAAACTATTACCATCATCTTCAAGTGCTAACAAACACATTATTATTCTACATTATTAAGGATGCTCCTTAAAATCTACTCCCCTGAAGACGTCCTCAGAGTCTTCCTTGAAGGAAGCAAGGATTTCCATTTACCAAAGCAGCCTTGGAAGCAGTTCTATGATCAATATTGCTAAGATAGAAACAGAGTATTCTGGTACTGTTTTTCTTGATTTCTATCTGCAGAGGCAACACACAGCTTCTCCTGAGGAACCCTGAGGAGAAAGAGCTCCTCATGGTAGGAGAGGGGCATGACTGGGACAAACTGGGGGAAGGAGAGCCCTGGGGTTAGCCTTGCAGTTCCTATAGCTGCTAGGGCTGGCTGTTTTTCCCAGGGCTTGTCACGTTTGTGTATCCTTGCCCTTCCCTTGCCAGCCTTCTTTTGCATAGGCAAAGTAGTTTGCAAGCCCATGGCCTTTTTTTGCCAGCTGTGGCAGCCTGCTATTGTAAGCAACCACTGACATTTTCGTGCTTAGAGCTGGCCTTGGCTTACTATTGTATATAGAGGACACACGGTGCTCTGACCGGCTGGTGCTCTCACTGCCACACGCTTAGTATATTATTTCTGCAACCACAGATAAATAAGATATCCTAATAGTAAGATGAACATTTGTGATACAGCTCCCTCACTGCCCCTTCTGGCAGCATGTTGCCAGCTGACTACAAATTGCCACTACAGTCACCGAAAGGTAATGTTAGCTCAATGAGTCAGATTCACAGGAAGTTTCACAGCCTGTCATGTACATTTTTTTTCATTACTTTGGAGGTGAATGATGTTTAATAGCATTACCTTTCTCCCACCCACATGAGTGAAAAAGGCTAACTCATTCTTCCTCTCTTCTACCCGTTCTACCAGCTTTACACATCCTCTCTGCTTCAGCTGCACTTCGCACGGGTCTGCTAATGTCCTCTGCTGCTGCTGCAACTTTTCCAGCTCTAAAAGCGGGGAAAAGGAGAAAAGGTGTTTTCTTGGACCAGGTGCTGCCCATTGGATCTGTTTCTAACCCAAGCACTTTGGGGATCAAGGAGTGGGGGAGGTAGGAACTCTGTTCAGAAATATAGAATGAAGAAGAAAAAATGAGGGGAAAAAGAGATCCTCCACCTTATTTTTCCCACATAGCTTCCTTGTAAAACACCAGGAAACCTGCCTGGAGCACTTTATGTTGTTCCATTTTGACCAGTGAAGTCTGTCACAGGTATTCATCAACAATTAGAAAATCAGAAAAAATAGGATCTATCAAAGAGCCTTGAGCATGCCTGATGTACCTTCCCATTCACAGCACATTTCTGCCAACCTTCTGACCAAAGAACTAAATCAGTAGATTTTCCAGTTTAACTTGAAAGAATTTGTTATGGTTTGGTTCCTGTTCTAACCCAAGAAAATAATTGTTCGGGCTCAGTTCTGCTCTGAGAAAAAATACCTCTTTCTGAATGTTCTGAGTTCAGGTCCACTTCTTGCTGTGAGGCCAAATTTTCATCATTAATCCCTCCTCAAAGAAGAAAACAAAGGGCTCATCTAGGGCTGAAATTGTGACAGAATTTAAAAAAAAAAAAATGTCCTGTCAACTGAAATATTTCCCCAGCACTTTGTTCTAGCAGTCATTTCACTGGCTGCTAGTTTAACATCAGGAAAATTTCAGGGAATTGGGAAGCCCTGAAATGATGTTTACAGCAATTGAAAGTCATGTGTGACAGCTGCCAGACCAGCTCTGAGACCTTTATTCTTGGATTAACTCTGTTACTCCTGATGATGCCATATGGAAATATGCTACCAAAACCTACCCTAGCACCATACCATAGCTCCTATCCCATACAGCCAACTCAGATGATCAAACACTGCCTTATTACCTGTATTAACCCACGGCAATACCCAGGGTGGAGACGAAACTGCACTGGCTGAAGAAAAATGCTCAGGTCACAAGAGACCCCCATCTCCAGAGTGACCTCCTTTTGGCTTGTACACTGGCCTTGAGGTAGCAGGGCTAGTGAGCAGCTAACCTTTGCCAAGCTCTCAGCCTCATCCAGGCTGTAAGGTGTTAAACTGCCCTGACCTCACTGCCCTCACAATTAAAGGCATCCACTTCTCCTTTATATTTTCCATAGTTATAGACCAAAATCCATCCAGATATAGAACAAAACAGCAAGGAGGCTGTTCCACCTGCACCAGCTAAAAAATATCCCAGCCACAATTCAGCCATCTGAGAAGAGGGGAGCTGAGCCCCATCTGAGCTCCTCCAGCCCCCGCAGATCTCTGTACTATTCATCACTGGACCAAAGCTGTTCCCAGAAGCAGAGACCCATTATCCAAAAGTCCCCAAAGCCAGCTGTACATTTCCCTCATAATAAGCTAGGTAATATCTAAAGGTCCGGCCTTGTGTAGCAAAGGATGCTGACCTCAGAAAATTCTTTGCAAACCAACCTGTACAATGGCAACAATGTATTGCTGGAAGTGCAGTTTTGTGTTCAAGAGGAAGTCGTGTCTAGTAAAAGCTCAGACACCTGATTTGCCTGCAAACAATGCAGCTCCTTCTTCAAGAAATGTTCCTGCAAGTGGGCTAGGAGAGGAAAGAGACAGCAAGAGAGCTGCAACAGCAAGTGAACTGAGGAAGCCAGCAAGTAAACTGAAAGCCTAAGCACCAAATAGTTTGAACAAAGAACAAGGGCTGAGCAAACTGCCTTCATACTCATCAAAAAAAAGGTAGCCCAAAAAGACCAAACTTCTCACAGGCTCAGATTCACTTTGGGGGATCATCATTTCAATGTATTTTAATTAATTTATTTTTTTTTTTGGCTTCTTTTCATTTTCAGATGGGGTTTTTCTTTTAAGCAGGACTCAGATAAATTTTGTGATTGGAATTAGGTTTAACAATTAGTTATTTAATGTAAATACACTAAAAAGTTTCCTCCTGCTTAACCTGCATATTTGTGGGTTGAACAGCCTTGCACTTTTTCTTTTCACTTCCTTTTATCTCATTGACAAAAAGCACCGAAAGTTTTTGTTTCAGATCAACTGAAGGCAATTCTTAAAATAATTTGTTTTATCCGCACCCTCCCACCCAATATCCTTTATTCATACATTTTTGGTAAGAATTTCTGGAGGCCTCAGAAGCCATAACCTTTGCTCTGACTATCTGTACCATCTACTTCTAGGAAAACTGTGTGTAAACTACTACTAGACAAGATCACAATCAGATGTTTCCTTCTCTGGTGTTTCTTTACATTTCTTACAGTACCAGTGTTGCTGCTTCCTTTGGGGTCTGTGTACTGAAGAAGAAGCACAGCTGTGAGAAACTGTGATTTCGGAATAGGAATTAAAAACCACTTCCAAACTACAAACCCAGAACTGAGCAGGTTAGTAAAAAGAGGCAACATTGACCATAAAGAACCATAGAAAAACAGTCAGTTGTACTCTGATTAGATCACTCATCCAGTTATTTCCATAGCCTCTTTGTGATGTTAACAGCAATAAAAGGGTTTGATAATGGATGCAGGGAATTGTGAATTGTCCAGAGATTTTTATTCTCTCTTCATAATTAGAAATTTATTTATGTCCAGCAATTTTAATAAACTCTTCAAATTTATTCCTTGTCCACCTAATTTTGTGTCCACCTTATTTCAGACAACAATGTGAAGTGTTTTATTAGAAGTTATCTTTCCTTGCCTGGCAGTTACCATTTTTCCACTGCAGAAACAGTAACTGAGATCTAGTGGTTGAAATTAATCCCATTTCACCTAACAGTGTTCACTAACCTGTTACTTTCTGCACCTCAACTGAGGCCTTTTAACTTCTGACATCAGCTGGTTGGGGTTGCAGCATTTAAACACAACCTGGTTAAAGACCATTTTATTGAATAATTATTTCTTCACAGTATTTATTTTTCTTTGTAATCCTTCTAGGATATTGGTCATTGTGAGGAATATAGCTCTCGGTCTCCAAAATAGGTCTGAAATAAGAAGGCCAAAATCCATCCCATCACATTGATATCATGTGAAAATACACTGTAGATAATATATTTTCTTTGATCTATTTTAAACTGGCTGACTTGCATTTTTTGCTGAAAGTCCTCTTGTTTTGCTGTTGTGATACAGGATGGTAATGCAGCTCATTTTGGTAGTCTAGTGCCCATTTGGCTTGCTTGCATCATGTCCTTTTCTTGCAACATCCTTGTATGAAACAGACCTAACATCTTTCAAACTTATTTCATACTGCTGCTGCGAGGATTCACAAGGGGATAATATCCAGGACTATGCAACCAGAGAACTCATGGCATAAAGGTAGAGATATAGATGGGAGAAAGGCAACACACCAAGAGATCCAGCTGGCTGGTGGATCATAATTTGAACAAACCATCTGGTCAAGGAAGAAGGGAGATCACTTCTGTGTGCTTGAACGCTGTGAGCATTGGTCTTAGGAAAAAGATATGAAGCTGGACATCTATGTGGTTATGAGCCTCACAGAACTCCCTTTGTGAAATTGCATCTGAGAACTTGCAGGGAATGTGTGGGTGCTGCAAGAGAACAAGAACAGGACTCATTTTAATAAAAAGAAAATCCAGATGATTATGAGCCAGTCCACATTTCATTTTGATGCCTAGAAACATACTAGAACACATTATTCACCAAACCATTTGCTTGCATTTGCTGGAGTATAAGATGAAACATGAATTTGTGGAAGAACAAATCATGTCAAATAAATGTGATTCCCTTTAATGATAGGATAGTTGGTATAATGCATGGAGAGAACATGAAAAACTGGTGTAACAGAAGTTTTCTAAGGTTTGAAGTGCATTCCTGTAAGTTATTCTTATTAGCAAACCAAGCTTCTGGAGCCTGAGTATGATCACTGAAAAGCAGGTGCAGGATTACTTTTAAGAACTACTCAAAAAATTGCTATCCAGAGCCTGAAATTATAATGGGGGGCAAGGGAAGTTGACTTGTGAAGTATGGATGAAATGTTGAAAAAAGCTCTCTATAGTACCTGTATAGAATCAGCATATGGCATTATCTCAGGAAAGTTTTCAGAAACTTCAGAAAAGATCAAGATTCATGTTTTCTTGGTAAACAGCAGAAATGTTCAGAATTACAAAGTTATTTTTAACCCAGGCAAGCACAGAAATATATAACTGGGAGGACAAAGATATACATGTAAGCGCCTAACATAGTGGGACCTCTCTAGAAACATCACCACATATCAGGATCTGGAAACTACAGGCAACCTAAAAATCAGTCAATAGTAACAAGAGACAAAAATGTCATCCTGCAACCTTTATACAAAACCGGAGATAAATTTTTCTCTTCTCTGCTCCACAATGGTGAGGTCTGGCAGGGAATATCATGAATAGCTTTTGCCTTCACTCTTCACTGAGGACATAGATGAAGAGATATGATAGTGAAAAACATGACCTACAAGGAAAGGTTTCAGAAATTATGTTTGTTTGGTCTAGAAGGGAGAAGGTTCAAGCAGAACAATCTGGCTTTCCTTCCATGCGTAGAAGATTGTTTTAGAGATGACCGCAACCATTGTTCTCCAGTGGCATGGAGGACAGGTCAAGAATAACCTAGTTCAATCTACAGCACAAAGGATTTAGGTTATCTGCTCAGAGGATGTTCTTAACCCATAATCACAGAAAGTCTGAGATAGATTGTGGAATTTCTGTCATTGTGCAGCCCTTAAGACCATGGCAGGTGGCAGACCTAGCCACGGTCTCCCTAATGTTTACCTAGATCTAACTTTATAGCAGAGTGGGACGCATGTCATCTTGTCTATCTGGACAAAGGCACCTACCTGGATGGAAGACAACATATTTTATATTTAAACCACTTTTGTATTTAAAGCACTTTATAATTTTTTTTTCCAGGCTGATTTCAGTGTTCTAGCTGAAGGTGAGAATGCTTCAGACTTCTGTAATATTATGACAACCTCCACATTATTTTCCCCCATATTTGTCCCACATCATTAGTTGTGCTTGTCTTTCAGATTTGCACTTAGAAATGGTTGAAAGAGTAGAAAAATCTCTGGCCTTTACAGAATAAATTCATATATGAACTCTTTTGAGGGGCAGAAGCAACTTCTTGTTCCCTAGATCTTACTTACCATATAGACCTGGCATAAACAGTCACCACCAAGTCCAAGTTGGTTAAGTGAAGTATAGATTTCAGAAAGATATCTAGCCCTATCATGGAGACACATGATAAGAAAACAAAATACTTTATTATTTTAACATTTTTTCCTGACATTGATCTCAATGGCTAAAACAAGAGTGAACTATGTAAGGCTTCATTTTCCTGCTTTTTCTTACACTTTTTTCTTACACTTTTCTCCTCTGGATTGCAGATGCCCCTAAAACTCAATTAAGATCTTTTCTCAGCACAATGAAATTCACCCAAGATCTTCTAAGAAGAAGGAGTCCTCCAGATTCTGACAGTCAGAGATAAAGGCTATTGCAACGGCAGAAGTATAATTCCATTAATTTCTTGGCCAAAGTTGGATCTGGGTTATAATGGCTAGAGGCACATTTAATTCTCTCCCTAAGTTCAGAGAAAGGAATCCCTTGGAAGACTGTCACTCCCTTGGCATATGACTTCTTTTTCACTCTGTGGTACCATGAGGTCCTCAGTTCCATTTCATTTTACAGTCTCCCCATTGAGGAAGGAAGTGAACAAGCACACAATATGAATAAAGCCTTTATGTTTTCTCATCTGAGACATAAATGAAGGGCTTGATATGGTGGGTAGGAATTCTACATTTTTGGTCTAGATCACCTGACCAAATGTTCCCACAAAGTGTTAGAATGTTATTTAAGGTAGGCAGAACAAAAATAAAGCCAAATTTACTATGGGGGATGAGGAAGGAGAAGGGGAAGAAGGTTTGGGCAGCAACTTCATATTCTTGGCTTTTATTTTTTCTTAACAGCAGCCTGAGAGATAGAGATGAGAAACTAGAAATGACACCAGCTGCCTAAAAGTGAGTTGGAAACTCACAGTAGAGCACAGTGATCTTCCAAAAGATTTGGACTTGCTGCTCAAGCTGTACCCGTTAGAAGGATCAAAGACTGTCTGCATTCACAGCCAGATCTTGACCTGTGATCAATGAATGTGCAAAGATTATTCTCAAACCTATGTTTTGAATCTACTCTGCACTTGTAGATCATAGGCCACACACACCAACAGGAAAGCAACTTGTAATGAGCAGGAATGAAGCCAATTAGGATTATTTTTATCAAGGACTGGCCTTAATAAGCACAATGGCCCTAAACTCTTCAAATCCATGCATCTTTGAAAGAAGCAGTAAGACAACAAACTCCTGAAACCAAATATTTGACTTGGGATTACACACCAACCTACCACAACCACACCCTGCAGGCCCACATAAAGATACATTTGCATGAAAGGAATAATGAAGGATGAGTCCTACCCTCTGCATAAGAAAGTCAGGAAGGTTTATTTTTGTTTGTACTATTTCATTTCTCCCCAAATGAACAGAGTTGCAGTAACTCAGTCAGGAAGCTAGAAGTTCAGCTGAACACAGGACTTCTGATATGAAGACAGTCCTGAGGCAGGATTTTACCATAAAGAATTTTCCTGAGAATCTGCGAGTTTATCTGAAAAGCATAAAGAGACATCAAGGTTTGTTTTGAATGTATCAAGTATATTCAAGATTGTATCACAGACAAAAACCTTCTTTATGGATTATGAAGACACAGCCCTTGAGATCTCTTGGCATAACCACCTGTTCTACAAATTCTACCACCATTATGGGAAGCACCTGATATTGAGCAGTGGAAATGAGGGGCTACCAAACATTTAATATTGCCTATATTCTGTTATATAGATCCAACATGATTTATACATGTGCAAACAGATTCAGACTACAGGAGATAGCTTAATTTTGCAAGCACTGACCCCCTCTATTTTCTATCCTTATTTGTGGCATGACCATTAGCAAGTCAGTACCTTTGTTCTGTGATGTAGTTTCTCCATCTCTTTGACAAGGATCTCAGTTTTTATGGAGAACATTTCAGAGTCACTACTAATAAAAACAACTAACATTATTCCCTGTCATCTCTTTTTTTTTCTCTCCACAAAGTATATACCCAACCTATGAGGACATTCCAAAGTACACTGAATATTTGAGGACTTTCCTTGGGAACAAAAAAAAAAAAATGTTATCAAGAATGAGGAAAGGTTTTCCACACAGAAAAGTACAACTTGGCTTTCCAGTTTGAATATAGGTGAGGAAAGTGTCTGTGATTGGAGCAGCAAGCAGAGTTTATTCAGGAGCATCAAAGATGGCCAAAAGGCATTGAAGAATGAAGTATAAACATCTTTAAAAATGCACAGAAAGGAGATGAGAGGTAGAGGCAATGACAGCATCTGAAGAAATTAAAAAAAAAAAAAAAAAAAAAAAAAGGAAAAAATGCTGTATGCACTCTTTCATTTAAGTTTCTTTTTCCCGATTACCGCATTCATGGAGTTACTGAAAGGCTGTATCGGATGAATATAAATATATTATGCAGTTGCCAGAAGTAAATGTCCAGCCTAGTCTGTTAACACAGATTGGGCTGGACAACAAGAGCAGGAGAAAAAAACAAAAAAAAAAAAAAGCACTGCTCATGGAAATAGCAAAGACTTCTGAGGAGATATCAAAGGCTTCTGTTAGGAATATACCTTGGATAAAACACTGTATAAAGCTCTTAATAAATATGCCAATTGTAGTGCAAAACATTAAACATTAGCTGAGACAGTTTGTGCAATGAACAAACTATAGGTTTTGCATTGCCTATTAAGGAGATTACCTTTTCTCTTTTCCATGAGTATTTTAGTATATATATGTCTGTGTGTTATTAGAAATGGTTATTATATATACTGGCTGGATGCCTGTAACATACAAATCAGGCCTGTAAAGTACACATCAATAGGTAATTTGAATTCACCTTCAGAATGCCTTATTATTCTGAAACAGCGTCATGTTTTGACCAAGTCACTTCATTACACTTTGGTGTCTTGAGGACAAAGGACTGGGCTAGGGGAAGAGAGAAGAATGGTCCCACTGAGGATTCCCAGAAATGCAGTACATTTTCTGTGAGAGAAGCATACTACTTCCTTGAACTGAATAGCTTCAAGGAAAAAAAAAAATCAATTCCTCCTGGAAGATATAATAGTAGGGGCCAAGTCTGTTCTTTCTGGTACATTTTCTTTGGTCCATGTGTCATACATACATTTCTGTGTCATTTCTGGAGTGTGAAACTGAGAGCATGAAGCTATTAGTTTGGTGGGTTGTGTACAGGAAAGGCATGAAAAAAAGACCAGGAAATTGGCCTCTTTCACTATGTGTTTGTTTGTAGAGAGGAATTTAAAAATAAATAAATAAATTTCCCAGACTACTAATGAAATAAAAGTTTAAAATCAAGATACTGATTGCTAATGATGGTGAACCACATGTATTTTATTCTCCCACACCAGTGGGGGTTTGGAAATGTTAATGAGACCTGAGCATCTGCAGAAACAAAGGAATGGGAAAAATGAGGAGGGAGGAAGAGGATGTTGATAGCTGGTGAAGGGAAAAATTCAGTGCGGGTTAAGCTCAGGTTGGCCAACAGAGGAAGGATCTGTCCTGAAATGGCCCCACAAGATTTGTGGTAGAACATGTAGTTATTTCCTAGAGACCCAGGCAGTAGGGGTCCATCACAGCTTTTCCCTCTGCTCAGTTATTTAATATGAGAGTCAAGAAATGACCTGCAGCCCTGCAAAGTGTTCGGGTTTCAAAAGCAAGTATTTCAGACACATACTTGTGCTCCTTGACAAAGATGGAATGGCAAATGCCTCTGCCAGAGACCTGGAGGGGGTCCTTAGATCAGAGAGGTTACACCCTCTGGCTGGACCAGCACCCTCAGGGGACAAGAGACAAAAATGTCCATACTCTATACAACAGGGGCTATACCTAGAGACCTCCACTGCAAACCAGTTCTTAAATGCCAGTTCACACTGTTACGGTGCAAATGGCTTGGTCTCCCCAGGGCACCCGGAGAGAGCTGGATCCTGGAGCCAGCTCTCCATGTACCTCACACAAAGAGATGCAGACTAAAACTGAGTAATTTAAAATATGGGAATAACCCCAGGAACCCAGCTAGCCTTGGCTTCTGGGCCTTCTTCAGAGCTGGGGACCTTAGCGCTTGCTCTAAATCATCTGGTGCTCCAGTCTTTAATCTCTGTGGATCTCATTTCCCCACCCATCAAATGAGGATACTTTTGCTCTCCGGCTTATCTATTTTAAGTTTATCCCTAATGTAGCTCTATTGCCTTCCCTGGAATTAGTCTCAATTTATGCCAGAGTTAGAAGGTAATTAAACCCTTCCTGTACTTGTCTAGCTGTGTATGTATATAAAGTAAATATCCCTCAAGGAAAATTTGACAGCCTCTGTTCTCCTGACTATTTTCTAGTCAAACTAAGGAACAAAAACTTTTTTGGTTTTTTGGTCTTTTTTTTCTCTGTTTTAATTCTGAGTAACAAATGAAGAAAACAGGAAATGATGATATTCATACCTTCAGAGAAGGAATCCCAGGACAAATAAACATTTCCTGCCTCACAAATTCACCTTCTTCATAAGCTCTGTTTAAGCACTCATAAAACAGCTGTGAGTTGCCTATGTAAAATATTTTCACAGGAGAGTCAGAAGAACCAAGTATGCTCTTGGTCTTTAGCACTGTGGTATTAATATATATGAAGAGGGAAATCTGATCATTTACACTGACAGCTGTATAGACTGTAATTTCCCTGTTACAAAATGTCAGAAAAAAAAATAATTCTGAAATACAATAAGCAGCAGAGAAGTATTCTTACTCAACTTATCTTTTTCTGGGTTGTTTTTGACTCATAAAAATATACTGACAAAGATTCAAAGATTTAAAAGAAAAAGAAAAAAAAAAAAAAAAAGATTCACCCTTAGTTCAGCTACAGGAAACTAAACTAGATATCTTTTGGTTTCTATTTGTCTATGAAAATGACTAAGAAAGAAGAAATATTTTGGTCTTAAAGACGAGGTTCATCACAGAGTAATGTTAGCACAGTCACCTGGAATTACTGTCTGATGAACCTTGGCTGTGTAGTAAGTATTCATCTGACCTCAATTTCTTAAAATAGCCTGCCTAAAACAGACAATGACAACTGTAAGGTAACACTGATATGTAACTACCATTAGTGTCAAAAGAAGCTATACAAACGAGGGGAGAATGAGGCTCATATTATCTTGGCTCACATCTCCTGTCTGATAAAAAGAAACCTAACTACCAACAAGGCAAGCTACTAGCAAAAGCTCTTTCCCTAGTCTAATATCCACAGTGCCTTGATTAACCAGCGATGGTGGAAACAATACCAGCAGCAGAACTGGTGATGTATGATTCCTTTGTACTCAGCAGAGCCTTAATGAAAAGTGAGAATGACACCTCTGATCATAACATCTTTATTACTTCTCCAGCAGAAATTTGCCTCCTTCCCTGCAGACATACACATATCCCATTGTTTATCCCCTCCAGTGCTTTGTAAACTAGATGAGAACATGGACATTACAGACCTTGGTGATGTAGAAGTTAGTTACCTAGTCAAAATCAATTGTGTAGGATCTGTCTATAGTTAAAGGAAGAAAAGGAGATAGGTCATTCATCCTATCAGTGGGTGTTTTCCCCAGGAGAAAGAATTTCCCTACTGAAGTGTCTGAATACAGAAGCTTAATCTCCCTGCTGAAGAACTTGATTGTGGGAGACAAAGTCCCTTGTACAGGTTCATGCATTTAGACACTGGGAACTGTAAGGTACAAAACTAGGGCCCAAATCCTTTGATTTAAACCTATATTTCCTGGGTTCTCTAACTTGAATCAGTTAATTAGAGGCAGAGATGAGTAGGAAGAACATGATGACACTGCAAAGTTTTCGTCAGCAGCACAAAGGTGGTGAATTGATGGGGATCATTATAGCAAAGTAAGCAATGTGTGAACATCATCCAACAGCAACACATGGTACCAATGTCTCAAACATATATACTGGCGTTTTCCATACGTATTGAAAAGGGTATCATGGAGTTCATAACAAAATTCTGTACATTTCACGCTAAGACATTATAATTTCTTTTTCAACCATTATTATTAGTTCTGCAGCAGATTTTCTACAATCTTTACCCATTTACACTTTCAGGAATGGGGTTCCCTTGAGGTTGGATTTATCTACCTATCTTGAAACATCTGTAACACGGATGCCTTCATCTAAGCTAGTCAGCCTAGGTTCCCTTTACAGTCAATAAAGAGGAAGAGACATCTAGAGAAGGTGATTCATCTCAACCTAATATAGATATTAAACAAGTATCAGATTAATTGCTCTCTGGAGATACCTGTTTATCTCTGTTGACAATAAAAGGAGCCTAGAGTGACTAACTTAGATTTACCTGTCTGTATTCTGGTTGCCTACAGTTAGCTGAGATAAATCCCAGCCAGAGCTTCCTTTGATCAGGCAATCAGCCACTATCACAAAATGAAAGGGATAAGAAGGGCAAGAGTAGATGAACGGGAGGGACAGAATAATGGTGTGTTACCTGATCAAAAATAAACACACCAATGAAAGCATTCTTAATCTTTCACTAGCCCAAAGTCCCAAATATATCTTGCTTTCCATTTGTCTGAACAGAACCTAAAAGAAAGACTGTATCTGTCCTCAGGTACATGCTGGTATCTCTTTATGGCAGCCTCTGTCCATAGCTGGGGATCTCCTTAGCTGACTGGATTCAAAGCTTATATCAGACATACTATGTGAACACTACGTATTATGCCCACCTTTATTTGTCCCTGCCACACCATGAGAATTATGCTGCAGTGAAAGAGCATGGAGTTAATCCACATTTCAGTATGCAGTTACTAAGGGACAAATTTATAGATTTTCTCATCATTTCTGGGACAAAAACAAACCCAAGATCAGTGAATTTATCTACTTGATGTTCTTCTCAGATTTCAGGGAAAATCTGTTGTCTCCACACCTTTTCTAGATTTTTATTTATTATTTTTTTTTTCTCATCCTACCAGAAATAATCAAACCAAAGCACCCTCAGCCTGTGTTGACTGTTTGAAAGAGGAGAGAAGGAAAAAGTCTGGCTTCAAAAAGTTTTGACAGTTGGCATGGTAATGAGTCCATTCCAACTGAAATGACCTCATTGCTGCTCATTTTTCCTGGCTACCAATCGATTTATGAACCTCTTTTAACATCTAGAGAAGTGTTAATGAATCAAGTGTTTAAAAATAACATACACCAGGAGGTTGTAAATTACAGTCCCAGCATCCTTTGAATGAATTCACGTTCCACATTTCCAACACCCACCTGGTACCCGTCTGCTGCAAGATGGGTGTTCATGCAGGGTCTGAATTTATTCTTCACAAATACAGGCTTGGGGTTACACCAAGTCTTGACTCATCAACATCCAGCTCTACTGACAGGTCTGACACAGCGGAAGAACAGGGAGAGGGCAAGGTGGGCAAGAGGGGGTGTCACAGATCAAAGGAGAGGAAGTAGGGGCCAGCCCTGACCATCCACAAGGCAGGGATGTCAAAGGAGTGGTGCACAGTGGTCCATGCTGAATCAGTGTTGAATTAGTGCACTTCACGCATGCTCTGTCTTGAACAACCAATTAGATCAAGTACCGCTGAGTGTGGTTAACTAAAGTGCCACCAGTGATAATGTGTTTGGTATGGACTCTGCATGAGCCAAGATTTGTAGAGTGAGCTCTTAGGCTGGAATTCAGTTTGCCTGGCTGTCAGCTATGCAAACCTAAGAAGTGGAGGTCAGCTCACAGACTGAGACGCCAGTAACATGATATTGTGGCAGGAAAGAATAAATGTTTTTCTGGACATCAGTATGTGTGTTGTGTGTAATGTAAAGAAGTAAACTATTCAACTGTACTTGGGATGCCAGACTTACTTGGGTTTACGTGTTCAGGATGAGTGTCATTCTTCAAAAATAATGTTGACAAACTGGAATGAGTCAAGAGGAGAACAAGAAAGGTTAAAAGTTAAGAGAACGTGACCTGTAAACAAAGGCTGATGGAGCTGGGTTTGTTGAAGTTGAAAGCAATCATATCACCTATTCCCCCTGTAGTTGTGACATGGAGCAGAAAGTATGTGTCTGAGCTGGATTTAAATAAACTGGCTCAGACAGTCTGGACACAACAGTATGGAACACATTTACTTCATCCTGCTTCTAGTGGACTTTGCAAGAAACGAGATATATATTGCACACTAAAGAGCAGCCAGAACCAGACTTGAAAGCTAACCCATGTATGCGTATCCTTCTCTTCTGTCAAATGAGACAAACCTGATGGATTCAACCCAGCCAAAAGTAAAGATAAATCAGAACTGGAGAACTATTCCACAGGACTCCTGGGAACAATCAAGTCAGTCTTTCTCCTAATGATGTCAAGGGCAAAGCTTGCACTGACTGAAGTGGCAAGAAACTAGGCTTTAAATCTCCTTAATTAGAATATAAGAGCAATTTTTGTTAACACTTTGCTGAGTGATGTATGTGTGTACTATATATAAATATCTACTTCTTACTGAAGGGGTTGGATTCTCATTCCAGATCAATACACTGACACTCAGGAAAGCAGGCTATACTAGAAACCATATCAAGGGAAGAAAAAAAAAAAAAAAAAAAAAAAAAAGGAAACCTCTGTATTTTGTGATTCAGTAAGAACAATTGCACTCCTCATCTATTGGCCCAACAAACTGTGTTTCCTCCCACCAGGCACTATGTCTATTCCTTCTACTCACCCTCTTGTTCCATCACAAAATTGAACAGTAAGTAACCAAAGGGTTGTATCAAAACATCATCTCACATTCACCTGAGTTCATTTGGTCTTCCCTTGGCCACAGAAAAAAAGCGTATGCTGCTGAAATATCAAGTAAGTTAATGAGGAGCATGTTGCCATTAGGGTAGTACCACCATCATAGAATTATAGAACCATAGGATCACAGAACCATAGAACCATAGAATCACAGAATGGTTTGGTTTGGAAGGGACCTTAAAGATCATCTAATTCCAACTCCTCAGCTGTCCCTGTCCTTCTTTTGCTGGGGGCTCCAGAGCTGAACGCAGTACTCAAAACATGAGCCATTAGTTCTTACCTGAAAAGCTCACAGTTTCATACTGTGAACGTAATTCTACTTCATCAAAGGAAAATGAAACCATTCCTACAATAAAAAAGACAACAGTCTTATGAACACCAGGAGAGACTAGATTTCATGCTGAGTGTCATAACAGATTTTGTTTCTGCTCAAAGTTAACCTTCTGCTTTCACACACATAGAGGCAAATGCTAAAAAATTCTCTCAATTTCAAGACTTTACTCCAGGTTTACAGTGGTGTAATAAAGTAGTGAATTTAATTCATTTTCTTATTATTTTTTAATCCAAACAAACTCTTAGAAAAATAAACTCATTGAAAGGCTCACTGTGGGACCAACAGCACCTGTCAAGCAAACAGGCTTTCTGAAGAATAAAAAAAGGGACTTACATTTTTAACTAAAGTCGACAAAATTTAAGTCTGGTTAAAATGCCAAAATACCTTCGATAACACATTTACACACCTATAAAAACAAAACTTCAGTCAGAAATTCCAATAAATGGTCCTTAGGCTGTATAAGAGCCATACAGCTGCAAAAACATCAAATATATCTCTGATATATTTTAAAGCAACAGTCTGAGAAAATTCTTGTGTACTACTTTAAACTCAGTTTTATTTTATTTTTTTTTAATTTGAACCTCTCATTAAATCAAAAGCAAATGCTTGGCCTTGCAAGGAGAGACAGCACTCTGTCTTCAGTCTGAAATTTCCATGTAGATATCAAGATGTGTTGAACAGAATTTCTTCTTCAGCTAGAAAAATACAGGACAGAAAAAAAAAAAGATGAAATAAAAGTGGAAAAATAATTCTGGGTCAAAATGTCCCAAAATCACATCCTCATCAGATGTAAATCAGCCTGGTGCTAATGAAGTGTATGGTGTTACATCTGCTGAGAGATTAATCCAGGTCTCACTCTGAATGCTAAATGAAAGTTGATAAATGCCAAATGCCATCATGATACGCACACACTGAGAAAATAAAAATGTAAACTGGAATAATGAGGGAAATCAGCTCTCCACATTAAACAAAACCCCATCATACACTCGGTGAAATCCAAGTCAAATAATGGATTCCAAAACAGCTTGTTAGGAGTACAACCATTTTCCAAACGTTTACATTCATATTTTGCTGGACAATGTACGTCCTGAGTTTCTATTAAGCCATTATTACATTTTGCAGACGTCATTTTGACACATTTTTGAACAGACTGGAAGCCCTTGTTTATTCAGCTTTCCCCTTGGGCACTTCAAGAAGTTATTCTCCTGTAATTCCAGTTCTGCTTTGCCTAGGTACACCTTTAACAGTCCTTGTTTTGTTATTAACTCAATGACTGACTGACAGAGGCGACTGGGTTTTGAAACCCTGCCATCAAAGCCACTCCGTTAACACAATGGTGACATAAGAGTCCATATAAGGGAAGTTTAAAGGGAACAAAAGTCTTTTCTAGCAGGAAAAGAAAGATATGGGGACATTATAAACTATCTTCTTGCCAAATAAACAACAAAAATTGTGTATAAGCTAACAAAAGATTTAGCAACGGCTTGGGCACACACAGCAGACATACCTTTTCTGTCCTTGATGCTTCTTCAAATATGATAGCAATGTTGTCAGCCAGACTATCAAAAAGCACCTGTCTTCCATAGTCCTCAACCAGATTAGATTATGCGGTGTTTAAAACATTGACGGTTATGTAGAGGACTTACTGTCATCAGTAACAGCTCAGATAGATGTACTGTGCAAACCAGCTGTATGGGATAGACATAAACAGAATAATAAGGTGTCATTCAGGGCTAGAAGACATGAACTAATTCCAGCATGTATACTCAAGAAAAAGGTTTTATTGAAGACAAAGCCTAGAATGTAACATAAGAAAGGCCATATCATGCAAAAAGAAAGATCTAACTTGTGTTAACCCTGTCTTCACTGAAGTTCAATAGTAAGTGACTATCGTAAAATATGACCATAGGAACAGGAAAAGTAGAGATCTATATTCTTAGAAGACCCTTTTCTAGATTTCTAACAAACTGTGGCTCAAGAATCAACCTAGCCAGAAGTGAGGTCTTTGCAGTAAATAACCTCAGAAGCATTTCTCTTTGATCAATTTATCCAGCTACCATTCACAAGATTGTGTGCCAAAGACTCCAATAATTTAGCCAGATGTCATACGAGTAAACTTCTCTTTTTGTTTATCTTGTATTTGGGACTAGTTATTTTCATTTGATAAAATTTAGTTCTTCTACTGTAAAAGAGAAAAAATATTCCCTTTTTACCTTCTCCATGAATGGATAAGGAATTTCAGTCACTTTTTTTTTTTTTTTCAGTCGTCTCTATTGACGGGTGAATAGTTTTAGTTTACTGGTCATTCCTTCTGTTGGCCTTCTCTGTACTTTTTCCAGTTCAAACAAATCTTTGAAATAAAGGAAACCAGAACCACACATCATATTTGAAGTATGGGAGCACTATGGATTTATTTAGTGATAAAGAGAATTTTTCTGGCTTGTTCTCTGCTCCTTTCCTAGCAGGTACTGAAACCTAGTTTGGTTGGTTGGGTGGTTGGTTTTTTTTGTTTGTTTGTTTTATTTTGACATCTATCAAGTATTGATCTGTTGTTTCCATCAAAATAAAACTCCAGATTTCTACTTCCAAGCCATAAAAATCAGTTTAAAGGTGGAACCTGAATATAAATTCTCATTGCATCCAAAAATCCAGACCTAAATGGAGTTCTGAATTTCACAGACTAAACACCTCTGCCTCCAACAACAGAAAAACATACATGTAATCCCAGATACAAAGCTTATCAAATTAGACACCAAATACAAAATTTGCAGATCTCTGTGTGAAGTTCTGTTGTCAGTATTTAAAGAGCATTACTGCTTGCCTGATGTAAGCTAAGGTAGAATTAATGTTTACCTAATGTCTGCCAAAATATATATTTCCCCTTAACAATATATAAGCAGAAATTGCCTAAAGTTTCAGAGTGTACAATTAACCTTTTACTCATATTCATAATCCCTTCCAAGCAATGTGATAGAGATAAATTTTTAATTGACCTTATTTCACAGATTCTTGCTTCTAGAAAGAATTGTTAGAGCCAATTCCCACCTATGCTACAAACTCTGGTCTCAGTTATCATTCACATGAAGACCTCTTTGGCACATCTCTCCAAGAAGGACTTGGAGTGGGTGCAACCCTTAAGGGATCTCTTCCTTTCAGACTGAAGATGGTGCAAGGCAGAATTTAGAAGCAGCTAAAACAGGACATTTTAATGTTTAGATTTTTTTGTTTTGTTTTCTGGACTATATAGTACTTACCCTTTAGAAAAAGACACTGGATAAATAAAACACTTTGTTTTTATGTGCCATCAAGCCTCTTCAAAAGTAGATGTAAAGTTTACCCTGCCATTACTTTGAGAGATTAGTGATTAACTAGTTCATTACATTACATACATTTTACTCCAAAATTGGTCAAGTTTTGCTGGATGAAATAGAATAAGCTTACAAACATGGAATTATCCAGAATAGTGCATATTCATTTTTAAAGCAAGGTGGAAAGATAAAGCTGGCTAAAGACACTGAAATACAAATTAAATGATCAGAAGTAGGTTTCACATGGCCAAAAGAAAACGTATACAGCATAGACATCTAAAACTGATCTATAGTGTCTAGACTTCCTTGTAAGTCAATGAAGAGAATTAGGCACTTCCAGGCTGCAATTAATGTCACCATCCTAAACCAGACATCTAAAACCAGTGATATGAATCATGCTCTAAAAATTATTTTTTTCCTTTAGTCTATATAAAGAAACTGAAGGCAATGAGCTCAGATGAGGACCTCTACATAGTAAATATTTTGTTAGCTGAGATGACTCTGGCTCCTCTTTCTTTGCTTACTTAAAATATTTTAAATCAGCAGTATTCTGACTAAAAGAGTCACACAAATAAAATATTCATGAAAAACTGATGTGTGATGACATCTGAACATCCATTTAAGTCATCGGAATTGTTGTCACTGACTTTAAAGGCACATGAATTTTACCTAGGATGGTGCCTTTCCCTCTTTGTAACTTTTTAAGAGTTCAATATTAAGTAAAGCTAGTTGTCAATACCCTTATAAAATCAATGGATAAACTGCAAAAGGTAAGTGGGTTGAATATGCATCTGCAAGTGCCCGTCTCTCCCCGCTTGACCATAGTGGAAATCCAGTATTTTTAAGGACACTGTGATTTCCCTTCCCTTCATTCCCCTAGAGAGAAGGAAAACCAACCAACCAACAATCAAACAGATAATAAAGCAAAGTTCAATAAGAATCAATGTATAAATGATGAGTAAAGTTAGCTACACTGTACCTTCCATGAGAATATTGAGTCAGCCTGAATGTTGGAGGATGGAGGATTCATTCTCAACCTAACCACAGACATTTTGAGGACCCAGAACAAATAATTTTCTCAATTTTCTCCGTTTATCGTGCTTGTCCTTTTATAAAATGAGGATGCTCTAGTGATGCAGAGCATGTGACTGTCTTAGATTTTAACTGTTCAAGGATTTTTTCTATTGATATGATATGATACGATATGATACAATATGATGCGATCTTCTGCTGGCAAATGTAGGTTTTGAACATCTGAAAGTGACAATTTGGTTAAAATTAAATAGTTTTTTTCCAGTCACGAAACTGAAGTATGTCATTTGGAATGTCTCAATTCAAATTCAGCATTTCTTTATCAACAAACCTAAAATGCCCTGATTCAAATCAGTTTAATTAAATAGTCTTTCTCCTTCAAAATACTGCTTCATGGTTGTTCCTCCATAGTCCAGCCTCTCCTTTGGGCTGTATTTTTTGTATGAACCACATCACAGAAGTCAATGCATTGAATCCACCTATAAATATACACTGCATCAAAGCTGTACATTATAGGAAGCAGTTTGAATATTTTGGCCACAGACCATGATATATCAGGTTTCCATACTCTATTTCCCATAAAGCATCTGCCATTGTCAAGAAATGCAAAGAGGGGCTGACATGAGTTGAAAATGTAATACACATATGAAATATTTTGTTTGCAGGAACGTTCAAGTGTTTCTCTGATCAAAAATGTCAAGATGAAGCTTTTTTTTTTTTCTTTTTTTTTTTCTTTTTTTTTTTTCTCTCTTTTTGTCTCTTTTTCTCTCTCTCTCTTTCTTTTTTTTTTTTTTTTTATTTCTCATTCCTAGTGGAAGATAAGGGGAATTTCTTCACATTCTATTTTAGGCTGACATCAACATACTTTTTGGTCCCCAGCTCCCTTTTCATTGGTTTCAGTTAAGCAGTTCCATGAAAAGTTTGAAGAGCTTACTCAACAAGATTAAACAGAGTAAGCATTTGTATTTACAGCTCCCTACATAAGACCACTGGTTTCTCTACCATTCTCAGTTAGCTAACCATTTTTTGGTTAAGACAATAAACCCTTTTTCAAATTGGATGACCAATAATACCAAAAAGCTTTCCAATTAATACACAACAAATGTAACATTGCATATTCCCAGGTCTGTAAGTATAAACAACTGGAACATTAAGCAGACATTGATGAAAATGATAGAAACATTTGCTTTGGGCTGATCCCATGCAGCCTCAAGTACAATGCAAGCTGCTACTTCTCCCTAAACCTTTCTATGCATGAAATAAAGACTGAACCATCACAGTGAAGCAGCTCCATATTAAAATCACGAGACCACCTCTACAATCCCTACAGACTAGAAACACGCTGGGTCAAATGCTCTCATTGGCCTAGTTTTATTACATTCAATGGAGTAATGCCAAAATGAGAATTTGGCCTAGGAACCTAAGCATATGGCATTGTTCTACTACACTTGCACAAATCACTGGATATTATTACTGAGAACATACTGGGCCCTTATTTGAGTGCTGGAGGAGAAAGGGTTTGAGCACAGGGCTATGAGCCAAAAATTCCTGAGTTCAGTACTAAGGTCTATCAAATAAACCATGTTATTTCTGTTTCCTTGTGTGTAAAATACAGGGATAGGAGGATGAGTGCATCCATGTTATTCACAACATTAATTTTGGAATAGCAAAATTGTCTCCCTGGACTTTTTCCATATTGTTTGGAGGAAGACAGGCTCCACCATGGCAGGTCTCAGAGAATTACCAGGTGTTGATATACCCTCAGTGATCAAAAGAAAGGATCCCACAAAGGAACATATTTGTCCTATCTGAATAACTTTGAAAACTGATAGCATTCATGTTCAAAGAGTCAGAATGGCAGGATTTATATACCAGCACATTTCCACCATAGCTTAAAGCTAGAATTGCTGTGGAAATGTGTAGGTGATCTTGCTAACAGAGATAGTATGAAAGTTCACTTGAAACTTGTAAAGCTCTTGAAAGACTGGAAACATTACTTAATGTCAGAATTACTGTAGCTACACATAGGATATTCATGTAGGATGGTGAGTGATAAAGCATTAGCCAATATATTCAAGAAGTTTTCAAGTGTTTAAGGCCAGGCAGAACCACTTGAAGGGCTCGTGGAGTTTCATTTCTTCCATCTTTCTCAGCTTGTTCCCCTAAATCAAGGCAGACAGGTTCCAGCCTAGAGGACCAAACTATGCTGCGGGTTGCATTGCGTAAACCCAGTCAGTGAACGTCATGTTTGACCCAGAGGTCAGATTCCCCATCATTCCCAATATCTGATGTTATGAAGTTCAGAGATGGCAAAAAGGAAGCAGATGAAATTTCCAGCCCCAGCCACCTGCAGCAGTCCCATCCCCAGCACAATCTGCAGCAGCTCTGACATAGTGTGGGTGGAATAGTAAATAGCAGCAGAGTGAAGGGGTGAGGCAGCATCTGCTGAAGTTAAGAGTTTTTCATTTGAGCAGGCCTAGACACCTACCCCAGGAGTCTTACAGGAACAAGCTACAGAACTTTTTTGAACTACCAGTGCTATTTTTTAGGAAGTGTGGGAAAACTCCAAAGGCTCAGAAAGCTGGTAATGTAGCTGTAACATCCTTTAGAAGATCTGGTATTTTTCTACCTAAGACTGAGAGAGTTTCTGGCAGAGGCTCAAAGGCCCATTTATGCAGGTGTCAAGGAGGTATTCATATTCTGTGAAGCCAAATCATAAAAAATAAAATAAAATAAAATAAAATAAAATAAAATAAAATAAAATAAAATAAAATAAAATAAAATAAAATAAAATAAAATAAAATAAAATAAAATAAAATAAAATAAAATAAAATAAAATCCTCTTCCTTCAAGGGTCATGGGTAAAGTAAAAGCCTCTACTTTACCCTATGCATTTATCAGCTATTAAAGCTGACCGTAAGGTAATGACTGGAATCAAAGGTCAGTTTGCAGGGTTTCAGTTGCCTGCTCTAAATAGCCAGGATAGATCCAAATCCACACCTTTTTGCTCTTCCACCTGGGACAGATCAGAGCATTTGCCCTCTGAAAATATCTATTTTTCTTCAAAAGTTGAGGGGGACTAACCCAGATGTCGATATCTCATCTGCAGACTATTAGAGTTAGGTGCCAGGGTGGTCACCTGCCTGCTGCACTGGTATGGCCTCAGGTTTCTTCTTCCAGTCTCAACTACATGTTGGCTGTTCCATGTCACTCCCCTACCAGGAAGGCTGAATTAATTGAAAATATGGCTCCAAGCAAAGGCTAAGGGATGCGTTGACACACAGCAAAGAAAGCATTGCACACAATTCATCTAACGCTTTTTTATTCATCAGCCTGGTCATTGCTTGCTGAGCCAAAGACATGCAACAAAGATGATAGGTCTCAAGTGTCAAGACCCTGTTTGGCTTGTTAAAACACATGTCTCCATACAGTCTGTAGGGAAAATATCAAGGAGAAGAAAGAGGATCACGAAGTTTATAACCATCCAGGGAGCCTATCCATTTATATCACCTCTGCCTTTTCCTTTGGCCCTATTCAGAGTGAGGTATAGCTTCTGAGCCAGCCTTGAGGACAGCAGAGACGCAGGGCAGGTCAGGAGCAGAAGCAGGTAGCAACCTGAAACACCAGCTGGTTTCATTATAAAGATGCAGGCTCACTTTCATCCTGAGAGAAGATTCGATTTGCCCTAACTCAAACCACGCACACCTGGCAAGCTCCCAGCTTGGTCTTCACCCGGGTACCCCCATCTCCCACACTATGTCTTACGAGGCAGTTTCACTGCTGCAAACTATCTGATAAGCCTTCCTGATCTTCCCACATGCTCCCGCGCACCTTCTGGTCCAACAGGCAGCTGCTGGTGTGCTCGGTCTGCACTCTGCCTGCCCCAGGGAGGCATCTGCAAATGGCAAGCAGAGTCGAGAGCATTTGGGCATGGGGAGATCTCCATGTGACATTTCTTCTGCTACTCCTGGACCACCATGTCCTCACCTTGAATGGGACCTCTCTCCCATTCAGCCTCCTCAATCTCACATGGTTCTCCTGCTGTTCTCTCTTTGCATTTGAGGACCCCAGGAAAGTCAAGCCTTTAAGTCACATTTTAACTCAGAGGTGGACCAGTGCCACCCAGGAGTATGGCAGTCTGGTGACCTTCCCACTCCTACCTGCAGGTGCATAAGAAATTGCTTCCCCTGCTCCCCTTGTTGTTCCCCACTCTTCACTCCACACTCACTCCAAGCCCAGGTGAAATTCCTATTGAAGCCAATAGAATCATTGCCTGAGCAAGAAATATAGGGCGTGATTAATAGTATGTTAATTGCTGTGGAAGGCACTGGGGTGACAGATAACTATCGACAAGTGGGATGAAGGCTGCATTTTTCCCTGCTCTTCCACAGCTTTGTGAGACAGCTCAGATGCCCCAAATGTCAGCCTAGCCTCCAACAATGCGATTTGTGAGATCCCTTTGTTGTCTAAATTCCCTTAAGTGGAAATATGTTTTCTAACAGCACAGAAACTCTCCCCAAGGCTTCTGTTGTACCAGGTTAATCAACCATACATGACAGCAGAATTAGAGGTGCTAGTATTTTATGTTCTGCATCTAAAGTATGTTTCTTCGTGTGTACTTAACAGGCTTTAATTTTATAAAACATTGCGCAACAAGGCACCTTGGGGAAGAGCAATTAACTCAGATTATGTTTTCGTTTCAGTGAATACCAAATGAGAAACTGAAATACTGATTTATGTAGCCACAAAGTCAAACCATGCTCCTTAGTACTGCATGATTTTTCAACGTGGCCTTCTTTGGTCGCAGCCAAACCTTTTCTTCCTGACACGCAATTAAGAAGTTGCTCAAACCAAGCTCTACCTTACAAATATAGCAAGATATTTTATAATCACGATACACAGACAACCAGCCAGTTTGAAGTTAATTGCAAGACTGCTATCATCTTCAGTGAGAGCAGGAATAAACCTACTGAGGACATTTTCGTATAATTTTCCTGTTGATGACTATCGCAGCCAGTTTATGTTAATTATGGATGGGGATAGGCACTGCAAAACAATTTGAAGGATGAAGGTACTAATTTAGGGTCCAATCTAGCTCTCATTAAAGTCAATGGAAGGATTCCTATTGACTCCAATGGAAGCTGGTTCAAGCCCATAAAGACCGAATGAGCTCATGTGAACCTTCTCATCCAATTTCTCACTGCAGGAAAGAAGTGATGTATCAGCACCTGAACCACTATTCATGCAGAGGGCTTAATTCTGTCACCTTGAGTCACACACAACACATCCTTACTGTACCAGCAGTTCCCTTGGGATCAAGACATCTGCAGACAATTTGTACTGCTTTGGGCTGATTCAGGGTCCTTCTGTCTGAAGCATTTTCCAGTTGGAAATGTTATTTTTTGGTATGCAATGAGGGAAAGGAAAGGAAAGGAAAGGAAAGGAAAGGAAAGGAAAGGAAAGGAAAGGAAAGGAAAGGAAAGGAAAGGAAAGGAAAGGAAAGGAAAGGAAAGGAAAGGAAAGGAAAGGAAAGGAAAGGAAAGGAAAGGAAAGGAAAGGAAAGGAAAGGAAAGGAAAGGAAAGGAAAGGAAAGGAAAGGAAAGGAAAGGAAAGGAAAGGAAAGGAAAGGAAAGGAAAGGAAAGGAAAGGAAAGGTCCCATCTTGAACCAAGGAACAGCCTCAGTTGCCATTTTCAGGCCTATCAGGTAGGATTGGTGCAAGAAGCAAGCTCCTCACACTGTTTTCACAGGATATTGCATCTATTCCTCTCCAGCCTTGATTCAGGGAATGAACTTGGTCCCAGAAGCATAGAAAGTGGGGACTTATTGCCCCAGTGCTCCCCCATCTCCTCTGCAAGGCTGTCATGCCTCCCCTGCTCTTGCAACTACCAATTCCTGGTCTCCTCTGCTCTGTCGCTGGTAGCTGCCTGCCTGGCAGCCTGGAGCAGGGAGCGCAAACAGAGGCTGAGGCCAGGCAATACATTAAAACAGAGAATTCATCCTCCCTGCCTGCAAGGCTCCTCTCAGGAGTCAGGAAGGCAGCAAGCCAGAGCCTTCCATCTAGTTCTCCCAAAAGGCATGTGTTAGAAAATCACTTCCTATACAAAACCCAGCCTCTTTTATTTTCTTTTATTCTATTTTATAAATCCCTTGTGAATCCTTTGCAGTAGGTTTTATTTTATTTTTGCTTTTCAACACAATTCACAATACCCCACCACCACCAAAAAAATTACCAATGACATTTATTTTTCCCCTACATGCTTTCCCCATGCTTTTCCAGCCCAATCAGTAGAAAAATGTCATTCAGTGTAAATAAGGTTGTCATTATTACCTATTAAGAGATATGATTTCTTTAGACACAAATATATTTAGTCTGTGAAAAGTTCATGAAAATTGAAATTTGATTCCATCAAACAGAAGTAGAGATATTTTTTCACAGCATTTTCCAAGACACCTAATTCTTATGCATGTCCTACTCTGACAGATAACTCTGTAATAATGATACCCTATTACCTGTGTTCATTGCTGTAGGTTTTTTTTTTTTTTTCTTTTGCCTATCCCACTCATTTATAAATGTTTTACTACTTTTATTTAGCATGCCAGTGTCAGTACAGCCAGGGAAAAGAAGCTGGATTTCCATCTGTCTGCTGCACTTACAAAGAAATCATTAACTAATTTCCAGTTGCAAATTTCAACCTACTAATAATGTGCAAGCCACAAGGAAAGGGGATTGAATTTCAAATTCCAGCCTGAAAGTCTGAGGCTAATAATGGAGGGAAAAAAAATAACATTTTTGATACTAAGGAATTTTGATGTAGTCATTAGAAGATAAAAGAATGAGTCTGATTTAGGTTCTTTCAGGATGGATCTGATGCTTTAAGCACAAAATGGAGAATTTGCTGGGTCTTCACTCTCTGGTCTTCCAGGTGCAGAAAAAAAAAACCTGCTATATCATGAATACTTACTGCTCTGTGACAGGATATTAACTGTCAGCCAACCAGCCCATCAGATAGCTTGGCTTGCCGTCTCTGGGCCAAGAATTAAGATTCCTATGGCCCTTAGTCAGCATCGCTACCAGGGAAGGCAGAGAGAGCCCTCCCCGATTGCCAAGACAGTAGCAGTGCTGGTGAGCTCGTCTCTGACAGAAGTCACTCTTTGCATATCTTCCACCCATCAGTCTGGGAATTAAGAGATAAGGAGCATTTCCGTACATAAATAACCTCTGAGCTGTCTTTGAAAATAGAGCCTGGCGCTTTTCAGCTTACCACTGTCGATGGCATTCTTGCTTATGCAAGGCTAGTTCATCCCAGCCCTGACTCAATGTTGCAAGAAGCATCATGAAGGCCACCCCCGACCCCTGTGCAGGCAGGGTGACTGCAAGCCCAGGTGGAAACCTGCCCTGCTCCTCCCTTTTTGAGGAAAATGCAGAAGAGTCTGCATTTTCTGCCTTCCCCCAGAGGGCTGTGGGGTCAGGGCTGCTTCTTAAGGATGGGTGATTCAGGCTGCAGGCTAAGCTCCAGATCCACCCATGATGGTTGAAAAAAAAAAAAAAAAAATACCATCATGCCCCTCTGGCGTGGCATGGTCCCCTGTCCCATGGATGTTGCAGGAAGCACCCACAGAGGTTGTTTTGGCTGGCAGGTCATGTAGGACTGTGACCAAAGTGAGCAGGCCAAAGAAATGGCAGCCTGGTGTCTCCATGAAGCTGTCTGCATGCATGTTGACCTACCCCAACACATCGGGTGAGCCTGGAATGCTTTGTGCAGGCAGGAGAGGATGGCTGGAGCAGGAAGCACAAAGCACTGCAGTGGTGACAGAAGAGCAGCAAAATGCAGACCTACACTGGAACCATAGCATTTCAGCACAGAGGGTGCCAAATCCTTCTCCATAGCTCTCCTGTAGACCCCCTCTCATTCTTCCCCCTCTCCCTCCATCACCTCCCCAGTTCCTGTCATTGCAGAATGGAAAGAGACACCATCAAGAAAGATGCAGGTACATTTACTTTCAGTCAGCATTTCACACTGCATGTGAAAAAACACCCTGTTAGTTAGAGCATGATTCTGACCTCGTCCTTATCACAGCCCTGTGGCAGTTGCACAGAGAGACCAGCAAGAAAGCCCAGGCAAAAGGACCTAATCTGCAACCCTGCAAACCAGCTGAGGACACTGGCCAGAGAAACACAGCTATCTTATCCCCCTCTTGTTCCCCCCTGGCTGTTTCTTGTGTGTCACTCACAGAGTAGCTTTCACCCCTAAAAATGCTGGAAGTTTTATTCTGATCTAGCCCTGCTGGCTTTAAGGCATCCTGGTCTTGCATCCTGATGAGAAGAGTGCAGCACAGCAAACCCCCTTCCAACCCCATCAGCAGAGTCACAACATCCATTCTAATTTTTACACTCCAGCTTTTCAACACATCCTTTCCACAACGCTCCATGCAAAGCTGTATTTTGAGATCCCTGGACACATGCAGTAACTTCACTTGGCCTTTTCCCAGAAGGGTCCTTGCTCTGCACTCTGGGCAAACATGGACTTCTTCAGCCAGCCAGCTCTTCAGTTGCACTGCACCCTCCTGGCATCCTACCAATTCACACTGGACAAGGTTTTTCTTCTTGTCTCCATGGCCTTCATTCTCTGAAGGCACATACAGATCTTGCCATGTCATCAAAACCATGACCTTGCATAAAGCAGTTGTGGAAAAATTAAACACTTTCTCTGCTCCTTTTGCCGTGTCCGCTCTTGAGCCTTAGATACTCAGCTACTCCTGTGCATTGGTTTTCAGACCTCTCCTATTCGCAGTCAGTTCTGAAACATCAGTTTTGTCTAGAAAAGCCAACATACATAAATCTCCTGAAATCTGAAGGACCTTTTATTTTGACTTCAGCAGGAGTAGGTCCAGGCCAGCAAGGATCCATTTTCATTCATCCATTTTCATTCATCCATTTTCAATGATCCTGCTTTCATTGAAGATTTCTTTAATGATGATTAGAAAGCTGTTTAAAAAAAAATGCTTTTGTCAAAAACTAGAGCACATCTCAGGGCAATGCTGAGGGCCAAAGCCAGATAATTGGCCTTGAGCACTGCAGAAACCTCATAAAAGATGCTCATCTTCAGAGAAACCCTGAGAAAAAGTCTTGCCTCAAGGAATCTCATTCCCTTCTGTGCTCCTATGCTATGTCCAATAAGCATTTTTTATCTGTCCTAAAGAAGATACTATTTTCTCCCTACCTCATCTTCACTCAGCCACAATTTCCCATGTCCTCTGTTCTTTCCTGCTTTGGGGAAGAGACACAAAAGGAGGACAAGGAACTCTAACACAGACATACACCATTTAATTTCCAGCTCCTAAGGGAGTTACTTCAGTTAGGAACAAGAGAAAGTTTCCACCAGAGGATGGTGGATCTTAGTTTTACTAATTTAAATTTTAGACCAAGTTTTACTAGTTTAAATCCATTGCCAATGGACAGAGCAGAAGGTAACCATTACCTCGGTGGGTACTTGTTTTCCATGACTGAGGGCATGCCAAGACCATACTGGATGTCAGTGACTTTCTGTTCCAAAGGAAATTTCCAGTTCTATTCCAAACTGAAATTTTATAAATGGCCCTTTTCTACAGAACAGGAAAAACAAACCCAGGGCGCAAAGGGCAGAGGGGATTACTGACTGTACCTATACTCTACTTCCAATATTTGAAGGCAGAATGAAAGTCTTCTTCACCACTCCCACCCAACCCCATGAAATGCCATTGACTTCAGTGGGTATTTAGAGCTCTACAACATATTTTGGTGCAGTATTGATTGTCCTAAAAAACAAGCAAAAAAAATGTTGTTAGTGATGTACTCCAACAGGCATATTCCTTTTTTCATATGCAACACTCCTTGCCCCAGATTGTGTTCTCCACAGTTTCCATTCCACAGTACCAGTCATGCCCAACATTGTTGAGGAACTGGACTCGACCACGCAGGCAAAGCTATAACTATAACTATAGTGTGTTCCCAGCTAAGCAGAGAAACCAACATTTAGGCTTTAAAGCAATCTTGTCAGAGAGGCAGATCAAATAATGATGGCTAACACAGCAACATCTCTTCCCACAAGAGACACAACACACAGTGAGTGTTTGTGAAAAGATCTCCCACTGACTCCCATAGATATGCATCATCACAGCCAGAGCATGGGTGGGGTGAGAAGGACAACCCACATGAGGGAAAATATGCCCAAACGTGCTATCTATCTCCTACTACCACTATCATCTGGGTTAAAAGAAATGTGATCATGAAGTGAGGAGGAGGCTGAAAGGAGCCTTGTGAGAAGGGTAGAAAAAAAGGGATATAGTCATGGCTGTAGATGATTATCACTATAGTTCTGGACATCCTTGGCTGCACGTCTCCAACCTACGTTGGGGATTTCTGTTGTTTCATAATTTATAATTCCTGAAAGATTTTGATAGGAGTGCTTTCCCTGATTTTTGTCTTTCACCTTGCACCAATGGCACAGGTACACACAAACATCTCCTGTCCATCACACCCCAATGTGGAAGGAAGAAAGACTTCAAAGACAGAGTGGGAGAGATACCACAGGCCTATCAGCCAGTGGAACAGGTTGCATGGATAGATCAGCTCACAAGTGGTGTAACACAGTGCACCCGGCAATAAAAGGGGCTCCTCCTAACTTCCCCTTCACCAGAAAAATAAATAAATAAATCGATAGATAGATAGTCAACAAAAGATTTCTGGCAACAGCAATAGTTTTCCCACCGAGCTGCACTTTTCCAATTTTCTTGGGTCATTTTTCTATATAGTCACCAGTGAAAAGGCCCAGAGACCTTTTTCAAGAGTTGGGCACCACAGGACAGGATCGTCAGTGGGTTTCCTCAGAAGGCCTTGTTTCTGGACTACCTGTGCTCCTAATGAATCACTGGGATACTCTGTCAGTAAATTTGAGAGTGGAATTCAGCCAACACTGAGAACTTTGGAAAATCCCAGCCCAAAACACTCTCAGGTATAAGGGATGGGCTGAGGGCATATCAAATGACTCCTCCTGAAAAGCTGACTTAAGCCATGGCATTGGGATATATCACTGGGTACTCAGCTTTAGAAAATCAGATCATTTGCTGCATTTTTTCACATACCTGTGCATATGAATTATGCCAATATACCATGAGCACACTCACTGAATGTTGCTGAGCAATATATGAACAAAATTATGCTGCTGCTGCTGTAGATTTTGACTGGAAAAGGCTTAGAACTCTTTGTGCTGGAAAATATGGCATCCTAAATTTAAAAAAAAAAAAAAAAAATGAAAGTCCATGGGGCCAAGACGTCTCCATGGGGAACTGCACTAAGGTCTTTTTGTTAATTTTACCCATTTCTAAATATGGATTTGGGATCCTATATTTAAGTCCCCACTTGAAAACAAAATTCTTGATTCAAGTGGTTCCAAAAACATATTCACATAAGAAGCCCAAGGAAGAAAAAACAAAAGTAATGCACTGGAAGGAAGGGGCAGCAAATCCACACCTTTGAGTTTTGAAAGCTTTACTTGTGGCTAAGAGCAAAGCCAATTAAAGTAAACAGGAATCTGGAATCTGTTGTTGACACCAAGGTCTTGGAATGAGGACTTCAGCCAAAACTTTATACTGAATAAATGTATCGAGGTCTATTTTCAGTGGGAATAAACATATATATATATATAAAATATATATATATTCTTAACTTGGGTTGACCAACCAGATTTGGTAAAACAAATGTGTAAAAAATGATAGCTCTAGACACTCCCAGAAACAAATTCTGGAAGCAAAGTGGCTCTGACTCTGTCTAGACTGTCTGGAGGGGAATGATTGTCACAAACACTTCCCATACTCAAACACTTGGTGAAGGCTTCCACAATAAGCTGGAATTCTCCATTTGAATCCACTTCTGTTTCTGAACTGATGAAAGATAGGACATGTTGAGATCAACTCTTACTAGTAATTGATGTTCAGCATCTAAGCCCCCTCTCTGCTTTAATCTGTTTCTTCTAACCTTAACCTAATTAAAAGCCAAATTGCTATGCCTATATGTTTTGTTTTGTTTGTTTTGTTTTGTTTTTGTTTTCTTTTTTTGTCCAAATTAGCTTTTTTTTTTTGTCCAATACAGAAGAGGAGCAAGAAGCACTACATGTAACCTTACCTTAGCTTTGTCAAAGTATTTACATAATCTTCTGTCTTTAAGCTCAACTATAGGTGTATTTATGTACTTTCAGGAACAGAGACATGCAGTTTTAATGACATGAAATCAGAGACTTCTTCCTATCTGCAATAGCACCTTCACCTTCCCCTGAGTATTAGAGTTTAAACAGTAAAGAACTTTGATCTCAACTACCCTTCATTTTGGTTGTGAGTTGCAAAATAAAAACCCACATGACAAGGCTATGCCAAGCAAATTAACAAACAGCTTTGCCCTTCTGTGCTGAACCCCCAGCCTGTGAATATTTCACAGAGGTTTACAGCAGCCTAAGTTCTACTGAAATTTAAAATATGTGAAATCAAATAGGATTGTGCTTAGGCCAGTGTCTAGAACTCTTTTTTGGTGTTTTGTTGCAACTACCCTCTACAGGGCCACATAGGGGTAAGGATGAAGGGATATATCTGAGAGTAATTTACAAAAGGAGAAATGGAGAAAAAGATCTGGAGTTTTTCACATTTGGTGCCACCAAAACTAAAACATAATATAAACCCATTTTCAGCAGCAGCAGCCAAGTCAACCATGGACATCAAGACCCTGTAAATGATGTGCAATTATGTACTGAGTGGATCCCCCTCTACATTGGTTTGTTTTTACCTTTGCTCTATCAAACTGAAGAATGACATGCTCCACTCCTAGCTGACTAGCCCTAAGACACAGCCTGGGCTGAGGTACTTCAAGTACAGGTTTTGGTGAGTATGGCAGGCATCTAGCAGATATCAGCTATTCTGTCTATGAACTGAAAAGTGGATTGGAGGCTGGTCCTCAGCATGGTGAGCTCCATGGCACGTTTTCTGTCCTAGTTGTTGCCTGTCAGTTTGCCAATAGCCTGTGTGCAGTGGTTGGGGTTTACTTCAGACAAGCTTTTGAGCTAGATGCCCCTCTCTGTACTCAATAGTGAGAAATAAGCTCTTTTTTGAAACATGGTTAGACCTATTTTAGGTGTCCACACAAAGACGAGATGAATAATGCCCTGCAAAATGCCTGTTTCTCTCCATTAACTTATTTAAGGGTGATTAGCTCATAAATGGTTATCTGCATTTCAGACAAATCCCACCTCATGTATTTCATGTTTTGCAGGAGCTAAGCTCAAGAATGGCCTGTCATAAGGTTATCTGTGACTGCGTGAGCTCTCATTCCCATCATCTCCCTCTGGCTGACATTGAATCCCATGCTGACACATTGCTGAAAAACAATCTTTCTTTTTACTTTTTTTTTTTTTTTTTTTCAGACTGAGTTAATTTATGGCCAGATCAATTCCCTGATCTGAATCACTATGAAGACCCATGAACGTCAGTGAAAGCGCAACAAGAACGAGTGGCTGTAGGGAAAGGAGAGTGAAAGGACCCTTCCAGTAACTCTTTTCAGCCAATTTTTCAAGAGCTATGACAGATTAAAGCAATGATTTAACCACAGCATTAAACAGTCAGCCTTTACTCAGGCAAATTTTCCATTATCAAAGGACCATTTATATTAGTGGGAAAAATCCCTATTCTCAAAGGACTCTGGAAGTGAAGTGGCAAGAGCAGAGAAAGTATGTTAAAAAGTTATCCCAGAATCTGGTTTGTATCAAAAAAATATGATCAACTGCATCTTGATTCAGATTTAATGGGCCCAGGACTGTCACCTGTGTGCCTTTTTATACACCAAGAAATGTATCTTTTCCCAGAAAGCTTTCTTTCCCAGAAAGGGCTGCTGTGCAAGATGGCCTCAGTGCAAAGGGGAATCAGACCCAGAAGAATTTTGGTCACATACTGTGTACCATCTGAGATTCATTCTTGAAAAGGCTCCCAGCCCATCAAATGCAAAGGCCAAGAGAACTGGGAAAGTTGCTTCTCTGCACACACCAAGTGAAGTGTTTTGTGCCATCTCTGGTGAGTAGTGTGTAATCTCAGGGCAAGTGTGTGTCATGGGACAAGAGGTTGTTTATGCCCGAGGACCATACGCGCAAAACTCAACCAAGGGGAAACTTCCCCACAACAGAGGCAGCTTTTTTGTGGAAACAACAAAACAAAAGGGAGTGCTGGGACAGGCTGCCCCCTCGATTGGAGGAGTGGAGGGTGTTGTTTCCAGCAATCCACCTGCGTGTTCATATCTGTCTCATTTGCATGTGTTTGTTTAAGCTTTGTAATTAACAGAGGGCCAGATTCTGATTATATACACACGCAGGTGCAACTCAATTGATCCCAACGCTGGCCCATCTTGCTGACCTTACAAACCATCTACCAACACCTTTCATTCAGCGGAGAAACAGAAGACATGTATCAGGCACATCAGAGAGCAAAAGGGAGGGAGAGCACCAGGAGTGGTTTGCAAGGGAGATAACAACAGCTCTCCTCTGTCTCCCTGCACCGCTGTGGGATGGGACAGGGCTGGGCATGACCTGGCAAGTCCTGTTGATTTGCTTCATCCCACAGATTACCCAGCAGCCCAGCATCGGTGCAGTCCCACTGCCGATCACATGATATCACCCCAGCATAAATGCAATTGAATTGCTCAAGAGCCATATGCAGCCAGAGAGCCCCCATGGGTATAAAGTATCTCGCTTTCCCATGCAGCGAGATCAGAATCAGGCTCAGTATTGGGTTAGGGAGCGGCAATAGTTGTTCCATAATTAACTCTGAAACTGGGTTCTCATTAGACTTTGCTTTTCATAAACACCCTTCCCTCCATGCATGCCTAATTTCCTACTACTCATCAGGGAGGCTAATAGGGACTGAAGTCAGTAGTAAAGCTCCCATGGGTTCCACTAAGGCAGATTCACACCCACATCAGAAAGGGCAGTGAACTGGGTGCATCTCTTTAACTATCTTTTTTTTTTTTTTTTTTTTTCCTAGATATATGCACAGCACCTTGCAGCACAAAGATCAAGCCAGGCTGCTGCAGCCAATGAATGTTAAATGCCTGTCACAGTGACACTCTTAAAAGGGCAGGATATTATATCACCCTCCACATTGTGTGAAGTGTTTGCTCAGTGTCAGCTCTATTCAAAACTACTGTCACATCTCTCTTAGATTTTTTTTTATTGTCATTCACTGCTCTTTTTCCTTAAGAATATACATGCACCTTTGTTTATTCACCCTGCCCTGCTTCTGCAGTGCAATAAATGTGGGCAGATTTCTTGTCCCACATAGAGCAGACCCTTTCTCCCACATCAGGATCAGGCCCATCTTATCTTGTTCTGGCTGTGGGAGTTTTGCCAAAGAAAAGAGGCTAGGAGGACAGCTGCAGGAGATGGGAGGATGGGAGAAATGGGGCTCGGAGGCAGAGTGGAGCTGCTCTCCAGAGGTATAACTTCAGTTCTGTTCCCTCTTACGGCTGTGGGATTAATGTCACCATTGAAAAGTAAGGCAGGCACTTTATTCATTACACCAGTTGCGTGTACGGGGTGGATCTTATCCTCCTACATCCTCCTACAGGATGCTCTTCTCTCAGAGGTGCCTGTCCGTTGACCCTGCCTGGAGAAGGTCCCATGACCCATCTAGTTTAGCCTGGAGGTCCAACATCAACCTACCTAAAATTAGGTGAGCTGTATGCCACCCAATGTCTGCCCTAGCAGCAGGGTGCTACCCATGGACAGGGAGGACACAGGGGACAAGGAGGGCAGTTATGCTTCTAGTTCTTCTCCCCCTCCACCCTGGCCCTGTAAGTACACACTATGTTAAATCTGTTTATCAAGCCAAAGGGATCATATTTTTGAGCCTCTTGAAATGAATTAGCCTCCAGTCAGCAAACTTTAGCTAAGGAAAGTCTTCTCAGTAGATATCCTGTCTAAGGAACCAATAAAGAGGGCCAACGTGTGGTCTGAGAGCCCAACACAAGGCAGAGATGTCCTGATGAATGGAAAGGGATATCCAAGGCCACATTTACAAGTCCTATAGTTGCCCAATTCAAGACCCCAGAAGAGGAAAGACCTCACTGCCATTGCCTGTGATGTTTATCCACACATGGTGATCATCCATTCCAGGGGCAACGTTGCCAGATGATCCCATCTTTCATTGTCCCAGCTTCTGAAGAGCCTTTCTCCTGCTCTACCTTTGTTCCTTTTCACCTCAGCCCCCCTACACTCAAACATCTCCCCTCCCATAAGCCTGAAAACCAACCACAAGAATGTGAGGAAGAAAATTTCTGTGCCTAGGTGGTGTTGAACAGCACAGCTGAGTGAATGTCTGGCTGTGGAGGGTTGAAAGTTAATTGGAAGGAGGCTTGGCGATTCCTCCTGCCAAAAAAGTGAAAAGCAAAATTCAACAGAGCAAGCTCATAGTGATGAATTCCTCCAGCCGGTTCAAGCAGACACCAGCTTCTGGGAAAAGCTCTGTCCCAACCAGGGATGTGACATGGCCAAAAGAGCTCTTTCAGCTTTGGGAATGGGGTAGTGGTACTGTCCATACAGTGTGTAGTGGGAGGGTGATCTCCCTGCCAAGACGATACACTCAACAAGGGCAGAGAAGGTGAAACAGAAATGAAGTGACCCAAGCCATGTGGCAAGCAAGTGATGGAGCCCAGTACAGCATCAGTGGATGATGAATGGTCACTGCTAGCCTCCCCAGCACCTTCTAGGTAGCCGCTTGGGGTATCCGTAGGAGTGCTGCTCCTACAGACATCAGGGGCTTCTCAAATCAAACCTCCCAGGCTGAGCAGCCATGAGCAGTTGTGTTCCTGTTGGGCATGGTGAAGCTCACCTCTTCCAAGATGTCCCCAGCTCATTCATTCATGCAGGAATGGTAAAACTGTACATATGTACAAGGAAATAACAGTAGGGTTTAACTGTTGATGGGAATGATTTCTTGGCAAGAAGACACAAATTCTACTCCCACTTTTTTTTTTTTTTGAACCAGATGACTAGGGTGGTTTGTTAGCTCTGCTCCACAGGTCAGCCCAAAACCTGCCTTTTGAAGAAATGGTGGACCTGAGAACTGGTCCCAGCATGTACATGAGGATCCCTTTGGACCAGGAATCTTCAGCTGGGGGGTAGCCCTAATAGCCAGCTGTCTGCCACCCCCTGCCAGCTCCCTCCTGCTTTGGCAGGAAAGCCTGCCATGAAATGCCACAAGTTCTAGCCAACATCATACCCGAAGGGCCATCGCAACCAGTCAGGGCAAGTTAGAGCAACCCCAAGGCTGCTTGATGGCATGTTTACCAAGTCCCGTGTGTCCTCCACAGTGTAGAAAGAACAGAAGAAGAAAAGGTGACTTAAAAACATCCCTGTAGTTGGCTGACTCCAGATTTTAGCATTATGGTGTGTACACATACATGTATGTGTGTGCGTGTGCATGTATCAATGTGAAGTATGGTGAATATGTGTGAATGAGTTCAGAGCCAACATTACAGCTTCGGGGGAGCCAATCCAACATTGTTACTCATCTAATTCCAAAGAGCAGTTATTCCTTTTAGTCAAAGTTTTATTTTTGTTTCAAATGTGATGTGGTTACAAACTCATTCCCTTGTATAATTTTGCTTTCCAAGTTAATTACAAGATGTTCTAATTAATTATATTTAATGATTAACGTACAAACTCACAAGGAATGAACATAGCTTAGAGAACGTTTGCTCTCAAACGATATGTCTAGACTAGTTTGGTTTATCAGGAAAAGGTTTAAAAATTAAAATGAGAGAGAGCCAGGGAGAGAGAGCAAAAATACACTGTGTAAGAAAAAAATAACAATAAAAAAAGAAACCCAATTATGTCCAAACAAGAGCATATTTTTCTTTGGAGTTCAAACACCACCTTTAACCATCTCCCCACCCAGGATCTGATTACTTTTAATGGGACTCTGCTTGTGATTTAAGTTGTTGTTCATTTGTACAGTAATTAAGCTGAGTTGAGTTGGTGTCTATTACATCATGGTTTATATTACGAATTCACACTGCAATTATGCGCGTGTGTGCAAGGGTAAGTGAGCAGAAAAAGGACCTTCTAGTTAAGATCATAACCGATAACTCCAGGCTGAGCTCTGCCACGCACTCCTCCAATCTCAGCCATGTTACCTCCAGCCATCCAAGTGACACATACAGGAGTGGGGACATTGCTGCCAGACATCATAGTGACACATACACAGGAGTGAAATGCCCTTGAGGTAGCAAGATCCTAAGAGTCCGTGAGGCTGATCCTTCACCCCTAAGGCTAGATGGCTACTGACTCCTGGGCACTAGTCGTTGAGCAATGAAACATATAGCCCAGCAGGAGGATCATTTTAAACGGAGTATCCATTGCTATGGGAATGAGTTAGGAATAAGAACCAGAAACATCCATCCAGGGGTAAAGAGAACACATATATTCATAGTACGTGAACTTCTGCTTGTAATAGACACATATCATATGTACATATATGTTAAATACATAATTTCTACAAGACATTTAGATGTTATATTGGTTGAAGTCAGAATGGATCAAGCCAAAATATGTTTCAAAAACAGATTTTTAAAACTACTTTTCTTTTTCTTTTCCTAGTTATTGTGTCAAATTCAGCAAATTAGCAACAGGCTGGGAAACTCTCCTAAATATTACTGCCAAAAAGACTACAACAATTTTTTTCAGGAAATACATTCAGAGCCCCCAGTATGAAACATGTGGGTGCTGTGCTGGAGTTAGTGTTTGCAATGTCATATTTTTTCACAATCTATCTGGGAAAAAGAATGTCCCTCTACAAGGTGCTGCATGAACACAGACTCTATTGTTTGTCCCAGACATCTGAACACTCATGGGAAAGGGTACAGGTATGCCAGCTTCCATTTTGTGCAGTGAGATCAGGCAAGCATCACCTCCCCAGATTTATTTGCACCAGCTCAAATGCTGTCATCTCATTACCACCTTCCACCAACTATTGCACTGGTACAGGCTGAAGGGAGAGAAAAATCTTGTTTTTCCAAGTCACGATGGAGTTGTCAGACACTACTGACAAGAACATGAAGAAAAACACCAAAACATCTTGTTTCCTAACGAAAACTTCTCTTCCATTCCAGTATTAGATAACCCTGCCTTGCTGCTCCAGTTTTCCCTCCTCAAGATTTATACACCATTAGGAGATCTGGGAAGTGGCCACAAGTGGATTATGAGGCTTCAAGAAAATAGCAACAGTTGAAAAAGGCAGGGAGAAATCACTGAAGATAGGTGAGGAATAGACAGATGAAGATAAGTAGGTGAAAATGGATGAGGAATCATAAAAGACCCTTTTGGGTCTTCTAGAAACAAAGCTGCACAAAGCAGGTTTTTAGGAAGGAATGAGTTAACATTTGGATAAACCAAGCATCACTTTTAACCCCCTTTCTATTTCAGTGCTAGGATCCCAGCTAGGATCCCAAGTTCCTTTTTAGCATCTCAGGCTACATTCTTGAAAACATTTAACTTGAGATACCCTAGTAAATAAAACATGCATGGGGCTGTTCTTTGGCCCAGAGGCCAACTGGCATGGACTGACTTGCGCCCATGCTGATAAGCGTCTTTCCTTCCAAAACCGGAGTGCTGCATCTGAACTGCCTGTGGTGATGCTGCTTGGCCCGGGCTGTCCCTGGACCATGCCCAGGCATTGTCTGGGAGAGTTCTCATTGGAACAGGGCAAAATCATCTCCAGGGACCATGCTAAGGATTGGATAGTTTGGGAGAGCGTGTGCCAGTACCTGGGTTTGAGCCCTGGCCTCATGTAGTTTATCTGCACTGCCATAGCTTTAGGTGCTTAAATGTAATTATTTAGGGACCTAATTCCAGTGGATCTCCCTGCACAATGCACCCAAAAACAAGTTTCATAGCAGTCTGTACATGGCTTCAGAGCTTGCCTAAACACACCACTAGAGAACACTAAGGGGAAAAGAGAAAATGGAAATGTTTAAAATCCTGCCTCCCTCTAGGCTGTAGAAACCATATTCTGGTGTGCAAGAGGATATCTTCCTTCCTTTCACAGAGAATTCGTTGCCCTGCCCCCTCTCCTGGACTTAAGCAAAAATTTTTCTTTCAGATACCTGAGGAAGGGGCATGCACTTTCCTCTTCCCCGTCTCTTTTATCCATCTTCTGAAGACCTCACAGACAATGTATAAATACTGGGTGAGCTCATTCCTTAATCTGAAAGTATTTGAACTGTTTTACCAGGAGCATGCATGAGCAAAGGTGTAAGGAGGAAGGTCTGAGATTCTGAAGGCAGAGGACAAATAGGAAGTGTTGAGAGATGTTAGCCAGAGAGGGTTGTTATTATAAGTTATTATTATTAAGAAATTGGAAGCAGGAAGGAGAAAAATACAAAGAAGTAAAGATTGGAAGACAATCTAAAATACTGTAGCAGAATAAAAATTTGCTTTACTGTTAATCCCACTGAAGTCTCTAGCTTGGTGTTGTCTCAGCAGAACATATTCTGTGAGCAACTTGCGAAGTAATTTGAGCGTCTCTGAAGTGCTTTGGCTTTCACTGGCTCATCCAGTATTAAATCATCTGGCAATGAAGAAAAGTGTTTAAAGTTAACTTCCCTACTGAACAAATTCCTCTGGAAAACTCTTGTCATTCAGCCCAGTTTACCCAAAGTCTGGTAGCCTTGATTAGGCTGGGGTTGAGTTTGAATTTTTCTACTGCACTTTCATTTTCTCTTTAAAAAGGAAAAAAAAAATATAGGGAATTAAAAAAAAAAAAAAAAAAAAAAAAAAAAAGTGCTGCTAGCTTCTTTGGACTTAGTCAGTTGGTGGAAAACTTAGATGTTTGAGTGAGGAAAGAGGGAAGGAGGGAAGACAACGTTGGTTCTAGGTTTCTGATATGCTTGTCTGTCATTTCTGGTTGATGAAATTGCAATTATAGTTCCCCCAAGACACTGGGGAATAAAAGCCTTGTGTAGGTGACACGGCAAACCCTAGAAAGCAAGGTGCATCCCTTCTCCATACTGCCTTCTAGCCAAGAGCTTTAGTTAGAGACAGTTCTAAAAGCATCCTGGTATCCCCAGTCAGGGGTGGTCTCACAGATACCCTCTACTTCCAATTCCACAAATGGATCCTTTTTATCCACATTACTCTTTTCTGCTCTACTTTCAAAAAGTTAGGGAGGCAACAAGGCTTTTGAAGTTCCCAGAAGCCCTGTTTCAGTGCTCTTTTCTGCACACACCCACTTAGCCGGCCCTGGGAGCTCCCCATCCGCAGGCAGCTTGATGCATCTTCCACACATCCGCCTGGTCTGAGCTGGTCCCATAGACTTGACACCTGCCACTTGCTCCCAACTACCTTCATCCCTTTCAACCCCAGTAACCTCATCTCCTTTCCCTTGTTTCCAACCCAATTCCCTGTTCTTACTAGCTACACTGACAGTCCTGCTCATCTCTTCCTACCCGCGGGCTTGGGAAGCCGAAACACCCCCGTCAGGTAACACACCTAGTTAACTGTGTAATGCTGTACCTATGGGGCAATTCCATCCCAGCACCTGCAGGGATCCTGATTACACCCTAAAACATGATATTTCAATTTCATTATCTGATCGGGCATTAGCAACGAGCACCACTAATGAGTATATTAGTCAGTTCCTTTATTAAACTAGCGGCAGCATTTGATGCAATGACCTCCTGATGTAGCTCTTTGATGCCATGTGATTTGATTTTTATTTCTTCTTTTTTTTTTTTTTTTAATTGAGAAAGATACAGCAAGGCAAATGGAAAAATGGTGAGGAGCAGAATTAGCACATCAGCAGTGCAGGCAAATACATGTTCAGCAAGGAGGGTGAGTTTTATAGGAGCTGCAGAAAAGGCAAGTGGCGAGCTCTAGCTAGCTAGCTAGTATTTGAATATACCCATTCATTATTCCTGCTATTATTATTATGAATTTGTTGTTGTTGTTACTCTATTACACAGCCAGTCCTGTGGACTGGTTTTGCCATCTCCAACCTGGCGATCTTTCACCCTTCTCAATTGTTGTTTGGCCATATTACCACAGGGTTCATTGTGCAAGAGGCAGTGCAAGCATGAAACAAAAAGGGGATGCCAGCCCCAGGGCTTTTCCAGGGTAAGTGTCAGATGAGTGACAATGGGCAGATACAGATGGACAGAGGTGCATAAGGAAATGGGGACACGTGTGGCTAATTCAGAGGTGAAGGTTTAGAGAACATCTTTGGACTTAGCCAGCTACTGACTCCTCCAGGAATGTACTGTGTTCAAGCATATACATTCCCATGTCCTGGCAAAAACCCAGGCTGGAGAATAATATAGAACATCCTACTGAAACTCCCATTATAGTTTTCACTAGAGAAATCATTGCAGTTTCCCTTCCAAGATGCTCTGGTAATGTGATCACAGCCCTGGATGACTCCTGCAGCCCTTTCCAACCAGGACTGTGTTTTCACAGATTCTATCTTGGGTCCAGTTCCAACTTGATAGTTAATCATATGATACTGTTCAGGGCTCTGTCAGATAATAACTAGAAGTATCAAGTTAGCTCAAACTGAAGTATTAGGTGTTTTTCATGTATGAAAATGCCTTGCATGGGCTTCCAAAGGAAACAGTGCACTGGCTATAGATTGATTGTGACACTGTCCTGGCATGCTGACATGTGAAACACATTTGTAGGATCTCCCTGGCTTTGGGACTTCAAGGTCTGCTCACTCAGGTTTTTGGAAGATGCTAAATACACAAGAGATCTTAACAGATTTTTTATCTGCAGGTGTTTTGCTCCAGGAGGTCAAGTAGTACCAAGGCAAGCTGGGAACAAGAGGAAAAAAATAGCTTTGCTGGTAGACATTGGAAGACCAAACTTGCCTACTTTCTACATGACTTTGTACCCAACTATTTAAAATCCTACTGCCACTGTGTCAAGTAGAGAGCCTAAATTTAATAGTTATGTGCCAATGAACAGTTGTCCTCTCCCTCATGACAAAGCCCTCTGCTCCCTTCTGCCATGGGGTATGGTGCCTGCACTGGCCTACTGAGAGTCACCTCAGCTGGGTTTGTGCTGAGTCCAAAGGGTTAGTTCAGATTCCCTTTCAGAGAAAAGTGCGTCTCACACCGAGGTCTGGGGTTGAAATCTTTCCAGAATCATGGCCTCACGTAACTGCCGTAAGGGGCCCACAACTTCCTTTGACAATCAGGTTCAGCAACTGGGTGCTTCACCACCTGCCTTCATGTTAGCACTGATTTTTTAAGGGATATCTACAGAAGACCAATCAGGAGCTAAGGCCCCCTCCTCCCATATGCTGGAGTCAGGTCCTGACCTTTGTAGCTCAGCCAGACTGGCCCCTTTTATGTTTTTTAGCAAACTTGCTGCTGCAAATTACCCACCCCAGCCACACATCCCCACACCCCCAGCAGCCCTCCAAAGGCCAAGCTGAACCCCAGCACATCCAGATCTGCAATGGGCCTGCTTCCATCTGGCTGCCCAGTTAACATCCTCATGCTGCCTCCTTAATTATAATCCTTTTATTTTATCTAGCCCCAATTGTAACTGTTGGTGAGTCACTAGGCTCCATAACAAGACGATCAGGACACATTTCATATTACACTGCAGTTTTCATTCCAGGGCGTGGGCTGAAGGCGTTGTTTATTTATTTTAATTTGGTTCGGTTTGGGGTTTTCTCACATGTGATGGAGTACAGAGATTTAAGCAGGGGGTAGAAGGGTGGAAGGGGTAAAAAACAAAAACAACCTGAATCCATCTGGATCAATTAAATCTTGTTGAAAAGTTTTCAACCCCAGGGTTGCCTGAGGTAGGTCTAATAGTCACACTCTGGCATTTAATGAAAATGCTAATGATTTCTCCTTTGGAATATATTTTCACTTCTAGTTTGAACAAGATGCATCTCTCCAATCAATTCCACAAGCTCTTTTTTTTTTTTCTTCTCCCCATTTTTGCGCGTGCCCCTCCAGGGCAAATTAAGAAATGATTGCCTCTATCCAAAAAGTAGCTGAAATGCACAGCCTTGTGCTTCACGTCACAGGGGTGGGGAGGAAAAATCTTTGCATGGGAGCAACAATTCCATTTGTGTCTGACTTGCGTAGGAAAAAACGGTGTCAAACTGTTCTCACTCTGGCTCACCAGGGAAAGCTGCAGGCACACGTCTCTGCTGGTGGAAACTACCATCAAGCCAACAGAACTGGCTTTAGATTTACAGCAGCTGAAGACCTCACCTACAATGTTCAATTTTCTGTTTAGTAGCTCACTATAGCCAGAATAAGAGTGCGAAAAATAAAGAGGAATGTACAAATATAGGATAAGACTAATCTTTCCCAACTTCTAAGCAGTAGTAATGAAGATCAGTGCTACAGTTCTCCACATACAGTGGAGAAACATATTCTCCCCATCCCAAATTAAGCACCAAACTTTCTGATTGAAGTTGTAGTATGATGACTGAAACAAATGCAGCAAGCAGGAGAATTGCCACAAGTCAAACCAAGTAGAATTTGCAAAGGAAATTCAAACAAATCACAGAAGATTCCAGTAAAGGATGCTAATACTGAACATGGGCTTAGAGGCATAAAAGCTAATGGGAAAGAGGAGATGGGAGGGGAAAGAGACACCTTGAAATTGCTGTCAGCTAAAGGGAAAAATAAACAATCTCCCTATGGAGGTCTGAGAGAAAAGTCACAGAGAATCATTATTTTTGCCTAGAGAAATATATTAAAAAAGGCCAGGGCATGTGATTGCCCTGCTCAAACCTTAGTCCCTAGCAACTTTTCTCCTGTGGCACCAAGCAGTCTCACTGGCAAGCTGCGGCATGGATCAGGAGACGTTATGTGCCAGGCATCATTCCCAGTACCCATGGATCACTCTTCTTTGGTGAGGAGGTGGATTTTAGAGTTTCAGTGTGCCATCTCAAGCTCTGCCATACATCTTTAAGATCAAAGAGTGAGCCCTGGACCAATTTATTTATTTGTCTAAATATAGGCACAAAGTCTGGTTGTGAATAATGTTAAGAGGTCTATCAAGTCACACGTTGAAGTAGTTGATCCAGAAAATGCAGGCTAGCATCAGCAATCAGCCAGACTTTGGAACACCTTCAGCAGTAAAGAATAATTAAAGACGTGGATGTAAATGAAAATTGCAATAAAACACAGCATGTTTTCTGACAAAGATAGATCGTTCTGAACTGACCTGATAGTTTTCTTTGATAAGATCACTGATTTTCTAATGAAAGGAAATGCAGTAGATCTAATCTCTCTGGACTTCAGAAATGCATTTATTATGGTACCTCCTGGGAAATTATTAAGTGGTAGAGTATAGAGATTAGGAGTAGAATTTTATGATGGAAAAGGGAGTGACTACAGAGGAAATGACAACAGACAGCGTTGAGAAAGGAAGTATTGAACTAGAAGGAACTTATGACTACAGTTCTTCAGAAATCAGTTTGGGGACTGATTTTATTTAATATTTCACCAAATGTCCTTGTCACAAAAAGCACAAGAATGTTATCAATATTTGCTGCCAACAGAAATTCAAAAGGCACTGCTGTTAGGATATCAAGTTGTAATAGAAGATGAAGTGCACATGCTTGAGAACTGGAGGTTCAGTATTGAAGGGGCGATGCATCTCACCTAACTTTATCTGCATTGAACTTGTAGTCCAAGGTAGCTGGTTAAATTCCTGGTTGCCTATATTTAGGAGATGAATTCAGAATACACAGATGAAGTACTGAGATGATGTCAGGAAATGGTGATCCAATGTCATGGGAAGAGAATAAATGTCTTGGCTTATTGCTCTGAACAAAGAAAAAAATAAGAGACAATAGCATTGATTTATATAAATGCATCAGAAAAGTAAATAAGAAAAAAAAAATCTTTTTAAACTAAAATATAGTATGGGCACAACAAATGGCATAAACTGAAACTAAATAAACACAGGCTGAAAAATATAACATAGACTAAGATGAAGGATCTGAACAGCTTCCAGTTAGCATAATAAGAGCAAAAGCGTGCACACAAGAAACTTCCTTCCACATGAACATTTTTCATTTCATGGAAAAGATTAAAAGAGAGAATGGAAGAAACTTAGAGACTCAAGAGATGCCCTCCAGTTTTCTGTCTGTATGGGAGAGAGAACAAGTAAACTCAGGGAAAAACCTGTCTGGTATGCTACACCAGAACTGCATGGTTGTCCTTTTAGCACCTGGTACTTCCTTTTTCTCACTAGACTGTTGGTGTTTCACTTGTAACAATACACTAATTGAATAGCACATTGACAGATTTGCATGCCACAGTCCTCCAGCTCCTGATTTCTTTGTTGCATTTGTGTACACCTAAGCCCAGGAAAATAAAATTTAAAAAAAAAAAAAAAAAACAAAACTATCAAGAGAAACAAAAACACACACAGCACTTCCAAACTAGTCTTGAGAGCAAACAATAGTAGGAAGAAGTAACTACCACTCTCAGGGCTCTCATATGATCAGGTCTGCAAAGCAGATGCAGGAAAGGGGATTTGCAAAGCAGAGGCAGGAAAGGGGATTTCAAGAAACAAATAATACCTGGGCCTGAAATGGGAGCTTTGCTGTAAAGGGAGAAAAAAAAAAAAAAAAAAAAAAAAAAAAAGTGCTCTCCAACTGAAGTGGATTCCTTGTGTTGCTCGAAAGTGACTGGCTCATCCTCAGTGTAAAGGAGTGGTATTGTATTAACCGGTCTGTATCAGTTTCCTTTCCAAGGCCTGAGATGTCAGGTTATATCACTTCTGACAGACAGCACAGGCAGGGTAACACAAGTCCCTGATGGTGCTGAGCAGACATCCAGCTGTGCTTCCTGGGGGCTCACATACCCCATCAGGGCTAGATGTGGCTGAACAACATTGGTCAAGAGCTGGAACAGGTGGTGGCAGTGGACTGATAAAGGCAAGTGCCTGGATTTCATGGGGTACCACATTAGTTTGATGTTCTTGCTAGGATCCCTGATGTCCAGCTCCCTTTTCTCTGTGAGCTGATCTTGGCCAAAAGGGAACCATGAAATCACAGCATCCTTAAGACTTTACTTACAGTGACCGAAAAACACCCTGGGAATCCATACAGCTGAGCAAGGTTTGGAAGATGCACGATTATCAAAACATAGGCAAAAATGGGTGCTCTGGAAGTAGGTTAAATTTTTTTGGGTCTATCATCATTCTGCCTGCTCTCATGTGGTCTTGTTTATGCTTAAACCAGCATTCTGAAACAGGCACTGCCAGGTTGTGCATCATGACGGCTAGAGTTGGCTCTTTCATTATGTATCCATTCCTAACTGAAAAAAAGGAATTTGCCCCAGGGAAGAAGGAGGTGAGCTACTGTCTGAGCTCTTCTCTGTACCACCCTCTACCTCACATGGCTTCAGAGCCAACATATACAAAGTTTCCTTTGCCTTCAACCTACGTACCTGAACATAGTCCCACTCCCAACTATTTCCTCCCTGCAGTTGTTTGCCCACTTCTCAGAATTACATTTCATTTGTGTATGGCTTGGATCCAATGGAGAAAAGAAAAATCTCCAGCGCCAATGCAGTTGTTTGCCATGGACCTGGGTTTTCTCAGTACAGGACCATTTGCTTCCTAGATAGTCCGAGACTCACAGCTGAAAGTTCTGAGATTTCCCTGGAACTCGAACTGGGAATCATCCCCAAACCCTACATTCAAACAGGATAACGTCAGGGGAATCTGGACCTCCTTTTGATCCTTATAGCATCAGCCCCTCTCCAAGCTCAAAGCAAGGCAGATTGTGACTTGCATTCTTGGCCCACATGAACATCAAGATAGATGCTGAAGACTTCTTTGTTCCTTGAATGTCAACTGTAAGTGTGAGTCATTGCGGCTTCGGTAAGGAGGAACCTCTCAGACAAGGTCTTTCTGAGAGATGACAATTGATAGCTTATGCAGAAGATCCAGTTTTAAAGATATGAGGCTAGATTCTCAAGGACACTTGTCTCCCATTGATTCCTAAGTGCCTTATAAGATCCAGTCATAATGACTGAACCTGCAAATAATTAATTTCAAGATTTGTTTGCTAATTTTGAGTGCTTTGTTTCACCTCATTATAGTGCTTAATAAAATAAAGTATCCATATATTGCCTAATTAACAGCTTAAAGCTCAATTGTACTCTATCTCTTGATTAGTGGTTCTTTTGCTTCATAAGCAGGTCCGTCCATTGACTTGGGATGCAAGGTGTGATTGTTAGACTCTCAGTACAGCTCTGTGTCTTTTTCTCATTAAGTGAATTCAATGGGATTTCTTACATGAGGGTGGAGTAACTTAACAATGAACAACTTGGCAAAATTGGGCTTTATGTAATTACTTGAGGATTTGGCCCAACATACTGGTACAACATGAGATGTATCTCATGATCTTTCACTTGCGTAACCCTCTTCCTCTTGTTGTTTATTGTCATCCCTAGCTGGGTTAGTTCCTTGGGGCAGAGACCTTTTATTTAATTAGTCTGGAAAGGGCCTGGCACACCTACAGAGCCATATTAATAATGAGAAACAGTACTAACCTACCCACAAGGAGATGTGAGCTTCCTTACAAGATATGCGACAGGGTACGACCATAGTGATCAGTCATGTTCTGAACCAACAGGGCTTACCTGGGATTGTCTTGGGTGGGAAACTTATCATCATATGTCCTCAGGCTTTTTTTCCTCTTATGTTCGGAGAAATGTCATTATGATAGATCATGCACTGATTAGATTTACCTCAAATAATAAGCTAATAAGCGTTTCTTCCAGCCTCTGGAACTCCAAGACACTGGAAGAGGGAAAAATAGCAAGTGGACAGCAGGTCTCATGGAGCTCATCTCCAAGATTTTTATCTCACGGTTGATTGACTACTGATAGAATAGCACTAAGGTTATAGAAGGAGTTCCCCTATTATTTGTAAGAAAAGGGAAAAGAAAAAGGAAGAGAAAAAGAAAAAGGGAGATAAAAAGAAAAAGGAAGAGAAAAAGGAAGAGAAAAAGGAAGAGAAACAAAGAAAAAGAAAAGAAAAAGAAAAAGAAAAAGAAAAAGAAAAAGAAAAAGAAAAAGAAAAAGAAAAAGAAAAAGAAAAAGAAAAAGAAAAAGAAAAAGAAAAAGAAAAAGAAAAAGAAAAAGAAAAAGAAAAAGAAAAAGAAAAAGAAAAAGAAAAAGAAAAAGAAAAAGAAAGGAAGGAAGGAAGGAAGGAAGGAAGGAAGGAAGGAAGGAAGGAAGGAAGGAAGGAAGGAAGGAAGGAAGGAAGGAAGGAAGGAAGGAACTTAAGCATGTGTTTGTGCCATTTTATTTAAAAATGCCACAAAGAAAACTGAAGCAGGAAGTGAATTCTATGGTGTTGGATAGGCCATTAGCAGAGTAAAGCTTTTCCTACAGATAGAGCATTCATGTCATTCCTGTGTGGATTCTCTAATGTCTTACAGTGACAAATCTCCCATTGTGGCCTTTCTTTCAACAAAACCTCCAGCTCCAGTCAGTTGCCTGCTTCCCTACAACCTACAGGAGCTGAGTATCTTTAAATCCTTACCTCTGTTGTAAAATGTTACTGAATTTGGTTAATGGCTTCCAGAGTTATTGTGTGGACAGACATGGAGAGGTGCACACCCATCCCAGCACAAGACATGATCCTATAGGCCAAATTTCCATCAAAAGGAAGCTTAATGAGAGGGACATGGCCAACTCCACATTGCTTGCTCCCGGGGTGTGAAACACTGATCTGCACCCACACTGCAGATCACTCTTTGTAAAGAACCTGACAGCCCTCATTTAGCCCATGTGTCATGCCTTGCCAAAAGCTGCATTCTTTCTTTCCTTTGCCACTGCTTAAGGAAGAGCCTAGCCTGAACCTAGAGGTGTCATTGACTTTCATTTTTTGTCCCATTCAGCACTGTAAAACAGAGCTGGAAGAGCATGCTATGTGTGTGGGTTTTTGCTGGATATACTGCACAGCCTGAATTTCCGAGGCATGTTTCAGAGGCTGAAACTGCCGATGGTGAGAAATGTAGGCACTTCCAAAGAGCAATTCAGACATTACATGGGCTGAACACAGGCTTCTCTGTCAGGAGCCCAAAACGCAGTTGAATTCAGCTTACAATGGAAGTAATGTGGGGTTTTTTTGTTTGTTTGTTTGTTTGTTTGTTTGTTTTTAAGATGAAAAAGGCTCCAGAGTCATCAAACCTTACCACTTTCCTCGGTTTGCGTGATTCTTTTAATAGCTTTCAGGCTGTGGACGTCAGCTTTTATCAGAGACAAAAGACAATCTGAATGGCAACAAAACTAAGCTGGGAATAAAACCGAAGTCTATTAAGAAAAAAAAAAAAGGGGGGACAGAAAGAGAAAAAAACAACAATGCACACTAAAATATTCCATATGCTCTTATGGCGGGTTGCCCTGGGCACATAGAGAAAGATTGTAACTAGGCACAATCTGATAAGGTAGAATGTGAACTGCTAGCTACTAGGCAACCACCAAAAAAAAAAAAGAATAAAATAAAAAAAAAAAAAAAGACAGAATCAGCATACACATAAGAAAGAAAAAGGGAGAAGAGGGAGGTGAAGTTGAGTTTCTGTGCATAAAATATCACTATTCACAGAGGAGCAGATGTTAATAAAACTTTTCAAGGGTTTCCAAGTGAGCCTGTGAATGACGCTGCAGTTTGGAGGCCACACAAGGATGTGTGTTGTAGTCTAGCTGGTTTTCTTTCCCTTTTTGTTTGTTGCACACAGTGGAGAAACACACGCTAACCACATAATCACAAGACACCCTTGGCACCTCCTTCTCCCTCTCTTTGTACGTCTCACCCCATTGTCGAGCCTTGTCATTAATAGAGACCTTGATCCTGCAATATGAAGCATGCATGGGACAGTTCTCACACAGAGAGCAGCTGTTCAGATGGAAAGCCATTTTGCACTGGGATACAAGGAAGGACACGAATTTTTGCACCAAGGTCTGCAGAGGTAGCTTTGCTCCCAACTTATGGCTCTTCCAATAAAACCCGTGGACGTTAGCACATAATTAGAAGTTAAACTTTGGTGGATCCAGGCCTGAAATCACTAAGAACAATTACATTTTCCTGGCTCTAGAGCTCTGATTGCTGATTAGGAATCCAACGCACTACTGCAATGAATATTAATGCTAATAATAATGTAGTAGACCTAAGCTTGCAGCTCTGGTTCAAGCAGACTTCCTACTGAAATTAGCCAGGCCTCCACATATCCTGAGAAAGTGCATCTTCTTACAAAATGGAAATGTGATCCTACAGTCCTACCCCATGGTAGTAGTCAGGCCCAGGAACAAGGCCAAACAGCTCAGCAAGATGAGCCTGTACAAGGGCCATTTTACATAAAGAAGGAGTAATCATGGAATCACAGCTCTCTGGATTGGGACCAAGCCCCTGAGTCACAGAGCAGGACCCCCCTGTCGTAGTTTCTGTAGAAACGCAGAGCAATGTGGGAACATGGCCTCATGCAAAGAGACAAAAGGCAAAATCCCTTATTCTGGATTTTTCAGGCAAGCTCTTTCACACCAACCTGCTGTTTGGCTTTGAGCAAATCACTTTGCTTGCTTAAGTTTGTTGTTTTTTTTTAAATTAATACTGAAAATGGGTTTCGACACATTTTTCCTCTCGGGGGTGTTGGGAGCCTGAGTTAATAAGCTCTTGCCAAGCATTAAGAGATTCTCAGATGAATCTCACTTCCCCTGGACGTGTACCATGCTCGTTGTGGCTGTGTCTGAATGCTTACGCATGTATAATTAAGAAGGACCATGATAACAGAAAGTGCAAAGCACTGCTCCTTTCTCACTGCATAATCATGTCTTGGAGGTGGGTGGCCCAAGAGGAAAGCATTGCATCAGGTGCAACACAGCTTGCTGCTGGGGTATGTTCTGAGAACAGTCAGTTTTTGTCTTTCACTGAAATGGGGCTAGGTATAACCTTTAGATTTTTCACTATATGCTAATTAAACCTTCCCTGGGCATTCAGCTATTCCCTCCAGCCCCTGCTTGCTTTCTGTGCGCAAACCCTCTACAAGCCTACACAAGCACCCATCAACTTTCATTTTAATTTACCTGCAAAACGCACATGCTCCTGCTTTCATGTCAAAAAAAAGAAAAAAAAAATAACCTAAGATATAAAAACCATCGTGAAAGCCAGTGGAATAATCTCTTGCCTACAAGTCAGACCTGGGATGGTAGGAATTAGACCTCCCACATCACGTTTGCTTGGAGGGCTCTCTCTTCCCCTTAGCCTGCAGTGGAATTCCCATTCCTACCACTGCGATGGAAGCCAGGCCTGGCCCGGTGTCTGCATACCATCCCTTCTGTGCTGCAGACTGTTTACTTCAGAATGAAAAAAAAAAAAAAAAATGGAGGGGGGGGAATGATCCTGAACTAACAGCCATCCCTTTGTTGTGTGTGGTATAGGCAGGGCAGGTGGAAGAATCCTGCATTGGTTGGAGGCCAGGTTGCATGGCCTCCCCAGTCTATTGTCACTGGGATCTGGGTGATCTCAGGTGAGACAACATGATGGAAAGGTTGAAAAGGCAGGCTGGGTCAGGCAGTCTGACAAAGTGGGATTGCTATGTTCCCTAGTGTCTTGTCCAGCTTTAAATGCTAAATATGGTAAGTGCCTGCTTTTCTGTGACAAATGCTTCACTGCCCATAAGCTATCACAGCAAGAAAACTCCTGATACACAGGTTCAACTTAAGCTCAGCTTTGCCCCATCGCTTGTTGTTATATTATGTAGCCATGACACTGTATTATCTCATTGCTGTTGGTACCACACTTTGTATCACCAAAGATAACCCTACACACATGTAGAAATCTCTAGATGGTTATCACAGCACACTTACAAAGTGGAGATACCTCCAAACCAAGTGGTATGATTCAAGCCCACAGTCTCTTCTCAGAGATGTGGGCCTCTCCTGGCCCAGCAGCCACCCTGATCCGTGAGGAGCACTGGGTTGCTGTTGCCCCCGGGGTGTTGTTCCCCCTTCCCCACTCATGTCTCACCCCAACAGCCAAAATGTCAGGTTGGTGGCTTCCATCAGTCTCCATGCACTCATGTGCCAGACTCCTTGGTGAAGGGAGGAAGGAGGAGGATGGTGAGCAGAGCCAGTGTTCCAGGTTCCACCGTCTGCAAAATTGAGGGCTTGAAAATACTGACTCAAGTCAGCGGGTGCCAACTCACTGAGGCCCATACCGCGCCCTCTCTTTTTGGCATACCTGCAGCAAACACTGGGGAGCCTTCAAAATGAGGGCTGCACAATCATTACGATCTACAAAATGGCTCGCAGAACTCTGCCAAACTGTGTGCTTCAGTGAGAGATTGGGGAAGGCTGGAGTTGGCAGGAGGATTTTGGAAAAGGCATGCAGTAAGGTCTCAAGATATTTGGGTACTTCACCTGATGAGGTTTCTGAGAGAGTATGATGAGAACTGGGTGGATGGACAGAAGACAGCAGCCATGTCCACGAGCACTCATTGCCTCCTAGATATTCAGCCACACAGACACAGGAACAAAACCATGAGGTGGGCATTCAAGGGTGGAACCACTTAGCACAACAAAAGTCCTACAGCAAATGCTCCCCTAAATATATAGCAATGCATATTACACAGTAAGTCAGCAGTAGCTGTCCTACTGGGAGCAGTCCTATGGAAAAGTCGGGCTGCAGAAAGGAAAGAAGATCACAAACTAGGGTACACAATTCTGGTTAAGAGGTGGGGTGGGATACAGAAGGTGGGCAGTGAAGAAATAGCCCAAAAAACATCAGACTTTTTGAGCCAAGAGAGGATTCTCCCTCAAGAAAGAACAGGCCACCCAGAGACACAGGTTCCCACCCAGAGCCATCAAGGATTTTCCTAGGATCTTGAACTATATTCTGGATAAGATGGTACAAAAGGGCTTTCAACTCTATCGATCCCTGATGTGGTTATTGGTATGGTGGGAATTCAAGGAATTATTTTAAGGAATCAGAAAGGATGTCAACAGGAACGTCAATGTAATATAATAAAATCAATTGAATTGCCTTTTCCTACTGCCTCCTGTTAGAGTTCCCCTTTGATCCAGGAGAAAAGCAAACTTTTGGATAGGCCACCTCTCCTTGGGAGGTCCTGGGCAAGGAGGACATACAGAACCCGAACATGCAGAGTCATTTATGGAAATGGGAGACACTCATCCACTCTTCGATATGATGGGTTTGTTACAGAAGAGATGCCTGTTAGCTTGTTTTGCATAGCTAATGAATTAGGTAAATATTATTAAGATTCTAATGCAATTCCCATAGACCTCTTGACAAGGCAAAGTATTACACAGCTCTTCCCAAAGAAGACCCAGGTCCTCACCCACATTCAAATCCCTTATCTCATCAACCTTCCTCAGATATCCCATATAGCAGATGGACAGAGGGCTGCCACTGCCCAGAAGAAAAGCAACAAGCCCAGCAATGCACCTAGGTTCATGAACCCCTTTGATAGCTGCATATTTTTTCCTTGTGGTTTGCAGGCAGAGGAGATGCCTTCACAGCCATTCCCAGCTGCAAAAAATGGTTGGCAGTTCTCTGACAAATTAAGAACCTCACTCATGATCCTCCCCTTTCAGTTATCCAAAAGTCAGATCATTACTTTCCATAATGGGTAACGGCTGTTTGCCTACAGGGCAACTTGTGATCTCCTGGGCTTGCCATGTAACTTACAAGTAATTGGTGGTTTACGGATACTATGAAGCCTTGTATTTTTCCTTGGGAGACATCAGACAAGACGAGAGAAATTATTTCTAATGGTGATTGTATTAATCACAGGAAGAGGAGGTTTTAAGAACCACTGACAAATATGAGTCCATAAGGAATAGAGATGAACCTGTCTTCAGATACCTAAAGGTGAGAGTAAGGGATTGACATTCCTCATCCCAAAGTTCCTTCACATGCTATTTACTGCCTTTGCTACTTTTCTAGACAAACATCATATTTACTTCCATTCTGCTCTCAACAGGTCTCAGTACATCACCCATCTGTAGGCATTCAGACACCTTTCAGTAGCACTTGAAGGACAACGACCAGCATCTTCCTATTCAGTGGTGTCAGTCAGAAGCAATTGGAAGGCAGGCCACAGCAGCAATAACCTTCAAAGATACCTAGCTCAGCGACCTGGGGGCTCACATAATCTCTAGCTGGAAAAGTTGCAGTGTTTCTGAGCCACCCGGGACCTCTTCTACAGGGACCAGTTTGCTGTGGTCTCTTGCCACCTAGCTGTACTGTTTAAAGACATAATCAAATGGATTCCTGAAAACAAGCCCTGTCTGTGAAGTTCCTTACAACCCCTAACACACCTGCTAAGGCAGCTATCGCCTGGCTATGTGCTATCAAAGGTGTAATAACAAGGCAGTATCCTGCTAAAGCTCTAGGGGAAAGCTTGAACAGAAAAGCCTTCATAGTCTCAAGGCAAGGAAAATATTATTGCACTTCCACAAAGCAACTTCCCTTCCTCCAGAACAACCACCTCAGGTCTTTCATCTCGGTGAGCTCTTCACATTTATTATTTTAGAGCTTTTTCGCATCGAGAAATGATTATTTTTGTTCTTGCTCTGAGATCACTCCTTATTGTTAGTTAAATAAATCAAACTCATGAAGAAAATAGCAAATGCTTAGCAAAAGTGTATTTCATCAAACTGTCTGATCTTGGGGATCCCAGGTATTTATTCTACATGGAAAACCTACTCAGCTGGATTTATATATATATATTTATTTATTTATATATACGTGCACACATACTATATATGTATGTATACATACATATAAATATCATAGGTGTCTGTGTACATGTATATGTAGTGATTACTATCAAGTCTCTTTCTCTGCTGCTGGAGGAGATCATGTTTCTTGAGCCCAGACCTAAAGACTGTCTCTTTCATAGGTAACAAAGACAAAAAGTCCCAGACACTTCCATTGACTTCATCCCCTTGGGAAATTTAAGTTTTGTCTGCAAGAGGGGCAAACACTTCACTGAGAAGGGGAGGAAGTGAGATCATGTTCCCATCTGCTTCACTCTGTGCTTCACCAGCAAAGCCTCTCTGCCAGGCTCTAGGAAGGTTGATGCAGGTGGTAAACCCTGAAAAAAAAAAAAAAATTAATTAATATTAATAATAATAATAATAATAATAATAATAATAATCCTACATTTCTGGAAGACCTAGGAAATCCTGAAAATGTCCCTGGATATACCATCACTTCTGTAGAGTCCCTTAGTGCCAGGTAGTTCCCTGCTGCCTTTTAAATGTCAGGGCTGTGATTTCATGGAGCAGATTAAGATTTGCTCTTTATTCACCCTTTGATCAAGAACAACTTCCAGTGCAGCCAGTGGGATCTGCTGGCTTCCCTTTTGGATCTGACCCATTTTGGGTACTGGTTTCTGCAGTAACCATCCATGCACGCTTTAAGGCATGTTTTTGTTTCTCATCTATCTATTCACTCAACAAATTAGTACAGTCTAGTCTTATGCAAATTGGAGGTTCGATTTCCTTGTGTACATTGAAACTCTTCCTCTGCCTTTACCAGCCAATGTGCAGCTACTGTTATTTCCCTGCTAGGATGGGTTTTCATTGCTCGCTGCAGGCTGTAGAAGTTAATACATGTGAATACAGTCCAAGTAAGCTAAGCATGTGTTTTACTATATACAGAGAGTAAAACATGGGGACAACAGAGCAGGAAGGAGTGGGGGGAAAAAGAGAAAAGGCCAGATTTGTTTTCTTTCAGATAAAGTGAAGTAAAAAATTGAAAGAAATAATAATAATAAAGTCTGGTCGACTCAAAGGAAAGAGTACAATTAATTACTGCACTGTGCCCAAATACAAAATGGAAGCTGACTCCCAGATGCCTTTAAAGAGTGGTGGAGGGTGCCCTCTCACACATGAGTGCACAGGATGGAGAAGAGATATAATATCCTTTCGATAGCACCCAGAGTTGCCACAAAGTCCGTGGATCAGTTTGTTGGGTGAAAAATAGAAACCTGTTTATGATACACACAGCAGGCTATGAGAGCATAGAAGTGAAAACGAAGAGGAAAACTTTATGAAGGCAAGAGAGTTTACAAAAAGACAATCCCACAGCAGATCATGGCCTGGATCCTACAGCCCCAGCTCCATGCTCCAACCACTAGGCAATAAAACCCGCCACCCAGCTGCTGTTTTACTTGACTTCAGTTATGCTAAATTGGGGCCTAATTTGCACGCAACTGTTATTTTGTCAAGGGAATTGTAATGTGTCCTTTGCCAGCATAGTTAAAACACCATGATAGATGTTATTCTGATGACAGCCATCAAAATAAGTAGATAGATTAACAGACAGATAGACAGAAAGAGTTTGAAATAAGGAAGATACAGAGAGAGAGAGAGAGATGGATAGATAGATGAGCAGGAAGAGCTGGGAATATAAGAGATTATATAGATAGATAGACAGATCTTGGCATAAAGTACTCATATCAAGGTGCAGTTGGCAGGCCTGATTTAATGCATCATTTGTTCAAAGCACTCATCTCCCTCCCTCCAAGTAAAATGAAGTTGTTTATGTGCTACGGAACAAATCTGTGTGTGGGCTCCCTGGGTCATAGGATTGCATGAGGTGAAGGACCTGATCCTGCCAAGTCCCCTGCACCCTTGTGCCTCTCTGAAACACAGGGTGAAGGGACGGTGCCCAGCATCAGCACCCAAAATGCCAAGCACCCTGGCAGACCCGGCCAGCGCTGGAAGGAGAGCCAGGACATAGGGAGGAAGGAAGGAGGGTGGGTTATGACTTACCCGCATCATCTCATAACCTGCCTCAAGATGTATTTAAATTATAAATAAGTAGTAAGATTCTTTCTGTCAACACATTTCAATTTAGGACTTCTGGTTTGGCAAACAGTTTCACAAGAAAGCTCCTTACAATACCCAAGACGGTGTGAACACAGCGGACTCATGACCACTCTTCTGCATCACAGAGCACCCTTTCCAATTTCACCTGAGAAATACTTCTTGTAATTTGTTTAAACTTTGGGGCTCTCAGGAGGCTGCCTACCCTTGCTTTTCATTTAAAGCAACTATACCTTGCTTCTGTGCTGCATTAAGCCCCAGTATAAACGTCATTTTGTCAATCCAATGCCAAAGCCCTACATGATGTTTTAACAGAGACAGCTTTATGTAAAGCTTGGAGCTTAGGAAAAGAAACAATGCAAATAAAAGAATGTAATTCTCCTATTAAATAATCTTGCTTTATTCTCTCTGACTCCTCCACTACCCATCCCTATCAGCTGGCCCACTTCTGCTCTCTTTCAAGGTAGGGGCAAAACTTGCCCCAGTTTCAATGAGAGCAGAAAGTTGTGCAGCTCACTTCAGCCTCAACTCTAAAATTATTTTGGGAGATTTTATTTTGCCCTTTACCTCCATAAACCAGGACCTTGGTCTGTCACCCACAGTGAAGATTCAACTTTTCAGTCAAGGATGTCAAAGCTGGGTGAAGGTTTCAACTCCTGGGAAAAGCCCCACCTCCAAAGCCACTCACAAACAAGAGCCTGGGTTTTGTTCTACAAGAGCTCTGCAGAAGTGTGCTGGAAACCCACCCAGACCAGATGGCCTCATGTGGTATTTCAGCACATCCTGCTTCTTGTCCTACCTTACAGGAGTGAAAATGAAAATATGAATATACTTTCCAAAACCTCAACATAGTTTTGGTGCAAGCGTGGGGAAGGCAAAGCTGCGGTTTTGTTTGCATTGCACATCCACAGAAAGTTCAGTGTTATTTTTTGTTTGTTTTGTTGTTTGTTTGTTTTTGCACCAGGACCTGATTACATTTTGTGAAATGTCTCAGACAAGACACCTCTGGAACATGCCATTTATCCATAGGGGAAAAAAGGTCATTTCTTAGCCCAGTTTGCCTAGTTGTTGTAGTGACTGCTTTCTTGACTGTTTTATGTGGACAGATAACTTCCATCTCCTACTGTAATTTGAGGAGGAAACACTTCAAGAATCCCAGATTTTCTACTTGCCTGGAAAACTGATGGTTCTGATACCATGGGCCAGGTCACATCGCGTCTTGCATTCATTTTCTGGTAATAGCTTTTTCCCTCAGCACTGTGTGGCAATGCTTAATTAACAAATGCTCAGACCTGAGGAAAGACGTCGTGAAAGATTGGATATGTTTGAGGTGTATCACCAGAAGTATTTTCAAAGAGGTCACCAGTGGTGACTCACTTGAGTGAATTACTGTATTTTCCAGTGGCGTGGCCAAGCATAATAAGTGCAGAGAAAAAAAAAATAAAAAAAAAATAAAAAAAAATAAAAAAAAAAATAAAAAAATGACAGATTCAAAGCAAAGCAAAACGGGAAGTTTGAAGGTTTTCATTTGGCTTTAATGAAACAAACAACAAAAAAATCATTTGAGTCAGCCCAAAATATTTTTTTCAGCTGAAAATGAAATGCTGAGTATCATTTGGAAGTCATTTAAAACTTCTCTTTCTTTCTTATCTTCTTTTCATAATTAGGTCAATCCTTCAAAGTAAATGCCATTTGGAAAGAAAAAACGCAAAAAAAAAAAAAAAAAAAAAAAAAGCTTCAGTTTAAAAAAGTCAGATCAAATTGTTATTTTCTTAAAGGAAACATTTTACCCTGAAAATATTTTTATTCCATAACTTTTAAACAGTTCCTTTGTTTATTTTGGTCACAAATTTCTGCAACAAATTCAACCTGAGTTTTGGTCTTTGGTAAAAAGGTATCAAACCAGACCAAAAGTAGAGAGAATTTTAGTAGCCATTATATTAAAAGGCTTGCAGAAGCATGATGTCCACAAGCAGAAATCCAGGGTCACTACTGAGCTTGCACAGGACTACAGGACTGTTTGCACACCAAAAGAATGGTCAAGTGTCAAGCAAAAAGCTTCGGTCTTGTGACCCTCACATTTTCCCTTGTGGTCTTCACAGCATAAAGTTTGAAAATGTAACAAAAAATCACATTTCCCATGGAATCTGGGTATTTGCCCATCTAAAAGGGTGAAGATAGGTGGAGATAATATTGCCTTATTAACTTTTTATTGAAATCTCAGGGTCGAGTTATACCTGTCCCACTTACAAATATCTACCAGAAAAAAAAAAAAAAAAAAATCTTAAAGAAAGTGCTGTTGCTTGAAACGTGCTGCACAAATGAAGATTTATTCTTACTATTGGAGTGCTTTTGGCTGAATGGCCCCATGTGTGTGTCATGTTGGATGCTGGATATTTTGCCCCTAGGGTAAGGGGCACAACCCACGTGTTTATGCATGTGCTAAAGCGCAGTTACCCTGACCACCCTATCAGCCTATCTCTTTATCAGCCCCTCCATCTGCCTGTATATTTCATATCATCATTCTCTATTTATTTATATTGCCATGATATCTGAGATCCTGCCTACACTCAGCTGCCAACATCTACAGCTCGTGTGCTGCACGGGAGGGGAATGCATGAGGAGCGGCTGCACGGCTCAGCCCAGCCCCACATGGTTGTATAATGAAGGCAGATTTGAAGCACCCGCTTGCACAAAGTGTAAAATCTGTGTGGGTTTGCTTTTTTTTTTTTTTGGCTGGGGGGCTGTTTTTCAACAAGGTGAATATGTGGGGAAGTACAAAAAAGTAACCATCCTGCTTCCAAACAAGCTTAAATTCTCTCAACTGGTGTCAGCAATTATTTTTTATATATTTTTTTACTTGATTTTTTTCTTTTACATTTTTTTTCTTTTACCTCTGACATATGTTTTTCAAACATTCATTCCCCAGCCATGTGCTTCGCTGGTCTCTGGGTGTTAAGTACAGGGAGGTAACATCTAATTGTGGTTTTCCTGAGGGTGCTGAAACATTTAAAATGCATACAGGCTTGAGGTCAGTGTCCTGGAAGTGTCAGCTTTCGCCCTCGGAGGAAGCTGGTGCAAGTGGTACCTCGTGAATCACTCTCCCAAGGCCGTATACCTGAGATTCTCAAATTCTGCCTGAAGGAGGGGAGAAACATGGCTCAAACACTATTTATCACCCCTGTCTTTCAACAGTGCTAGCGGAGTCATCCAATATCTGCGGCACTGCCGAGAGACTCCGGCCCATGTCTGCAAGGAAGGTCATGCAGAGGTAACCAAGCACTGCTGCAATTAACCATTTCTCTTGACCCAACAGGTTGTTCCCCCTTTAAATCAAGTTCTGGGCACAGGCTGGGCATGTTCCTGAGGGATTTGGATGAGCCAGTGTCTCTAGAAATGAGAGATAAATAGCGACATGAGAAAATGATTTTTACAGGTTCCCTACTGGGGTTCTTATGCAGAAACCCCTGTTCCAGGCTGATGAGGTCCCTGTTAGCAGGAATTGAAATTAAATAACAATGTCAGCACTGCTTTTAGTACAGTGTGTTTGATTCATGCTGTATTTCACTCTTAAGGCCCAGATGGCCTTACAAATGTCAGTGAGCTTTGCCCCATGTCAAGTAGGTGGAGCTATTATTAGCAGTAGGTCAAGTATAACTATGATATTAGATTGGGATTTACGCTGAGACATCCCTGCATTCCTGGATTACAGGGGAGCAGGTGGAGGACTTGTGAAAATGCATGACTTCGGTTCATCTAGACCCACTTTTCTTTCCCTGCCAGTACCCAGTGCCTTGGAAGAAGTCAATGCATCCTGATGTCTTAGCAGTCATCCAGATTCAGCCCTAACATACTAAAGTAATGCCCAATCTATGAACCTGCTGACATACCTACCCTTTAGTATGAAACTTTGGGGCCCTTTGTAAGATGATTCCTTGCATTGCATGGAACCTAGTTCTGTCCCTAGAGTTTCTCTGTTGATCTAAACCACCTTCTTTCAAGGATGATGATGCAATAGTGCTCTTTTGCTTGATGAAAGGTCCTTGTAGATCTGCACCACCAAAAGAGGAGAGGAGAGGAGAGGAGAGGAGAGGAGAGGAGAGGAGAGGAGAGGAGAGGAGAGGAGAGGAGAGGAGAGGAGAGGAGAGGAGAGGAGAGGAGAGGAGAGGAGAGGAGAGGAGAGGAGAGGAGAGGAGAGGAGAGGAGAGGAGAGGAGAGGAGAGGAGAGGAGAGGAGAGGAGAGGAGAGGAGAGGAGAGGAGAGGAGAGGAGAGGAGAGGAGAGGAGAGGAGAGGAGAGGAGAGGAGAGGAGAGGATACCTACTGAGCAGCTATTAAGTTACTCCAGGTAGCCTAACCTCTCAGCTCCTCTACTTATTAGTGCTCTTCTGGCAAGATGGGCACAGAGATCTTCATGCCAAAAATCTAGTGGGAGTAGTACAAATATTTGCCAGCTGAATTGATATCTGTGCATTCGAAACCCTTTAGATTTATATGCTCAGACAAGAAGTCCAGCTCTTGGTTGTGTGCGTGTGCTGTTTTTACACAGCATCATTATTATTGCTCATCATTCTGCCTGGACAGAAATTTGATATCTCAATTCATTGCTATTGGTCAATATGCCACTCAGACAAAATAAAGCTTTCCTTACACTGAACATCTCTACAGGATGTCTAGTGAGAACAGTAAAATGTCACGATCCCTGTTAATGTGGGATTTCTAAAGTCAGGCCATGTTGACCTGGCTTGATTATTGATCAAAAACAGAGTAGATTAAGCCAAAGTATGACGTGGAAAAATTTACCCTTCAGTAGAAGAAAGGGGTGGAGTTGGTTCAGAGACTGAATCAAAAGCTAAGGAGGGGAAAGAATAGTTCCAATACAACTGAAACTGGAATTTTTAGTTTTGTGATAATTTTTTTTTAAAGTTAATTATAGGTCAAGACAAAATATTTTGTTCGGTTTAAACTTTTTTTTTTTTGATTAATTCATTTTTTTTAATTTAAATCATTTTTTAATGAAGAATACCATTTGAAAATGAAAAATTAAAATATTTTACATTGGAAACATCAAAGTGAACACATTTCCAAGAGAGAACCATGTCAAGAATGTTGAAAAGAGACATTTGGGGATTCATTTCCTCACAGATTTTGCCAGTCAGATTCAAGCCCGGGTTTTGAAATGAGTCCCCATCACTTTGGCATGCTATTTTTCTAGTTTGTCTGACTTAAGAAAAAAAAAAAAAAAAAAAAAAAAAAAAAAAGCTCCAGGGAGACCATGAATTATTTGTTTGCTTCACCAAGAGCTTAGTTCCTGTGTAAAGAAATGAATGCAGTGACATAATCCAATACCATCTTTAGAAGCCAGAATTACCTCTCATGTTATTAATCTTTGGGGTTTTCAGACTGGCGACTGAAATGGCTCACCAATTTTTGTACAGTCATGCTTTGTGGGTAGTCATGCTTGCAGACTTAGAAGAACTATCAGGTCTTTACCTTCGGATAACAGTATTTCTCAGATAGAACATCACCTAGTTCCTGCCATGGAGAAACAATATTAAGTACAAGTATTGTAAAAGGGATTTGGGCCTTTCTGAGGTCACTAATTGGAGCTGGACTGGGTCTGTACTGTTATGGCAGCCACTGCATGCTGTGCTTTTAGCTTGGAAGCTTTTAACATCACACTCAGAAAAGTATTGTTATTCTTGCATAAGTAGATACAGTACTTCACATCTCAAATGATTTCACAATCTTTGATGATACTAATTCAGCTCATTTTTCAGATGTACAAAAAAAAAAAAATAGAACCTAATAATTTACAAAACTAAGCATCAGATCCTAAACCTCTCTTCCATCATCCCAGATAGTTTTGAAATCTAATGTGATCAAGAAAAACAATGAATATAATGAAATATTTTTTCCTTTGTAATAAATACGTGTCTAAATGATGGTAATTTTATCACTGGGCAAATGCACAAATTAAAACAGGACTCAGGATTCTTGATTAGATTTCTGTTCTTTAGCAGCACTTTAACAGTGAAATAACACCCCCTTTAGTTGTGTAGAGCATTAAATTCTACGTAGCTGAGAATCAAAGTCTTTATGTGTTTGTTTGTTTACTTATACAATGGCATTTCAAGCTCCTTTAGCATCATTGCTGTGCCTGGACATCCTCCAATTACATGCTCAGATATTAGATAAGATAAATGCTAAAATAATGTGTCTATAATTATTGCTGATGATGCCGGAAGGCTTTTTGATACCACGTCTAACACAAAAAAAAAAAAAATAAAAAAATAAAAAAAATAAAAAAAATCATTTGAATTAGTTCATCGTAATAGGGCTAAGGAAAAATCATTGCAGCACCAAGTGCAACATTGGCAGCATTGTCAGAAATGAAAAGGCTCAGACCTGAAAAGTTCTAGGTCCTGGGATTTTGCTGGGACATTATTTCAGGAGAGTAACGGTGCAAGACTGTCCTTCTCTACCTACTATATTCCTTGGAAAATTCTTTTTTATTGAGTAGAGCCAGATCACTTTAACGAGAAAATCTTCTGTGCAAAGGTTAAGGACCATCAAAGTCATCCTTGCATTGCACAAAGGCAATTCTTGCAAATTTTGGACTGATACCTGAGGTGGGTTATCTCTCCTACCTCTAGCTACTGGCAAAGCAGATATCTTCAGCAGAGTTACTCAGTGGAAAGAAATGGGCACTTCCAGGATGTGGTTCACTTCATCCTAAAATGACTGTCTGAAATAACTATAAGATTGAAACCTTAGCATTGCCTTTTCTTTCCACTTACTGTTGAGAGAGTCCAGAGAACTACCTATAAATAAATCTCTCCTCTGCAGGATTTAAAGTTGCCTGGGAAGAACTTCAAGCCTGATGACATATGACAGTGGACTACATATACCTGAAAAGGACATTTCTCCCACTGGATATTTAGTCTAGTCCTAGGACATAACTTCAAGCAAGAGGAGGTGGAGGAATATACAAAATGAACCAGGTGGCATGATAGACATTCAGAAAACTGTTGTAAGAGACCTCAGGGGGAAAGTCAGTTAGTTTCTGTGTCTACAGTGAGTCACTGATCATCTCCTATAGTCACTAGTGAAGGATGCAGAGATTTTAAGTACACATTGTTGGTGTTTTTATTTTGTTTTGTTTTGTTTCTGGAAATTAACTACAAGAAGTGTTTTAACTCAAATGTTATTTCCTATTTGACCTAGCTTCACCGGTGGCTACAATTTAGGACAGAACTTTGTTCTTTTCATTAATTCCAGCCTTAGTTCTACAGTTCCACCACTACCAGAATCAATTACATTGATGCACTTGAGGGCAGAGATGACCATCTAAAAATGTAAAAGGACAGAGATGACCATCTAAAAATGTAAAAGGACACAATCCAAATGCTGATCCCACTCCATTATAAATAAGGTGTAGCTCCACCTTCCTTAGCTATAAAGGAATATATCAGGATACTGGTAGTGAAACAAAAAACAAAACAAAACAAAACAAAGTAAATAAAATAAAATAAAATAAAATAAAATAAAATAAAATAAAATAAAATAAAATAAAATAAAATAAAATAAAATAAAATAAAATAAAATAAAATAAAATAAAATAAAATAAATAAAATAAAAATAAATGTGACAAAGAAGGATCAGTTCACCACTTTTCCACTTCTTTTTTCATTGCTTGAGGATACATGTACTGTGAACATTTCGAAGGAAGACCACCATCATCACAACCTCCTGCGCTGAATATCAGTTGAATGTGCTCAATATTACATCCTGGGCTTGAATCTTCTCCTGAGAGTTTCTTTTTGAAAAGCCTCACACTCCAGGGCACGTAATGGTATTTATTGATCACCTCTGACAGGTTGTCTGTTCCTTTGAGGACAGAATGGCTGACAGCCCAGAATATCCACCATCCACCCTTTGCTCATGATCCAAGGTTGACAATCAAGATGGGAGTCTTTCCATGAGCATTTGTGTCTCAGGAGATGGGCCTTAAAGAAAAGAAGAGGGACTTTTCAGAAGATTCTTCTTCCAGTAGATCTGAGTGGATTCATATTTTTGAATCAACTGCTGAACCAACTGGATCAATCCTGCTGTACTTCCTGGTGCAAGCTGCCTCTGCTTTGCTGAACACAAATAACAGTGGCAGCAAGTCATTACTTGGGCGAAGGCCCAAGGTCATGGGAAAGTCTTCCGGATTGAGTGCTTAAGACAGGGGAATGAACTCAGAAGATACTTGACTGTAGGTGAATTAGAAATGAGATCATACATTTTTGCACACAGGAAAAGACTGGGTTTGATTTAGTAGAAGAGGTACAGAATAGACTGTTTTGCAGCTCAGTCTGCTGAGTTATGTTTGTGGGTGTTGTTCCTCCTGAGATATGTTTTGAAATGCTGAGAAGTGCTAAGGTTCATGTAGGCCTTTAGGTCTATCACAGATATCACTGCTCCTCACCCACTCCTGCAGCTAGAATGATGCAAATGGCTCTGCAGATGGGCAGTGTGAAGAGAATATCCCCTACTTGGTTAGTGCACTCTGCCCATATTTCCTAAGCTATAATCAGATACCAAGCTGAAAATTGGCCAAAGACATTTGGAATACATTGCAGAGCTATCTAAAAACACATAGAAATTGTTGTGACTATCCTAAAGCCATGGGAATCCACTTATCTGGGTCAGGCTCATTCCAGACATTCATCAAAATCAATAATCTATAGGTGTGATAGATGTTTTCCAGCCTCTCTCACTGGATTCACATCAACTACCATCTTCTCATTGTCTTAAAAGAAAAATTGTCTGTGCTCCCAACCAAGCAGGAGATTTACTGTGGAGTAGAGAGAAGATTTGGGTATCCAGTGGCCTGGAATTTAGTCAAAGCAACCTGGTAATTTTTAGGAGTGAGCAAAGAATAAGACCTGGCAACTGATTTTAGTAAGATTGGGATAGAGACCTGGCCCTCAAAGATTGAAGGCAGGCCTGAGGTTTTTTTCGCTTTACACACACACTAAGGATGCATGATATCATGTCAGAGATGTGGATCATGTAGACCAGAGAGAATGGAAAGGAAATGTGATGAGAACACGGGATTTCATTTGTAAATCATACAAGTCGTTGTAAAACATTTTAAATCGTCCAAGCTACCAACACACTCTACCCTGACCCATCCTACTGAAGTAGAATAAGCATTTATGTGCTTGACCAGCCTGACATCTTCAAGCGTGGGGGGTGAAGACATACCAGTGGAAGGCCTGGAAAGCCTGTTGGAACCTATCTGTCTTCCAACCCAGTTGTCTTCTAATAAATAAATAAAATCCCCCAGAAGCCAGCTGCTTCCTCTGGAACAGGTCAGGAACAATTTGAACAGACTTTCTCTGTATCATGGACAAGTGAAACCTGAAATGTGCTGCTAAAGCCAGAAGCCAAACTAAACCTGCATGTTGTCCAGTCTGAGGACTAGAACAGAAAAAAATAATATTTTGGAACAGTGATTCAAAGCATAGACACTGAATTTGATGCTCAGCATTTGCATGACACTTCAAGTAACTTTGCCAATGAGTAAATGAGAGGTGTCCTTAGCAGAGCTTTCAACTGGCTTTGACATGCCCAGATGCAAAAGGGAACTCCACAGAGCAAAGAGAACAGCCATTCCTGTGTGGCTTCTGTGAAAGACCCATACATATGCAACAGGGACAGATATACATCATTGAGTCTCATAGGTCTTCACCTTTCTCTCCCATGACTCTTTTGGAAAAGGCCAACTAAATACAGACAAGGCTGACAGGCCTATATGCATGTATAACATTTTTTGATGTGCAGGTTTTTATAGAAAAGCCGCCCTATGGAAATTTAACAGACAATAATATCCCTGTTATGTACATCTATACAGTATGCACAGTACAAAAATTCTTATAGAAAGGTTATCAGTGTCTGACAAACTTACTTGTGTTTTCATAAAGGAAAACATCCTGCCTGCTATTAATGGAAAGGCCCTGGGTGACTGTTCAGAAATTCATCATAAGTTCTGTCTCTCCTTCCTCATTTTTGGCTTTCCCATGGGTCCTGTTCAACTCCTACTTGAGGATCCTCCTCTCCCAAGGCCCAGCATAATTCTGTATTCCCCTCCACTTCCTGTCCCAAACTGGTACTTTAAAAAAAATCTATTATGAGGCAGCTGCAACCCAAGATCACAGTTCAGGACCTGTGCCTATTCATTACTGTTTCCTCAGAGTCCCTAAATATAGTTTATAATCTATCATAAAATCTATAAATCTGCTCTAGCATGACTTTGCAGGAAATAAATTCATCAGCAACCATTTTTGCATCCATGCAGAAAAGGGATGACCTTCTGCAACTGGCATCTTCTTCAGTTCACCTTCCGCACAGAAGGTTCCTCTGGCTCACTGGCCATGGCAGTCCAAGTATTAGAGGAAAGAGAAGGGTCTTGAGGAGGAAAGAGAACAATCTTGAGAAGCCACCAACAGTCATTGACACACACACATGCATTTAATGCAGTTCATATTGCTTCTCCAGACTTCTTAATTATTCATAATGGTCTCAGCTGAGAGGGGAAGCTTTTGTATGACTGGTGAATATTAGGGGAGAGGGTAATTAAAAGCAGAATTGGAGCTGAAGGGTTGTATCCTGACCTGGAATAAAGCAACATGGCTCATCTAGCAGCCCTTCTCCTTGCAGTCAGGGGGACCAGCCCAATTTACACCACTGGGTGATTTGTGGCTTAGAAAGCAAAAAGTTATCCAGTCAAGTAGTGTAAGAAGATTAGTGTGGTTCTAATACAGAAATAGTTAAGCAAATGATTGCACTATAATACTGCAATATAGTATTAACTGGAAACTAAAACAGTTCATGGGCTAAGCCTAAATACACATCCAGAAGTTTGGCTAATTATCCACGTTAGAATGAATGTCAGTCTGTGAGGCTCACAAGCAAGCTTTCCCTCAACATTTCAGTCACTTCTGTCTTCCCAGAGGACAGCTTTTCATGAATTATTTCAGTGCTTCTGGAGTCGACAGTAACCCAGACTGGAAATGTAAAAGGACAGGTTAAATAACCAGGTGTTTTGTACCTTGAGAGAAAAAAAATGAGTTGAGCTGCAGGTCAAAGCCTTAATTTAAACTTATAACAAGGGAAATATACACCTAAGATGGAGTGATCCAACATCCACCCAGAGTCTGCGTGGCCTCAGGGGGTTGTGTGAAACAGGTATAAATTTGCTATACATTTGTGCTGTGTCTTGGTTGCCATATAGGAGTACCTTAGATAGCCACGTGGTCACACACAAAATGTTGGACAACCAGTAAAGACCATCAGATGTCAACAGTCATCCCCCAGTTCACTAGGTCTAGACACTCTTTCACATAGGCATGACACATACCACATTTCCTTTTCTGATATGGTATGGAAAACACACTACTAATCCATCTATACATATACACGTATATTTTTCCAGAAGAATGCAACAATGACCAAAAAAAAACTTTCATAAAACAAGCGTGAAGATTAAAAAAATAAGAAAAAAGCATTAGGAAACACCAGACTGAACTACTCACCCTCCCTCCACCTCCATTTTTCCTTCTGCATATGGCACTAACACCCAAGGTTTTTTTCCTTTGCCTCACTCAGGGCACAGGGAAGGAAATCCCACAGGCTTGTGGGGTTTCAGTGGCACTCATTAACCTGCATCCAAGCGTTTCACAAGTGGTGTATTTATTTTCACAGCACATCTTTGAGGAGAGGAGTTTTTATCTGTTCTCCTGATTTGGGGACAGAGGGAAATGGAAGAAATGAAGCCTGGGATTTGCACTTCAGATTGAAGGAAAAAAAAAAAAAGAAAAGAAGAAAAAAAAAAAAAAAAACTTTTACAGAATTTGGAATTATGCAGCATTAAACCCAGGCACAAGAACCCCTTGCTTCAGAAACCACTGAGAACACTGAACATTTCTGCAAAACAGACCTCAGGGTGTGAAACCAGACATCCCCAAGAAGGAGGATCAAACAATTAGTGCTCATTCCTATATGACAAGACACGTGGGAAGTTTCACACAAGGCTGTTTCCCAATGTCATATAGCACCTCTGTAGAAGAGGTAAGAATAAATATGATTTATTTTAAGTTTTACTTTACAGCTCTTTTCCGTAAAAACATCTCCACTTTCTTATCCCAAACACTGAAAAAAAAAAAAAAAAAAAACAAGAGAGGTTTCCTCTAGTCCCATCACTGCCCACCCTCACTCTCCCCCAAACTACAACAATTCCCAAGCAAATCAGAAGTCTCAGTGACCAAAAAGGAGTACGTGAACACACCATTTAGGGTAATGTGTGAGTTAGCAAGTAGTGCAGTGAAATAGGAGTGAATCTGGAGGGAAAACCAATCTGCACTGAGGACACAAAGGCCGTATCTGAGGAGGTATTTTCAGGTTAGTTCTAGTCTAGGCACATGGCCTCAGCTCCCATTACAGGCAGTAGCACATTAAGAAGGGATCATCTAAAAGGAAAGCATATTGGATGATCCAAGGTACAATACCATCACCCTAAACTGGACCTACTGTGAAATTGCTTCAAAAGTGGCTAAACCTCAGTGCTGGTGTAGATGCACCCTAAGACAACACATAACTCAAATGCACAGAAGAAAAATAACTGTTTTCTACAACAGCACTTTGTGTCTCTCAGCCTTGAAGCAGCCTCAGCAACCTTAAAAACATCCCTTCAATATTTCGTGTGTGCTTGTGTGCACATATGTATGTGTGCACATATGTACTCTCATAGCAACGCTGCAAGTGAGAACTTAACTAAAGCAGATAAGTCAAGGTAATAAAACTGAAACTAATACTTAGGCACTCCTATTGCACTCATTAGGGATCTTCAGTAGAAAGTGGTTGCCACAGTCACATCAGCACAGCAACTGTTACTCATGCTAATTCACAGAAGGTAGTTTGCCTGCATAAAGAGCACAAGATTTGACCCCCACTAATGACTTCCACTGTGTTTTCTACACAATATAGATTATCGAAGTAGAGTCATGACTCAGAGGTCTTTCCTGCTACAACCTGCCCATCATCAGTTCTTCTCTGCAATTTCAGAAATGAAGAAATGCAGAGTCACTATTCACAGGATGTTTGCCCAGGAAAAATGCTTCTTGGCTTTTCCATAATCCACCTTTAGGAAGGAAAATGGGAAGGGAAGGGAAGGGAAGGGAAGGGAAGGGAAGGGAAGGGAAGGGAAGGGAAGGGAAGGGAAGGGAAGGGAAGGGAAGGGAAGGGAAGGGAAGGGAAGGGAAGGGAAGGGAAGGGAAGGGAAGGGAAGGGAAGGGAAGGGAAGGGAAGGGAAGGGAAGGGAAGGGAAGGGAAGGGAAGGGAAGGGAAGGGAAGGGAAGGGAAGGGAAGGGAAGGGAAGGGAAGGGAAGGGAAGGGAAGGGAAGGGAAGGGAAGGGAAGGGAAGGGAAGGGAAAAGATAAAAGGCATAAGTGAGAAACTGGCAGCCACTTGTGTTATTTAGCATCTTGGACAGTAAGCAGTATGTGCAATGTAAGTAATCCCATTCATTCAGGTCCCAGCATTCGGATATAAGATATCTGAAGTAAGGACTCCCTAAAAAAAATTAAAAACCTTTTCAGGATGCTCATTCTCTGAGCTGGCTCCAACCCCGCTTCCTCTCACTCAATGACCCTAAGACCAATGAAACAACATCAGAGGGAAACTGCAAGAAAGTGTTCCCAGGTTTTAGGAAAAAAAAAAAAAAAAAAATAAAGAGCCATCTCCTTCTAAAGCAAATGGAAATATTCAAACATAATAATACATGAGTGCAAGATTTTGTTTGATTTACACCATTGCTGAGGAGCTGAAACAAATATCTTATTTCAACTGCAATCTGTTGATGAGCTATAAGAGGAGAAGGTTGTAGCATCACGAATTAAAAAATAATAAAGCTTAATATCATCAAAGATTATTATTTTCTTTGATTTGTCAGACTAATTGAAAATAGCTTTCTAGTTAGCAAATGATTAATTAGGAGCCAACAAGATCCCCATCTTTATCTTAGTAATTCTTCACTGTGCTTTATTTCAACATTTAGTCTTTATGCTTAAAATATTCCTTGAGAAAGTAAAAAGGTGATTAACATAGGATTTTAAATGTGTGCCATTTGTTCTGAGCTTTTTACATATTTTTGTCAACAGAGTCAAAAGGAAATAATATACAACATTACAAAACAATTACTGCCTGTTCCGCTTACGTCTGCCAAATCCTCCTTTGTGGTAGAGGTATTTTAAGTAGATTCATTTAGAAATAAAGGAGAAACAAAATAAATAAGGGTTAATACTCTTCCCTTCTTTTCTTCCCAATTCCCAAAACAAAAGAATTTTGGACCTTGTGTACAATCACCTTGAAAGTTTTGAAGTGGTCTTGTGAGCCTTTCTCACATGAAACACCCTTAATCCCATGAGCCATCCTTCAGAAGAAGATGAGCCCATGTCACTGGTACCCTCCATGGATTTTCTCCCATGAAAAAAGGGTTTCAGAATAGCATCTTTTGCAAATAGGTATTTGCAGGTCACATTTGTTGAGGGTTTTAAGGTTGGAGGGTGGGAGTGTATTTTTGTTGTTTTGTTTTGTTTTGTTTTGTTTTTTAATCATTTTCTCACAGTCTTGGAAACCTCTGTCTTATCACATCATGCTTATATCTCCAGCAAAGGGACCAGGATGATAAGAAGTTTAACCCTTCATTTGGAAAGTAAATGCCCAAACCATATGACAGTTTAAAGAAGTTGTGTGGGTAAATACCAAAGACTAAAAGGACTGTTTCCTAAGGATTAAACCATCAGAAATCATATGGTAAGAGCTAATCACTACTATTAACAATAATATTAAGATAAACTGTATTATTTCAAAAAATCTCATGCAGGGAAGGGTTCCCCCAGTTTTTGGGGTTGTCCTCTGTCTATCATCAAACCCAGCCTTTTGTAGCAAGTTCTGCTCATTCCTGCCAGCACAAGGTCATGGTTTGGACCATCTCAGTCTCCCATCAAGATCTTGATTTAGACCTCCAGGTTACACCAGCAAGTACACAACTTCTCTCCAAAGTCTTAAGGCTTTTCCTAACCCTACCCAAAAAGTAGACAGGACTACAACTGTCCTGCTGTACCTTTGCACTTACCCCAGTCCCAAGATGTCACTGATATAGGGGTGGCACCATGGTGAATGAAGAGCAAAAGGGACATGTCCCACGTGGGAGGAGGGAGCACAATGGGAGGCAGTGGGGTCACGGTGACATGCAGCCCATTTATTTGGAGATGATTTATTTCTTTGTTTTGTTTTGTCAGTTTTCGTTTGTGTGGTGTGTTGTTTTTGGGTTTTTTTTTGGTTTGATTTGTGTTTTTTTTTTCTATCAAGCCACCATAAACACTGCATTGACCATCCGCATGAGTCAAAAAAGACACACATCCCCATCCCCATAGTAACTGTGCAATAAGTACCATCAAAACAAATTCTAAAAATAATAATAATAATAAATAATGAAAAAGAAACAAATTCCCTTTCCAAACCCAAGCACAAAACACTTTTAAGTCAACAGAATTTAATCTAGTTTATTCTCCAAAAAAAAAAAAAAAAAAAAAAAAAGAGGAAAAAATATGAAAACAAAACAAAAAAGCAGGTCTTATCACTAGCAGTAAATAAATTTGTACAACCATTCAGTCTGTATAATAGGATGAAATAAATCTACATCTTTCTTATTTTGGTGCGTTGAATTATACATACAAATAACAATTACAGGAACTTGTTCACAATGCGTATAGACCTGGAGAATGGCTATCTGAAAACCCCTTGTTGGCAATGTCCGCATGTTAACACTGATTGCCTGACACCATTGGTACTTCCTATGTAAAAGGCCCATGGCCCAAAATGAATGTTCTCCCTACAGGTTTTATTTAATTAGTTATTTATTTATTTAGTTAGTTAGTTAATGCATCTTCAAAACCGTTCTAGCCAGCCCCCTCCCCTTCCCCGGAAATGAAAAAGAAACCAAAATTAAAAAAAAAAAAAAAAGAGAAAAAAAAAGAAAAAAATAAAAATAAAATAAAAGGAGAAGACATGACTGGCAGTTGGTCCATTTGTTCATAAGACCGCGTTTCCTCTTGGTCTGCATTGTTTGTTTTTCTTGTTTTTAAATTGTCCTCCCGTCCTCTTTTTTTTTCTTTTCCTTAAAAAAAATCTCTCGAAGTCCTTCATGCCTTTATCTTTACAGCTCTCCAGATGCAATAAAGTCTTCCTCAAATGTACAATATTTCTTACAATATAAGTTATATGCAATGTTCAGCATTTTTTATTTTATTTTATTTTTTTTTCACAGCACTAGAGATCCTGTCCAATAGGGAATGCAAGTTCTGAATGGCTTATTCACAAATGGTATCCAGATTCAGTGGATAAGAATACATAGACGCCATAGTGAGTTCCTTTAAAAAGTGGCAAACATCACTTTTTTAAAACTTTTTTTTTTTTTACTTTTTTCTTTTTTTTCTTTTTTTTTCCTTTTTTGTGCTTTTTGTAGTTTTTTTTCTCTTTTTATTTTATTATTATTATTATTATTATTATTATTATTACTTTCGCTCTTACGCCTTCAAATAACATTTTTATTTTTACTTTTTATTCTTTTTCCCCCTCCCATTTGACTTGGGACGTCAGACCCATAACCACACGCCTGCAAAAATGCAAGTATATAAAGTAATTCTCATTTTGAGACTGTAAGCATTCAGCAGGGGAGTCTATCGCTAACCCATGGCAGTGACCATACTGGAGGGATGGTGAGGTCCGAAGGAGAGGCTGGATGGAGGATGCATCGGTGTCGGTGTAGTCAGCATGTGGCTGGAGTGACTGAAGGGTGAAATGTGGCTGATAGAGGACATGTGTCTGGAGAGGGCAGCAGGGTTAAAGGAGCTGCTCTTGGGAAAGTCTTCGAGGTTGTCATGGACCTTTTTGCACTTTTTGGATTTGCTAGACATTTTTCGGTTTCTGGTCTGAATTCCTTCTTTCTTCATAGTCAGGGGTCTGTTAATCTAAACAAAAATATATTATTTTTTTTTGTGCTTCCATCCCTTCTCCCCAAATCACCATGGGATTCACATACCCCCATACCCAGAAAAGTGCCCAGGTTCAGCTGAACATCCAGCAACCCCCTCCTCCCCTTGCCCGCCCCACATACCATGGCTACACAACTCCATACCACCCCAAAAATTCAAACCAGGGTGAAACCCACCCCTGGGAGTTGCAGAAAATTCCAGGTTTGGCTGAAATTTCTAAAGATAAAACAACAGAAAAGTACAGAGCCTCACAGGAGCAAACCATACCCAAATAACTTGCAGCAGCTGAAAAATTTCAGCTATCTGCACATTAGGTAATTGCAACTTGTTTAAGAACAAGACCAATCATTATCACCTTGAAATATTCCCTGCAGACAACAACTCACCCCCAGGCTTCCTGACTGATCTAAAACCATTACTGGCAACAGCTGCTGGGATTTCAGTGCTCCCAGGGGTCTCAGACTTTCACAGTGGCATTAGGGTGCCGCTCAAAGTCTTCATAAAAGCGACAGGTATTTGAATTCCTTGCTTGTTTTGGAATTATTTTGCACTGACCATCCTTTCAGGTTTACCTTATCCAATCTGGTTTTATCTCTAAGGCTTCTTAGGTTTATATTTGGCCTGAAACAGGTATCTGTGCTGCACAGTAGAGCATTTCCTGCTTGAATTAAGATATATCTGGAGAAAACCAGAGAGGTGGTGGAGTGTCCTCCTTGGAGATCTCCAAAAGCCACCTGGACTTGGTTCCTGGGCACTCTGCTCTGGGTGGCTCTGCTTGGGCAGAGGTTGGAGCAGATGGACCCAAATGTCCCTTCCCACCTCAGCTATTCTCGGATCCTTCAAACCTAAAGCATGACATTCTCCTGCAAGGCTGTTGGCAACAGCAATGACTGTTCACACACCCAGCTAGGAAATGGTAGCGAAGGTTCTATAAGAAACTCCTGTTGCTGTACAGCCAGCCAGCATCACAACATGCATTAGCACAGGTGTCATGAAAGCCCACAAAAAACACACTTGGGAAGGGATTTCTACATCCAACATCCATAAAAATCCCTTAAAAAATCTGTACTTGGGGAGTGACATGAGTCTGTGCTTCCTCTGCAGAATTCCACCCAAGGCAGAAGGAAGCCCCCAGGAGTGCCCAGCACCCCACAGAGCTGAGCACCACTTCTTCTAATACATGTGGGCACACAGCAATGCTGGTGGGTGTTCTGCAAACTGGAGAAAAGGGAGAAGAAACATTTGCTGTCCACCAAGAACTACCATTTCATCCCTATTGAAGGACAATGGAAAGTGATTCCTGCAGGGATCCTGAGCAGATCTTCAGCTGCAAGATCTTCAGCCAGTGCAAGGAACAAAGTGCTCCCTTCTTTGAGATCACAGAAAAGTTTAGCTTCTTGCTTATCAGCCCCTGCTTGGTGCCTTTCCCCACAGCATGAGAACCATTCAGTGATTTCTCTCCCCAGGGGGGCAAGGATACAAAAGCTCCCTGTTACTGGTGGAGACAGGGGCACGGGGAGAGGAAGGAGCATCCCAAAGTTCGTCATCTCAGTCTCAATGAGTGACCCCAGGCTCTCCACACCAGCAGTGACGAGAAACCTCACCTCATCCTAAAAAAAATGGGTGAATGGAAGGCTGATTACCTCTGGATAAAGGCAGCCAGAGGGAGCAGCCTGGCTTGCCAGCAGCTAAAGGTGGGAGGGATGAAGCTGCCCATGTGCAGATCAACAGCAGCCTCAGGGCAGCAACAATCTAAAACCTCAAATGTCATAGGCTTTAAATACAATATCGCCCTTCTCCTTGGCTTCCTGTCCTCACCAAGGGAACTGGGACACGCACACAAGGAAGGCCCTTTGCTCCAGCCTGAGATGGGAAAACTTTGCCTGCTCTGTTGTAAGTCACCCAGCAGGGATGTGCTGCCCATGCTTAAAAAGCAGGAGGCAGCCCCAGGTGAATCCCACCAGGCAGCAATGACAAAGCAGACCTGGAAGTCCTGATCTCTGATGAACTCAACTCAAATCCAGGGATTTGCATCATGATGTGAAGGCTCAAGGGCAGCCAGAACTGATTTTCAGGTGAAGCAGCAAACAAAAGCTCAGGAGCTTGTGGTGGCAAAGCTACATTAGCCTGGTGCTGGGACTGGTGCTGTGCTGGCCCTGGGATCAAGAACAGGGGTCCTGGCCCTGTGATGCTTAGTGCTCTGTCCTGCAGAACACTGACCATTTCCTTAAAGCAACATCTTTCATGTCTTGTTCTATCGCAGAGAACAGATCAACCCTGACCATGATTTGATGTGAACCTGAAGGATGTGAGTTTTGCTGAGGGTAGTGACAAGCCATGGTCAGCCCTGCATCAGAGATGCCATCCCAGCTGATGGCATCATCCTGCTGTCATGGTCTCACCCTTCTAGCAGGTACCAGACCCAAACAGATGAAGATTCAGATAAACGTCAGGAGGAGAGAGACCAGCAGTCACAACAGAAAGCTGGAAATGTTTTGTGCTGACTTCAAAAGCCAGTCATAGCAAAGTTAAAGGGGTCCCCAAATCATCAAAGCCACAGACTCATCTCTGCTTCTGGGGTAGAGAAATGAGAGACCTGGAGGGAAGACCTTCTCCATGAAAATTCATTGTGATAAAAATGACAAACACATGCTAAATTAAAATTAAACCAGCCCAAAGCATGTATATGAAATTCATTAATTTCAGATGGAGCCAATTAATTATGGGCAGGAATTATGCTCTTTGTTTCATCATATGCAAAGCATTGACTGCCCTGCCTTTGGATACTGTGAAACAAAGACCTTTTCTGAGGACTTCAACCAAAATTAATGGTGGCTAACTCATTTCTATGGGTGCAGGCCAGTCTGCTGCACACCTCAGGTGAGGTACAGGCACTCCTACCCATCTCTGAAGTGAGTGAAGGCCGATCCCACTTCTAAGAAGGACTGAAATAACAAAGACAAGAGCCTCACATTCAACAGATCAAATCCAGGGGATGGTCTTAGATATTATAGGTCTGATCTTGCTCTGACTGAAGCCAATGGGATTTTGCCTTTGACCTCAATAAGGTCCTGTCACTGAAGCGGATTTATCCTTTAGACATAGTCATTACAACGTTGGGTTAATCTTCGAGAGTGGCTGTATCTTAGAGAGCTCTCTGGGATGCCACAGGATGAAAGGCATCATATCAATGTGAAATATTAGTCATTGTTAATATTGGTGTTAATGGAGCTGGCTCTTGTTGAAGTCAGTGGGAGAAAAGCAAACAGCTTCACTAAACGCACCTCAAGACTGTTATGATTATTGCTAATATCCTACTGACAAATAGGTTAGCTTCAGCCTTGGGAATCAACAGCAAAACAAACTGATGTAGCTCATGAAAAAAATAGTTTTGGTGTAATCCTTCCTGGCATGGACTTAAAAAACAGGCAAGTTTCATCTTCATATCAATCCATTAAAACAACCTAATGATCTGAAGGTCCAAGAAAAACTCATTAAACTCAAAGCAATTAAAAAAAAAAAAAAGAGTTTCCTACAGCTCAGCCTAAATCACAGTGAAGCAGCCTTCCAAGCAGCCGAAGGACTTCAGCTGGCATTGACATAAGATCTGTGCAGACACATTCTGCTGCTCAGCAGGGACATGCTATGGTGAGTCTTCAAAATCTGTGTATATCCAACGCCTAATGGAGAACCAATGAAGACACAAACACACAAAAGGAGAAGGACCACAGCCTATACACATTAGTCTTTCACTCTAATCTACTAGACCAATTTACACAAGCCAAGGAAACTTGTCCTTGAGTTGATTAAAGGGTGATGCCAGTGCCACTCAGCAGGCAGTTAGCAGAGCTCCTACTGTCCTGTCTCCCAGCAGCCAGAAAATAGAAGGCATCTCAGTGAAGCTACCACCACCTTACCACCAGTCCCCAAAAAAATAAATAAGTAAATAAATAAATAAATAAATATTTTTTAAAAGCTCATATTTTATTTCTGAAGTACAGTGTAGCCTTCACAGCCACACACTTCCTAAGCCACACTGGGCTGCAGAATAATGCTTAAGTGCTCTGCCCCTGTAAATCTTTAAAGCTCAGGGTGGTATTTTCAAGGACAATCAGCGGCAACATTGCCCATCTCTCACTGTAATAATAATGCATCAGCTACTGGGAAAATGTGAAAAAGAAAAGGATCTACCCACTCATAACTAGATTGTAGTACCCTTGCCTAGTTCTGTTGCTGCACACAGTATCTCAGTCCTCTAGGGGTTTCATTTAAGCAGGTCCCATTAATGGAGTTGCTCATAAGGCAAGATACTACTTGACTTCAGTAAGTAGCTGTGCTGAGCTTTTCAGCAGCTGACGGTGTGTTTAATGAGTGTGAAAACAGTTCCAATGTGCTCAAGGCCTGCCCCATGTCACAAATTTCACAGCTGGATCAGAGCTTCCCTAAACAGTGGATCTAGGGGTCAATTCGGGCCAATTAGGTTCACAAGTTGGTGTAAAAAAGAGAAGGAGAGAGGGAACTGGTGCTCTCACAGGCATGCTTCTGGAGAACCCCAGCACTCAGACACTTTAGGGGAATTCCTCAAGTCTGATGACTAGAGTGCAGATGCACCTGAACTTAGCATTCTACCTCCCTTTGTAGTCATGGGGAGAAACTGAACCCTCTTTGGGGGTGCAAATCATCTTGTCCAAACACAAGCACCTCCACCACATTCAAAAAGTGGCACCTGAGAAGACCCTATTTCCTTCTAACGGCTTCGTTGGGGTACAAGTGAAGCAGCTCAGTTATATGTCCCTGCTGCTACCATCCCGAGCTATGTGATATAAGTCCTACCTCTGGTGGCTGCACAGCCCCAGTGAAAACAGAGCACAAGCATAGACTCCTCCAGTGAGGCTGGCTGACCTTGCTGCCTTCTTGCCAAAATAGCAAACAGAGAATATTTTCTTGTGATACTCTAAGAGGTTTCACTCCTCCTGCCTAGGCCAGCCTTTTGTTTGCAGTGATCACACTGAAAGTTTGATGACAAGCTTTGTTTGCTACATAGGACTCAAAACGTGCTGAGACGCCTGCCCACTAAAGGGTAAACACATTCTCCTTTTTTCCAGGGGAGATGCCTCTCACAGAACAGGTGAAAAATTACCCTGTTTTTTTTTTTTTGTTTTTTTTTTTTTTTTTCCTACTTAATCCAAACTTGTTTACTCATCCCAAGAAACCAAAGAGCCTGAAATAACAAATGGAAGGGACTGAAACACCACAAGGTTTGGCTGCCCCATGAAACCCGATCCATCTTTGATGTGTTTGTGTGGGTAGACATGAGGGCAAAACATAGCCTGATATTTCTAAGTCAAACATAAAGCAAACGACCACTAGAAAACCCCAAAAAAGAGTGATATCAAAGCACAGAAATTGCAAGTCTCTTCCTTCTTCTGACATTATAATTATTCTAATGCCACATGTGGAATGAGAGTAACACGAGTTGCCTTAAGACTCCTTTTTACCAGTATTATTGGGGAGAAGACTTTTCAGATCCCTTTAGCTCTTTCCCTGGGGCACGTATCTCTGGTTCCTGCAAGCTGGCTTTGCATGGTGATATTAGATTAAATCTGCCAGGCATTTCATTTCTCCTTCCCTTCCATGACAGATGCCTTAAAATTCACATCACAGGTTGAGCAGACTACAACCCACTAACTAAATCAAGCTTTTTGGTTTAGGAATCGCTTGCGTCAAATGGGGCAAATGCGAGACCTGAATAAATCATCTTTGGGGACTGGCGGAGGGACAGGACAAAGATAGTCACAAACCCAAGAAAGGCCTAAATAGTTGCTGGCACATTTTGCTTTTTTGGCGGAGCTTATATTTGCTGGAGGAACCAAGCTGTGCGTAGAAGGGGTATCGGTTTGCAGGACGGCGTGTTGTCTTTTCCAGCACACTGAACCCGATCAGCAGTGGATAACATCTCTCTGTGTTGATCCACCCCTCCTTTCTTGGCTCAGGCATGGGAAAACTCTAATATTCCCCATGGACTGTCCTGTTTTATACCTTCCCAAGTCCAATCGACTACATTCGAGGGGATGTCTGCTCATTGCTCCAACCCTCAAGGTCCCCAAAGGGATAAAGGAGGTCTCAGCACCACCCAAGACTGGAAATCCTCGAGACGGGGAAGAGCTTGGACCGTCGTCGAGCATGAGAAGGGAGGCCCCACTACAGAGCGCTACCGTCACACTTACATTGTGCAGCTTGTAGTAGAGCCCACAGGCGTTACAGACGGGATCGCCGTTGGCATTTCTCCTCCACAGGGTGGTGGTGGTGGTCTGGCAGTTCGCGCAGGACGTGCCCGCCCTCCTGGCTGCAGACTGCGGGAAGGGGGGGACACGGGAGGGAGAGGAGAGGGAGAGAAAAACGCCCGCATTAAAAAGGTGCAATCAGCAAAATCGCTGAGAAAGAAAACATCAACCATGCAAGACTGACGCACGTCGGCAGAGGCCTCCAGAAACTGGCTTGTGAGAACAAATAATAATTCTGGAAAAAATCCCCGAGGTACTTTAATCCCAAATTATATATGAACTGAATCGGGTGCCAAAGGGCATCCTAAAAGTGAGTGCTAAACCTCTGATAGGACTCATCAAAATTAGCACTGCTGGCACAGCCCATTCCAGAGGGGAAAATAGTATTTAAATGCCAACATGTCTTTCCATCTTAATTCCCTCAGACCCCCCAGGGGTCTAATTCTGCAGTCAGGGCCTGAACCAACAATTGCAGGAGTCAATGGCATGAGTCACGCCAGCTCCGGCGAGCGCCGGATGAGACCCGCGCCGTGCTTGGTGGGCAGCTGCTAGCTGGGTCCGACCGCAAGTGTGGCCTGGTCCCATAAATTCGGCTCCGCTTCAAAGGATACGTGCTCCAGATCGGAAATAACACTGCGGCGAAGAGCAAGAATCCCGACTTTTTAATTACACCCTTTTGCAGCCTCAACCTTCATGTTTATTTAAGGACTGGTAATGAGGCTGAAAAAAGAATTTACCATTTCATAAAAGGGGAGAAGGGGAGGAACAAAAAAAAAAAAAAAAAAAAAAAGTATAAGTGTCAAGGTGTATAAAGAAGCTTTTTTGTTAGCTGTGATAATGATTTAGGAAAAACAAATCTAGCCAAGTCACTTCTCATTCACATGTATGAATTCGTGCTTATCATTTAAAAACTGTAACTTTGGCATACAAATTGTCCTTCTGCCACTGAAGGAGGAAAAGGAGTTTGCACACTTTTATATGAATGTGGATGCATGCCTGCGTGTGTGTGAGTGCCTACAGCTCCCAAAAAAGACCTTTAGATCCCACTCCTATCTCTTCTTCATCAACATGACACAGTCCCAGAGCTCTGATTTCATCCCGATGTGCTGCTTTCAATGGGACTGCTCATGTGCTTAAAGTTAAAACATGTGCTTAAGCGATTTGCCAGATCATAGCTATGTTTGGCACCTTGCAGAACTGAGCCTTTAATGCTCTCTTTTGTGCTCTTACTGTTTCAAATTTACCCCTCACCCCACACAGCAGCACACTGTAGCACATCCAACTTTAAAAAAATAAAAAAAGTACCGCATCTTTGGATACCGTACAGCAAACCCAAAATGCAAACATGGACACTGGCACAGCGCTAGCATTAATACCAACTCTTGTTAGGTCATGTTGCAATTTTAATCATAATTGAATGTGGCGTAGGTGGAGAGAGGACAGGTTGGTTTTGTTTTAGATAGAGTAGGAATATTTTTTTCTTTTTTAATTACACAAAAAGAACTGCCTGAAAAATAAATAACGTTGTGCCCACAAGCATTAGGAAGTACCACAGAGTGCCTGCTCTGAGAGCAAGGGGCTCTCACCAGGCAGTGTGAAAATTTTTTGATTGCAAAAATCCATCCAAAGAGGTTGAGGCACCCCACCACAAACAGCAGAGCCATAAGACATGTTTGCACACATACACCTTTGTCCTGTCCTCCTAGAGACTGTGCCAGGGCCCCAGATTTGCTTCCCATCAAAATCCCTGGGTTGGTAGGCATGTTTCATGTACAGCATGGACATACCTCCATGCAGAGCCGCGTGCTCGCCACAACCCAGGGGCCATGCACGGATGTCTTGGAGGCTGGATTGAGTCTCTCTGTGGCAGCTTTGCCCTTATCAGACCCAAAAATCAAGCCTAAGGAAATTTCTAAAAACCAGTGATATTTGACTCAGCCCACACAGGGGAAACATCCCCTTTGAAGACATTTGGGGTTTCTACGCAGCGCTCACCGTAATTTCTCATATGGTAAATGCATTTAAAGACAAGCTTGGTCACCACCTTGCTACCTTTTCAGGATTTCAAGCAGATCCTCACTGGCTAACTTTAAATACACAAATAAATCACAATGTCCACTGTCTTCTCTAAAACCTCTTCCATCTTCCACATTCTCCCTACAAAACTTCGGCATCGTAATCTGAATATTTTAAACCCTGTTCTCTTTCAGTCCCAGACTGTACCTTTTACGCGGCACCAATTTAAACCAGAGACACCAGCAGCAGGCAGGAAATAATGAATAATAACTCTATTGTAAAAGCTCCCGGGAATGGTTTCCACTGATACTCATCACTGACCCAATCCTAACCATGTTATGGAATGGCAATAGGGTGCCCAGTGTCCTCTGCAGGACCAGATGTTGGATAGCAGCGAGGACACAACTTCATGCAAAAGCTGGCTGTGCTGACACTGATGGAAAGGTGGAATCAAGGAGGGTGCAGAAAGAGGAAACAAGCGCTGATAAAGGTACTTATTTTAGGGGTGTTTTCTGTGTCCAAATTTACACATGGTGTCCAAAAATTTGTAGGTGACAGCTTCCTAAATTAGACTCCATTCACCAATTCCCTCAGAGAAACTGCCTATAGTCCTTCCAGAACCAGAGCAGCCGGACAGGGAAACTGAGAACTCTGCATCCACATGGGCAGGGAAAGGGAGAAAATTCAGATGAAGGTTTTGTCTCAGCAGTGATGGGGTTGCCACAGGCTTTGATGAGGATGGGAAGGGTCTCCAAGAGGGATGGAGACCCTCCAACCACAGTGGTGGCTCAGTACCACCTGCTTAATCCTGGGACCCCCCACCAATGCCTCCAGAGCCACAACTCTCCCCCCCAAAATGAAGCTGAGCTCCCTGCACCTTCTCAGCTGCAAAGATCGATCCATCATCTCCCATAAAGCCACCCATTAAACTCAACAAAGCTTGGGCTGGGTTCTCAGCATCTAAGGGTTTATTTGACTTCCCTCTCCAGCCCATCGGAGCCCTTTCATTAGTTGTAACGCGCCGGGGATGAGAGCCTACAAAACTACCCTAAGGTCAGGCAGGAAGTTTGTGGCAGAGCGAGAGGTGCATGCCACTGCCCCCAACCCTGTGCCTCTGTGCGCACACTGCCTGCCCCTGCCCACTCGCCAGGGAAGATCAAGTCAAGCCATGGGCACATGTGTCCCCATCCCTTTACAATGAGATGTGAATGCAGGTCTGGCTCTGGTGCCTTCTGATTTCTCTCTCTCTCTTTTTTTTTTTTTTTTTTTTTTTTTTGAGAAAGCAGGAGAAATAAATATAGAGAGAAAGCAGGAGAAATATATACAATTATAGAAATAAATGTATGTTTTTCTAGGCAGTGCTGGGAAAAAAAAAATAAAAATAAAAATAAATAAAAAAATAAATAAATAAAAATCCAAAGTTCTCACTTAGCAGAGGTTATGTGCACAGAACGGGAAATTTTTGCAACTTATACTTTAACTGAAATGCCCAAGATAGGAGTGATTGTGCAAGACAAGGTCTCTCTTTACATTTTTCATTCTTTTTTCTTTTTTCCTTTTTTTTTTTTCTCAAGAGTGACCTTTCAAAATGTATTTATTTATGTATTCCATTTTACATGTGCCGGGCTTGGGGTGACTCGGGACATTCTTTCATGGTTCCATCAGACACTTTGTGAAAACTCTACCCCCTTTCCAGCCGCTTTCCTATCCTGCCTCCCCCTCTGCTTGTTTGGATACACTCAAGCTCCTGTGTGTTTGGGCTGGGGAAACGGAGCTGTTGTTTATGAGTTATCTCCAGGGCCCAGATATCCGGCAGCTTTTTCCTAGGAAGTTAACTTTACACATAAAGAGAGAACGAGAGAGGGGAAAAAAATAAGAAAACGAAGTGTGTGTGTGTTTAAGACAGAAAGGCCGGGGGGAGGAGGAGAAGAGAATGAGAGAGCTGCCCAAAAATTAAAAATCCCAACCTGCACTTCCCTCCCTAGAAAGCCTTTCCTTTTTCCTAATGAGGCTATGAAAGACAAGCCTGAGCCCAGGGAGACCAACATTTTCTTGCATGGGAAAAGCGCGGGGGAAGGCACCAAGCGTCCATCCCCGAACATGCACGGCCGAGCTCCTGCACCAGCACGCCGCAGACATCCCATTCACTCCATCAGCCCCAAAACCCTGTGGGGATGCAAGAACCACTTTTCCTCCACCTTCCGAGCAGCCCCCAGGAGCCTGCTCACGTTTTTAATCCAAATGAAACCAAACGTGCCTTGATTCGAAACATTCAATAACTTCCCAGGCAGGCAACATATTTTTCTCCCCCACTTGATATATTTTTCCCCTTGTGGTTTGCCTGATTATTTGCCAAATATACTTCAGCGCATTTATTAGCCGTGCCCACAGCTTCCAGACCTTTTTGTGGCTTCCAGGGAAATTCATAAATAGATCACTGGGGATGCTATAATATATTGCCTGTGTACATTACGGTCATGAGGCCTGAAACTATGAGTTCGTTATTATTTCAAATAGTTATTCAAGCATCTCTCCTTCCCCCAGCTTGTGTTGTTGTGGGTGCACACTTGGCTATGTGCACCTCTGCCATCCCCTACCTGGTGGCAGCAATGGGATGGCTGGAGACCTACGGTGCCCGGGGACAAATGACCACACCAGGAACAAAAGTTACCAGGACCATCAGCTGAGCCAGCATCAGCTCAGGTCCCCTTCCATGGCACCAAGGAATGTGAAAATACACAGGGAGCTGTCTGGGGGGGGGCAGAGAAACCCTCTTCTCCTGATATCTCCTTGGTCACTGGGAAGTGCCCGTGTTCCTTGGAGAGAGCCACCATCCTTGGGTTGCCATGCAGCACTGCACAAAGACCTCTGCCCTATCACAAAATAGGAGAAAGCTCATTTTTGGCTTACAAAAAGTCCTGGATCTTGATTTTTTAAACCTCTTTTGCAATTTGCAATAGGAACAGAAAACTGAGGCTCGTGCCACATGGGAGCATCCCTCTGAGCATCCTCCCTTCCAGCCCTCTGGCACAGTGGGCCGAGATTTTGGGGCTGGATAAGTTTCCCTTCTCCATCCCAGGCTGTTTAGAAGAAGCAAAAGTTGCAGAGAAAAATAAATAATAATAAATAAATACATTTAAAAGAAAACAAATGCAGAAACTCACCAGTCTTCTCTTGGGTTTGATCAGGGGCCGGTTCTGTCCATTCATTTTGTGATAGAGTCCACAGGCGTTACACAAGTAGTGCCCAGTGCCGTCTCTTCTCCACAGGGGGGTTGAGGTAGCCCCACAATTTACACACTCCCTGCCTTCTGGAAACAAGAGAGCGCATGGATCACTTAGGGAAAGCAGAGGTGAAAGGGGATGGAGAAAGCTCCCCCCACCCCCCAAAAACCCTCCAAAAGACCCATCTGTGCCAGACCTTGCCTGTCCTGTCCATGCTCAGGATGTCGAAGCAAAGTCCTGAGGTCATGTCTGAAGGACATCCTGGGCAGAGGTGGGGGCACTCAGACCTGGTGGGGGCTGATTCTGCCCACCCAATCCTCACACCCCCACACCATCAGCTGTATTGTGTTCTGTTCTCTCATCCAAACCCTAGGGCAGCTCGACGGGCTCCCATGAAACTCTCACCCATCCCTGGGGCCCTCCAGCAGGAAGGATGTTAGGGGGTTGGCGGGTCCCCATCCCCTCTGGCGTAAGGGCTCCTATGGCTCTGTGGTCCCCATCTCACTATATGGACCAGACAAACCTTGACAAGCTATAAAAGGACTTCCTGACCCTCCTGAGATACCAAAGTTTTGTCCATGAACCCCTTCCCAATGTGTATGGGGACCCCAGAGTCATTCCTGGAACATCTCCCTGGCTTGCAGGGGGTGCACGACCCAGGAAGGCTCTTCCTTTGGCCTTAGGTCAAGTCAAATCTGGAATCCCCAAAATAACCATAGAACAACCCAAACACCCTCCATCGCTAGCCAGTCCACAATCACTCTGCTGATACCCACTATTGATTTGCAATTGGTTTGCATATTGGTTTGCAATTAAGCTTTCACTGCTCAGCAGTCAGGGCTGCAGAAACCTCTCTGCCTTTCCCACTGCATGTAGAGCCTGATGGTCCAACACCAATTTGGGGGATCCCAAACGGTTCCATGCCTGTTTAAAGTATTTTCCATCTTCTCCCTCTCCTTTTTGACACCCGTTTATCCTCTCTCTGGTGATGGGGGGTCTCCCCCAACCCACTGTCTCCCAGCACAGAGGGGATGTAGATTTAGGGGATGCAGTCATTCCTTCCAGCTACTTTCAGAGGACTAGGTAGTCGGTTGCTGTTGTATTTCTTGCACCTAAAGACACTGGTAGGCCATCTGAGAGCTGCAGCAGACCTCCACTGGCCGGAGCAGAGCTAACCCAGCACACAGCTCCCCGCTGCCCCAGCCCGTGCTGCGTTCGAGCGAGAGGCATCCGCACCCTAACCACAAACGGCAGCCGTTTTTCCAGCACCTTTGCACTAAAACCCTCTCTCCCCACACTCCAAAAAAAAAAAACCCTTAGAATGATTAAACAAAAAATGCAGCCGTTTCTCCCTCTTTCATCCTGCAAAAACACCCCCTCCCTCCTTTTCCTGCAGCCCTTCGCCTAGCCCCATCCCCCTTTGTCTGCGAGCTTCCCAGCTTGCTAAAATCGACTTTAAAAATAAAAAAAAAAAAAAATAGGTGTTGCTCTCGGGGTTGGTTTATCTCAAACCGCAGATGTCTTTCTAGAAGGTAAAGTAACAGAAAGTGGCAAAAGGAAAACAAGACGGAGGAGGAGGAGGGGGGCAAAACAGTTTGAAAATCCCGCGCAGCCGGTGCCCCGGCTGGAGCTGAGGCTCGGAGGGCACCGGGCAGGGGACGAAGCCGGAGCCCGGCCCCGCAGAAGCCACCGGTCCGTGCCGGGGCCGGGAGGGAGCTGCTCCCGGTCATCCCCGGGTCGTTTTTTTTTTCCCTCCGGTTAGCCGGGGCAGCCACTCTGAGAGCGTTTGAGTGTCTGTCCCTCTCTTTTGTTTCACTCCATCTCTCTCTCTCTCTTGCTTTCATGTACAAAACATACAGGTCTGGGGTTTTTTGTCACTCTAACCGCATCCGGACTCTATTAAAGTTCCTGGCGCTGGATAAACAATGCAACTGTCGCGTGCAGCAGTCTGAAAATAATTGGATTAGCTCAAACATATCAGCTAAATAGAGACAGTCCCTGCTCAGACAGACAGAGTAAATGTCACCCTGGAAAAACCCTGAAAACTGATCTCATTCATGCCAGGCAACCCTGCAGCAGCCTCCACGGAAAAAAATAATATATATATATATATATATGTATATATATATATGTATATATATATATATATATATTGAAAGAAGGGAGAAAAAAAAAAAAGCCTTTTGACTAGTCGCCCTTTGCTCTGCACACACACACACACACGGGCTCACTCAGCACCCTTTGGTGCCCACAAATTCACAATTCCCCCCCAGGCGCAGCGGAGCCGCGCAGGATGCGCAGGGAGCCGAGGACCCCCCCAGCAGCCTCTCCTTTGTCTTTTTCCCTAGGGGGGATGCTTCTGGGGTCCGATCCGGGGGCAAAGAAGCTAGCTGGGGCCGGGGGTGAGCTCAGGGCAAATCCCGCCCCCCCACCCCCCCTTTCCCTCTCCATCTCCCAGCCTCCCGGCGCCGCATGGGAAGAGGCCCTGGGCTGAGCGAGGCGGAGGGCAGGCGGGGGAAGTTGGCCGGGATTTAAGTGGCATTATTAAAATCCAGAGAGATACACTAATGCTGCGGTTCCCTCGGTTTCGCTTCCTCGTTAGACTCCGCAGCTGAACACACATATTTTGGGCCGGCGGAGGGGGCAGGATCGGCCCCGGGGCAGGAGCCCTGGAAGGGAAGGGGAGACCCCGCATCCCTCAGGCTAAATAAGGGGGGATTCGGCTCAGGGCAAGCTGTAGGGTCAGCAAGTTTCCCCCTTTTTTCTTCCCACGAGTGTTTATGCGCATCCCTCTGTGCGTGGAGGATGTGGCCGTGAACCCTCTTTGCCACCCCTATTGCTTCCTCCCCTCTCCCGAGCATTTGGGACAAAAAAAATAAATAAATAAAATAAAATAAAAGCCAAAAACCCTACCTGTGCTTGACCGTGCTTTCGGTCTGGATTTGCACCCGAACCCGGTAGGCGATCCTCCTAAGAGGCTACTGGGGGGAAAAAGTCCAGAGCCATATTCTGGGACGTACGGCGGGTAGGTAGTGATGGGGTGATGCGCGGAGGACGTGGCTCCCCCTAAAGAGGCCATGCTGCTCCGAGAGTGGGACGACTCCAGCTTCATGGTGTCGGCCAGGGACACCTGATATTTGATGCATTCCTTCTCGTCCTGCCGGCTGGAGCCGGTGGAGCCGGGAGTGGAGATGGACGGATCCGGGGACACATCTTTGGGAGGGGTCGGCGGGAAGGTGAAAAGGTGCGGGCTGGAGTGGCCGGCGGATAAAGTGGAGGAGGAGGCGGGTGGGTAGACGGAGAGGGGTCCCGGTGAGCTGTGGTGGATGGAGGTTTTGGAAAAAGGGCTGAGGTTCCAGGGGGAAGCGCTGTGGTGGCTGCTCAGCGCTTTGCTCCCGTCCAGCCACGGCAGCGAGCCGTGCAGCAGCGGGGGGCGGCACACCTGGCTCCCTGCGCGGAAAAAAAGCACAGCAAAAAGCCGGTTACATTCCCCTTGCACCCCTGTGAGCCCGCCAGGGGGGATGCCAGCCTGCGCCCCCCATCCCTTCCCCTCCTTCCCCAAAAGCTCCACTGGATCCTGAGTGCGGGGCGAGCAAGAAAAATCGCATCTGGCGCAGACCCCTCGGCTTCCCCTCATTTAAAATTAAACTTTTAGTGGTGTCATAGCTCCGAGGTGGCCGCCCTGATCATGCAGGACCGAGTAGCTGGGCTGGGACCCCCTGAGCAAAGATGCCCTGGGACACAGAAGCGGGATTTGGCCAGCCCTGCTTCACCCTCTCCCTCCCAGACATTCCCAGGCAAGCTTCGAAGGAAAGATCCCGTGTGAAATTGCCAAGCCCCTGCTGCAGAAATTATTTTTCTTAGCAGGAAAATAATTTGTCAGTCACTTCCCAAAAGCAGCCGTGGGCTACAAACCCTGGGCATATTCTGGCCAAACGAAGAAGACCAGAAGATGCCCAAAAACGGAATTATAACCTTTCCAACAGGGCTACTAAACTTTGCATACTGCCCCAGTTTACTTTTTTTTTTTTTTTTTTTTTTTTTTTTTTTTTAATCCATCAGGCTGTCCTCACATGTTAGACAGCGTTTTCATGGTACACGCAGAGTGCCAACTGTCTGAGAAGAAACTCTCCATCTCCTTCGTATCACAAAAGGCTTTTCATTTGTGTTTTAAAATACAGACCTGGATTTGGGTTGAGGGAGACCACTAGATCTATTTCAATTTATGCAGTCAAACTTTTTTTTTTCTTTGGTTGTAAATGTTCTGAAGGGATCGTACCTAATATTTTAAAATAATTCCTGCCCTGGTGAAAAAACATTCAAAGAATCAAATCTACCCAAATCCACAGCGACTTGAGCAAATCGCTAGAAGCTGAAAAACACAGTTATTCACCTGGAGGAGAGCAAGTTTGTGCCTGCTAATAAAGCTCTGAAACACATTGACATCTAGAGGTCCTTAACCTCTTTAGGTATCGTGATACGTGTGTACAGACTGCTAAATATACAGAAGGAGAGATGCAAACACAGATCTATCGAGCTACAGATAGCAAAGGAGTGGGTGCAGTGTGGACACGTATGTTTGCATGGGAGCTTGTGCATGTCTAGAAGATCTCCAAGCTACTTTTCACCGTACCAGACATTTGTGAACAATACTGAAAGTAACTGCTCAAAAGGAAGGGAAGGTGGGTTATACGAGTAGAAAGGGTCAAGATTCATTATCTTCTCCAGGAAGTAGCATAGTAAATAATATTCAGGCTAGATCAGAGAGACCGCAGTTCCACTTTCTGCTGATATATTGGGAAAAAAAAAAAAAAAAATGAAAAGAAGAGAAAAGAAAGAAAGGACAAAGGCTGCTGATCCTTAGAAATAATTGTTTTAAATGGACTAATAGGCGAACAATGCAGTTACTGAGCGGAGCCTAATGCAGCCTCGCACTCAACGAGTAGCCGAGGGCCGGGAGCAGCCCCCTGAGCCCAGCTCACTCATCCCACCTTCTTTGCCTTGATTTTGGGGTGATTTCTACGGCAAGCCTCAGACTTTTTAGATTCCGCCACTTCGGAGAGGTCACCCTGCGGCTTTGGAAATCAGCGACTGGTTGTTTCCTTCATTTTTTTATTATTATTTTCCCCCCTTTCCCTAATTTTTAACCATAGAGGCAAACTCGAGCCACGTACTCTGGGTTGCTCCAATCCTTCTTAAAAAGATAGCACCAAAACTTTCATCCCTCCTCAGACCTGGGCCCCATCGGCCCCAGGTATTTTGCCTCCTCTCTAAAAGCTGTGGCCCAGCAATAAAACTCAGGCTGTGGCTCACTACCTTCCTGCAGGACAAGGAAACACAACAGGGCTGGTGCCTAACCTGGTTGCACCTCGGGATTTTTCTTCTTTCTTGTTTTCAACACGCGCCGTGGTGCGGCCCTGGGTGAATGTGCAAAACTTTCAAATCAAGCCTAACAAGCTCCCAAGGTGCAAATGAAATATCCCAAGCGTGAGGACAGCGGGGTCATTTTCACACCCCTGCTCTACAGCTTGCTTTTCTTCTCAAGATCAGCTACTTGTGCAAAAACTGAACACCGTATGAAAAGCTTGTTCGCCTAATTAAAGAGGAAAATGCCTAAGTGAGAGAGAAGGGGAAGAGAGAAAGAGAAAGGAAAAAGTATGACAGATGAAAGAGAAAGAGGAAGACAGAGCAAGAAAGGGGAAAAGTGGGAGTGAGGAAAAAGAAAAAAGGAAGGGAGGAAGGAAAGAAGGAAGGGAAGTAGGAAGGGAAGTAGGAAGGAAGGAGAGATGGAAAGGAGAAAGAGAGAAAGAGAGAGAAAAAAAAATGAAAGAAGAGAAGGAGGAAAGAAGAAAAGAAGGAAAGAAGGAAAAGAGAAAGAATAGTAATAATAAATAAATAAAAAGTAAAGAGAAGAAAGAAAGCGGGAAAAGAAAGCGAAAAGTAGCCGGGTAGGGATGCATTTCTCCCAAACCAACCCCCAAATCGCCCCCCTGCAGTAGTTTCCCAGGGGCTCTGCCCACCGGCAGCGAGGCTAGGGGCTGCTCGGATCCGCCGGGGGCCGGGGGGCAGCGGGGGGCACTCACCGTGGTGGGCCGTGGGGTATCTCTGCACGGTGGCTCGCACGGAGTTGCCGTAGTACGGGGGGACGGGGTTGCCTTGTCCGTCGATGTTAAAAAGTACATCCACTTCCTCGGCGAGAGGATACTGCGTGGGGTCCATGTAGGTATGGCCAAGGGTGGGGTGGTGCGAGTCCGGGTGCTGCCCATTGAGCACGGCCGGGTGGTGGTGGCTCACCCACCGCGGCTGGTCCGTGGAGACCTCCATCTTCCGCGCTCGGTGCTCCGCCGCTGCTCTTCCTCCTCCTCCTCCTCCTCGGCAGGGCGCGGGGGGCCGGCGGTGGGAGGGGGAGGACGGTGCGGAGACGGTGCGGAGTCGGGGAGGGGGAAAACTGCTCGGCGAGTTCGGGGTTGTTTCTGTTTTGCTTTGGTTTTTAAATCGGAGGGAGGGGGGCTGCGGTGATGAGCGGCCGGTTCCAAAAATAAAAAATAAAAAATAAAATAAAAATAAAGGAGGAAAAAAAAAAGAGAATGTAATTAAAAAAAAAAAAAAAAAAAAGGAAAACAAATAAACTGAGGGAAAAAATATCTCTACGAAGTGAGATCCCCTCGGTATCTTCCGCTCTTTTGCAGATGTTTCTCTTCTTTGATCACCTGTAACGAGAAAGAGGAAAGGGAAGGAGCAGAGAGAGAGAGAGAGAGAGAGAGAGTGGCAGAGAGAAACGTGCTTGAGAAGCTCTGAACTTTAGCACCTGACTTTTTAGGCAGCAGCAAACCCATCCCATCCCGCGGCAGCCATCCCTGGGAAGCGCCTGCTCTGCCCTGGACCCACCTCTCCCAGCGCCTCTTTCTCTTTCGCTCTCTCCCCGCCCGGCTCGCAGCAGCTCCGGCCGCCGCAGTTCTCTTGCTCTGGCTTTTTTTTTTTCTTTTTTTTTTTTTTTTTTCTCTCCCCCCCCACCCCCGTTTTCTTTTTTTCGGTGTCGCCGCGGTCGTTTGTTTATTTGTTTGTTTGCTCAATTTGCACCTGAGAAGCTCCGGCGGCTTAAGCCCGGTGAGAACTTGTGCCATTCGCTGCGCTGCAGCCTAGAGCCACTTTGATTGCTCATTAATTATTATGCAACCGAGAAAGGGAGGAAGAGAGGAAAAAGAGTGGGGGGGGGGGAAGAGGAGGGGGGGTAATGCGATAGACAAGAGGTTGGGGGTGAAGGGAAGGAGCGAGGGCAAAAGGAGGGGGGAAGAAGGAAAAAAAAAAAATAAAGTCGCTAAAGAAATTCCGCACAAACCTTGGTGGAGGAGCAGTATGTGACCCAGGAGGGATGAAGCTGAAAGTGCTTGATCAGATCAGATTGTGCTCTCTCGCCCTATTTTTTTTTTCCTTTTTTTTTTTTTTTTCCTCCCTCTCTCTGTTTTTTTTCTTTTTTTTTTTTTTCTTTTTTTTTTTTTTTTTTACAGGGAAGGCATTCTTTCTGAAAGGAGCAGGATGGCGCCAGCCGGCTCAGTGCTTACAGACAGCTGTGGCGAGACGCAACTTAAGGAGGTTCCAGTGTCATAAGCACGGGGAGGCGGAGCCTGGCCCCGGCTGAGGAGGGGACCGGCGGGGCGCACCCGGAGCCTCCGCGCTGCCCCCGCCGCGCACCCGCGAGAACCCCGCACCGGGCGGCGCAATTTCACCAACTTCTTTTTTCCCTCCCCTATTTTATTCTTTATTTTTCTTATTCTCTTATTCTGTTCTTTCTGATTATTTTTACTACTTAATTTTCTTTCTTTTCCTTTTTCCTATTTTATTTTTTTCTTTATTTTTTCTTTTTTCCTTTTTTCCTTTTCCTTCTTTTTCTTTTCCTATTTTTTCCTTTTCCTTTTTCTATTTTTTTTCTTTTGTTTTGTCTTTATTTCATTTTTTTCCTTTTTTTTTCCCTTTTTTTTTTTTCCTTTCCTTTTTTTTTTTTTTAGGGCTTAACTAACTTTTTCCGCTGGCCACCAAACTCTGCGAGCGGCACGCAGCTCCCAGACGTTATGCGATGGAGTGGGGCTGTTTCCCCTCTTCCTCCCCCCCAGCACCTCGGGGGCCTGGAGGTTCAAGAGCGGCCGGATCCCACTTCGGGTTGCATCGGCAGGTGCAGCACCTCCGAGGGCTGGCGACCCTAAAGGCGAACGCTTCTCTTTGCGAAGGGCTGCCGGCGGCTTTAGGGCTGCTCCCTCTGAGGATTTGCTTTTAGGATATAAATGCCAACAAGGAAATAATACAATTTGGGGGCTTTTTTTTTTTTTTTTTTTTTTTGCCCAGTTCTACCGGAGATGTTGGTTCTCCTGGACACCTACCGAGGCTTGGAGGGGACATGCATCAGGGGTTGGGACAGCTCATCAGAACCCCTCGAGAAGGCCCCCCCCCCCCACCGTGTCCCCGCTCCGTCCCGGCCACCCCCGGTCTCGAACCCGCGGCTCCCCGCAGCGCCTCCCGCCGCCCTCAACCAATGGGGGGCGAGCAGGAACCGGGGCGGCGGGCGCGGGCCGCGCTGATTGGCTGCCGCCCGCCCCCCCCAGCCCGGCCGCTGCCTTGAGCCAGGGCATCCCCTAGCGGGGACGGGACGGGACCGGGCGGGACGGGACGGGACGGGGAGGGATGGGGGGAGATGGGATGGGGAGGGATGGGGAAGATGGAGGGGGCTGGGAATGGAGGGGGGGAGTGGGAAATGGGGGATGGAGGGGGGTTATGGGGGAGAGATGAAAAGAGGGGAGAGGGAAATGGGGAGGAAGGGAGAAGGGGAGAAAGAGAGGAAGAGAGGGAGACAGAAAGTGAGAATGAGATGAAGGGAGAAAGAGAGGAAGGGAGTAAAACAGAACGAGAGGGGGGGAAAGGGAAAAAAGGAAAAAAAAAAAAAAAAAAAAGAAAATATGAAAGAAAGAGAAAGAGGGAGAGAGAGAGAGAAAGAAAGAGAAAGAGAGAAAGAGAGAGAGAGAGAGAGAAAGAAAGAAAGAAAGAAAGAAAGAAAGAAAGAAAGAAAGAAAGAAAGAAAGAAAGAAAGAAAGAAAGAAAGAAAGAAAGAAAGAAAGAAAGAAAGAAAGAAGTGTGAAAATTCGAAAAGAAAAGAAAAGAAAAGAAAAGAAAAGAAAAGAAAAGAAAAGAAAAGAAAAGAAAAGAAAAGAAAAGAAAAGAAAAGAAAAGAAAAGAAAAGAAAAGAAAAGAAAAGAAAAGAAAAGAAAAGAAAATGAGAAATAATGAAATGATAGAAAAGGCAAAACACTGAAAGAAAAAGCAGCAATGCAAAAAGTCACTCACGGGGCCGCTTTGAGCCTTCTGTGTCTCTGCACAGCGACCAGCCGGAGTCTACCCGTGTGCGGGAGGAAGCTCAGCTCCTCTCGGCACTTTTTATACGGGGGGGTCTAATTAAAACCCGGGGTTCCGCAGCGGCGGCAGCGCCTCCCGCGCACCCCGCTCCCCGCCGCTGCGCGGGGCTGCGCGGAACGGGCGGCCGGGCAAGTCCTCGGCAGATGCGCGCTTCCCTGCGCCGATTTTTAGCCCCGATTTTTCACTTGCGCTGCCGGCAGGGCCGGGGGGATCCACCCGAATGTGAGCGTGGGGCACAGAAACACCGCTGAGGTTGAATTTTCGGTTCAAGCATTAAAAATGGTCTGTATTTTTAGACGGCTATTTTTGAAAATACCGACTTGGGGCAAGTAGAAAAGCCGGGGACGGGAATCAGCCGTGAGGAGGAATCGGGACAACCCAGACGGGGGGGAAAACGAGCTCGGTGGGGTTAGGGGCATCTAGGGGGTGTTCTGTACCGGTGGGGACAGCGGCCGGGGGGCGAACAACCCGGGATGGAAGGGAGAGCAAGTCCGGACCCCCCCAGCCCTGCTGCTCCCCTCGCTGCCCGGCGCCTCCGAGGCTCCGGGGGGAACCGGGCACGGCTGGCTGCATCCCATTAGGGGAGCAGGGGGGCGTGCAGGGAGGGTCCCGAGATGGGGGTTTGGGGGGATGCTCACGGCCTTCTCCGTGGATTTTTAACTCGCTCCGGGCTCGATTTCCTTCTCGCCTCGGCTCTGCATGAGCTGCTTTGCCTGATTTTATTTTTCAGGGTCCCGCGCCTCAAACCCTCCCCCTGGGGGGAGATATTTTTTTGGACAGAAGCGGTCAGGGGAAGCTCCTCGCTTGCAAAACAGAAACTTTCCGCCCCCCACCCCAACCCTAAACGCGTTTTATAGAGGTGAGGCCAGAGTCTCTCCCTTTATCCCTTCTCCCTGCATTTCCCCCGAGCCCGAGCCATCCCTGCGGGTGGGGTTGGTCCCCAGCCCTTCGCAAAAAATCCCTTTAAAAAAAAATCCCTTGGGAAGTGTTAGGAGGAGGGAGGTGGCACGGGCTAGGGGCAGGTGAGCTGAGACCACCCCGCTCCGCTACCGCTGCTGCAACTCCGGGACCTACAGCGTGGGATCGCAGGAGGGGAATTTCCCTGAAGAGGTCACAAAATTGCTAAACCCTCGAGAAAATGAGCTTTTGCCCCCGTCCACGGGTAGGGGAAGGTTTTTGCAGTCGTCACCTTTCAGCTGGTTGGAGGGCGAGGAGAGCTTGACGCCAAATCAAATTAGCAGCATACAACAAAATGCAATGCAATGCAATAAAATAAAAGCGACGGTTGCAAGAAAAGATAAAATAAAATAAAAGCAATAAAATAAATCGGTCGCCCCAAAGCCTGCTCCGTGCCGGGGGCTGCTCCGACGGGGCGGGCAGGGGGTGACGGGGGGGGACCCTGCTCGTCGCCTCCCCCCTGCTGCCACAGCCCCGATTTGGGGGGAGGGCACCCGCTTTCAGATCCGCTTTGCTCAGCCTGCCCTTGCCTCTTCCTCCCGGTTCCGCAGCCCCGATCTGTCTATCCCCTTCCCGGCCGAGGGAGAACCGTGGTGGGGAGGGCAAAAACACACACACTCCCGAAATATATAAATAAATACAGAAATAAAGCGCAAATTCATAATTTTGTCCCCTTCCCTTCTCGTGATTCCCCTTTTATTTCCTTTTTTTTTTTTTTTTTCCTTTTTTCTTTTTTTTCTTTTTTTTTTTTTTCCATGATCGCTGGCCTTGACCGTCCTTTTCCCAGGCTGTAGCCGCAGATCCATCACCTCGCCCCCCACACACACCCGGCAGCCCCCAGCAGGGTTTCCAGTGACAGCCCGGCGTTAATAGGATCCCTTTGTTGGAGCAATTAGCCTCAGGATCGCCCCCCCCAGCCGCCCCATAAGGCTCTCGGGGGTTAATTCTGCCGGGGGAGCCGGGCTCCAGCATCCCTCCAAGCCAGGGGCTGTCAGGCTGCGCGTTGGGGGGGTTGCAATGGGGTGAGCCCTGCCCCTGAAAAGTCAAAACCCCTTTGACAAAAGTCCCCAAAATAAAAATAATAATAAGACTCAGGGAGATGGGGCGGGTACCAGCCTACCTCTCCCCTAAAAGTGAGCATTCAAAAGACACGACCCCCCCCCCCCACCACCACCGCACTATTATCCCCAGGCCCTGCTGTTATAATAGGTTTTGAGGAGGTTTTATGGGGCCGGGGCCGCCCCGCTGCCTCCGGGCCCCCTCTGCTCCATCCCCAACGATGCCCACCCGAGCAAGTGGCACCGGCGTGGGTTTCGCTGCCTTTTTTTGGGGCGGGGACAGGCAGAAAAAGCCCCCTCCTCCCCTTTTACCCCCCCCCCTCACACCCTTCTTTTAGACGACAATTGACTGCAAGCGGATTAAGTTACGTTTGCCGGGCTGGGGTTTTTACAGGGTACCAGAATAGTACAGGTAAAGCTGTACAAACAGCCGGGAGCTACGAATCGGAGGGTTATGGAGAGGACACGGCCCAGGGCAGAGCTCCCAAGATTTTTTTGCCTTGCTCTCTACCGAGGGAATGGGGTCGGGGAGGGAAAGGCACTGCCCCATATCCATCGCCCCCTCCCGGGGCACGCAGCCGGGACCAGCCCGGTGTGCGGGGAGCTGCTGAGATAAGGCCGGCTTAAACAAGGCCGGCTTAAACAAAGACGGGGAGAGAACGGAATAGTTCTTTTTTATCCTCTCTCTTCTTCTTGTTTTTATTTTTTTCCCCTTCCGTCAATCAGACAAGGAATTGTGATCTCTTCCCCCAACGCCACCCTCTCTCTAGCAGGATGAACGAACCACAAGCCAGTAATAAATAAATAAATAAATAAATAATAATAATAATAATAAAAATAAATAGTAATAATAATAATGTCCTACAGAAAAAAAGAGAGATATTAGGCTGACATTTCTGCTTCTCTTCTTTCAAGGCAGCTTGTCCCCCGTGAGCCTTCCCCTCTGCTTCGAAACCAGCCACATGCGTTTTTTTTTTTCTTATTTATTCTCTCTTTTTTTTTTTCTTTTTCAAATGCACATATGTGTACGTTTCCGTTCGCGTCTAATAATTCATTTATCTCCCTTTCGTGCAGATCGGGAGGAAGCAGACACACACAAACACGCACACAAAGAAGTGCCGAGCCATGCAAATCGAGCGAGAGCACAAATCAACTTCTGATTACATCGGCTCCGATTTTTCCTCCCTTCGTGCAACACAGCAGACACACACACTTTTTTTTTTTTTTTTTCAGCACTAATGATGCTATGTGATGAGGAGGGAGGAAGAAGGGGGGGGGGGGGGAAACCCTGCTCTGCCGAAGAACAGAAATTCGAAGAATTAAAATTGGGAGGAGAGAGAAACCGGGACTTTTCTTTCCCCTCCTCCCCCCCTCCTTTGAAGCTGAGAGGAGGGCTACTGCCCCGGGACACTGCAGGAGTTTAGGAAAAAAAAAAAAAAAAAAAAAAAAAATCTGAGAAAGATCAAAAACCGGCTCCGCAAGTCCCAGCGGCGACCTCTCCCCCCGCCGCATTCCCCAAAGTGCGCGGCGCAAACCCGGAGCGGAGCCGGGCTAGGCGGCGGGGGGGACCCGGGGGGGTCCCGGCTGGTGGCCCTGTCACCCCCGCTGCCTGTCCCCGTCCTGCTCCGGGACGGGAGGCAGAGCCCAGCTTCCTTCCCTCCCCGTTTCCCTGCTTCTTTTTCCCTCAGCGCAGCCCCGGCTTCAGGCTCAGCACGGTAAGTCCCTTTTTTCCCCCTTTTTTTATTTTTTATTTTTTTCCTCCGCCTGTCTTTTCTCAGAGGGGTGGCTGGAAAAAGGGTTCCAACTCTCTCTCTTTCACTCTTTTTATTTTCTTTTCCCACCTCTTTTTCTTTTTCCTTCCCCTGCTTCAAGCTCCACAGAGAGCATCCGCAGACACCACTCCCCCCGGCACGGCGCTGGGATCGGGCACGGCTTCCGAGAGGTTCCGGCAGATAAAAAACGATTAAAAAAATAAAAGAGATGGGGAAGGATAGGAAAAAAAAATAAAAGAGAGAGAGAGAGAATAAATACTTCAAATCCCACCCCCAAAAAAATCCGGTGAGGTTAAGGAAATCCGCATTACCAGCCAAAAAAAAAAAAAAAAAAAAAAAAAAAAAAAGAGGGGAAAAAAAGGGAAAGAAAAAAGAAAATGAGCTGTTGTATTTCCCCACCGCTGAGGCTTTAAGCAAATGATCTCCCTACAATAATCAGCCGGCGGCTCCCAGCGCCGGGGATGTGCGTCCCGGGGCGGGGAAGGGGCTCTCGCTTTGCTCGCCTCGGTTTTGCCTCCCAGGAGCGATTTAGGAAATAGATGTGAAGGTGAATTGAACCGGTTTCCACACAGCCCGTGGAAAAGGTGAGGCTGCCGTCGGGTTTAATGACTTTTGGGGTTCTTTTCTTCCCCCATAAACCCCAAACCCTGGGATTTATGATGAAGCAGAACAACCAAATCGACGTGAGAGGAGGCGGCGGAATTAACACCGGCTCCTTGCCGAGATGGAGGGACATATCCTGACCTTCCGGCACCCAAACCGGAGCGATTTGCTCCGGGAAGAGCCCGACTGCCGCTAGCTCAGAGCAGCCTTCGCACCCCCAACGCCCCCAAAGCAAACTTCCCATGTCCAGAGCCCCCCGGCCCTAACCCGCTCGCATTTAGTGTCCCAAGCTCCCAGATTCAAATTGGAGGAGGGGGACACACGTCTGCCCCGATTTTGCACTCCTTGTTGCTATAAAGGGGTCTCGTCCCTAATTCCTCTGGGGTGCTGTCCCCCAGAGGTGCCCCTATAGGCACCTTTCCGTCCTGGGGGCCGAGCGGAGCCCCCAGGGGAGCTGTGGGGAAGTAATTTCTCCTCGTTTTTTACCCCCCTGAAATTAAAACACCCCCTTCGGCTCCGTTAAAAATAATAATAATAAAATAAAATAAAAAACATCCCCGGGGAAAATGAATGAAGTGTTTTGCCCCAACCGGGAGCAAAGTGCCGGGGGGTGCCATGCCATGCCGTGCCCTGCCCTCTTCCTCACCAAACCCCTTTTGCTCCTCTCCCTCTCTCCCCAGGATGCCAGGACCCTCCGTGTCCCCCTCCACCCGCCCAGGTGGCCGGGGTGCCGAGCCCCAGCTCCGCACCTGCGGCCCATAAATAATGGGGAAAACAAGCAGGGCCGGCGGTTATTAATTAGCCGGTTTCATTAAAATCCACCCCCCAGAGCCTGCTGCCTGCGCACGGACACGCGAAGGTAAGAGGAGAGAGATGGATGCACACACACATTTTGTTTCCCTTGTTTTTAAAGGCGCTCGGTGACAGCCTGCGCGCATTTTTGGACAGCCCAGGTTGCCCCTGGGCAGGACAGTGGCAAATTTCCTACAAGGGGAGGATGGAGGAGAGAGATCTGAAGCCGGGAGAAAAGGGAAATTCAGCCTTTAGCTTTCGGGCACCCAAAAGCCATCTCCCCGGTGGGATTGGGGACAGGGAACCGGGTGGGTATTCGCGGAGATACGGGGTGCGGGCCCGGAGCAGAGCAATCCTCCTCCTCACCTCCTCCTGGAGCAGGGATAGGCATGATTTGGGCTGGCGAGGTATAAAACAAGGGAGATCTGGGGAAAGGAGACGCGGGGGAGCTCGCCCTAATTACACCCTATTAGAAGCTTATATATTTGTTGTGTGTTATATACCTTTGTTTAAATACATAGCGTTAAATATATAGCCTATAGGACGCACACACGGTACGGATCGCCCAAAATCGGGTCCCGGGTGGGGAGAATCGCGCGTGGGGACAGCGCGGAAAGGCGCACAACGCTTTGGGAATGGGGGGCTGCGTGGCTGCACCTCTTTTTTTTTTTTTTTTTTTTTTTTTATCCCCATAAAAAAAGGCCGAAATGGGGCACGGCAAGGCTCCTGCTACCTCCCTCCCCATACCGAGGTTAATATTGCAAGGGCAGGGCTGACAGCGCCGTGCCCCATATCGTGTCCCCCCAGCCCCAACCATCCTCACCCCACCAGCCAGGGGCAGCCCAGCTCCTTCTCGCTTCCTAAATTTCTCGTCCCTCCCGGGCAGGGGGTGTCTTTCCCCAAGGTCACCGGGCAAAGCCGCCCACCCCCCCCTTCCCGCACACTCCCAGCAATAAGAGGCGGGGAGGGGGGGCTCGGGTTGAGTTTCAGCCGGCGGCTGCTGCCCTTTGAGCCCAACTCCCCTCCTAATTCCCTCCACGTGGAGAAGGAGCAAAAGGAGGAGGCGAGGGGGTGAAAAATAAAAAAGAGAAGAGAGGGATGGGGAGGCAAGGAGAGGGGGGGGGGGGACGGGACACGGATGCACTGACCTGGGCAGATGCTTTTTATTTTGTCCTGCTCCGCTGGAGCTCTCAGCGCAGGAGTGCGGGAGGAGCGGAGCGGCGGCTGCTGGCATGGCGCAAGCTCCCACCCGGGGGGAAAACCTGGGGGAGCCGCATCCTCCAAACGCCCACCCTGCCCTCCTCCTCCTCCTCCTCCTCCTCCTCCTCAGGGCTGGGCTGAAGAGCAGAGCTCTTCCGGGTTGGGAAAGGGCAGAGAAAGAGGGAGAGAAATATGATGGGCTATTTCTCTGCACACCCAGCCCGGCTAAATCACAGGGGGCGGGCCGGGGAAAGGGGGGGGGCGAGTCTGGTCCTTGGGGCTCGCAGAGGTGTGAGCGTGATGAAACCCGTCCCGGCAGCGGCTGTCACTGCCGGGAGCCTGCAGAGCCTGGCGAGAGAGAGAAGGGGGAAAAAAATTAATTGTGCCTGTGATGGTGCAAATAGCATCGGAGCGAGCCCACGGCTGCACCGAGAGCTTTCGAGGAAAAGCGGTGACATTGGCAAGGGGGGGCTGAGCCTGCCCTGCTGCCCCCCCTCCCCTTCGTGAGGGAGTTATATAGAGTCATTATTATTATTATTATTAATTATTATTATTATAGGGGTACGCTATCCATGCAGAAAAAAATAAATCCCCACGCACCCCTTGCCACACCTGGAGGGTATCTTTCTCCCCACTGTCCCTCCGTCCTTCCAGGGCTGACCCTACCACCAAATTTCCCCCCTTCCCTCCCTGCTGCCTCTCTCCCCACGGAGAGCGACCCTGTACCACAAAGCTGGGGCATGTTTCCCCCCTCTCCCACCCCCCATTGCGAAAAGCAATCTCCCCTTCCCCCCCGAGCTGCTCTGGGGTCGGGGGAGAAACCCCCACGTCCCTGCATTAAGCCCCCCTCCCCCCCGGCCTTTCCCCATATTTCTGCCGGAGGGGTGCTGGACTTTTCCCTCTTTCTCTTATATGAGAGGCTGAAAAATCCCATTTTTTTTGCCCATTTCGCTTCAAAATAAATACCCTCACCACCTTCCTGCAGCCCTCCCCGGGAGCCCTGCCGTATGTTGGAGGAAAAGAGGGGAAAAAAAAAGTCGGATTTGCTCGCTGGAAAACTTGCCCGAGGTTTAGTGGCGCTGGTTTTTCCTACTGAAGGTCGGTGCCTTTTGCTCCCATGTCGTCCCCCCCCCCCCCCGGAGGGAGGGGTGTAGGCGAGGAGAGGCGGAGGAGCCCCCGAGGAGCAGCCTGGAGGGGCTGTCGTGGGGAAAAACGTGTGTCCGTGGGGGCCAGGCTGTTGTGGAGGGTGGGCAGAGCCTGCCCGGCATCCGAGAGAAAGTGGGGAGGGGGAGAAAGTGGGGTGAACTCTCCCCCTCTTATTTAACATCACCCCCCATAGCCACCGCTGGAGTGAAAGGTTCTCGAAACGGGATGAAAAATGATCACTTAGTGGGAAAAAAAAAATAAATATATAGATATAGATATATTCACACTCCGAGTCCGGGAAGGATTTTTTTTTTAATTTTCCTGCTGACGCTGGGAGTTTGCTATCTCCGCTTCTAGAGTGACTCTGTAAGGTGAAAGGTAACGCGATCGCCTCCCAATTCTATCTTTAGAAAACACATTCAATTAAGGTAATAACTTGGGGCTCATTAGGGCTGAGAAGGGAGCCCTCCCGCAGCCAAACGCCGCTGGAAGAGGCTCGGACACTCGACGGTAAGGGGAGGGCTAAGCCCCAAGCCCACGAGTGGGGTTTTGTTACGAAAAACCCTTCCCAAAGGAGTGTTTTGGAGCCACGATGCTGTGTTTGGCAGCGAAAGGAGTGGAGAAGCCGGGGCTAAATTCGTACGAATAAAGAAATAAATAAGTCGGGGGAAAAAAAAAAAAAAAAAGGGAAAGAAAGAAAGAAAAAAAAAGAAATAGGAATGCGGCTTAAATCATTCGGGGTGTGTGTTCCCCATCAGTGGGCAGGGAAAATCCCTGGGAAATCTGCTCGCCGCGATTTGTGCTCCCCCACATCGAGCTGCGAGAGGGGAGGCGATACCGGCGAGGAAGACGATGCTGCCGGCTCCTTCCCAAATCGCACCGAGATAAAAATAAAATAAAACAAAAATAAATAAATATAAGGAGGGAGGCAGCTGGATCTCGGAGTTCTGAGCACAGGGGGGGAACGAAAATTCAAGGATCCTCGTGGAGAAGACACATGGGAAGAGCAAGGAGATGGAGTCCCTGCGCTTTTGTCTCCTTATTTCTTATTTCCCTGGCTGGGGCTTGCTGGGAGGGGGGGGACCAAGGGGAGAAAGGGAATTTGGGCACAGGCGCAGGCGCGTCCACGCACATCTACACACATATATCCTCGTATATCCCCATATATATCCATATATCCCCATATATATCCATATATACCCATATATTCCCATATATATCCATATCCACGCATCCACGCACGCCCCCACCCATCCCCACTCATCCCCTCGCCATCACTCCCCGCCCCGGGCCGGTCATTCCCAGCTCGGAGGGCTGGCGATTCACAGGTTAAACATAACTAATGAGGCTTTAAACGGCACCCGGGGTTTATCGGAAATATCGCAGCCCTTCCCCGGTGCCTGCAGTTTAGCTTCCCGCTGAAGCGCCGGCTAGATGGCCAGAAGTCATTTAAATAACTAAATAGCCGCACATCTACGGTGTGGGCGTCGTGTTTGCCAAATAAAGGGGGATGCTGTGATTCCCCCAGCCTGTGTGGCTGAGCACACCTCTTGCTCGCCTCTTGGCACCCGTTTTTCCGGCCAGGCATGGAAATAAATACCTCCACACATACACACAATCGATTTCGGCTCCGCCTGAGCCCAGATTCGCAGCCGGACCCTCCGTAAAGACGGTCCCATACATACATTGTTGGTCCCCAGAAGAGCTCGGCCGGCTGCAGAAAGGAGCTTGGGGATAGTTTATTCGCTATAATTCAACCGCCGAGCCTGCTCCGGGGAGAAAACCCACCCTTCTGGGCCCCCACCCCGGAGAAAAGTTGCCCATATAATCAATAATGCCCCCCTCCAGGTGTGAAACCCCAGCCCCACGGAGGTTATTTTTTTAGTATCCTCGCCTCGATCCCCCTTGCCGAGGAAGGGGGGAGAAAGCCGCCACCGGCTCGATCTCCCCAAATCGGCCGGCTTGGCATTGATCCTGGGCTTTGTGTGCGCGGAGTATATTCGCTTGAAAACGATTTCCATTCAACGCAGCATCCTACAGCGGTGCGATCGACCCGGGGACTTGGTGCCAGCTCGGGGAGGGGGAGCGGGGCTGGAGGGGGGGGCTCGCAAATTAAAATAATTTCCGCCCCCCTCTCCCTCTTCATCGCCCCCGATCTGCCTTTATCCAAAGCGGAGGCTTGGAAATAAAGTCAACCCCAGAGCCCAACAAATAGCCACAACTGCAAATTCCCATCAATTACGGCCAAGGTGCAAAATATATTTATAAAAATATATAAAGCACGTGGAAGTGGGGAATTTTAATTAAATCTTACTGCGGCTCTAACAACATCGAAGTGATATTTCATTCGGAGCCCGCCTCTTGCTTGTGTTTTATAGCGTTTTCTTGCCTCTGACTTTATTTAAAATATTAGACGAGGTACAGAATTATAAATGACTCTTTCCTTATCTGTGCTGCTCACATATCCAGGATCAGAGGAGCTGATTAAGAAAGAAGTCAGAGGCAACGTTGGATTCATAATGATTCGGAATAATGAATCCTTATCTCTGCTTTCCAGATTATCACCCTTTCAGCTCCCAATGTTTTGTTACATGGGATAATTTATTGCATCTAATACATCACAATGAATCTGATGGCGGAAAGCGATGGGCAACGTTGGGGGAAAAAAAAAAAAAAACGGGGGTCCTTATTTTAGTTTAGTTTTATCCTGGGGGCAGCGAGACGGATTTTTTTTTTTTTTAATTGGGAAAATATAAGGTAGATCTGATAATAACAATAATAATAAAAAGAAGTTGGGGAGGGGGGGGACACGAGGCGCTTTAATTAGTGTGTCACTTTCAGGCTGAAATTAAGAAAATCGACCGGAGCTGCTTCTCTCGGCGGCTGCGAGATCCTAATTTTACATGATTTATTTTTTATTTAAGGGGGAGATAATGCATCATAAACATTGAATAAAGCACGGAGCCGGGTTAAGATAAAACATAATTTGCATCTTTTTTTTTTTTTTTTCTTATGTGTCTGTGTGTGTAAGGGAGGGCTGCCAATAATGTTCAATTTTCTCCCCGCCCCATTGCCAAATAAATACATGCATAGCAAAAAATCGATAAGATTTCTGCTAGGAGCCTCTCCCCTCTCTCTCCCCCTCTGTCTGCCTCCTTTGCCTCCTTTTTTTTTTTTTTTTTTTTAAGGCATTTCTCTTAAACTGGAGAAATTCCGCGGGTTGCTTTGTATGCAAATGAACGCTGCTCTGTGTTTCGGGCTGCAGGAATGGAAAAGGGGCATCCACCTGAAATTATTGGTATTGGTGTAGGCATGTGCCTGAAGAGGGGGAGATCTGCTGATATTTTGCTGGATTTGAACGCATTCTTTTGAATCCTTGAAGGGACCGCGCAGGCAGTGGCTGCCTCCTCACCTGCGCAAGGAAGGGATGCGAATCAAACCTTTCCTGCCGCCGTTATCCCTTTCTCTGCCCTTTTTGGGGTAAAGGGGATTCCCAAAGCAAGAGGAACTCATCCCCAAAGTTCAGCCTTGGTCCCAGTCAATACGGGCTCAAGGCACCCCAAAACCGTGCCGAAGGGCTGAGGGATGATTATCCCCGAAGCATCCCTGTCTTTTCATTTCTGGGGCAGCACCGGAGAGAAAATGGTGTCGAAATCCCAACTCGTGCTCGAGCTGCGCCTCGCTTTTGCTTTTATATATAATGTAGATATAATATAGATATTCCCGTATACCCGGCAATCCTGATGCTAAAATTTCCGGGCACAGGTGCTGCCAGCCCTTCTCTGCCTGGTTTAAGTTTCCCTGGCTCCCCCTCATCCCTTCTTGCCTCTCCCGGCACAGGGACAGTGTTTAATCATTAACCGGCTCTATTATAATTATTTTTTTTTTTCTTTCCAGGAAGCGGGAGACGCTTCTGAAACAGGGTTGCAAAACAACTTGTTTTCCCCTTTGCCTACAGGGGATGCTCCCGTCGAGGGGGACTTGGGTGGGGGCAGCTCCCCCCCGCCGGGGGGGCGCGGTGCAGATGCCCGCCTGCTTGCTGGAGGTTCCCGTTTCTCCACGCAAAATCCCACCCGAAAGGCAATCTCGGGTCCCCCACCATCCCTCCGTGCAATATTTGTCGAGGAATTTCGAGTATCGGTTATAACCCTGATTTTTGATCCCCCAATTTGAGGCGCAGATGGGTTGATAGGGATATGCGGATATATATATATATGTATCATGCCGGCTCGCCCTTAGATTAATTTATTGGACCACGTCCCACCCTCAGCTGAACATTCAATATTCCAGCATTATCTCCGCACTTAAACTCGCTTTCTCCATTGCTCTGCCAAGATAAATTTGCATAATATTTGCAGTTGTAATTAGCTGATGAACATCTCCCAGCCTTCCCCTTTGTTTTCCGGGCGTTTGGTCTTCAATTGATGCCACTTTTGATGTTTAATATTACAGTATCCCGACAGAGCATTTTATATCTTATCTGCGGCGCATGAAAGTCGCGCAGAAAGGGAGCGAGGAAAGTGGGGAGAAAAGGAGAGGGAGGACAAGGCGCTGAACGAGGCTGAACTAATCGGAGTTTCGAAAGGTTGCTTCAGATGCCTGGATCCGCAGTTACGGGGCAAAGGCGATAAATGTTGAATTAGAACCACTTAAAATAATATAGGGCTTGCTCAGGTGAGGCATGGCCAGCATCTCTGCAGCCCATGCGGGCACCCGGAGGCGGGGGGACGGGGGGTTTGGGGACCCCTTTGGTGACCAAAGGACTTCTAGGGACAGGAGCCACCAAGTTTATTTAATTTTATTTTATTAATTTTATTACGGGGGAGGAGGAGGATGCTTTTCTTCACCCGGCAATTGCAGTGGGATCAGCCCCCCCCCCCCCCCACGAAGCATCTCGAGTGAGCAGCCCCCTCCCGGTCCCCGTCCCACCCCCCCCTCCCTCTAGGGTCACCTCCGCTCACAGAGCCGGGACTAAAGGATGTTATCACGTCGGGAGGGTTATTAAACCGCTAATGAATGAGTGTCTGTGAGCCTCTGGACGGGCTGGAGAGACTGCGGGAGGGGGGCCGGGGGGGAGAGGAGGCAGAAAGGCTCGATCTTCATGCCAATCTCTGGAACAAATAGCTAACATTTAACGTTTACACCCTGCTTGGCGACGAACTGGCGCTCCACGGACCCCTGATCCAGGCTAAAATGTCCAGAAAGCCTTTGGAGAGAACAAGTTCCTGGCTATCAGGTTCTTCTGATCTCTCTCCTCCTTTCATAGGGCTTTGGTTTCAGACTGGACTTGTCCAATGTCTGCTTTACCGCTGCGCGCTCCTAAATGAGTGTCAAGGAGGCGAATATCAAATAGCAGCGAGGTCAAGGCGATTTGGTTAACCGTTGGCTGGGCTGGTGGCTTTAAACTTGGGGGGGAGGCTGGGGGAGGGAAGGAGAAGGGCAGAGGGGGGATAAACCCCAGGGAAAAGCAAGGGACTGGGTCTGGGGAGGGATGGGGAGCTTGGGCAGCCCCCCCAAAAAAGAGTCAGGGATGTGGGGAATGCACGGCCATAGGGTTGCCAGGCTGCGGGTGTCCTTTATTGGTGTCTGGTTCGGGGAGCATTTGGGACATTTGGGTGGCACCCATGTGTCGGTTCAACACCAGTCAGTGCATCCCAAATGAGTGGGTGCAGCTGTGGGTTTTTGAAACTCCTGGGGAAGATGTGGGGTGATTTTGGGGGTGCAGGGGATTCATGGAGGAGGAATGCAAAGATGTGTGCAAGGGGGGTGTGCACCTTTTGCACAAAAAGGTGCATTAGAGCAGGGCTGGGGGAGAGGGCTGGGTAACTGGGGGTGGGTTCATGGTCCTGGGGTGGGCTTGTGGTCCTGAGGTTGACACAGGGAACACGTTTTTGGAGGGAGAGGACTGAGGGAGACACCATGGGTTTCTGTGCATAAGCAGGAAAAGGGTCTGTATGGAGATGTTTGGTGGGAGTACATCAGGATGGGGGCAGAGGAAGACCCTTTGCGTGTAGGGGATGTACAGGTATGGTTGGGAAGCAGAGAATGCTCCCTAGAGCCAAAACCTGAGCTGTGCATGGGATGCAGGATGATCTGGACATGGGACACATGAGGACAGGCACCCACACATGGCAGGGAGGCGATGGGTGCCTGCAGTAGGATGAATTTTGCTTTTGCTGTGATGATCGTCTATTAAAAAAAAAAAAAAAAAAAAAAAGAGAGAGAGAATTTCCTGGAAGAGAAAGTTTTCTATTACTGGGGTGGCCAATGAACAGAACAAACACCGAGGCCTTTTCCAGGCACAGAGATGAGCCCAGAGAAGCCCTCCCCTCACAGCAATCCCATTTCGTTCCCGCGGTTAGCAGAAAACTCGCTCGGGTCCCAGGTAATGTAAAGCTCGTCGGCTGAGTCAAGGCAAACAATTGCCATAGGAAATGTGTGCACAGCCACACACGGCTGAGCAGCACCAGGGGTTGTAACTACCAGGGAGGCTGCAATATCTACAACCCCAAGGTGGTTCAGCCTGGGTCTGCTTCCCATGCCCTTGACCTACAAGTTGCAGGAGTGCGAAAATGAGGTGAGAAATTTGAGTGATGCCAATGAGACCTTCGGTCGAAAGCCATCCTTGCCACATCACCCAGCTTTTGTATTTAGGGTGTGTAATAAGGGAGCTGTTTCTCCTTATTTTTATTTCTTATTTTTATTTTTTATTCTGAAGGTTTTAATTTGCTCAGCACGGGGCTGAGCACTTTATGGGCATCGGTGCAGACACGCATCCCTATGGAGAGGTGCCACCCGTGTGTGCTTGGCCACGAACCTATAGGTCCCTGGGAAGGCAGGGTGAGCTTGTGCATGAGTGTGAACACCCAAGCCGTACACACAAGACACAGCAATATACATATTCCATACGAGGATCAGAGCCATGCATACATCCACATACGTACAGCCACTAAGGGCGCGTTTCCGGAGACATTCTCAAATAGAGCAGTGTAATTTCTCCGCTGATTTTGATTGACATGCTGTCCCTGGGATCATGTGTTAATCCCTTCTTCACTCAAGCCTTTTCATAACTCATTTCTCTCTGCTAGATGGAGACTCTGATGGTTACCGAGGCAACGATGATAGCACTAAGCCATTTCCCTCTCTGCACGGAGACCATTATTCCGCATGCATAGGCCATTTGCAACAAAGGTCGCCACAAAGTCATCCACAACACAGCACACGTTTATTAAACTTTTATTCTTTTTTTTTTTTTCCCTCCCCCTAACAGAGAAACTAGCTGGCACGTGTGCAATCGCTCTTTTTTTTTTTTTTTTTTTTTGAGATCTTTGTAATATAGGTAATAATAACTGTAGCAGATATTATTGTACCCAAACTGTATATCATACAAATCAGGGGCTTAGAGTTCCTGGTCCAGAGAGATCATGCTTAGATGGCGAGGTTTTGCACCAATGATTCCTATTTGCCTTTTGTTCTCCTATCAAATAGTAACTTTAATAGCAGCTGGAGGAAAAAAACAGCCAACAGCAGCAAGATGAGAGCGGAGAGGTGAATACCTGGATGTAAAACTCACATGGAGATTCACCCTACAAAACCTCCCAAACACAATTAGCATCCAGCAATGACCACTCCCTGCCCAGGTGTTTTTTTTTTTAAAGTTAAATTTCTGCCTGGTTCCTTACCTGGGCTTTGTGGCTTTGGGTATAAGTTGTATGGTGTCCTTCTTGTGGTGTTAAGGGATGGCTTAAGGGTGTAAATTCAGCTCTGGCCGTAAGAGGACAAGATGCTGATGGAAAGCACCCCCGCTAACCTCAGGGGCTGCCAGCACCAACGAGCCCTTTCCCAGCTGAGGCCATGCTGGTGGATTTTATTTCAGCCCGATCCTTTGCCTCCAGAGACCAAATGTGATTCTTCACTTCGGGATGGCTTTTAGCGAGCAGCCCCTTTCCCACTGGGACTGTGTCCTGGTTTCAGACTGGCACAGGGAGATGTACAACTGTGGGGAGCAGCCCTGTGGAGGAGACCATGGCCACCCCACTGCCTTGAGCCAGCACAGGTCCCCAGCTCTTCCTTGGGGTGAGGTGGTGTTGGATAACCGGTGTCATTTCACCGCATTTATTTCTGTTTTCAAAGAGAGAAATATCCCCGGGCTCAAGTTCAGCAAATGGAAGGAAAAAGAGGTAAAGCATCTTTAGTCTTTGTAGGTGTACCATTGACCCCAAAATCTACAAATCTCCACATTTGGTGCCTGCTGGCCACCAATCCCTTGAAAAGACAACATTTACTGACCTTTTCCAACCCTGTTTGCAGGCAGCTCAGTGTCTCCAGAGCCACACGTTTCCAACCTTGTAGTGACAAAAAAAAAGCTCTGTGCCCCTGCAAGGGGGCTCGGAGCTGTGGCGCCGAGGGCTGGGCGCCTGCTCCGACGGTTCTGAAGCATCAGGGCCACTGCTGATGTGAAAGAGGAGGAGAAGATGGCCCATGGCGATAAGCTCACGGGAAAAATCTAAGGTGCCTCCTACTCGTCTCTGTCCAGACAGCTCCAGCACCAGTCCGGGATCTTATCTCTCTGTACTGCTGCACCCCTTTGGCCTCCCTCCTACAGTGTCCTGCTCAGCTTCATGCAAAACACACTCCTAATTGCACTGACCTGGCCCAAAGCTCTGATCCCATCTTCCTTCTCCGGCTCCTGTCACTGGTTTCACTGGTTTTATCAGCTATTTCATTTAATTTTTGCTGCCACTGCTTCAAAGCTATATGCAGAGGTTGGCTCAGCCCCAGATCCTCCAAGGTTTCTCCTCTTATTTTTGGATTATTTTATGAATTAAAAAACAATGAAATGAAATGAAATGAAATGAAATGAAATGAAATGAATAAAATAAAATAAATAAATTAAAATATAAAATGACAGCCTTGGAGCATTCTGCACCTTCTTTTGGATGCATGGAGCCACCAAAGTGACCAGGACAGCCACTTTTCCACATGTATTCAACCTCTGCCAGTGCCTAAAGCCCTGAGCATGGAGATCCACCTAGAGGGAAACATCTCCTGAGAAAAAACCATTACTTTGAGACAACTGCAGTTTCCAAACCAGGCCAGGTGCCTGTTTACAAAAAGTTCCCAATTTGCAAAATATTCAGAAAAAAAAATGGATTTGGGGTTAGACCTCCCGATTTGTCATTTATCTGAAGAATTGCTTTCAACCACTGCAGAGGACAAAACATTATTGGTCCAGCTGACACATGGCAGCATGGTTTATGCTGTAGGGCAGAGCAAATCCTCCTCTCCTGTGGTGATTTAATGGAGACATTTGGGGAAAGGAGTTGTCCTGGGTCTTGTGCCCAAGACCTGCTGTGTCCATGCTGTGGACTGCAGAGGATGCTGAGCAGGAGCCAGGCTTGGGGACATTGTGAAGGAGGGACCCAAAAGGGACAGATCCTGCTGACAAGTCCTTGCTGCCAGAAAGATGCCCCAGCTCATGGTGCTTCAATCCCAAACAACATCTGGCCTTGCAAAATAAAAGCTCATTTCCTTCTCACCACCCCCTGCACTACCCAGCTTCCTGATGCTGCCCTAGTGCAGCTCCTTCCATGGAAATTCTCCATCCTGCCTGGTCTGATATTAAAGAAAAAAAAAAGTGGGAATTAGATATTTCTTATGATTTCCACTCACACTGAGCTCTCTCAGCTCACACAGGAATGCCTGAAATGAGGAAGCAAGCAGGGATATTTGCTTGCGATGCAGCTCTGGGATGGAGCTGGGACTTTTGAGCGAAGCGTGGCAGGTATTTCCGAGCCCCCTGCACTAATTGATGGGCTCTCTATATATCATGCCAGATAAAGGGCTCTTGTGCAGTAAATGCTGATGTTTAGAACATCCTGATAGTGTTTTGTTAACAAGAAGATAACGGGAGAGCAAGATACGTTTGTTTAGCTGCCTATAGATAAACCCAATAGGGTCTTTGTTAAGTTTTCATGACTGATGGCAGGTACTAAATGCGATAAATAATACACCAGATCCTGATTGGAGCTACTGTAGTGCAAATTATAACCCACAGCGCTGACCTGCAAGGGGGGACAGAGGGGTCGAGGGCTACAGAAGCGAAGACCTGGGGTTGTTTTTGGTGGTGGCTCCTTGTTTCTGAAGCAATGGTGGCCTGGTGTGGCTGTCTACCATCGCTGCAAAGTGGCAGCCACCAGAAAAGTGAGGGAGGGAAAAATTCATCGGCAATAAGATGCCTGGGGAAGGAGAGAGGCAGAGAAGCTGTAAGCATCAATAGGGAGAGGATGGTGGTGTACGTCTCCTGTCTAAAACTTGTGGAAACCTCTTCTCCAGGGCTTTCTACCAGCTCATCCAGGACGGGATGGCCAAGCCAAGGACAGGGTCTGCACCACGGAGGGGTGAGCAAGGCCATGCCACGCAAACCCGCCCTCGAGCATTGCCCTCCTTCTCCCCTCGCCCCAAGAGGAGCTGAGTCAAGGCAGCATCCACCTCCCTCCCTGGTTCTCCTTCCCCAGGGTGCTTATTAGCATTTTTCCCCAAACAAGCTGGTAATTGCAAGGCGGGTCGCAGCCAGCCCTCTTACAACAGTGGGACGTGTTGTTGAGCGGCGAGTCGGTCGCCCCCTCCCTGAGTCATGGCAAGGAGGAGAGGGGCATGGCTGGGGGGCTGCCCAGCTCTCCCCACTGGCTGACACCCAAGGGTGTCCCCACCATAACGCCAGCCTACGATGAGGCCAAGGCCGCTCTGAAGCCGACGACAAATTACCAGCAGGGGGAGAGGTGCTCGGCAGAGCCTCGCCAAAGCCTACAGTTGCAAAACCCAGCGGGGTTTGGAAGTGAGGCCGTGGAACAACAAAACTCCTTTCAGCTGTTGAAAGGGATTATAATTACGGTGCTATCTCCAGTGTGATCTTTCCCGAGAAGTCGGTAATTTGCTCTGATTTTTTTGTTTTATTCTTCCCGTCTCTTTTAGGAGAGGGCTGGAGGAGATTGCGGGAACTGCGCTGAGGCGATGCTGAAAGCCTCTGTGATGCCCCACTTGGCTCCTTCCTGGTGCGTCCCACCCAGCAAGGGCACAAGGAAGGCTCCAGCTCTGGCTCCCCTGCTAAAAAACCTCTCAGATGCGGGCTGTCTTGGCTGTTTTTCTGATGGAGATGAGATCATCTCAGCTTCACGCTGCGTCTTCCCTCCTGACAGTCGCGTGCTGGCTGCGTGCGTGCATGGACATGGAGTTCCTGCTGGAAAGGCAGTGCTGATGTGAGGCTCTGGTTGAGAAATGCACCTCGCAGATGACTGGCCTGGAAACAATGCAGGGAAAATGAAAGGGGGAATTAAGCAAATGCTTTATTTTGTATTTTTGTATTTTTTTTTTTACCCCTTTTTTAGTTTTTCTAATCATCAAAGCAAGGTCAGAATATACCTGTGCCCCTCTTCTGCCTGCCTCTGATTTTGCAAGGGCAGTTGTAGAATTTGGCAGTAGATAAACCTACTCCTGTCATTCATGAGCCTGGATTGTCAAATCTAGCTCCTTCCCAGCTGTGGGTTCTCCCCAAGTGGAAATATTAAAAGGGGAGGGAGAGCTTGTATCCAAGTCTGGGCTGGACACATGCTTAAATATGCAAAGCTTGAAAACATATGGATGGAGTAGAAACTCTGCCCATAACTGGTCAGGAGGATTTGCTTGGGTCTGGAGTTTCCCTTGTGAGAGCCTCTGCATTGTGGGGCTCACCCCATGCTCCTGAACAAGCACTCTGCCCCGGCATCAGAGCCGGCCAAGAGTGATGGAGAGATGCAAATGAAAAGCGAGTGGGTCTTCCTGAGAAATCTTTGAACACGCATCCAAAAAATGAATGTGTTTTCTTCTAATTAGGAGCGTTCGTTATATCTCATGGCGATCTACAAAACAAGCCACATGCCAGTTATTGTTGGTACAAGCACAACAATTCTGACTGTGGGAAAAAAATATTTCCAGGCATGTAGGACACAAAATGTACTAAAGGCATTTTAATGACACTTTAATTAATCTCTAGGCATATGTTAAACAGAGAATATCTAAAAAGGTGTGTATGTGTGTGGGGGGTAATAACGAAAGTTAGGACTCAAATCAAAAGATGCTTTAGTACCTGCAAAAGCTATTAAATATAATTATATTCATTTCAAATATCCCCACGCACAAAAATGGTAAACTGGAACGAAGGTTACTAGCAAATCTCAGTAAACCAAGGCTTAAATATATATATATATATAAATATATCAAAAGAATGTTGTGATTACCATATGAACAAAAACAAACCTGAATAAATTTAGAGTTAAGGTGAGACTTAAAAAAGAAATCCAAAGAACCTAGGTGTGGAAAATTACAGTGGAGGCAGCTGAACCACCTCAACTTGGAGATGCTGTGCAGTAACACTGGGGAAGAAAAAACAAACATGGGTTTAGAAACACCTTATCCTGACCTGGGACCACAGAAATGGAAATGCCTTTCTCAGATGTCTGTTGGCTGATAGAGTTTATCACAACCAGCTGGGAGACTCTCATTTCCAGTTTGCTCACCAGACCACAGTCCTGTCTACATATACGCCTATGACAAAGCAACCCGGGCTTCTGCAGAGTTGCTTCTTTTGGTTCATGAATAAATAACCTGATTTTATCCAAAATCACCAGGTCTTGTCCAATTCTTGCAAGGTTTTTGCTAAGAACACCTTGCGTTATGTCACAGTTGTGGTTGGGAGGAATGTCAGGCACCCTTGAGAGGACCCAACATCCTGCTATCTCCCCGTGTTTTTGGTTTGGAAGGACCTTACAGAAGGATCGTGCCCTCTGCATGTCTGTTGTATGGAGATCTTGGCAGCTGAGACCTGTTTTGAAGACAAAACCTCAAAGAAAACTGGTGTCCCCAGTGATAGGTTCATACAAAGGTGCATGGAAAAGCACCCAGAGAGGTACCCAAGGATAAACAAGACCCAGAGGTGTATTTTGCAACAGATGTCTCCAGTAAAGCCTGGATTTAAAACACAGCTGTTAGAAGGGACCTGAAGGTTAGAAAGCAGAACAAAGTTTTCCTTCTTGCATTGTCAAGTGACTCTTCTGGTCCTGGTGCAGGCGCTGCCCGTCTTGGCCTCAGATGGCTCCAGTACTGGCGGAGCTCTGCTTGGTGTTGAGTAGAGCTGGGGGCTTGGAAGTGCCTGTTCCCCACTTAGCTTTGTTCCTGATGTGCTCTGTGACCTGGCACAGATCACTTTGTCACCCTGATCAGTTTCACTGTCTGTAATGCCCGCATAAAACAAATCCAAACTAGTTCTCAGCAACTGATCGACTCTAGTTGGGGCCCCTGTTTCTCTGAGCACATCTGATGGGATCTACTACAGCTTTCAAGTCCTTCAGCCATTAAACTAATACCCATGTTGAATGGTTATTTGTTTTTATTACCCTCAACCAGTGACTGTTGAGACCATCCACCCACCCGCCTTGCCCAAATGCATCCATGTGTGGGCATGGCATGGTGGCACAAGTTGTGCTGCCATGACAAAATTTAGCTAGCTGTTTCAGAAAGCCCCCCTATGTCCTAAATTCCTACAAGAAGTGGTCAATTATATCCCCCGGCTGATGAGCATGTTGCCAGCAGGGAAGAGACAGGTTGCTATCTGCCAGGGTCTGATCCGCAGCAGCTCCTGGATGCTGGAGATGTGGAAGTTGTACCAGCAGCCGATGACAAGAGCACTGGTCTTGCAGGGAGAGGGAATGTGCGGTGTCAGGTGAGGAAAAGCAAGGCACCCACTGGAAGGAGAACAACTCTTCTGATTGAGATAAGGATAACTCAAAATGGAGACAAACAGCTAAATTACTGCTAAATTAGAGTACCTTGGGGAAGGCGATGCCAAGGGTATGCTCATCTCTGAAATTATTTTGCAATGGGTGCATCCAAGGCTGGTTTCATACCAGAAGTCCAAGTAATACTATTTGGTAAGTGTTAACTCTGTGACCAGCATATGTGATCCAGCAGCGAGAAGAAAAACAAAGACGTGATGGAGCTCTGCAGCCATTTAAGCATGGCTTTGGTAAACAAAGCTGGTATAATACTCACAGGAGCCTCAGGCACGGGCTAAGGCGCTGGCTCCTCCCTCCACCCACCTGCACACTGGATGACTTGTACAGAGCTTAGCCTAGTGGGAGCCCCAGCAATTAATCCGGTCCCCCCACATCTCTCCACCACCCTCCTTCCACAAGACCAAACCAACACGCTTGGCCGTGCTTGCAAACACTGCCGGGCCATCAACCAGGGCCAACTGAAAATTAGGAGGCAGGCGGGCATCCCGAGATCTGTAGCTAGTTAAAAGCCAGGGGAACTTTTTCCAGCGAGCTGGTAAAGAGCAGCTTTGCCAAGATGGGCACCTGGGTGTGGGAAGAATGCTGGCAGGGCGATGAACTCATTAAGGTGGAGCTCTGTCACCACCTCCCGAAGGAATCCGAGATGAGTCCATCGCGCCACTGCTGCCTTGTGCAACCGAGTGTAGGAAGGATCAGTCACTGGAGCTCTGCGCTCCCCTGCTCTACAAGCCGAAGTCAACGCCACCAGGAGAAATAAGAGCCCTTTCCATGTAAGCGAACTGATCTGGCTGATATCGAGTGACTCATTAACGGCTTACAAAACCTAAGTAGACCATGGCGTTGCTCTCTAGTACTGGGAACTTCTCAGCTCGAAAGGAGGATTTGATACCTGCCAAAAGCTCACCTCGGGCCCAACCATCATTAGTAACAGCAGATCTGCCCTTGGAGGTGTTTGCAAGACGTTACGAGCTGCACCTGTTTTAACTCTGGGGAACTGGTGTTTTCCAAAGATCCTGGGCATGGAGGTGAACTCGACCTGCACTGGTCAGTGACACTCCAAATCCTGCCATACAGGTGACGAGGGGTGAAGGTGGGATTGAGCAGTCCCTGTGTGGGAGGAATACATTTACTCACACCGTGTGCTTTCTCAGTAGCTCCTAACGTTTCACTCTCTGCGCTCCCCTGCACCTTTTTTTCCATCCAAGCTCCTAAAAGTGTGAAAATATCCCATGATGATCAGATTCATTTGAGACAAGGAATCCAATTTTCTGTATGGGATTCTTTCTTAGCAGAAGACATACTAAGAAAAATAGGTCTGTGGTATTAGTGGTGCATAAGAATCTGTGTTTACCCAGATGTGGAGGAAATACTTGAACTGCTAGAAAGGTCACTGCCATGTACAGAGAGAATGGCTGAAATTTTGCCATCATCAAAAAGGAGTGTGTAGGAACAACTCATTTCTCCTGCTTGGTTGCTATCACAATACTAAAGAATGAAAAGGCACCACAAGATCCTGTGCTCTGGTTTCATCATATAGCCACAGTACCTGGTGTGCTGGTGGACAAACACGTGGATTTCAGATTTAATCCTTTTAAAACATATTTGCTTTAGCAACTGCTGGTCTAGAGGCTACACAGAAGGGAAAATCTTGTCACCAGCTGCCTTCAGTCTGCTGCTGCTGAGTGCATTTCTGTTGTCTATGGCCCAGATGCACACTTGTTTGAAAGGAGAGGTATATACACTGTCTTCGTGATAGCCAAAGAGTCATCTTAATACCATCTGAACTGGGCAAAAACAGTCCTTCTTTCTGGACCCCATAGGTCATGTGGCCAAATATTACAGAGCACAGAAACACGAGGTGCAGAGAAGCAAAGGGAGCAGGATCCTCTTCCAAAACTTGTGGTAGGCAGGAGACATGTTTCCCAAGTCTAAGGAACACAAAACTTTTGCAAAATGGACCCTTGTGGTCCAAGTAAATAGAGTCTGAAACCAGGTTAAGCTGGTGGGCTGTGATAGTTGCTTGAGCTCATGGCTTTGCCGTATTTGTTGTGAAACCTCCAGGTAGATTTAAACACCCCAGATGGGATACACAAGACACCTCAAGTTTAGGATCAATTACTCTGAAAATCCTTTCTCCACTGTAATCCGGCCATCAAGGCAGAGCATCTCCAAAGGGCTCTGTCTCTGCTCCAGCTCCAGACTTTGCATAGCCCGTGGTTAAATCCCCTAAAGAGCATCTCATGCGTTAGATAGCTACGGCACCTCTAGTGCCATCCTCAGCACAACATTGCTGAACATACTTAATTTGAGAAATTCTTTCATTGTCGGCCCAAAGCAACTCTGAAACCAAAGAAATGCAGCATTTAGCCAGTAGCAGTCATAAGGGTTGAAGGGACACGACACTGCAAACTCAGCCTTTTAGAAAGTGGGTGGCACTAAGAGTTGATGGCTGAGCTGGGTTATTAGATATTGAGGCAAAGGCCTGGATTTTGGGGTTGACTGAGCATCTGTCTTTGCAGAAAGTATTGAGAACAACAGCACCACTTCATTCTCAGCGTCTTAATACAAGCCAGCTCCTAGCACTAACTCAGGCATTTCACAGCCCACAAAGCCCAGAGAAGGCAGCTATTGTATTAATTATGAGAGGCAGATTTTGGTGTCCCCAAAGTAACTTTAACCACGAAGCAGTTTCTTAGATAAATCCCACCAGATAGCCTTGGAAGCAAAACAGAGCCAGGAGTAGCAAAATCAGGTCTTGATGTGAGCCCAGGAGGCCACAACTGAGCCAATGAGAAGGTTGGGTTCATGTTGGAAAATTTGTTGGAAAAGGGTCAACTACAATTTGCAAGGCCAAGGGACCTGTCTGGTTCAGCAGATGGCTTCCAGCACCCAATCTTTATGAAAATACAAGTGCAGAGAAAGGTTTAATTGAGGAGTGGGTTCAGGATCAGACCCTGTGCCAAGGGAGCTGCCGATAGCTCCGGTGGGGAGCGATGGGTGATTTAGCTTGTGGGAATGTCTGGGCTGTTCTGCCAGCTTCTCATCAGCCTGGGTCCAAGGCTGAAGCCAAGCTGCCAGAGCAAGAAACGTTATCCTGCTCCTGCAGGTGGAAACTGGGGCACGCACAGATCTGGTGCCCAAACTCAGCTACACCAGAGCTGAGCACTGGGGCCAAGTTTCCCGATAACAGGAGTGCATTTCTCCCTTTGTGCCATGGTTATCACGCGGGGAACGAAATCTCTGAGGAGAGGTATACACCTAACGTGACTATTCTTACAGCATAACTTGAATGCCAAATTTTAAACAACTACAGCAAATTGTGCCCAGTCCCTGATGGGTGGGGGGATCTACTTGGTCACAACTTGAGCCCTCCTGTGCTGAAGGACTGCATGCAGCTGGGCAGTGACAGCACCAGGGGCCCTGGAGACACCAGGGTGGCCAGTAGGTGACCCCCACCTTCACCCTGCTCATTAGTCCCACAGCAATAAGTGACAGGCATCAAAGCTCCTGTCATCATCAAAATCATGTTGGCTTAGGGAGGAATCGACAGGCAAGTTTGTAATTTATGAAACAAATTCCTGCTCATGACAGATGATTAAACCTGAACTTCCAGTCAATTTTTAAGTTTCTTTCTCCCTTGTTTAGGCAATAAAATCATCCAAGTCTTATTGCTTTTTTTTTTTTTTTTTTTTTTTTTTAATCTCTTGGAAGTCCTGATGGAAACACTGATGCTAAGAGCACATCAGTTCCCTGTGTATTCGCTAAAAATGGCTTTCTCCTTGTGCTTTTTAAAAACCACATGGAAAATCTTGTACCTAGTTTAGGTTTAGACGGCATTTGACTGCTCAGAAAACTGTTGGGCAGCTCACATCTGACCATTCCTGCTCGCATCAGCCAGGTAGGAGCCGTTTGCCAGCCATAAATCTCCCGTTACAGCATCCTCTGCCATCCAGGGATTAATAGCAGCTTTCTATTTTTTAGGTTAGAGCTGATCCGGGAGTCCCCAGAAGAAAGGGAGAGATTCCTAAATAGCGTGACTGACAAGACTGTGAAGAGGGAGTTTATTCAGAGCATTATCTAAATCATTCTCCGACGAAGGAAACTCATCTACTTTTGAGACTTAAACTTCTAAAGCAAGCTGCTATGATCTAAAGAGATTGGCCATAAAACTATTTGTATTGAAAACTTAGCCAGCACGCCTTTAGTGAACTTCATTCATTAACATTCTTCCTGGCAAGGTTTCCATATCTCAGTGTTCATTTTATACTTTAATTTGGTTAGGAGGTCTTTGTTTAATCGTCCTATTGAAAGGAGAACAAAGAAGGTTTAGGTGATACAGTGAAGTAATACACTATATTTTATCTCTGGAAAGCCCAGACAAAGTTAGCAGGCTCTGATACCCTCTGATTCTTTTTATTTCTTTCTTTCTTCCAGGACATTTGGAATCACAAATCAGTCGTGGAGCATAAAGATCCTCACTGTACTGAGCTGCGGACACCTTCAGAAGAGAAACACCTTGTCAAGCAGAGAAATTATGCTCTGAGCATGACATACAGCCCCGAAGGTAGATTATCTCCAGAAAAGTGCATCTCCATTACGCCGGGGATGGATGCTCTGCATTTGTATCTCTGCCCTCCAATAAAATCAGTAGTCAAGATAGATTTTTCCATTTCTGAAGATATTTTTTTTTCTATTTCAGGGCTTTTTGCTCACCTTCTCGATATTAACACCATAGATTTTTTGAGGGGGGTGCAAAGCTCACTAACAGCTGGCGATTTTGCTCAAGACACTTTGCAGCGAGGAGCTGGCATTGCTGTTTTCTCCAGCACCCTGCTGGTGTAGGCTGCCTTACCGAAGACTTACATCTACAACAAGAGAGGATAATAAAAAAGTCTCGTTTCGTGACAGATGTGGCTGCTTCCCTATCCCCGAAGCCGGCGGTGGAGCGCGAGTGCAGAGCTCCTCAGCCTCTGTAAGCTGACACAGCTCCAACTGACTCCCAACTGACTCCAGATAAAAATCTGGCCCTAGAGTAAAGGCAGGATCCAACAAGCTTTTCTCACGGAATAGTTTTTGCACGGTTTTCTGGAGTATTCCCTACCAATACTTGCTGTACCGCTTGAATCCTCTCCGTACTGTGTGCATCAGTAAAGGGGAAGGCTGTATCTGCCTTCTCACCATGGCAGACAGCGAGTTGTCTTCTCACTGAAATCTCTGAATTCCTCACTTTCTACACTTTTAAGCAGCTCTGTCCATGACCTTGCTCTATCTGTGAAAATAGATGTTTTCCCAAGGCAGAGCTTGCATCCTCTTTGACAAAGTTGCCCTCCAAGGCAGGGAAAACACCCAGGTCCCTGATGCTCTTCCATGAAAATCAACGAGAAAAACAACCCTTAAACACCCCAAGTGCCCTCATTTCACGGAAGACGGCTGCAGTAGGCCAAAACCCCAGTCACACCCAGATTCAGAGGAATTAAAATGCCCAAGCATAAAACCAATGAGCAAAGGGAAGAGCCCTAATTCTGGCAGAGCTTGTATAAATGGAAACACAAGATGTGAAGTTATAACTGCAAACACAAAGCAAATTCCAAACACCTCAGTATTTTTTTTTCTGGGGAAGGAAGGTCCATACCCCACGGCTACTTGGTGGGTAGCTATTTTTGGAAGCCGATTATTCTTTTGTGCCCCCGATTCCTGGTCTACACCAGTGTAAGTGAAAGGGGAGTCAGGCTCTTCACGGCTGCTGACCGAGGCTGCTCCGAACCGATGACCCAGAGGTGAAAGGCCCCTTCTCCTGTTACTAATCCCATGAGCCACACAAGCTCCTGAAAATGATTCTTTGGTTTTATTACCACCGAGGTCGTTTATAAAATCATAAAACCTGGGGTAGGAAAGCAATCCGGCGGCAGCGGTGCACGAGCATTCACAGAAACCTCTGTCCTGTGGCTGAAACGACAAAAGTTCGTCCCTTCTTCCATGGCACCTTGAATAATTCAGTCAAATAAATGCGAGGGGTTGTGATTAGCTGAGCGGAGGAAATGGATGAAACAACTTACCAAAAGCTAGTTCTTTATTATTGCAACCAGAAACGACCAAAGACTGTATATTTTGTATGTCTGCACATTACACGTGGAGGAAAACAAGAAGCAGGTTTGAGACATTCAACAATTCGAGATAAAAAAAAAAATCGAACTCAAGAACTTTTCTTGACTGACGCACTGACTGGTAATTAGCAGGGACAGAATATAAATGAGGTGGCATTGAACAAAGAAGGTAACAGTGCACTTTTAATAAACCAATTTCATCCGTATCTCCCCTGATTTGCAATTTAACAGTTCTATCAGCAAAGCCTCATTTCCCTAACTAGACTGGAGCTTTTAAAAACATGACTAATTCATTGTCATTAATATCAGTTTGGATGCATTTAAAAAATAACCCTTAATATCTGTGCAACAGGTTAAAGGGCTGTACGCTCAAACCTCAGATGTTTCTCGCTGAACAGTTTGAAGTAGAAATATCCCCAAATTAAGCAATGAAATCCAAATGCTCCCTCTGAATTCAGAAACAAAAGATTTATTTTTTTTCTTCAAATTTATTCTTACGGTTTATTTAGCTCTGAGACCACTGCACTACAATATATAATACTGTTGTTTTCTTATTTTTTCCTCTGCAATTTTCCCCCTCATTAAAAATATAATACGCATTCACTTTGTTGGTCTTACCAAGGGGATACACAAAGCAGAAAAATGTATCTTCTGGCCTTAATGGCATCAGGCATCTCCTTCACCTAAACATGAACCTGACCATTTTGGAAAACTTGCTACCACTTGTTAAAAAAAGAAAAAAAAAAAAAAAAAAAAAAAGAAAAAAAAATCTGAGCTCCAGCTACAGATTAACACACTGGAGCTACCATTAAAAGTGCAGAGCCCCTGGCCTAAGCCCTCAATTCAGAAGGCATTTAAGCACATGTATAACTAAGTGTGGGAACAGTCTCCTTGAAGGCAATAGGATTACTCACTTCTTAAGCAGTTACCACATGTTTAAGTATCTGAATCGAGGCCTAATTATGGTGCTGGTTGACTTCTCGTGTGCGCACCACTGGGGCAGATCTCGCCAATCCCTTAAAGCCACAAGGACAAGCGTGTGTTACATGGGCTTTTAATAGCTGCTAGGTTTGTCTTCTCAGGCAAACAAAAATAAAAATCCTCATGCCCTAAAAAATAAAAAGGTACTTTATAAATATCAGGTATTTACATGTGTGAAACTCTTTTAATGTGAAGTGTTTTTACACACCCATGAAATGTACAAGCAATGAAACGGTACATCGACAAAGACTAAAAAACAAAACCAAAGTATAAAATATATTACAGGTCCACCAAAATAAATTCACACTGAAGAAAAAAATTGACACAATAGAAACTTTGTTTTTTAAAAAATAGAAGATATTTCACAAAAGCTTGAACATGTTTATTTTATGTTAGTACTAAAAATCAAGGGAAAAAGCTTCATATATTCTTGTCACAAAAATATTTACCAGCCACTTTTTATTTCCACATTATGATTATCTGGCTCAGCGGGAGTAGAGGCTGAACTGCATCCAGACTACAGAAATCATTCCAGAAGGTCTCCTCAGTTTACAACTTACTGCAATTTACATTTTCTTCTCCTCTCGTCACCTTACTGCAAAGGTTCCAGAGGAATTCAAAAGAAATTGAGAAGGAAATATAACAGGTATGTACAACATTCAACTTTGTTGCTGCCGAGCCACAGGAGTGGGAGCGGTACCATTAACTACTGAAGTCTTCATATCGCTCTGTGCAAAAACGTCCCTCGGTAGGTGAAAGACAGCATCAGAATGTACCAAAATCCAACCCCCTGGGCTCGTACAGCCTGAAAAATGCAACAGCCCCCAACGGACAAGAGATCCTTGCCCTTGATTCACTGCAGAGTCAAACCCAAAACACCCGGTGACGGAGGGTGAGAGGCGAGCACACCGCATCCCTCTGCGATGGAGCCAGGGCCGAAGTGCTGAAGCGACCACACGACTTCAATCCACAGCAAGGTCTTCAGTGTGCTCTGTGCTTCCTCTTCTTGTGTTTTTTATCTTTCTTTTTGTTGGCACACTTGGAGCAGAACCACTGGATCTCTTCTGGGGGTGCAGTCGTTATCCCGACGCAAGGCCTGTGGAGGACAGGGAAATGTGGTGTCATTGCAGAGAAGTAACGTTACTTTTATTTCTTACCCCAAGAAATTAAACATTTCAGTGGGATACAGGATCTGGCCTTCCTCCCCTTCCTCCCCCCAAATTAGCAGAGCAATTATATCATCACTGCATTGATTAATACAATCATCTAACAGAAATGTAAAATAAACTTGCTTTGAAACAAGAAAATATATCGAAAGGACACTCAGATAAGAAATCGTTTTAATAGAAAATATGACCGCACTTTCAGGAATAATAGGCTAGATTTAAAATAATTTTAAATGCTTCTTTAATACATCTGCAAAAAAAAAACCTTATGATTTTATGTAGCTGGTTAAAAAAAAGGCCTAAAAAGTGATTAATTCCTCGAACCCCTTATATGAGCTGACATTTATATTACTGTTCATACAATGCTTCATAACTTGAAATGTCTATCTGTATACACTGTGCTCATAATCCTGTACTTCTTTCAAAATTACCGGAATCAGCCATATTTCCTCATCGTTTCAAAAACAACTGTTATCACCGATTCCCATTAATTAAAGTAACACTCCTTTAGTTTAAAATCTGCTGCTTCAAATTCCAGAGAAACAGAGATAAAAGTATCTTCCAGATTATTAAATTGGGCACAGCAAAGCCATTCAAATATTCCCAGCCTCACGAACAAAAAAAAAAAAAAAAAAGAAAAAAAAAGGGGGGGTTAATAATATAGCCACAATCTGCGGGGAACGGCAGAACAGGATGGATGAGAACAACTTACCAGTGATACCAATCATCGCAGTCATCACAACCTATCATTGGACTGCCATCATCTGGCTTGTTACAGCCAGGACAGATCCAGATCTGGTTACCCCATTCGTCTCGGATCTGGTGCAAAGAAAAAAGGAAAGTTAGCTGGTTTGCAGGGCAAGCAGGCAGCAAAATCAATATTTAAATAATAATTAAACAACAAAAAAATTGTTGCTTATCCAACAAAGCTTTTCAATGGTCACCTTTCTTATTTAGGACTTCTCTCACCCTAGGTGCTCAGCATTAGGTTTTAATTGATTTTTCCTATGCTGTACTTGAGGCAAAGGCATGCATTTTTCTGTATTGTCCCGTGAACCAGCAAAGCCAGTTGTGCCACCCGACCTACTCACAGCCACTCACACAGAGCAACCCACAGAGCAGCCGGGGCTCGGCCACACAATTCCTGCTCTGTCTATACACCACCACGACCAGAAGGCTGGCTTTTCACATTTCTACCCTCGTAATGGCGAGAACGAGCTACAGCAGGCTCCTGCAGAAGATAACAGTCTTATGCGCATGTAAAATATCCAGTGCAATGTGGATATGTTGCTTTATTACTTATTAGCCAAAGTCTTCAACTCGACTAGCTGATAAGATCAGGATATAAAAAAAAAAGTTGTTACTGAGTAACTTTCCATTCCCCTTATGACATTTATGTCACAGCACAATTTACTAAAGGGTAAATGAAACAAGAGAGGCAGATCATTTACAGTATTAAGCAGCTGCTTGCCGGGTTTATCATATTCAGAGTTTCATGATGTTTTTTAATGTTTATGCCCTGCCAGAGCCATATTTGTATTTTTAAATTTCAAGTGCTTTCTTTAACAGTTCTTTGGTAACAACATACGTGAAAAATGTCACAAAGTCCATCCAAAGAAGTGTAAATTCCCAATATAGAATACAGAATGCCTGGGGTATTACCCTGATTTCATCATTCCTTTATGGAGATTTGCACATTATAACCCAATCTCAAAAATATGAACTGTTTTGTTCTCAGCTTTTGTGCATTAGTGCAGTTACACGTATCTAAGACAATAACTTTCTGCTATCTGTACAGCTTACGAATGCGATATTAAAAAGCAGCAGATGAAAATCCCCAAATGTTCTTAGGGGAAAAAAGAAAACACAACATAAAGCTACTACACGGTGGTCTGTACATCTTACACCCCTGCCAGAAAAATCAATAGGAATATACCAAAGCTGCAACCAACACACCACTCTCGACTGACTCCTCTTAAAGCCCTGCACTTCTGTGTGATCTAAAACTGGAAAAAACAAAGCCCAGGAATATTAAGCAGGGACCAAACCCTTCCCAACCGCAACGTGCAGCATCACACGATGAACTGGCTTTTGAAGCTCGCTGATTGTAAGGCTCAGTCCTACCGCCACGCTCCCACCTGTGGGCACTGCCACTTGGCACGTGCCCCATCTGGGCACTGCCAGGTTTGGGCACCAGTGGTGACACCTATAGGGAATGCTGCCTGACACTGCCCCATCAGGAGACAGACACCCCAAATTGTCCAAACTTAAGTTTTCAGGGGGATGCTTTTTGGCAGAATGCTCGTCTCGGTATTTTAGAAGATCACGGGCTGGAGGGGGGCAAGGTGGTCCACCAAAACCTCTTTGTGTTTGTTAAGAACTTGGGCTGCTGAATGAGGATGTCAAAATGTCTCCTAACTTCGTGTTCCTTGACGAGCCAAGGGTCGTGGAAGGAGGGACAGTGTGTGACTGCCCAATGCTATTTTAGTACAAACCATTTCGAGTTAACGATCAGAACACACTTACTGAGATACTATCCCGCAGGGAGATCCCACATAATAACTTTTGTTTTCCAAGTATAACATCATCCTTTGTCCTTCCGTGCAGAAGGGAGTCGTGTACCCCTGTCACACTGGCTCCAATCTTATCTCCCCGAGAGCTTTCCCATGCGCCCTTGGGAACGCCATTTCATCATTCTGTGTCCTGGATTCCCTTCATACAAGGGGCTAATAATTATTAATTATTCCCTTCTTCTCCAACCTCTTTGTCAGCTTTTTGACTTGGAAACTTCTCACATCGGGAGTCTCTCTGCCTGCATACCTACTTGGATCCTACTGCAGTAAAGCCCTGGTTTCAACTATAATGTTATAAAAGAAAAATAAAGATAACCTGGAGCCTACTGAGTACGGTTCTCTGAATTCTCCCTGAGGTGCTAAGTGTGTTACCACTGAAGTACTGGCCTTAGGAAAAGTTATAAGTTTTCCTTCTTTAAACTATCATCATCTCTAAATTATTTGCCTTTAATACTGCGGAAAATTTGCTGTAGTGCAGTATTTTGAAAATGCTTCTCTCCTAGGGTGTTTTTCAAAGCTTCTGGACACTACTGTAATGTGTAAGAGTGACACCACATTTATGCTGTGATGGAGAAGGTGAGGATACATATCCTTCACCCTGAAGATATGCACAGCTTATGTGAGGTAGTCGAGTACTGTAACCAACTCTGGAGTGAAATGTAGCAGCTGTTTAAATAGAGACCAGTAACATGATACAACAGTTAAGCAAGGAAGAGCACCTTCTCCGTTAGAACCAGCAGGGTAGATTTACACTAGGAATCTTTATAAAAACAGGAATTAAAAAAAAATCATGTGCATGTTACAATTAAAGTAAACTCTGTAACAAAAGCAAGTTTCAGGTGCTTTAAATGGTGAGATTTTTAAACTGGCACCCGCTATAGATAAGCAAGGTGTCACCATCCAAGCTGGAACTCAGCCAGGACGGGGAGGATAACAACACTGCTGCTACTGTTGGTGGTATGTGCTGCTCCTCAGTGATCAAAAACGGTAGGGCTTCCGTCTTACACTGCATCTAGAGCAGAAATTTGCTGTAGCAAAACAATTGCAGTCCTGCCCAAAGGTGTGTCCACACTCTTTTAGAGAATGTAGTTCCTGTGTTGTGTTGTACGGGAGACTTTTCTAAAGGAATGAAGAAGTCTTAACGCTGCCAGAGAGACCAAGTTCAGAGCAAATGTCAAACAGACTGAGGAGCTAGCTACAGACTTCGAGAAGCACAAACATTTACAATTTCTCTATGTTGAGGAAACCAGAGTAGTGTACTCTATGCACCTCAAATGATGGCTAAGTCACATTCTTGATGTTGTGTGAGGGCTTTGTACTTTACCCGACTGACAGCAAAATCTATGGCGAGTTTGACATTTGAGGTTTCAATTCAGTGCTTATGAAAGCATCTATAAAAAAAATCTCCATCTCCAAAACTTTATGCTCTAGCTCAGTTAGGTGAGGATAAATGGGATATAACTGGACTTGTTAGAAGAAATTTAAGTGTTGGGCTGGAAACATGGGAAAATACCAACCTAAGTAGTAGTGTTTTAATGATTAACCTTTCAAAACAAGTGCACGGAAGCAAGAGGCAGATAAGAGTTGCTTAGTGGAGAGCAACATCGCAAGTCCGGCACCCTCAGTTTGAGATGAGTCACCACGAAGCTCAGCAATTGAGAAGATGAATGTGCTGGGACAACACATGGCAGCACGCGTTACCTACCACGTAAGTACTGACAGTCTCGGTCACCACGCTCCTGACAGGCGCTTTGGAGCCTCCGGCCGCAGAGACGGCTGGAGATGGAGGTGGAAGCACGACTGGCGAGACCGTAGGCTGCGGAGGAGGAGGAGCAGGAGCTGGAGGAGGGGTGACATGGACAGGAGCTGGCACCGGTGATGGCACAGGTGGAGGTGTTTTGGGCCGGCTCGCAGGAGTAGCAGGTTTGGCCTCCGGGGCTGGCACCACTTTGCTGATGACTCTGAAGGACCAAAAAATGAGAATCGTTAAGAGCTGATGGGAAAGAAAGCACCGCTCGATCACCGAGCAGATACAGAGAAAATATAGTGCAGCTGATTCACATCACCTTTAAGTCAGCACTGAGGCTGTTTCAACCCAGCACAAGGGCTGCTCTCATTGCTACACCCATCCATTCACAGACCCTGACGAGCGGACAGGATAAAGTACAGAGCTATTACAAAGTGAATGTCGGGACAGCCTGAACCACTCCTTAGCTCGCTGTCATATAAATATTCTCTGTGGCTTCACTAAACCTTGTTTCGTTAAGTTTTATTACATTAGCTCAATTTGTGGGAAATATTAGAAAGGAAAGTTAATCAGCTGTGAACAGCACTGATTTTAATCTTCAAACTGCGAGACGATATCATCCTCTTAAGACTCTACATTAGGGGGTTCTGCAAATATTTGCTAGTTTGGTATTTCTTTCCTCAAATGTTTATGAAATCAGCAGTAGATCTAGTCAGGACAAATAAATGACGCACACTATATACTCAGCAGTTAAAATATTGCTACTTACTCGAGTAGCTGAAGTAGACAGGATGTAGCTCTAGTAAATAGACAGTATAGAATAATCTTGCCCAGGAAGGGGGATATATGGGGGACCCAGTATTTATTAACGAATGTTGAGACATGGTGTTATTGATGTGCCTGCATTTTAACAGACAAGGCCCTTACAATACGACTCGAGACTGGAAACACGAGAAGAAGGAAAAGGGCTTTTTGTAAAACAAAACAGAAAAACCCCAAACAAAACACAGGCTAGGACTATTTGTTTTTACCACATTTTGGTAAATCATTTAACTTATTTATATATGAATGGTAACTGTGGGAGTGCAGTTCATTTGTGAAGGGACTGGAGGAAGAAGGAAAATTAAAGAAAGGTTAGACATTCCAGGAAGGAGGACATCTTAAGAAAGGAAAAAAAAAGGCAGACATTGGTAGGAAAACCATGAAGATCGAGTTGGAACAACTCCTGAGAACGAGGGGAGGAAAGCCCAGCTCCACTGTCAGTGGGAACTTTATGTGCAGCTGAAGAGTTTTCTGCAGCTCCTTTATGATATTCAAAAGGCAGTATCGATAGCATCGGAGACCTCATCTGCAATTCAAGTCAATAATCCAAGCCATCATTAGAGAACAAGCTGGAACTACATGATATTTAAAGCTCAGCTGAGATAATCATGTTTTTCTCCCTAGATATGCCACTTGCCCTACTAAATCAGAACTATGGCAAGTACGAGGAAAAAAGAGTGAAAGGAAACAGAGCAATGGGTTTGTGTTTATTGACTAGTCTGCCACATCACATCCAGGGAACCATAACACCGACCTTCTGAGACCCCATGTAAGTGACTACCGGAGGAAAACCAAAACCAAGGAAGTTTAGAAACTTAGAGTGGAGCAGAATCTAAAAGCTGATGGATGGTCTTCCTGGCCATCCCCTGCACTAAAGGCTTTCACACTGCTTGAAAGTCATCTAGCGATTACTTCAGGGGCCTGATTTCGGGGCTCAGGCTCCCCAAATGTGTCTGAAAGGTTCCTGACTGTGTGTCAAACCAGAGCACTCTTAACTCCCTGCCTGCAACATGCAGAAGGAAGGAGGTCCTGCTATCACGTTGTCCTGGGAGCAACCTAGACGTCTACTCCTGCCCCTAGTTAGGGGGCTACCTTTGAAAAAACACTGTTATCTCCGACCAAGCAAGCTTTCTCATTGTCTCTTCAATGTCTGCGATGCATTTCTGGTTCAATGAAAACCTTAGCACATGGCTCACTTGGGCTCTTTCAGGCTGGCCACACACCATCTCTGATGCTGCTTTTGTGCCTTCTTCCTTCCACTGTTCCCAAAGCTGAACGCTCAAGACCCTGGGTAGTGGCACTACTCCCATGGCTTGTACAGTCACCCCTTTGACTTAAAAGCCTCCTCTTCATAAAAATAAAATAAAATTTGGCAATAATAAAACTGTGGAGAGGAACAGAGAACAAAATATTTGGCTCAGCAGAAGTCATTTGTAGGGTTTCAAACATCATTATTCCTGCTTTCGCTGCGCCCACTTCTACCCCCCTCCAAGTAAACAAAGTCCTGCCATGAGTTCTTCAGAGAGTCAACCCTTCCCTGGTCTGTACTAGGAAAAGTATTAGCTAATAGGACTTTAAACACAACTTTGCACACAATGTAAACAGTTTAAAAGAAGTATTAGCTAATACAATTTGAATAAGAGTGACCATGCCCAGCGAATGTATTAAATTAAATTATAGTTTCCTGGCCAAGATAAAGCCAGGTTCTCCTCCTGAACAGGGTCTTCAAAAGCCATTCTACTCATAAGTGCAGAAACTGTAGGGAACATCACGAATAAAATCTTCCAAAACTACAAATATTCATTAGCGGGTGACACATCCCCATTGATTGGCTGGTTTGCTTCAAGTGTGCAATTAAGACACGTTCAATATATAGGGCAGCTTGTTTATCTTGATTTTTAGAGCTCAGTTATCAAAACGGGAGATCGGCATTTTGGAGCACGCTTGGGCCTACCACTCCCTTGGGCTAATAAAGTTCTGAGACTTTAGACTCCAGAGTGGAGAAATGAATGGCTTCGTGCTACACCATTAGAGGCGATGGAGTAATCTCCGAGAGGGTGGTTGGGCCTGTCCTCCTTCCTGAAAAAGGGGCTGCACACATGGCAATATGGAGGTGGGGAGAAATCAAAGGGAAATAGCAGTCCCACGACTAATAATTAATGTTACTTCAGACTTGGAGAGAAACCTGATATCAAAACAGTATGTAAATGATGGCAAGATTTACGAGATCTATTTTATAGACAAGAAAAGTGAGGCACGGAGCACGCTGCAAGTAGGCGGTACTCGCTGTAGCAAAGCTTCGATCCTCCTGCTACTGAGGTCCATGCTAGGTTTTAATCAGCACTTTTGGACATCACCATACCTGTATCGTTATATTCTATCCCAAATGAGTTTTTCCTATGCTTCCAAAATCAGGACCTGTAAGTCTGTAGGTACAACACTACATAAAGATGAAATTTCACCTCCTTTCCCCTCCTCCTCATCCATAAACTCAAAAACTGGAGCTGGATTAATACTTTTTGAAGTCATAAAACACAAATGGACGTCAGCCACCATCAACACGCTCAGAGTCCCAAGATGAGAATCACACTTCTCTCTGCAGGCTGCTCACCTGGTGATGTATCACATCTGTATTCTACACTGAAAGATAAAAATCAAAGCTGTTTTTGAATCAAAACAGTTCCCCCAGAATGAAGAGGTGTGAGAAAACCCTTGGAATAGATGTGGTAACAAGAGCCTCCGTATATCATAACTAAAGGCTACCACTCCCTTTTGAAAAAACAGAATTAATGTAAATGTTGTGCACCTGGTTGTGCCCAACCTAAATTCTCTTTGTATTTCTCCTTAAATGCTAACAGGAACTGTACTTCTTAAGAACCTCGGTGCTTTTCTAACTGAACACATGTATCCATAATATGTTTAAAATAAACCCTTCACAACATTAGAGTTAATGAAATCCCATTTTCATCACTACTCTGGAGCAATCACTGTTCACATAGACACATCCAAACCCAAACTGGATGAAAACGGCGTTGGCTCGCAAGCAAAGTGCAAATTCTCCCCAGCTCTTTAGCATCACAACAGGTCAGTCAGTTTATAATCGCCTCTAATTGGCATGAGCTAACACGCCACATCTGGAGCAAAAGGAGGCTCCAAGGTGTGAAATAGTTTGCTATCTTTGGAAGCAATTTATTTGATTTTATTCTGATCCTTATGGCTGAAAGCCCCGTTGACTGCTTCATATAAACATAAGGAAAAGACACGTGCACTGAAAGGAAATGGCTTTTCAAAAATAGGATAAGAACCACAGAGCTGAATGTCTGCTATGAGCGATGGGCTCCAAAAAATGCTGTGTCAGGACTGAGAAAGGTCTGGTCAAGAATTATGGGAATCTTTGTTTCTTGGAGGTCAAGCTCCTTAAAAATTGTTTCACGTAGGCTCTGCCTAAAAGAGGACAACACTTTAGAAGTCATAATGACCCATTTTTAAGCAAGAAGCATGAGCTAAAGGGTCTCTGTACATAGAAAAATGTCACCACCAACCATACTGACATAATTAAAGCTAGCACAACTGCCACTCATTATTATGGGTGACATTTCTTATCTATTAGTGTTGATATTCCCTTATTGATACAAGTTCCTCAATGCTAGAAAGAGAGGTGGTGCAACTATTTTAATTACTGAGAAATCTCACATTTGTAACTGAGATTGTTTCACCAGAAAAAAAAAAAATATTGAAATACTCTAAGACCTATGGGTAGAAGTGTCAAAAACACCCAGGGGAATTAGGAACATTTCCATATGGTTTAGATTCCTCACAGATTAGAGGTGATTTTGAAAATTTTATTCCAACCCTGGAGGAGAATCAGTGTAATTTAAGCTCTGTAATGTAAGCTAATTCCCATATTACTTTTAGAAAGGGAAATTTAGTTTTTATCTCTTGTGCCCTGCTGAATATTTTATTCTGTGCAAACAAGTCGTATTGGCAAACAGAGGCTCCACAAATATGCGCTATGACCAGCTTGCGTGTTTGCAGGGTGCCAAAATGCATCAAACCTTCAGCCAAGCCCCTAGCAATTTTGCAAGTGAAAAGACTTCAATACTTCACCTTGAAATAATAATAAAAACGTATTTTTGTGTGATTAATTGCTTTTAGGGTGATATTCTTCTCTACCAAAGAAAACAAGCAATGAACACGTGTTCCAAGACACCATCTCTTTCTGTTAACACTGCCTGGCCAAACACGGGTGGCACGAGGTCCTTGTAAGCACCTGGGGTTTTGATGGTGCACACAGAGCTCCTATAGCTCACTCACCATTTCATCACTATGGCAAAACCCCACAAACATCCCTTCCCGGACAAATGAGGCTAGCAATTTCACAGGCATCATGTCACCTAATCCCATTCACAAGTTTATTGAGCTTCGTCTTAAAACCGGTTAATCTTTTTGTCCCCACTATTACCCTGCTTCAGGATCGCACCATTCTGGTGGCACAGAAACCTCTTCTAATTTCCAGCCTCCATTCATAGCCAATTAATTCCCATTTGTTTTTGTGCCAGCATTGTTCTTTAGCTTAAATAGCTTTCTCCCTGCAAAATGTTTACTTGCCTGATGTATTTGTAGCCAGCAATCATATCCCCTCTTCACATGCTAGACTAAACACACAAAGTTGTTCTCCTCTCCTATCATAACAGAGACTCCTCTCTGCTTCCCCTACCAGTTCTCCAAGCCCTCCTTCGCACCTGCTCTCAACAATTCATTGTTCCTGAAGCAGTGTTCAAGAACTGAATATAACATTTCAGGTGAAGTACCAACAGCATCTCAGATGATGGCTTGGACACTTCCACTATCTCTGCTAAAATGACCACTTGCAATGCATCCTATGGTCACCCTTGGATCATGGTGGCACCTCCACGATCAACTCATGATCCATCACCCACTTGACTCACCTACCAACTGGTTCTAAGTTTCTCTTGGCACTCTTCAAATGCAAAAGCTTTAACTGCACTTTTTCTTGTATTGAATTAAAAATGAGTTTTCCCTTGTATTTGAGGGGACCAAGTTCTTTCCAGACGGTACTGACACCGTCCTTCAACCTCATTGACAAAAAATGACATCAGTGCTCTACCTTCTATTGGGACTAAATTTTTACTGAAATCATTAAAGCAGACCAGTCCTGAAACACATCCTTGAGCATGTTCACTAGTGACCTTCTCTCTGGTTAGATAAGCTCTCTTATTACTCTCAGTTGCTATCTACCTTTGAGCTAGTTCCTTACTAAACAGCTCCTCTGCTAATCCCTGTCTTTGTCAGCTTCACTATGATAGTATTAAACATTTTCCTAAAATCCAGGGAGCTCAGATTTGCTACCTTTCATTCATCCCTTCTCCCGACAGGAGGACAGCTGTCAATTTTATTCCAGCCACGCACATATGCGTGTCCCAGCTCTTCTCCACTGCAGCTGAGGCTTTCCCTTGGAGGGGAAGCAATTTGATTATGTACTCAGCAACTGCTTCTTCCTGTACTGCAAAACCAAAAAAAAAAAATTGCTCTGCAGTGGGAGGTGGAAGCAGTCACTCTCAGCATTGGTGGTGGAAACAGATATCTGAGATGCATGGCAAAAAATCAGCCCTGCCCAGCCACATCTCCCGCAGGGACTGCCAACTGGACCATGTGAAAGTAGAGAATCAGTTATCAAAAATTGTTATCAAGCTGATTTAGTATGGCTTACTTCCATGTTGTATTTTATTCCATTTATTTCCAAGCCTTTAATTAGCTCTTCCTCCAAAATTTGTTCTGTAATTAAATGTATTGCTGTCATCAGATACCTCGATTACTTTGCCCTCCTTCCACATTTCTGTTTTCCCTTTTATATTATTTATTAAAATAGGTTTAACCAACATTGAATTTTAAAATAAAACTAAATGTATTCAAAACTTACTTGTCACTGAGTCTGAAAATTCACAAGCCAGGTATTTTGTAACTTGGGAGGAAGATTATCCTGTTCCTTGACATCACTTTGCAAATGTCCTTATATTTTTGCTTCTCAATCCATTACCATTAACTTTCACCACTGTCAACCTACTGCCATTATCCCTCTTGTCTTAGGTTCTCAGTAAAGGGCAGAACAGACATGGGATCAGAGGCAAGATACTCTCTTTGGTGACCAGTGACAGGACCCAAGAACAGCATGAAGCTACGTCAGGTAGGTTCAGGTTGGGCATTAGGAAAAGGTTCTTCACCAAGAGGCACTGGGACAGGCTCCCCAGGGCAGTGGTCACGGCACCAAGCCTGATGGAGATCAAGACAATGCTCTCAGACAGAGGGTGTCTGAGACAGACTGAGTTTTGGGTGGTGCTGCGTGGAGCCAGGAGTTGGCCTTGATGATCCTTGTGGGTCCCTTCCAACTTGGGATATTGTATGAGTCCCTTCTTGGCTCATACTGACATTATCCTTCATCTCCTCCCTGTCTTCACTTCCATGATCCTCTCTTCCTTTGCAACATTTAATTCAGCTTGACTTCTGGTGAGCCTGACTTCACCTCCACAGCCTTCTGCTCTGAAGACACAACCCCTCTGCTAACAGCCTTTTTCTGCTAGAGGTGCTATGCTTGCTCTCAACACCCATTTTGAAGGAGTTACTGATGCATTTCACTCATTTCCCCCTTTCCACAGGCAGAAATCACCACTTTTGAATCCATTAGGTCTTCAGTCCTGCTGACTTTTCCAGCTATCTCCTTTGGTTTACAGGCATCTGCACTCTTGAAACCAAATTACAGGTTTTCTACTGTTTATTTTTCCATCACTTTAAGTAAAACAGAGTCCTGTCTGTGGCCTCCACCCTCTGTATCTGTTACACCAGGCTATTTCTCCCAGCAACCACAACCGCCTTTCTGCCAATGACTCCCACATCTCCCTCCTATTCTTTCTCACCATCCTGACTTACAGCTCGGGATGGTTCATCGCCAGTCTGACAAAACACAACTGAGCTGGTAGCGTGGCGTCTCGCTATCTTTCATCTTCTTTTCTCTCTTATCATCAATAACAAAGCTGCTCAGAGCTTCGATGGGAAAACCACCTAACATTATCCCCTTGTGCTGAGCTCTGAACAGCAAAGCCAGAAGCTGGTAAAACATGTTTATGCCAATGAGCTCTTTGCAAACTTTCTCTTATGTGTTCATTGCAAACTGCCCTTTATCATCATTTGTCCTGGGAAATGCTATGGGATGCATGATCTAGAAGCTACATCTACCCGTTTTAATGGGAACCAGGGTAGAATACAAAATTTCATTAACTACTAGGAAATTATGCCAGCATGGGTTTAGGAACGTCTGAAATGGTAATTTCCAGCTTGTTACTGAGAAATACTTCTGTAAGAAACATACAAGATGCCAGTCCTGAACTTGTAGGCTCTGTATAGGTACAGCTCAGCTGCTCATAGGGTGCTTTTACTAAATTTGGGTAGGACCACCTTCTTCTCTTATGTCTAGGGAAGGTAACTTCTCCATGGAGCTCTTCTCCACACACAGCTGTCAGGAACTAAAATATGAGTTCTTTGGTGTATGTAGTTTACTTACTTTTGTTTAAAAACTTCAGTAAAAAGAAGCATCTCCATCAAAGACAAGCACAAATCAGTACCCATCTCCTGCAATAATCCTCTAACGAGGCAAAACTGTTCTTTTAAACAAATACCCATCTGCCTTTCCATTCTTTCACACGGATTGGATCGATTTATGTTGTACTTTGCAAGGGCAGCTGCTCATGCCCATTTACAACAAGCAATTTGCTTATGTGTCTAAACATGCCCGAAGGTTTTTTTTCTTTAATTGCGTTGTACAGTATACAATTTTTTACTCTTGAGCAATAAGCAGAAAAATCAAAGAATCTCACAGTAACTTGTTTTGTTTTCTAATGACTCAAGCATTTTTATGGATTCACTTTTGGAGTCATCACCCGATGTGGCCAGCAGCAAAATGAAAATAATTCGCCACAGCCTACCAGCTACCATAAACAGGATGAATAATTAGTTGGGGTGGCTTCTGTAATTAAAAAGAAGAAAAAAAAAAAAAAGAAAAAAAAGAAAAAGCTAAAGACTAAATCTGAAGTTGGAAATAACTCACATACAAGGAAGAAAAAACTATTCTGAATCACCTTTAGAAATATAAACCAATTATTTACGTGTTTCACTAAAAGGGATATGATATTCTTCTTCTTCTTTTTTTTTTTTTTTTTCTTCATGTAAAAGCTGCAATCCTGCAGCAAGGGAGGGGCTGGGGAACCTCCACTGCAGCGAAGAGGACTTCTGGATGGATACAAGACCACACATGAGGCTTTCACGGCAGCATTGGGGCCAATATGTTACACTCCAAAAGAACAATCAGGAAAGGGATATGAATCATACCCCAAACAATATCTCCATTAAAATGCGTATCCATTCAGAATTTGAAAAGGCATTGAAAAACCAGTCCTCCAGCTCTTCTAATTTAATGATTATAGAACAGAAAAATGCGGGTCTGCATACACACACACACAGATTTATGAGAGCAGCCAAGATCACTGGAATTCCTAAAGCACACCTCTGCAGCCTTGGAGAGGAGCAAGATCATTTTTCATCGCTCTGCCTCCTCACTTAGGTGGTCTATTGATCATATCAAAACCGATTTAACTATTACACGCTCTTCTCTGTCTTACAGCAAGAGCTGGAGTGACACCCGGGGCGTTAATTCTGGCAAAGCACAGTTAACACAAGCTTTCACTGCTAAGTGCTGCATTGTAAAATAATTGGGATACCCATTAGCACTGCAATAAACAGAGACTTTCGCTGCTCGGCCTCTATTGTTTAATTTTCCCAAACAGTGGTTTCCCTTTCTCCAGTTTTCTCCCCGAAGTATCACTTTTTCCCTCCTATTTAATTCCACAGCAAGCTCTCCTCCAGAGCTTTCTGTTGAATAAGCAACGTCTCGCGGGGTAACCAACACCGCCCACAGCTGCGTCCCACAATAGCCCCATGCTGCTTGCATTACGTCTTTTGGAGGATTTGGTCACGGTGCCTTAACTGCTACAAACACTGCTCTTATTCATGAAAACGTGCGGAAGGAGGGGCTTCCAGCAGGATTCCTTTACCTGTTTCCCCACCACAAAACAGTGAAATAAATGGAATGGGTCACGAGCTACTTGGCCGGTAATGCAAACCTATGGCTTGACAAGTCAATAAAAAGCCAATCCTTTCCTCCCTAGCCACACACAGGGAGCCAAGGCTAGAGGCAAACAATTTGGATGTGCCTACAAAGGGAGTTTAATGAACCCCATTATTCAGCTATTGTGGGCAAACACGGTGAAGACAGCAATCTAAATTATCAACGTCTGAATGGCTCCCTGCTAAATAGCACCCAAAGTTCAAAAGTTTCTTCCCAAGGTCTTGTTTATCCGTAAGAGAGCAAGCCCATTAAAAATGAAAGTTCATGAATACCCACCAGAGATGATAGTGTCAAAATGAGAGGCATTCTTGAAAACTACATAGGGCAGAATTCTACTTTAATTGAAGCTAACAGCAAAGTCCTATCTTAGATATCTAGCCAATTACACAGCTCAAAAAAACACATTTGTTTGAGTACCTTCCAAAAAATGCATATTCATGTTACACCAGCAATTACAGATCCCCAGTGAACTCTGGGGAATACCAACACAGTCTGCCTAATTTCTTTTCTTCAACCAGGTCAATAAAAGTGTATTCATGGAGCTGCCAACAACTCTCATCTCCTCCTTTGGTGCCCTTACCTTGTTTAAGCCTGACTTTGTGTGTTCCCAAGAAAATTTAATCTCCAGAGAGTTTGCAGCTCAATTCCTGTAAATTAGGCTTGTTGCAGATAGGATATCCACATTTTAGGCATTTGTTTTTGGAGACCGATACCCTATAATAAATTTGATGGAATCCTGATACAGGTTAGATGGTAAAGCTTTACACAATTTCAAAAAGCATGAATAAAGAACTGTTCGATTGGAATTCTGTTGCCCAACTGCGGCTGCACTTCAAATAATCAATTCTTGAGCAAGTAGCAGTGATGACCCAAGCCATCGATTTATGAAAAATAAACACCTTCCAGCAGTCCAGCTGTGTTTCAGGTCAGGATAGAGCTTCAGAATCATGCCATTTTCTCAAGCTGTATTTCCTTTCAGGCTTTCACTTTGTCAGACATATGCCATTTGGCCAACTTATAAAAATACGTGTTATGAGCACCCTACTGGGGTGGAAATCCTTGGATGGTCAATCACAGAAACTCTAATAAAACAAAAAGAGACGGGACAGGCTCCCCTCTTAGTCCCAGAAAGATACTTCTGAGTCTGTAATATTACTCAGAGAGACTGCACTTAGAGGTTGCAAATTAATTTGGTCCATATTGCCACTTGGCTTTGAGGTGCCCTACAAAGGATGTCAGTTAGTTAGGCTGGTGGCTTTTGTCATGGGCATATCATGCTGTTGAGTGAGCCTCCAAAGGAACGTAAGTATGCCCCTGGACTGATAACATCCTAGCAAGCGATAAAAAGCTTTAGTGGAGTCAATTAAATATCTGGATAAAAAGAAAAATATCTTCTTCTATCCCTTAATCCTTTTCGGATTTTATTTTAAAATCCACAGGTTATTTAATACACATTTTTATAGACACATGGACACACATTTCTTAGCATGTGTGCTATTTTTGTGGAGAAGGTCACAGATCTACTCGCTTTAAAAATATGCAAGACAAGGGGCAATTTCAGCCGAGCGGCTGGTCAGATTTACAAGTTAAACACTGTTAAAATACCTGTCCTTCCCCTATTCATGTCTGTCTTCCTGCTGACGGCAGGGAACACACCATCAGTGCGGCAAAAGTCTGGAGCAAAAGCCCAACATTTTAAGATAAAGTTCAGAGGCTTCATTTCACAAACACATGAATATATATATATGCGCACATATATCCTGCTTCTGCGTCACAGAAGCACTTAATGACTAACGAGTGGTACTCTGCTTTGTGGTCTGCCATTAGTGTTAGAAACCATGTGTTTTTTCTTAAAAGTTGTATTTAAATCGTATTTTATGTATTTTGTCTGTATCAAAAATTACAGCACACGCTTTTCCTGACATTTATGGCAACTGTGCTCGTAACTGGAATGTCAACAGCTCATCAATAGATATGCTTTTTAAAAATTTACATGTATGAAACTCATGTGTATGAAAGTTTTTAAAAACTTGTGTTTATGAAATGTGATTTTTGCTCAGGAAAAATAACGGTACAAAAAGAAACCATGATTCAACTGAATAAAAGTATTAATTTCTGCTCATCATTTGCAGATGATTTAAAATTGAAAAGTCTATAGTAGCTTTGTGCTTTTTACTATTTTTTTTTAAAGATAACATCTCTAGTTCCTTCCTATACTAACTCAGTTAGCAATCTTCAACCCTGATAACACTGGAGTGGAAAAAAAACAGTGAAAAACCCTTCCTACATATCATTCAAATCATATCTAAAAAGGTGGTCATAAATATTTCAGAACCCAAGCAAACTAATAAGAGCTAGGCCCATTAAGGATAAGATCTTTTACAACAAATTAAATAAAACAATTTATTGAAGCCTGGACTTGAGATAAACTAGATTTACTAGCTGACCTTTTATTCATTTAAAGAACAAAATTAGCTCTAATTGCATTAGAATGGAATCCAGTAAATTTCTTCTAATGTGGCATCCAAGCAAGTATTGCTGTAATTGTTTACAACTAAGATGGAAATGCTTTGATTAGAATCTACTTTCTTCTTGTTTTACTGTGCAGTTAAAACACTTCCAAAAAAACCTGAAGTGGAACAGTTTTCCAATATTGGTCTTTCCATCGTTCAGCAAGAGCTACATTTTCATGTCCATTAAGCTAATGTCATTAACTGCCATCTCTTTTGAACTGATGGGTGTTCGAAGAATGTTTGTGCACTAGACAAGCTCGACTGTCCACTACGTACTTGTATTCACCGAAATAATAGAAGTTCTCTGCCACAACCAGCACTGCTTTGTATGCTGGTCCATGCAGAGAAGCTGAGAAGCAAAATGATAGCAAAATTGTTTGCTCCACTGCAAAGGCGTCTTCCTCAGCACTGCTGCATTATTTGAGTAGACTCGTGCTGCCATCCTTTTGCTGTATTTACAGGGAGATATGAACTTACACTTTAAGTGCCATCAAATCTAACATCTTTTCTTCAAATATCTGAAATTTGGAAGAATTTCCTCACAGAAAGGGCAGTTAGGCACTGAACAGGCTGCCTAGGGAAGTGGTGGAGTCACCAGCCCTGGAGGTATTTAAGAGACATGGACGTGGCACTGAGGGACATGGTTTGGAGGTGGACTTGGTAGTGTTAGGTGATGGCCGGACATGATGAGCTTATGAGTCTTTTCCAGCCTAAATGATTCTATGAAATACTTTGTGAGCTCATCAAGCTTTGCAAGTACTTCCATTAAAGACAATGTTTTGCATGAAGTTCAGACCAGCTTCCAACTGAATAGGTATTTAAGTTCCTCCCAAACCCTCCCAACAAGCTCTTTCTCCTAACAGAGGAAACTGAAAGAACTCACTAGTCCATCTAGTTTTATAACTCATCAATTTCTATCAGTCCCCAGAAACTCTTCTGACATATTTCCATGGCCACTCACAATAATTTTAAACAATTCCATGCTAGTAAAGTCTCCAGAGACATCTGAATCAACACACAACAATCCCACCTGACAATTAGCTGATATTCAGACCTTTGTTATCAACACAGAAGAAATATAAATTTAACTTTCCCTCAACATAACATATCACAGAAGCCTAGCTTTTATTTCTGTCTCTTACAAGCTATGTAAAAGGTTGATGAACCTACTATGGTCTTGCAACTAAAAACTTTAATCCAGGTAGCAGAGACTTCTGGTATACCTCAGAAGCCCAAATCACATGTAATGCTTTGTCTCAGAGCCACACCAGTCCTTATAATGATCACTACATATGAAAATTAAAATATGCTCTAAGTCAAGACTGAATATTAATTGCTTAGGATGAGAGCAAAAACATTTAGAGTAGGGCAGCTCACCTGCAAGCCCTGCTGCATTAGACATTGGACACCACACAAAACAGAACCAAGGCCACATGGCACAAACTGGGTTTCCTTGTGCAACAGCAGATTTCTTTCTGGGTTTTGCCTTGGAAAACTATGACAAATCCTAAAAGCTATTACAAAGCTCCAAAATTTTGTGTTTGCCATTGGTCAGAAGGTGCAACTTTTACAGGCAGTCAATGTTAGAAAGCCCATATGGTAGGCGTAGAGGGGAGATGTCTAGGGAAGGAAAGGGAAATGAGTACACAAATAGAGATGGAATACTAAGGACTGAAGCCTCATCTGGTTGCACAACCTGAAGCAGTATCAAAGATAAGTATCAAGTGGTGAAGATGGAGTTCCCCTCCCGTGCCCCGTACCGATGCTGCCCAAGCACTTTTTAGCACTGCCTATCAGCTGCCTCCAGAACTCCTCTACCCCTGAAGATCTCTGCCTTACTGCTTAATTCTTCCTTATTTTGTTGAGAAACTTTAAGCTAAGTCACCTGTCAAGGTGCCAATAGAGAGGTATATAGGAAACTGGGATAGAACTGCGTTTCCCAGAAGGCCAAAAACTGAGATGTCAGTATCTCTGACACACTGCAAGCTAGCAGACCTGAAGATGATGTGATCACATGATTTGTAGGAAGCAGATAAAGTCTGAAGTCTCTTTTCAAAATGTGTGTGGGCGTGAGAAAGATTGGGGTGAGATAAGAGGGGAAGCAAAATAGTATTTTGGGTACTAAAATATGGTTTCAGAACTATGATCTACAAGTTCTGCCTTGAAAATAAAACTTTTTTCTTTTTTTTTTTTTTTTTCTGATATCAACATTTCTACAATCCTTGATCAGAAGAGTTTGAAAGTATCCATAGCTCCTCGAGATGGAAACTGGATTTGCAGGCTTTAAATGGACAGTCTGTCCAGCTGCACATGTTCAGGTTGCGTGCAGAAGGACAGACAGCTGTCCTGAGATAGCAAGTGCTTTCATACGATCTGAGGCACAGAAGTTTTAGATCACACTCATGCTGTGGAAGGGAGACAACAGGAATGGTGGAAAAGCATAGAGAGAACAGCAAGAAGCTTTGATATTTGGGGTGGTGTCCCATCAAAACCATCCTTGGTTGCTTCTGTCCCATAGCAACTGCAAACCAACATAATTCACAGTTACCTAATTGGCCAAAGAATAGAATAGGGCAGCAGAGAAAAACAGAACAATCATCAGAGATGCCACTCAACTTATTAAGCAGAAAAATTAGTGATTAGGGGATTTAGTTCAGAATGTCTATAAAAGAGAAGCAATTAGATTAGCAATGTTTAATGGGATAATCAGAAAGGAAAAATCTGTTTGGTGCTCAGGTTTACCACCAGACACAAAAGTGTAGTCTATGCAATCAAAAACAGACAAAAAAATGATTAAATGAAACTTTCACACATGAGACAGGAGTAGCCTACAAAGCCCAGTGAGGCTTGGTTTCCCCAGAGTCTCTACCCACCTGCTTATGCTGTATGATCTCAGGATAGGGATCATTCTATTTATGGCTATTCAGTACTAAGCAACTATTATTTGTACAGCAGCACCCAATAATTAGGGAGCTAATGGAGAAACATTTGAGATGTGTTAGGTACACTCAGGAATAATCATCAACAATTATAATAAAACAGACACGCATAAAGGCATTTCAATTGTTATGCTTTAAAGCATAAAACAACTGTTAGCTGAAGTGCATTATGAAACTTGGCTGCAGGTTACTCTAGCGATACCCATCCATTATGGAAGCCTGACTCAGTGTCACCGGAGGTAGCATATGAGTCTAGATGGAGTCTCGTAATCTTGCCTGGGAAAAACAGGATGGATGGAAGATGACAGGTTCCACTTAGAGCAAAATATCTAAGAAGTTTCTCTTGGTACGTGTTCTGCTTGATTTTTTGTTAGAATGACCAGAAGATGTCATAGCTGCATGAGTGTCATTTGCCACTAATTTTTAACTGTTTTCCACTGAAAATAAGAGCTGCCACATGTGACAGATGATGAATTGTGTTAAGCATCCACCTTGCAGATGGCTTTTTTTGTACTTACATCTTGTCTTGGCCTGCACCCACTCTTAATGTCAGCCGAGGAATAACCGGTGATGGAGCTGGAACAACTGGTTCCACCTTTATCTGTACAAGGGAACACAATCACCAATCAAAGACTGTAAAGAGACTCCCAAACAATATTAATTACATGAAAGCACTGGTAGAGTTAACCAGAGTATACTGGCTTAATACTTTTACTGTTCTCTCACGCTTTGTGCTGCAGCACGGATGGTCACAGTTTGCTGGGAGCTCCCAGCCACGGCAAATCAAAAATACAAATTCTGAACTAAAAAGTCAAATTGAAATTCCCCTGACTTTGTAATAGCCCACATACTTCTTTACAAGTCTTACTGATTTAGCATTTATCTAAAAAATCCGGTATGTTTATAAACAATTACATGAAATGCTTTGACCTTAGTGCTCAAACTTGACAGGTGTTTGCACTTTTTTTCTGAGACTTAAATTCAAGCCATTATTACCCAGATTCATCACATAAATGTACTGTGGCACTCTTCAATCAAAGTTACACACAGGAAAAGCAAATAAACCTCAAGCACCGACGCTGAATTCTTTATGAAAGTGCTTATCCACATACACGTAACAGAATCACTGCTTTTGAATGCAGTTTGGCTGAGGTTTCTAATGGTTATTTTCCAGCTGGAAGTCAGATGGCCTGATTTTCAAACTCGGTATCTGGTGGATTTGGATCACTAGAATATGTCCGTAAACTCTTTGAACTCTGCCATAATTATCAACTTTGAGCCAGCCAAAGCTACTGCTTTGCAACACCTGTACAGAATCTTCTCAGATTTGACAGTGAAACTCTAATGATTTTCCATACAGAAGTTGCCCCACTTATATACATATATAAGAGAAATATATATAAATACACATTATATATATTTATATATACACATTTTATGTATATATATATGCACAAGGAGATCACATTTTGAGCATGTGCATCACTGTATTTAATAAAACAGGAATTTAGTAAAATACGGCCCAAGAACTTGTGAGACAAAAAGAGCAAGCATACACTGAATGGAAACCTGAGCAATTCTTGGTGGCAAGAATCTGTTTTAAAATACTTTCATAGAGAAAGAGAAGGCACACAAACAATTTACAGCACAGACTAGTGCAGGAGACAGCAGGCCAGAAGGGAAGGGCTCGGGTAGGACTTGTTAGGTCTGCTAAGGACAAAGTCCTGTGCCACACACCTTGTCTAAAAAATTGGACATCAGGAGATGTCTACTCCAGAGAGAAGGGCTGCAGCTTGTGCAGTATTTCTGTTTTGATACTGTTAACCACATTTTTTGATAAAGCTCTCTGTGGATATGTATCAGCGTGCTTCACAGGCTACTCTCTACCCTTTTGTTTATACAGCCCAATTTTTTGTTATGTCATGCCCCTGCAATGTTGCAAGAGTTTTTTTTTTTTTTTTTAATCTCTGGAGCTCCCACTGGCTGGGACAATTTCACTGCTGCTTTCCATGTGTAAGTCTTTTAGCTGCTTTCCTGGCATTTTAGACTGTAGCATCATCCACTGAATGGAGGCATGGTATTGAAGCCTGTGCTTCAAGCACACAAAGATACCTACCTCATTGGTCCTTTGTATCAACATCCTCTGCATTATTATTTATATATCGCAAAGCTGTTCTAAGAAATGGTGGCAGGGGCTCATATGGCAGAAGGAAAGCACATAAAACACTTCTTTATGTCAAACACTAACAGCACAGTCTGCTCTGAGAGGAAAACTGGGCTCCGCAACAATCCACACTCTTATCCTTTGATGCAAGAGGAGAGGAAGCATCTTTTTACCAATGGTTTTGTGTGCAGGGTTGGAGCAGAACAAAAATTAAGGAGCATTCACAGCGATATTGTGGATATCCTGGTCCTCCTTGGCACCGATGGCAAGATTTTCACTCACGAGTAAGAGCTGTTTACTTTGGGACAGCAGTGGCAAGCCCGGCCCCGATGTGAGGACGGCTCCCTTGCTCGTGAGGCTGTTCCTCGACTGCTTTAGTTTACAGCTCAGCGTATTAAGGTTAGCTGAAACTGGGTCAGCAGCTGCTTCACGAGCTGCTCAGTCATTCCTACAGCATGCCTGGTAATCTCTGTCGTAGAAGCGGGGTGTAACTGCTTCAATTGTCTGCTCTTAATTTGGCACCACATGCAGGGCAGCACCCTTGCTCCCAGCCTCATCTCTGGGTTCCCAGGGCAGCACCCCAACACTTCGAGCAGAGCACAGAGCTGCAAGCCCTACCCGGTCTCCTCTTGTTCAGCCCTGAGACTGAACACTTTAGGCTTTAACTTCTGCTTTCAGCCATTTATGTGGAGTACTTGGTACTTCTCTGAGTCCTTCTGTCCAAAAATGTGGGGTAAATTACACGGAAAATGGTATAACCAGCTTCAATTCCCCAACAGGATGAGGCACATGCTTGCATAATAACTGTAATTATACTCAAAAAAATAGAAACGTTACCACTGATTCTTATACAGAGTAAACTCTTCTGTTTAAGAACACCAACAGCTGCTACTTACTGCTTTATGTAACGTGTCTGATGGTTTGTAATGGCCAGCAGGGGCTGAAGTTTTCAGCAGCCCCCAAACCTACCTTCCAGGTTGTACTTATACCTCCAAAGCAGATGCGTCGCGAGCAGTAACTCCATCATTTGCTCCTAAAGCACGACCGCTGCCTAAGTAAGTCATTGCGTGATCTAAAAGCTAAATTAAGGAAACGTGTACTTTTAGGGGTTAAAAGGAAAGAGCAGCATTCGGGAGTAATACTGGGAATTGGGGCCAGCAGAAGAGCATTTACAGTGGATTACTAAGCTTCCCAAATCACCAAAGAGGTAAAGTCCAGCAATATAAGACTCCTTTGTAGCTAACTAAAAATACATTGTCAGTGGATTTGTCCAGTTTTATGTATAAGCAATACTTCTTTCACCTGAACTAATACTAGTAGTCATATAAGCCCCTTATTGCCATGTGCTGCATTTTTTTTGCTAATCTTCAAGGATTTAGCTTCTTTGCCACATACCTCAGGGCACCAACTGATAAAGCTCTAACTCTCCATTTTTCCAGGACACCAGCAGTGCGGCCTTGCAAAAAATGAAAATCGCTCAAGAGATTTAAAGGGGAAATTTATTTTTAAAATCCTGACTTGAAGCAAAGAGGTGGATTTAAAAAAAGCTTATCTATCAAGAATCAGTTTAAATTTTAATTCTATCTGGGGATTCTTTCATGCATTCTAGCTTTAAAGTTTATCTTTTGACAGGGACTTTTTGCCAAGGTAATGGGCAGCTTTGTCAATTTAATTTGTCCAAGTTTTTCTTACTGTTGAACTCTTTTTCCTAATGTATATATATTCAGTCCATACTCAAGCTTTATCAGTTTGTATTTGTTTGTGTAGCTGTTATATTGCTCTACATCAAATTAGATTCAGAGAATTGAAGAAGAAACGCAAAATCAAATGTATGAAAAACAAGCAACTTATCTCTATTTTATATAAGAGTATTTAATTTATTGAGGAAACTCTCCCAAAATTCTCAATGAAATACTGATAAGACACCTTGAGCATGAGGGGCAGGGAGACAGCTGCCATCCAGACCAAATGAGGAGCCCATGAAACAGTGTTTTGCAGCCTCAAACTTGGACATTAAATTAACATGGACAACTAGAGCACCACTCCGTCAATCACTGATTCATGCACAGCAGACAAATGTTAGTTTCCCCGATCAGCTGGATTCTGCACTGAAAAGCCATTTTTCTACTTAAAAAGTAGTCTAAATTTTGAACTCAGCAGTTTGTTTCAAGTCTACCAGGTAGCACAACAGGGTACGATCTCTCACAGTGGCAAAAATGGAAAGCGAAGAATATCCCAAGTCTGAGCTTGTATGAACTGAGTATCATCCTCAAAGCAGGACGCAAAGAGAATCTTTGTAAAACCAGAAATTAAGTAGTGCTTCCTAATGCTAAGGACAGAGATTTAGGAAATCCTGTATCCAAGGTTATCTGTATCCACGACAATCTCTTTCTTCTTTTTTTTTTTTTTTTTTTTTTTTGTATTAACAATTTAATGCACATTATAAGGTGAAGTGACAAAGAGTACAGCAAATGCTGAATTAGGGGAGCCATTTCTAATGGGATTTCAAATCTGATAACATGCAAATATGCTGGTTTCATTTCTTATATATTAAAGATATTCTGAAGATTAGGTGATATTGGAAAGAAGAAACTGTCTTCAGCTGATGTAAATCAGTAAGAGCTACAGAAGTAGGAGCTCAGCCCATTTCGAAATCAGTTGTCCCTTTCTCTCTCTCAAGCTTCAAATTCAAAACTACAGGTGATATTTGAACATTCAGTGTATGCACTTAGACCATAGTTTGCAAACAATTTCCTTACTGCCATCAAATTAGAGCAACAAGGCTTTGGTCTGGCTAATGGAGGATTCTGTAGCAGTTCTGAAATGTGATGTAAATGGTGAACTTGTTTCCTTTTTCTCCTGACATAGTGACAAATAACTCCTGCTCCTCACTTATGCCCACTTGGCAATCTACAGATTTCTATAATCTTTGAAACAGTGGACTTCTAGAAACGAAATTTGAAGTTTCTATGAAACGTTGCTGACACCACTAGTGGAAATTTACAGAACAAAAATTGTGCCTTGGAACAGTACATACATTTGTTGTGTGTTTCAAAGTGAAAAGTGAGTTGAGGAAAACCAGAAATTTGGGGTAAAACAAACAAACAAAAAACCAAACCAAAACCAAAAAGCAATGTAAGACAATCTCACATTTCAAATTCACAAAGTTGAACTTCCTTTGTTTTGTCTCCCAAAGAGGTGGGATGATGCCTGAAACTTTCGGAGGACTTCTTACTTTAAGCTGTTTTTTGTTTGTTTTTAATATCAAACCTGTAATCACACATCACCTGAATGCTCAGCAGCAAATACAGGAATCCACATGTACTTTTCAAACGAATATGCCGTGTCAACTCTTCTATACAACTCACCTTTTCATGTTTGTGTTTCTCTTTTTCTTTCTCTTTCTTTTCTCTCTCTTTCCTCTCCTTTTCCTTTTCCTTCTTTTCCTTTTCTTTGTCTTTTTCCCTTTCTTTCTTTTTCTTCTTCTCTTTCTTGTCCTTTTTCTTCTCTTTTGGTTTCTCTTTGTCTTCAAACAGTTTTTCAGGAAGCATTGGAGACAAGGAAGGTAACATGCCGGGAAGCCTCATGGCAGCTGGTGTGCTGAACAAGGGCAAAGACATTTCTTTGGGAGGTAACACAAGAGGTGCTGATGGAACCTTTATCTTATCTTCCTTACCCTTATCTTTAAGTTTCTCTTTGTCTTTCTTATCCTTGTCTTTTTTACCTTTCTCCTTCTCTTTCTTTTTATCTTTATGCTTTTCTTTTTCTTTTTTGGTATTGCCATCTTTCAACTTTACTTTTGTGTCCGTGTCCTCAAAGTCCTTTAGTTTGAATTTATAGGGATCAAGATCATCATCTTTGAGTAGCTCCTTCCACTGAAATTTCGCTTCCTTGTTTACTTCCTTGTCTTTATCTTTCTCCTTGTTCTTTTCCTTCTCCTTATTTTTCTCCTTGTTTTTCTCTTTATCTTTTTCCTTTTGTTTTTCTTTCTTCTTCATTTTTGTCTTCAGCTCTTTTTTCAGTTTCTTTTTCACTTCTACTGATGTAGCCAACTTGGTTTTCTCCTCATAGACTTTGAGAAGAGGCTCTGGAGTTGGCGGTGAAGCAGAAGGAGAAGAGAAGTAAGTGAAGTTGGTAGGTGGATTAGAAGGTGTCCCCATGTTTGCCTTTCGAATGACCTCATCAATCGAGTCATCCATTGTCCATGAAATGTCTGAGCTTGAAGTCCCACCTGATGGAGGTACTGGGGTTGCTCCTGCCTTACTGGTATTATTGGCAGAAACAGAAGGTTTAGGAGTTGTAGTCTCTGAAACAGAAAGTCTTTTTGGGCTGGTAAAAATCTCCCCTTCAGATTCAGAACCAGAGGAAAACTCAAAGGGATCAGGTTCTCGTTCTGCACACGCACGAGCAATCACAGCATCTATTGAATCATCAATAGTCTTGTCCATTACTGGTAATTTCTTAGTCTGGTTTTCTATATTTGGCTTGGTGACAGGCTCAGGTGTTGTCTGCGCTTGTTTTACTTGAATGTTTTCCTTTCCTATCTTGTCACTTAATGCAGCCACAGGGGTTCTGCTTGGTGTCTCAGGCTTAACAGGTGGTGGGGGAACATGAGCAGGAGCTTTTGGACTTTTGGGGCTTTTTGGGCTCTTGGCGCGACCTGGTGACTTTTTCTCTTTGGATCCAGTTTTTGGTGAACGTATGGGGCTTCCAGCAACCACTGGTGAGGGAGTAGTTTTAGGTGATTTTGTCTTTTGCCCTGGAGAACTTGTTTTGGATTTTGTTTTGGGTGCAAATGGCTTTGCCTCTATAGTTTTGGGCGCTTGCGGTTTTGCAATAGGAGCCAACATTGGTGGTTCTGGTGAAGGAGGGGCTAAGTCCGTACTGTCCTGAACATGAACTGGAGAAAGCATTGGTGGTACTTTTTGGGTATTTATTGAGCTAAGAGGCTCACGTGGCTCCAAAGCTCCATCCAGAGCATCACCTTTAGAAACAGATAGTTTCGGCCGTTTCACAGGTGGGAATTCTTCAGCTTCAGGACTTTCTAACGGTCTCTTGCTCAAGTAATTTTCATCATTAATTGCCTCGTCCTCTTCCATATCTCCCTCTTCTTCCAGTGGCACCTGCATGGCCTCTGCAGATGTCCCTCCATCGGTAGGCACCTGTTCCTCTTCCTCTTCTGTAACAAAGAACGTTTACAAAAAGCATTAGGATAATTCAAAATGTGTTTTACAGAAACAAACAAGCATCACAAGTTCCCAGGAATTTCAGCCCAAAAGAGAGAACTGGACATCCAACAGGCTCCTGCTGGTCTACGTGGAAGGAAAACAAGGTGCTTCTTCTCAGCAACAGCCACCATCACAACTGGCAGGTTTCCTTACCTCAAATCTAACACCAAACCCATGAGCACAGGACACGAGAGCATACCTCACCCATGGTGACAGACCTTTCACAGCAGGTCTGAAGCACCAGTCATGTATAAAAATGCCCTGATTAATTCTTACTGCATCAGTTTGGATTACATGAACCTGCTTCATTCATTTTAAACAAAGGAAGAGAGGCTGAAGTGGTTTTTGCTGTAACAAAGTGGACTGCAAAGTATACATCAAAGTAAAATTCACTGGAATTAGCTGTCTTGCTTATATATCACAGCATTTTGACGGTGGATTAACTACTAGGAAACTGTCTTCCTAAACCTGATTTGTTTTTCTTGAAGCGGCGCAGCCTGAAGGTTAAAGCAGAGGACTGAGCCCCGTTCAACCTGCCAGGTTCTTTTTCTGATTCTATCTCAAGAGCTTGCTGTATGCGGACATTATCTGTTACGATTATATGGAAACACCTCTGCATCGCGTGTTGGTTCAGGAGCGTGCCTTTGGAAGCCATCTCCTATCATCCCGTGTCACTCTGTTTACACCATGGAGTAATCCTGGAGTGCATAAGCTGGATTCTTGCTTTATAGAAACCAAAATGAAAGATATAATGCCAGAGGAACACACCTAAGCTCAAGCCACAAGTGGGCAGTCAGGCTGTGAGACCAAAAAAGCCATTTTTTGAAAATAACACAAACCCCCAAACATGCCCAGTATGAACATCAGGCACCCACTGTTTCAAGCCAGTGTGGACATCACCTGTGTGGTTGCTCTGTTGTTTTTTTTTTTCATTTTTTAATTGCAATTATTTGTTTTTTTCCTACTTCTATGACCATCTTCAGTCTTACATGTGTGACATTACGGTGCAGAGAAAGGAGAAAATTCACTTGAGATCTCTCAGAAAAGCCAGTGCAGGTTTGAGAATAAGAGAAACTCTGATCTCCTGAACCACAGTCAAGCACTTTATCCTTTTGGCTACACTTCCTCACTTTTGAAATGGAATTATCTAAGCAGGAAAAAGGATTTTTGGTCTGGAATAAGAACGTCCACACCGGAGTTTTATGCTGCCACATTTCCACTGGTTGTAATTGCGTCATTACATCCACGCCGGTTCCATCCCTGCAAAAAACATATTATGCTAGCGGATAAAGCCCAGCTTCTTAATGAGCAGGTGGTTTTAGTGAAGTAAACACTGAGCAACTCGTAACACTAACCCCGTTTGGAGCTTCGTAAGACAGCATCTTTCTGAAATCTCTCTTTGGGAGGCATTTATTTTCAGGTTTTCCGTGCTGAGGTTTCTCTACTGTAATGTGTCAATGCTCTGATTTAGTAGAGTTGAGTTAAGAGCCCTGGGCTGCAGCACAAATCTTGCCAGCATCACAAATTAAGTAAAATGAGCTAGCAACTCTGGCTTTTGCCAGGGCCCAGAGGATTTACAGCAGCCAGCCCAGAGAGGAGACTTTGCCTGAGGATAAAGTCTTAGCCTTCCGTGAAAAACAGAAATGTTAGGGAGTTAGGTTTTGCCTGGCTGGGCACTGACATTACATTTCTGAAACAGCAAAGTTAGAGTATAACTGAGAAATCACTGTGGACCGAGCCTGCACCTGCTCTGTGGGAAAAAATCTGCTGCCAGATCATGGAAGTCATTTCAATCTCTGTTTAAGCTGTTGCAGAAATCAGCTCCCTTCATCTGCTCAAAATTGTTTTGGGGATGAAGAATTAGCATTCATCAGATGTCATCCAGCATCGGTTGCTACCGAGCAATTCCCTCCCAACCCCTTTCAGTACTTAGTTTGCTGCGAAGAGTTTGTTTTCATTTTCAATTTTAAAGAGCGATAAAATTTAAAACAAACACCATACGGTAAAGCTGGGATTTAACGAAGTCTTCCGCCTTGGCCACAAGACAAAAAGCGTAGCCAAATTCAGACATCAGGAAAGACAGGGCTTGCACATCCACACATTAGAGATGGAAACATAACATATTTTAATGTAAAAACCACGAGGATAAAAAGTAGTGTATCATAGTGACTAAATTGGATGAAAAGCTACTGCAATAGTAAAAAAAAAACAAACTAGAAAAATATTGCTAGAATAATTTCAAGATTTTTTTCTAAAGATTTCTGCATGGTGCCTGCTTAAGCAGCCCCCCGGTTACACTGTGGCTCACCGAAGTGCACTGCAATATTTCATATTTTTGTAACTCCCTCCCATCCCAAGGTACTTCTCATGTTTTACCTACTCAGGATTGCCGAAAACGAGCAGCTGCCGGATCAAAAGCGAAAAAACAATTTTGGAGGAGGTTCGGAGAACAGGAACTGGAGCTTTGTACAACAAAAAAGGGCGATGCTTATTTTTTTTATAAGGCCAAGTAAAGCTAGCACCAGACCCGAGAAGTTTCTATGATCTCGTGCGGAGATGCCAGGGAAGGGCAGAAGAGGTTAAAGTGCAGTTTGGAGAGGTGAGAGCAGAAATCGGGGTGTCTTGGCTCCGAGCTTTCATGCGCATTCCTGCAAGCCACAAAGACAACTTAGCAAGGAAGCAGAAGCATTACCAGCCCTTTGCTAAGGACTTGGATTCCCCCAGACATCTGGAAAAAATTGCCTGGGTCAGTCCTGAACAATCCAGGGACTAAGGAAGTTCACGAGCACTTAACTACTGACACACATTCACCACTTTTCAGACATGCTCAGATGACAATCTGGAATCCTATCTTGGTCAAATGAAACCCAAATTTCTCTTGGAACAAGGCCACGGTCTGATCCTCGGCGAGGACTGGTTTTCTGCCAGACAGCAGCTTTCAAACCTGAGCCATTGCAGCTGTGGCCATGGCAAAAAAACAATAAAGCGCCTTTTTTTTTTTTTCCCTTTTTAATTAGAGAAAGTGCAATCTCTGTCTTAAATATAAGAGCTCTGGGCCCTTTTTTTTTTTCTCCAGGAGGATTCATGATGGAGCAGGAACTGAGCATGGCAAAAACCATCAGCCTTTAAAGGTAATCTGCTTGACTCGGTGATGAGTATTTAAAATCGTGCGGCCACTTTGTCACCTTTGCCCATCTCATTCGGTACCGGGCACTTCTTGCTGTGCAAGCCTTTGTGCACCGGATTGCTTCTTAACCCTCTTTACGGCGATCTCTCCCTATCTCCGACCACCTTATTAATGATCCTCCTCTTGAGTTAGCATCTCTAGGTCAAACGGATATCACCTCGGCCATCTGCCCTAATAACTCTCTCCTGTAATGAAAGGAGACTGGAGCTGTTTGGAAGGTTTCTCAAGATAACGGATACATATATATTTTTTTGTTGTTGTTAGAGAAAGCAGTGCCGGATCAATATTAATGCTCACGTTACTAAAGCTTTACAGAGCAGTTGTTTATTATGTCGGCTGTCCCCATATGCAGAGCCTGGGTTCAAAGGAGGCACCACGATCCAGGAGGGGCGAGCTTGGCCCCAAACATGGATTTGCTGCTGCTGAAATAAAACAAGCTGACAGGCACGAGAAGAGTAGTTATTAAGACAGCATTTTGTTCCGGAGTGTATCAGAGGCAATATGCAGGACGAAACTTCCACAAAAGGATGATTTTGAAGTTCAGGTGCACGGAAAGGGAGCAAGGAGTCCGTCCCTCTCCGGGTGCAGGTCTGCAGCACGAGCTCGGGCAGGTCACACTGCGTGCTGCCGCCTCCCCATCTGACAAGTGATGATAATTTCACCTCGCAGAGCTGTTGTAAAAGCTGAATTTGATAAATATGTAGCTCCTCGGGATAGCAGGATGGAGAACATTAGAATCTGAAATGCAAGCAGCGGGGATCTGTCACCACTTTAAATCCTGGAAAAGCTTTTAAAGCTGAACAGATCAGGCAAGAAACCGAAACTCCTGCACCTTTTTAACGAAAAACCACTAAAGCAGCACAAAATTTCCTTCTTTGTACACCGTGTTCCTGTAGCAGCAGGGATTCCAAAACCAAAGGCTTATTGAATATACACCTCCTTAATTTGGCCATGGCTTGGTTTCAGGACAGCAATACTCAACACTTTGGTAATGAACTTCCAAGTTCATGACGATCTAGGGACTATTTGTCCCTACATCTGACACAGGAACAGAAGTTCTGTGATTATGGCAGAAGAAGTAACGCAATCACCCATAGCACACAGTGGTTCTTCCCCGGCTGCCCCATTATAGGAGGCTCGCTGCTCTTTCAGCAACAGGTCAGATGAAAGGAAAAGCAGGGAAAAATCTGCAAAACTCTTCTGATTGAAGAGAAAGGCACCTATGTACAGGTATTCTTCAAGCCAGAAAAACTAAGACACACATATATATATCATAAAATATACAGAAAATTAAAATTGTCATCATCTTGGTCATTACCAGACCTTTTCTCGATACCTTTAGAGACAGCAGTCCAAGCACTTACAATTAGAGAAAGTCCTAAAGAACATGATCTGTCAGCTGGTATTTCATTTAAGCAAAGCTCCAGCCTCTCTTCTGGAAATTGGATTAGTATTTCCCTAGGTTACAGGGTGGTGGCAGGAGAAAAGCATCCCGCTAAGACCTGGAGACCAATGAAGGATGCAGTACCTCTGAGCACAGGATGATGTGGGCAGACCTGCTGGCCTCACCTGGACGCTACTTGCTGAAGAAAGCACAACGAAATATTGCTAACAGCAACCTCTGAGCTTCAATGCAACGACTAACATAGAAAATGCACTAAACTCTGGCAGGAAAAGTTTCTGTGGAAGCCAACTCTTACTGTTATAGAAACATGAGGTTTCAGCATTTTGTATTTGATAATAACTTTACTATGCCAGACGAATATTATCAGCTATCTGAGCTAACCCGCTGGATGCATCTCTGGATGAGCTGTTACTTCCATACAATCCACACATGCTTATTTTCAACAATTACATCCCTTACATAACCTTTATTTTTAACAGAACTTGAACTTTTTGTTTTCTAGAGGAATGTAGAAGCGCCAAATATAGACCAGCCAGTAGGTCTCATCCAGTATCAGTTGGGGAATTTCCTTCTCACACAGTTCTGCTTATATCAGGTCCCTGAATCCTTCTGCCTCGATATGGAATTTGTTTTTTAAGGAAAATTTGGACACAGGAAAGGGCACAATGTGGCAATGCCTATACTGAAATCTTAAATTCATCCCTCTTTCCAAGCACGGATGTCAAGCTGAAGATTTTATACATAATCCAGCTCAGATTCCCAAATACAAGAAAGTGATCCTTCCCACCCCATTATATGTAACTTTCCAATGAAAAAATACCATATACTTTCCTTCAGACTTCAAACTTTCCTTTTACTTCAGACCAAAATCATTTTCCTATTGTCTAGGTAAAGCATGAGATTAAGCTAAAAATATCTTTTGGGAAATTGTAAGGCACTAAATCAAGAGCTTAATATCCCGACCATATCCTAATAAGTAGAGGCTTTTGACTTCTGCTAACAGTGAAAGGACTTTTTCTTATGCCACGATAGGGTGCATCTCTTTACCTTGTAGTAACAATGGCTTTTCCCCAAAACAAACAGAAAGCGTGCTTGTAGTCTGTAAAGGAAATTGATGCAAGAGCAACAAAATTCAATCCTGATACCCTACAGACCAATATCCTGATACCCTAATGCAAAATGAACACACTACGATACCTGCAATGCATTTTGAGTCTAAAATGCTGGATTTATATACAGAACTTCTCCGTCACATGAAGACAACTAATCACTGATGTGACTTGTTCACCAAACAGGTGATGCACTGACACATTTCTCTTGTGCCCTATAAAGGAGATCAACCAACCTATTACCAACCCTGGGCATTTTCCAATCAAGTCTTTGCCTGGGAAGAGTGCTGGTAATATTGCACCACAGCAGGAGCTCTTTTTCCACGTGTCTCCAGTTTGACCACTGAAATTGCCATTGAGTTCATTCCAGTTCATTCTCGGTTATGTTCTAAAACAGAGAAACCACAAATGTATTTGAAAAATAAAACTCAGAGCTTTCAGGTGTGGTTGGTGACTTTGCCGACACAACTGAAAGATGGTAAAGAGGATGTCAGAGGTGCCTGAAGTTGAGCATCCAGACTCGTGAGTCGTATTTGAGATTTTTGGACCAAGTGGCCTGGTGGCTCCTTCAACAACCAACATGAACCTGGCTGGGAGGTGTTCAACAGGACTGACAGGCTTGATGTATACTTTCATGAATAACTCCAAAAGCAGTTCTCAATGAATAACTCCAAAAGCAGTTTTCAACCTGTCCAAAAGCTACACGTGGTTAACAAAACTCCCCTCCGTCCCTAATGATGAGATCTTGAAATCCAGATGATAGCCATAACCTGGCTCAGGACAGGTGAATTTCCAGACCTCACAAAGCAGTTACCTCTCCTCTCTGCCGAACAACTGCTTCACACTCTTCCTTAGGCATTTTTTGGTATGAAATCATTGAAGAAATTCAAGTTTAGACACCAATATGAGAATAAGAAATCCAGAATTCACCAGAAACAAACCATGGCTACTAAAGCCATAGCTCTACATCACAGGATTGCTTTAAAAAGGTACAATCCCATCCCCTCTTTTGTCCTGGATCAAGCATGTAGGCAAAAAAATGGGGAACTAATCCAGGCTGAAATAAGAAAGATGATCTGTTGGTTTGAACTCAAATCATCAATCTGGTCTGTGATGTTAACATGCAAACTTTTGGGCTAGGGAAGTCTGGAGAGAAGTCCTACACCTCCCTTCTTCTATCATCACCCTCCTCCATAGTGAACTGACTTAACCGTCTAACTCAGATGGAAATATATCTGGGGGGGAATTAAAGAGAGAAAATATATTTTCTGTCCAGTTGGCAAAGTAAAAAACCCGTCTTGGGCTCAAGGGTGTGGGAAAGAAGAGGATTGAGGAGTGGAGCATCCCTTGGCGGCATCAGATCTTGGCTGAAGGAAGGGTAAGATGTGCAACTTTAGCTTCCAGTGCTGCTCTGGGATACTGGATGCCAAGAGAAAAAAAGCACTTTTAAATACTTACTAGCGGAGGTCCTCATTATAATACTTTACATTTAGAGTATGCAATGTTTATCAAGCCAAACTACCCAGGATTCTTAAAACGACACACCCAACTTCCTGCTGAAGACAGAAAAACACAGTTGGCAGATTGTTATCAGCTCACGGTCTCTCTCTCTGACCCGACAAAATATCAGTCCCGCATTTGGGCTGCACACAGCAAGCAAACTCCTGCCTACATGCAAAGAGGGAGACTTTATTTTTTCTTTGACTTCTTACTAGTGGATCAGCGGTTTGCGTAGATCCCGTATACAAATAAATGCATGTGCATGGCAACGTTATGCTAACGTGGACGAAGCTGTTGTGAAGCCTCTGGATGTAAAGCAAAAACAACCACAGAAGCATCTTTAGGAAGCCATTGAGCGAGACCACGTGTGAGAACGTGGCGCGGCGGTGGGGCAGGCTTTTTGTGGTCACCTTGGTGCTGCTTTGCCTCACCTGCGATGGAGCCTCTCCCCTGACAGCTGCAGGAGGGAGGGTGCTACGAGATCCCAGCGTGGATGGGGGGAGAAAACCTCCCCGTGACAAAATCTGGACAAATCTGCATGCTTTTTTAGCATGTTTTTTATCATCATGGATGTCCAGTCCTTACCAGGGTGGGGAACTTTCCCGGGCGCACGCATGCAGGAGTGGAGATTTTCTCTGCAAAGGAACATTTGACTTCCAAAAAATGAAATTATTAGCAAAGACGAGGTAATTAGGCAATGACAATTCACACAGTACAACCAATCAATAACACAGTACATTAGCAAGACTGACAGAGGTGTGAAGCTGATCTGTTATAAATGGCTATATACTGACCTGGAAAAATGCAGCGTTTCCCTAACATTCGGCACAATAAAAAACTAAAATGCTATATAAGCAAGCCAACCTGAAATGACACCTAGTATTATAAATGGCCTAATCTATATGTTAATACTGTTGTATCACATAACTGCAGCAAGACTAAGATAACAATATGACTTTGGGGTTTCTATGGCTACATCCTGGGCTAACGTGCCTGAAAGGCCTTGCTGCTGACACCACACAAGCTTTCTGAGTGCTTCTCTTTGGTTATTTATGATATGATTTATGATAACGACAACATCTCCTATTTTCTCCACTCGTCAGATACAATAAATTGCCATCGTTAATCACCGTTCTTGCTTCGGCTATGATTACAATAGTATAATAGGGCCTAGCTATGGTAATACTGTGTATTAAGGAGTTTTTCCCCCCTTTAAAGACATATGCACAAGTAGATCTTTGTAGCCAGCGTCGGTACCTATAGCATTTTCATAATCTCCCCATGAGTATTTCTGGGCAGGATTTCTGTTACAACTAAGACTCTGCACCGCTCCCCCTGCAAAGATCAAATTTGTGATCTAAAGACTCCAAATCCACGCAGCATTATCTGTATCTGCCAACTCTCAGATGTAATATGAGGGGTTTATACGTATTTTTTTCGTGACAAAAGGGAAGCAGACGGTCAGTCTTTTCACTTTGCACCCACATATCTAATCTTTCTGGCTGAGCTTTCCAAACCAGCTTTTCAAGTATCACAGATCTCAGCGAAAACAAATACACTGAACCTACATAAACATTTTGAAGGTTTTTACAGTGCTTTTCCTTCTCTATATTGCTGTTCTGTGTAAGAAAATATACGGTTCTACCTTTAATAAATTCCCATGCTAAAAAAAAAAAAAAAAGACTTTTACAAATATTTTACGAAGCAACTATTTGTACCTCCCAGCAAAGGTACACTGTAGGGATTTATTACTCTGGGCTACCTGTAGGACCATATGTAAAGGCACAATATTGACCAGTGTAGGGAAGATGTCCGAGGTGTAAGCAGCAGCATGGAAGGAACAGGAATAGGAAAAAGGTGTTTTCCTATTGACAGGTCAGCTCAGCTCAAAATCCCAACCCTGAGGACGTGGCCATCAGCATGCTAAGGGTGGCACGAAGTCCCCACCAAGAGAGCACCTCCACCAGCTTCAGCTTGCCATCAGCTGTAATTAAGGGCATCCTCCCATGACTTGCTTTATGTCCTCAAAAAGTAAATTTCGACTAGTTTGAATATTAACGTGCTCTATACTTGCTCACATGATGGAGATTCTGCAAAAATGCTTGACCAGAGGGAAGCTTTGGCTCAACCCTAGTCAAAGACCACCACCACTCCCATTAGGCAGGGCAAAACCACAACTTTGCCATTGTAAAAAAGGTGAAGAAGGTTTAAATCCCCTTCAAATAACTTTTCACTTCAACTCATTTGGCCATTAATTGTCCTTCTGCTCCTTTTCCTATTGTGCCTTACTTGCAATTGCAAGGGCACGTTCAAAGCCAAATGGTGAGCTGCTCAGGGTGAGAACCACAATGGTATTTTTTAAGGTGCTTTGGTTACTTCTGGGCACTGGAAAAAAAATATCTGAGCATGTATATAGAAACTCTTCCTTACATTTGATTGTTTTCATTGGATAAGAAAGGGAAACGGAGCATTCCCAAGCTAATCAAGAATATTTTATAGAAGATGAGAAAGACTGGGGGAGAGGGAGAAGTTTATTTTCAATATATGAATTGAGCTAAATAAAGATGTCAACCAGATGCTGTGCTCTAGAATAAACGGGAAGAAGTCCACTACACTGTTGGACAAAACCCTGATCTTCAATATCTATCCACAGGGGCACAGATGAAAATACATCACTGAAATTTTAAAAAAAATAAAACCAAACCATCCTACCAGGAACTGGAAATTCCCACTAAGGCTAACAGAGTTACGACATCTGCAAAGTCAGAAGAAGGCATGTGTTCATCCTCTCTCTTAATATATGTACACATGCCACACGTAGAAGTGTTTACCAGATGTTCATGGTGCTGGGAACTGGGTATAAAACTTCATTAAGGACACCAGCAGCAGTTAGGGAAACTTTGGTCATCCAGAGCAACATGTTTATTCAAGCAAATGCTAACTCAGAAATACATACGTGCTTCCAGCTTAGGATTTTGGCTGAGCAGCCTCCAAAATCTCCGTGGGTTTGTGCTGACAAGGCACAACGCGGGACCTTGGCGCTGCGTGCTGGTAGCGTGCGTCTCGGCACAAACGTTCCCCCCCCCCCATTTGCTGGGAAGAATTCCGAGCTACAATACGAATCCCATAACAAATCCAATCTTCTTGATCTAGCAGAGAAGGAAATCACTGATGATAAGGCTTTAATAAAGCTTGACAAGCCTCAAAATTAAATTTGCTGGGAAGGGTTCACCCCCGAAACGGATACTTTCAGGCGGTCTTCACGAAAGGAGCCAAGGAAAGACTTAAAGAGAGGAAAATGTTTACTTTAAGAGTTTTTTTCCTTACAGCTACAAATCCAATTAGTGACTCTCTTTGTCTCTCAGCCTCTCTGCTTGGTTCTGTACGGGAACACGCCTGTCCCCCTCCCTCTGCAACCCTGCCCTGCCAAAGGTGCCCGTCGGAAGATGGAGAACCCATCAGGCTGTGTGAGCATGGACCCATCGGGGCAGCCCTGCGCTGAAGTCAGGTTCAAGATGCTGCTGTCAGCAGGGCTGGAAAAAAACGTGCCAGGAGAGCATGGGGTGACGGTGCCGAGTCGTAATTCTGCAGGCAGCTTCCCATTTCGGCACGCAGCCCCGTTCAGGAGGCTGCAGGAGAATTTAAACCACATCCAATTTAAAACCCGTGTTTTTTTTACGGTGACCTTATAATTTTTCAGGGACGGCTGCTCAAATCTATTGCTTCTTTCTGCAGGACCTCATGGATCACAGCAACATCTTCAAATAAATCTCACTTCCAAGGGAGCTCAGAGGCTTAAAACTGAGCAAGGCAGGCTACTGGGCGCTCCTACAGAACGAGAGCTGCTTGGGGGACAACTTGAAAGAGAGAAGCCTTTTGCAAAGCCACCGGTGCAGTCACAAAACAGCCCTGCAATCCTGCAGTTGCTGCAAGCCTTTGCAAGACGACTGAGCTAAGCAAAAAGCAGTGCATAAACCAGAGAAAAAGAATTGAGGGGAGATTCAAAGATATCAGTCTTGTATGTACCCCAGGAGAACTGGGGTGATGATTACATGAAGGAGAAATGATTTGTGATATGCTCCTTTTGGATGCAAGAAATGATGCTTTTACGGATGTCTGAAACATTACACAAGTTTCAGAAGATTGTCTAATTTTAGAAACTTTGGATTTTTAAATAAAAAAATAAAATACAGTTTTGACAACCACCAAAAGCCAACGTTGGGTGAGGCTTAACCCACTCTTCAGCGTGCAGCAGCCTTCGTTTTGGTGCAAACTCTGCCCCAGCGCTCCCAATGACCTTGGCGAAATTCTTAAAAGTAAACAAAACAAAACCAAAACACGCACACAAAACCAGGACCTCAGGCTCTGAAGCTATTTTAGAATTAACTTTGAATAATTGTCCCACAATAGGAGTTTTCTTGATTAATTGCTTAAGATAAGGCCTCCTTTTCCTTGCTGGCCTCCAGTGACTCCCTCCACTTCCCATAATCACTTTTGCCTCAGTCTTCTGCTCGCTGGGAACCGCTATGAGAAAAATCAGAGATACACCAACTCCATTACCTGAGGATTAGCCAAGAGATAACCCTATGTATTCCATTACTGACCATTATTTGAGTAATTATTCAATCAAGTTTAGCCCATGTGAAAGACGCGCTAATTGTTTTGTAAGGCTTGCCCAAGCTGCGTATCTAAGGGATGCAACTTGTGTCCTTTAACAAAGCAAAAACGATGCTCTGATTGTGGAGGAAAATGAGAAGTGCTTTGCATTGAACTCTGCTTTAAAAAAAATAAAAAATGATTAGGCTTAACTAGAAGTTAACTCGATCAGAATAGATCCTTTCCCCCCAAGTTGGGTTGCATGAATAGCATATAGGTGCTATACAGAAATACACAGAAATTCTGCAGGATATTGCTTTTCCATCTAAATTATTTTTTTTAAAAAAAGGTGCTCAGCAATTAGGTTTTCAGCAGTTTACGAGATAAGCATCCTCTGCATAGAAAGCTGGGAGAGTGGAGAAGCAAACAAAGAGCCAGTAAGCAGCAGCCTCAATTTAAACAAGAACTGTGTGCGCACACATCAGTACTGGCCTCAAAGGGTTGGATACCCTGATTTAAACTGAATTGATGTCTTTTAGCTAAGCAGGATTTTTCTTGGACACTTGGGAGAAATGAAAAAATAAAACACCAACCAACTATGAAAACAAGTTTAGCACAGGAATTGGCTTCAGTAGGCAGTTTTACGTAACGTTAACTTTCCACTCCGATCTAAAAAAAGAACTCCCTCATTTTGGAGTTGTCAGATTCCCAGGTAATCTTCCCATTTCGGGGCCCTGAGACCAGCAGCCTCCCAGGTGATTCCCTGCTGAGAGGGAGCTGAGATGCTCAGGAGACCAGAAGATGCTCTCCGAGGGCTGCCACAGAAGCCACAAGCTGAAGACCTCTGCGGGCACCCGGAGCAGGAATTTGGTGATTTTTAACCTAAATTGCTCGGCTGTCTTCCAGCTCTTGGCTAAAGCAGATAAAGCTCCCATAAACCCCAACTTGTGCCACCTTTGCCAGTGCGCTTTATGGGTTTTGGGGCGTGGAGGGGAGATTTATGGACAGGAGTGAGCTCGAACTGTTGGCATTCTCAGGATCCAGGCAGAACGAGGCGTGCTCAGCCATGGCAAGGCAGCTCCTTCCGAGCTGGGATTAAAGCCACTGGTGGGGAAGCTTGGGTCTTAATGGATAAATCATTGCAGAGCATGCTCAGCCAAACTCCTCCGCTGATGAGCGGGACTTGAAATTCGGTGGGGAGGGGATTATCCTCCTGCCGTGGCATGTAATTTTGAAGAACACCCACCCTATTAATCTAGTTACGTGCCAAACAGTAAGCAGCAGTTTGACCCAAATCCTATTAGCAACAACAATCTGTCATTACCTCCTCTCCCCAAAATGAAAGATGCTCTGGGATGCGTTGCAGAGAAATAAATTGAAACGCGGGAGGTTTTGTGTATTGCTTTCTCCCAGTTCGCAGCTCCAGTTGTAAAAGCACGGGGCAGGGACCTGACATTTGTTTGTGAACTACCGCAGTCACCCACATTGAGGCATGAATAAATCATGAAGAAGACTGAAGATTTTCTTCCCCATTTCTAAGTTTCTTCTTTTTTCCATGTTTGCTCGTCTTTGTAGTTGCATCCTTTTGCTTGGCCTTCACGGCCTGCCCCTTCCAACATTACACCTCCTTTGTTTCCTGTCCCTCATCCTAAGCTTTCTCCATCACTAACATTTAGCAGAAGCAACGAGGACACATTTGCTTTTTGTGTCATTTGGGATATTTTCTTGAACTGGTGAAGGAAATCGGTGGCAAGACAAAGGCAAGAGTGAAGGAAAGGATACAAGGAGCTGATGAAACACTGGACTGCAAGAAGTAGTACAGAGAGGGAGATAAGACAAGGAGGCGCTCTACTAAATAAATATTTCAGGGGTAAATACGGAAAGATGGGATGGGTGAGGACGTGGACACGTAGTCAAAGCAACTGGGGAACAAACCAGAATGTAAGCGGGAGGCATCGTTGGCGGCTCAGTTACACCACCACACAGGGTACATCCTGCAGGCTCTGCTCCTCAACCACTCATTTAGGGAGAGTCCCTCCACTCCTCCGTTCTCCATGTCACACCTGTCATGACAGATACCGTGCCTTCATTTCTTATGCACATCCAGAAAAATACAAAATGCCCGAGGATACTCTCAGAGATAAGAAGCTGTTCAGATGTGACATATCTCAGCGGTTATTAAAAAGTAATTACACCTCATTCTCATGAAGCATTCACTCCTTTCAAAAGGCTTTTAGAGATATATCTTTTGCCGATCCTGCTTTATTATTCATACGTTATGGTAGAAACCAGGGATAGCTGAAGAATCATAGTTTGGTCACCGAGTTGCTGATTTTCTTGCTTAAAATGGTGAATTTGTCACCAAAAGGCTAAATCACGGGAATGTGTCCTCCTAGTACATTACAGCCATGATGAATTATCTTGTCATCTGCTGGACTTTTTTGGTTTCTAATATAAAGCTCAGGAGCTGGGAGCTGCTTGGGGGAGCAGCAGCTTGGGCCACGGGGTACCTGCATGACGTGGGGTTCCCCAGAGCACAGCTGCCCATTCTGCTCGCCCATTTAATCCTTTAACCAACCCAAAGGAAGGGGAGAGAAATGCAAAACCAGAGGCTGGCTCCTGTTGGCAGCATCCCACAGAAGATCCCATTATCACCTAGGGCTGGAGATTTATTTATTTTTCCTTAATGGCATCTTTGACTCAGCAGAGCTCACTCCTCAGTTTGCCTTCTAAATTTTGTTGTTTCACTCCCCTTATGTTATTCCATAATAAAATGAGAGAAGGCAATTCCCTCTTGTCCCTGCCACCAAGACCTGTGGCTGCTCCAAGCTGACAGACAGCAGGACGAGAACCTCAGATAATGCCTGCACATCTCCCTCAAAGATGAAATATCACTGAGATGGATGAAGAGGACCTGCCACCACTTCTTTTGGAGACCCTTTAGCACAGAATTTCAGATCCACATATATTTGAGTTTGTTTCAAGCGCCCAATAAGAGCCCGGCAGACCTCAGATTCTCATTTTATTTCCAAGCTTCCCCCCCGCCTCCACCAGTTCTGGACTAGGGAAAGAAACACAAAGCGTTGGTGTACTCTGTGTACAGCCAGGAACTCATTAAGTTCAATCAAAACGATCTCCAGAACTGTGGGATGAAATAACAACAACAACAAAAAAAAAGCACGAGGAATTTTGATAAAAAAAAAAACAAACACGTTTCCTTTTGCCATAAATTCTTCATGGGTCTCTAACACTCATCTGCTACCATGGGATAAATATTGTGTGCTCTGGCTATTAAAAAAATTGTATGAAAATCTAGAAGTTATTCATCTGCGCAGAAAACTTTTTTTTTTTTTTAATTTATGTGACTTACAGGGAGAAAAAAATCTAACCATAAAGTTTGCCAGCAAGAACAAGGACACCTTTGTAATCCTCTAAGTGACAATCCTCTAAGTGTTAGGCATGCACCTAGGCCTTCTGCAAATTAGAAAGGAAAAAAAGAAAAGTAGTGATTTATCACGGAAAGTGTAAAGAACTGGAAGGAGAAAAAACAGGGAACAATTTTAGCCAGCACACCTGAGAAACTGTAAATACATTATTTCCATTTTCGATACGCTAGACAAATGCTGGAGAACTGTCCTTGACATCCGCCAGACATGCTGAATGACAGAGGAGCAAAAAATACCATTTATCATAAGCAATGTGATTAATAAGCTCTGTAACTGCTTGGGAACAGCCCCTATTTAGAGACACGAGGCACCTGATTCAGAATAAAAGTCTGAATTCATTCTTGCTGGGGAATATTATTTCTGCCAAGCCATTTCTTGGGATATTTTCCATTAGAGAGACCCGACGTTTCAGGACAACCTGCTCATGCCACAGGCACGTATTTTTACAGATGGCAAAGAATTAGCACTGACAAACAAAGCCGATGGCCTCATCTCACAGAGGAAAAAGCAACCAGAACTGAGAAAGAACAAGCCAGTTGTGTATGGTCGTCATCACACAAAATGATGGTTGTAGGGCTGAACATTTTAAATGTAGGATGAGGATGGGAAGCTAACCCAGAAGCCACCACTTCTGCTTTTGCTTAAGAGACTATACTGCAGCTAAGTGGGTATTTTATTATACAGGGACTGCCTCTCATGGCCAGAAGGGGAAAAAATACTATCCTTCACTGCTTGGATGTCCTAAAAATAAATAAATAAAGGCAATGTTGGCATTTGTTCCTCCACAGCCTCACTGTGCATTGCTCCTGAAGCAGTTTCTTAAGGCTGAGGGTTGAATTCCTTGCAATCCATTAGCTGCTTTGGCCAGCAGGCTGTGAGGGATGTGGGCACAACCAGCACCTCGTGTCGGAGGCCCCACACAGAAAAAGGTGGGATTTAACCTGGAATTTAACAGCGAGAGGCCAGCGAGGCGGTCCCATCCACTTCTGCACCGCATCCTCCTCCCGCCTCTGTCCCCCTGCTGAGGATTAGGATGGGGACAGGGACGAATTATCTCTGGAGAACTATAAAAGATAGAATTGATTTTTGGTAAGAACTCCGAGGAAGTTCTTAATACGGCCTTATCTCTGCGAGTAATACAGAAATGTTCCTCCGCTGAGTGAGCGCCTATCTCCGAAGCTATCCTTGCCCACGTTATCTCTGCAGAAAAGCAGCTTTGAAGGATAGAAAATAATATATGTTCCCCGTTGGTTGAAAGGGACTTGTGTCAAAACTTGTAAGACAGTTTCGGTTCTACACCAGCTATTTCCATAACGTAGGGGAATTCAACAAGTTTGCTGCTGTGATGCTAGCACGAGGCCCAGATAAGATGTGCCCAACTTGCATAATGGAATTTGGTAACTGAACTGTGCTGCACCATGCAGCACCTGCATGGACCGAACACAGAAGTTCTTGCTCATTAATATTTTTCTTACAACATAAACCTGCCAAGCTTAAGGAAATCTTAAAATACGTTTCAAAAAAATCCATCATCTGTATTTCCTGGAAGAAATACCAGGTTTACAAGGAGGAGAGGTCTCCTATTTTATCAGTAAGGACAGATGGGAAAAACAAACAAACAAACAAACAATTTTGGATGCACAAGGCAGAAGTGCACCATGCTCTCAGGCTTGCAGGCTTTTCCCTTGACCACAGGTCTAAGAAGAGAGACTGCCTCCTCCTACAAACCTGCTCTGCTGCAGCATCACTGACGCAAGCCTTGTGCTGCCCCACCACCAGCCATTTCCAGCAGCTCCCCACCCCAGCTGCGAGTGTTTAGGTCAACCGTTTGATTTGCTAAGAAACAGAAGCTTCTGTTCCCAAAGCTGCTGTTTCTAAAGCAGGCTGAGCCACGCATGGATCTCTGCAGGTCGCCTCCTGGCCAGCACAGGGTTGTGCTCGGTGACTGACCTGGAGGATACAGACAGAAAGCATCTTGCAGTGCCTCTAAAAACAATCCTCAGCTGCAGCCGGGCAGTCTGGCTGAAGAAAAAGCTGCAGTTTTTGGTCATCTGCTGAAGCCAATGATTCTGCTCCTTGGACTCCCAGGATTTCTGCTATCTGATGGAATATTTAAGCGGAGACTTCATTCCCCCGGCGGCTCAGTCACCCCACTCCGGTGTTCAATGAGCTCTTGTGTTCTATTACAGCAGAAATGCGATTTTCTGCCCAGCTGGAAAACGATACTTTTTCCTAGTGCAGAGAGCTTTGCACCCCTCTCTAACCCGTCTAAATAGGTCACAGTCACATTTTCAGCACGCTACCAAAGCAGCCCTTCATAAAATGAAAAAGCTTACTGCACCCAGGGCAGAGACCATCTCATGTGGAATACAGCAGACTGCCTTCCAAGCGAGGAAAAATAAATAAATCCAACGAAGGAACAAGTGACATCTCTCTATGAACCCTCTTCCACCAGCTCTGCGGTTTGGAATAGCCCTTCCCCTACCTCTTTCTCTCATCGACTTTCCCATTTCAAGCAGATTTGAAGACCCTGTTCTGCTGGAGACCAGCTCAGAGGCGCATGGAAGATCCACACCCTCCATCAAATTATTCATAATTTGGTGATTATTATTTGATAATATATTCTGATTAATTGATGATCATTTCCCCATGTGCTTTGAGCTCTCTAGGTGCTCCAGGACGCCTTCCTCTTTCATTTGCCTGCCCCAGCTGAAGCCTGCTCTGCCGAGCCTGCTGTGCAGGATGCTCTAAGCTTTGCTGTTCCACGTGCTGCAGGTCTGCCAAAGAAATGGAGATGGCCAAAAATATCAGGAGTTTAGATATTAGGAATATTAGGAATATTATTTATTAGGAATATTATTTATTAAAATATTAGGAGTTTAATATTAAGAGTCTAGGATAATGTCTTGAGGCAACAGTTATCCAGCACTACTTGTTGAATTTCTTCTTCAGATGTCTTCTGTGCCTGCTTTTCACATGTTGCTTTACAACAAGCACAACAATTAAGCACTGGCTAACAGCACATGTCCTTCAAAACTATACAGCAGTCTCAGCTACCCTGATATAAACCTGGAGCAAGCTGAAAGACGTCAAGAGTTAAACCCTGCATGGGAGCACACTGAAATGTTCAGTGTCAAGCTACAGTCGAGGCGAAACGACTAAAAACACGGAGAAAGGGGATGCTGAGAATTGATTTTTCCAACAAGGCATTTACAGGCACGCAAAACATGATCTCCACTTCAAACATAAAATAGTCATTGTGCTGATTTGCTACAGTACGACTCGCTAACGCATTTGATCCCACATTATCTGAAACTCGGAGTTATCCGCGGTCTCATCTTCTTAATGGAAGGGAAGGTACAAAAGCTGAGCACTCCCTTTAACACACAATATATTATCTATACAAATTGGGAGTCACTCAACAGACAAACTTAAAAACCAAATTATGGCAGGCTACCAACTTGCTACTCCTCGGCAGAAAACACTGCCTAAAGCCTGATGGCTTATAAAGCCCTTTTAACGACGTGTCTTGGCATTATGACATACGGGATCTTGACGACACACTCAACTCTGCTAGGAAGCTCCTATAGGAAGAAAAAACTTGCTAGTTTGTTTAATATTTGGTAAGGCTGGTAACCAACATTATACTGTGGGCTATTATATAATAATGTAATAATAAATATTATATTATTACACAATAATTAGAATTTTATACCATATTATAGATTAATATACACAATATACTTTAATATATATTAATAGATAAATACATTATTATTATATATTGATATTGTAAAAATGTTTGCTGGCATAATATTCCAGTACTGCATTGAAATCAAGGCTCCTGTTGAAAAAACATGCTGAGTAGAAAAACGGAAAGGATATGGAACCAAATTTCACGGGCAGCCTTGGACTTAACACACCCATCCAGCAACCTGCGAAGTTCCATTTTTACCTTTGCTTTGCCTCTACCCTAATTTTCCTGCCAAATTCAGAGCCTTGCCTCAGTTTCCCCAGCTGTAGAGCCTGCAGAAGCCCCAGGAGAACAGCGAAGTTCAGAGTCACACGTGGAAACGCCGCTTGCCACACACACGCATGCAGAAATGCAGATTGCTTTTCCATTCCAACAGGTTCCCTGTGTTTAACAAACTCAGATTGTTAGATATACTGTTATTTATTTCGATATTTCTATGTGGTGGTAAATAATACTTTCTAAAGCACTGTTTCCATTTGGGTTTTTGAACTCAGAGCCATATTCTTAAAGCACTTAAGTGATCTAGGATAACTTAATATCGATAACTTACAGCAGAAATATTTTATATTTCTTCAGCACTCAGAAAAACCCACCTTAATTCATCATCTCTTTTAATTAAAGGTTATTAGAAGTTGTAGCTCGCAAGCAAAATTCTGCACTAAAAATGGTAAAAAACACACATCTACTTCTGCTCACACAGCACGCTGTACAGTTTTACCAAATAAAAATTCACGTCCACAGCCCAGTGACAGATATTTGGATGCTACTGGGAAGTTGATGTTATAAACAAAGGCATTTCTCTTGAAAGTTCAATAAGGTTGAAAGCCAAAACAGTGATACGGCATCAGGGATTTATCATCTAATAATAAAAGAGTGTTTGTTCCTCTGGATCTGCTCCTAACCAGCGGAGGCTGACGCTGAAAGAGCAGTTCAGTGGGCATGCAGCTTTTCAATTGCACTCCTTATTGTATGCTTTATATTAAAGAAAGCAATTTAACTTTTGAGGACAAGAAAATTATCTTGAAACTGAAGTCCTGCCGAAGCTCAAGGCCAAGCTAGAAAAGAACATATAAAATTATTAAACGCTCTTCAATTATTACTATAGCTGGAACCCTCGCAACAGCTATAATTCAGGATGCCTACACATTTTAATTATAACCCCCATTTTCAGCAGGTTATAGCTTTCCCTATCATGTTAAAATTTATCAGGTCTGGCCTGTCACAGCCTTTAAAAAAAAAAAAAAAGTTTAGTAAAATTGCTCACTCCCAAAATCATGGGGGAACGGAACAAAACCAGGAGCAACTGCAACTCAGAGCAGAGAAACTACTTGAACAACCTCTCCTAATGGTGCTTTGGAGGGTTTTTTGTTAAAAACTAGGTATGGTATCGTTGAACTCACCCACATAAATTCAGTAAGGTACAAAATAATGAGAGAGAGGATTTCCATGGCTGTCAAAGCAATGTGAAATGGAGGGACAGAACTCTCCAGGAAGCTGCGCTGTATGGGGAATAATTGGCCCTACTCCCACAGATGTAAGCAAGGCTTCCTCCCTAAACAAGTCAGGGCTTTTAGGTCCTTATCCCGCTCCTTATCAAGCAGAGCAAGCAAAAGTGAACAAAACTCTGCAAAAAATCCAGGACTGTCTTCTGCATCACAATTTTCTGCTTTTCTACAGTATTAAACCTTGGTCATGTACAGGACAGCCCACTCTGCTAGTGTGCAGCCAAAATTAGATATATTTATATAGCTCCCTTTTAAATACCCAACAAGTTTCATATAAAACCATCCTGAGACACTGTCAGGAATGCCTGAAAGCACCCTGAATTGGGTTACACATCTTTGGTAGTGGAGATGTTCACAGCTGATGCCCCTATAAAATTATTAAACTGGCTGCGTGTGTCCTGCAGAAGAGAAAACCCCGTCTGTGTTCCCCTCCTATGTACCTGCACGGCTGGGGAGTGCTTGGAAAATCAGAGCAGGCTGAATGACTCGCCCTGGCCAAAGCATCTGCTGCCGTTGTTTTCTTTTCCTAGGTCTGCTCAGGAATGAGCAGGGATTTCCTGTGCACTCACGCTGGGTTGTAAAGGCACAGTCAGCGTTAAACTGGGAAGCACTGGGCAGAGCTGGAGGACTCGGGTCGCTTGGACTGGGCCTCAGCAGCGTGTTTGTTCACATGGCACGTGCTGATTAAAATGCTGCCGTGCTTCTGAAATGCATCTCTGGGCTCTGGCTGAAATGTTCACTGTAAAATATAATATTACCGATGAATACATTTCTATCAAAGCAGATGATTATCTCTTAAATGCACAATGATGAGCACCTACAAAACTCCACCAAAAACTAAATCAGGAGCCTGGATGTAAATCTCAAGCAAGGCTACGGTACAGCAGGATCCCTGCTCTGAATGCACAATGTTACGCTGCATCCCTTCGTGTTTACAGAGTTCTGGTAAATCAAATATCAATGTTATCGTGCCTGAGAAATCACTTGTGACCATACCACACTGGTGTGACGACGTTTTAAGTCTAAGCTCACCACTGGTATTTCCTGACTTCTTAGAGGTTAACAAGTACAACCTCATACATCTCAACCTCTGAAAGAATAATGTAACATAATAATAGCTTGGAATTTATGATCGCTTTTATTAAAGAAGCATCTCGGAGACCCCAGCTAACTGCAGACCTCCATTGCGGTAGATGCTGTCCAGACTTAACCTGAAAAGCCCTCAGTCAGAACAGTTTACAAATCAAACACGGAAGGCATACCTAAGATGAAGGAAAGGAAATATTACTGTAATAACGCTGATTTATGGAGGAAGTGACCTACCTAAGGTCACAAAGCAAGCCTGACCCCCATCTCCCCCATCCCAGCCCAGTGCACTAATTGCAAAACTGGCCTTCGTCTCCTGAAAGCAGGAATGGGCGCAGCAAGGCTGCTGCTGCAAGGGGATGCACTTGGCCAAGGCACCACAAAGTTCTGCAGCTGCAGGCAGCAATGATGACGTTAAGGATGGGAAGACAAAATCTTTGGTTTCCTTCTCCTCCTGCCGTGTTTTGTCACTTTTTTGGGGTTTGGAAAACACAGCACCACCAGTTAATCCACATGGGTTCCCAAAGGGCTTTAAAACTGGGGTACAGGATCTTCCTCATTGGACTAAAAACTTCATTGCACTCAAAACCTACAACTGTATGGTCCCTTATACATCACCTGCAACTTGGAAACAACTTACGGGATCGTCCTATCCCAGCTGCAAGTCCTCTCTGCATAACACCCTAGTATATTCTGCAAGGAAACAGGAGATGATGTGCATGTTTTCAGCACTATGTCCCCCCAGACCCATTTTACAGGTGCACAAACTGAGAGTGAATGACACAAGCCTGCTTGCTGGTCAGCCAAAGGCTGGGCGCAAATTCAGAGGACTCATGAATTAAGAATCCTTATTTGCAATAAAGAACTAGCAAAAAACAGAGAGAAACCTGTTAAAAAGTGCAATGAACAATACAGAAACCATTCATTGCAAAGACGAGCGGTCCGGGACCTAACACATTTCTAATTCAAATACGCAATACCAAGGTATTTTGGGTCAGTCCTAAGGAATTTAAACAGTGTTAGTTATGGTTTAACTGGCAAGTTCTACGTATTTCATGTAAATCCTCATGGTGAAGATGAAACCACGTGCATCACAACGCCTTTTCAGCAAATACCGTCTGAAAACACCTGGAGCTTGGAAGCCAAGAGGTTTCCTCGTTAGCTTATTTTTGTCTCCCTCTCCTTGAAAGAAAGCAAAAAGCGCCCGTTCTGGGTTAGCACAGGCTCAATGAAGAGCCTATTTTAATTGAATGGATGCCAAAGTTTCCTTCCGAGCTGCGTATTCGTTGATCAGACAGCTTTTTCCCCGTGTGACTCTTCGAGAGAGTTTTTCTGCACATTTACAGGACTGGTGAGACTCATATGTCAGACCCTAAATGTTGTGCCAAGCTTTTCCTCAAGTTGATTTTTAGGTACCTTTAAACATTGAATTTAAAACACTATAACCAAAGAAGAGGTCAACTCTTCAAATGCGATCTGTATTAAACAACAGCATTTATAGGGTCACAACTAAGAAAACAAATTAATTTATAGGGCTGCAAGGGAAAAGCAACTTGAATTTCTGCTGGATGTGTGAGGGGTGGCTGGGCAGGGAACAGAAAGAGTTTGAGGCAGCTTTACCATGACCTGCGCATTTTGATTTCTGATCTTTCTGCCTATCAAACGGTAACACAGACTCACCATGTAAAGCTCCTCGGGGCCTGAAACCACCGCAGGAAAAAGGCCCTGAAACACAGCCCTTGTTATCCTCTGCCCAAAAGGCTCGACTGCGAGTTCTGGTGGGGTAATGGGGGCGAGGAGAGGACCACGGGGTAGGAGCTCTGAGCACACAGCGCCACTGGTCTGCAAATCCAATAGGAAAGCACCAGGACATCCCATTACCCACCCCAAACCCCATTTCCATCCGGCCCTATTACAGAACAAAGCAATAACCATATCACCCGCCTCATCCACCCTGGATAAGGCAGGGGAGAAGGTTTTTCTCTTCCCTCTCCTCCCTCCCCTCTGCCCACGGCCTGGCGCCAGGGAACAAAACACACGTCGTGGTGCTTGGGATTTTCAGACCTGAACCCACCGCCGACAGGCGGCCCCAAATAGCTTCTCCTTTTACTGGAGGGAGCGAAGAGCAGGCGGGTGGCGGTATTGTTTTTGCCAAGCTACATCCTCGAGTCTGTCATCGGGTACAGAAGAAGCCTTTATGCCGCGGTTGTACCGTCCCATTTCCTGGCTTCTGTCAAGCTTAACAAAACCCAAGTACTAAACACATTTTTATGCCTCGGAGTATCAAATGTTCTTTGCTATCAGTCGAAATGGAGCTCTGTTCATTTTCATTATTGCTTCATATGAAAATGTTAGCTCTATTCATATTCCATATTCAAGATGTTTAACCTGGGTTCACTGTATGAAAAGTCAATCATGTGTGCATAAATTCAATATATTTTCCACATTTATTGCAGTACAATGAATATCTTACAGAGAGCAATGTTTGTATACTGATTCAAAAATATTATCTCTTTCTTTTGCCCAATTTATTTTGTATTTATTTGAGGTGAGGCAGGTATATTTGGGTTAAATAAGCTTTATCATTGCTCAGGGTGCATTATGTTTAGCACAAGAAAGAAAGGCAGCGCAAGAGAAGGAAATAGAAAAAAATCCATCTTCGAAATCATGCCAGCAAGTGGGAAGAAACACTTTTGCTGATAAACAGGAAATATTTTATTTCTGAAGTTAACATTCTTAAGAAAAAAAAAAAAAAAACAACAAACACTTCAGCTAAATTTGTGGGTTTTAAAACAAACAGTGCAAAACATTAAAGGAACTAAATAGAAACCATCTTTCAAGACGGTAAAACTGGGACAATTGCGAACACCAGGTATTAAACAAGCCGTGACAAAGAACATACACAACAGCCAATTTTAACACCAATTAAGCATACCTGCAATCAAACCCTGAAAAAAAAAAAAAAAAGTGAGATGTGTCAATCAAATTATTATGTAATAACTCAAACCTGGGGATTATTAGTGCTATTTCAGGAAGTCGCACATGCTCCAACTAGCGTCCAGCGCGCTCAGAGCACCTGACAGCCTCCAAAAAAAGATAAATGAAGAGAATCCAGAGCCTAGGACTACGCGGCACGGCGAATGAATAGGGAGAGCTGGGGTAGAAGGGAAAGGAAAAAAAATGATTAATTGAGGCAACTCATCTCAAAAACCGAGCAAATGTCGGTAATGTTCTGTCCGTGTTCTGCTCTGGCTCTGCCAAAGCCCTGGTTGTGTTCTGTTCGTGGCAGGTTTGTTCAGGATGGCAACGGTACATACTGGTGGAAGAAAAAACACATTAGCAGAAAACAGGGGTTTTTGGCTTTAAGGGATGTTTTTTTTTCTTGCTCAATATTTGATGCGAAAGAACTAAAGAGAATTTTCCATCCCTGCAGCTTTGTGGTGGAAGAGGAAACTGGAATTCAGATACTGTGCAATGGGAGAATTGTAAGGTTTTTCCCTGAATCATGAAAGTAATTGTATTTTTTTGCACAGAAAAAAAAAAAATCAACTACATGCACAGGTTCTTTCTATCAATCTGCTGATTCTGCCCAATTTTTCCACCTAACGGGTCAACAGATTGAATGCAATTTTTGGAGTACAAGTCAACACGAACACATGCTGATGGCAAACCACCACCAGACAGGGAAAACGCAGCCTCCAGCAGGCAGAGATTCCTTATGGGTAACCACACTTTTTTGTGCTAGTCAAATTCAGATTTTACAGCCTAGGAGAAGACAGAGCATGTGCAATAATCTTGTGCCCCAGTGAGCGATGTCTCCCAGCACTCTGGAGCCCCTGCCCTGGGCTGCAGCAAATACAGCCCGGATGCGATGTTGGGAAGATCGATGTGTGAAATGTGTTTTGAAGCCAAAAAACACAGTCAGCATCAGCTCACACTGTACAAAATGGGCACAGGAGAGCATCCCCAGAATGCAAACACCCACCTCAATGGGCAACAACCCTTCCTTGAGATACCGAGGTCAAGTCAGCATCAAGTCACACTGCACTGAAGTGGGGAACATGAAAGGAATTCAATTTTCTTACTGAGAGAGGGACCTGAAGGAAGCTGTGCTCTCATTTCACTCCTCTGTTCGGCTTCGTATATCAACGCTAAAATATCAACCTTTAAAGCAAGCAGCACGTTATGCTATCATATTATTTACCTATGGGAGGGGGGGAAATAGGAGTTTTAACAGAGCTAAGGCAAGTAAAAAAACTCTACTTCAAAGTAAAAACTAATTATGTGTCTTACTAATTACATTTTTAAAAGATACACAGGGCATTACCAACGAACCCTGCAAAACTGAAAACACAACTGTGTCTCAGGCTGCCTTGGCTTGGAAAAGAGCTCCTGAGAATTACCAAGGGATTCCTGCTTCCCGCAAACACAGCGCCACTAATATTCTCCAGATTTGCTGGCCCTGCTACGAACCATCTCAAGAAAATGTTTACATTAAAGTCGGGTTCAGCGAGGAGGTCAGCTAACTTTAAGGCTTGAAGAAATCAGCAGCCGTCTTGTCTCCCTGACAGTGCGGGGGGATGGGAAAAGATTAAAAAAAAGGAAAAAAGGAAAAAAAAAAAAAAATCATTAACTTGTTACATGCCCCAAACCTCGGTTTTTCATTCTGTTTTGTTTGCTGTCAGCAATGTGAAAGTTTTGATGGTTTTCTCCCCCCCGTCACCAGTTATCCATCAATAAATTGTCAGCGCTTCTCCAAAGTTTCTGCCTACTTCAAGCTGCTTTTAGCCTAAGCTGCAATCTCCCCCGTTTTAAGGCTATGATGAAAATAATAGGTGCTATCTCACACAATTAGCTGCGATTTTTATCAGGTTTCAGACTTCCAAGCTGCCCACGTATTTCAAGCAAACAAGATAAGGAATTTATATGTCCATATTCCGCCTTTATTCTTCAAAAATTGCTTTGATGACCGGTGGGTACATGTCAGATGATTTTCGGTTTCATTCCGCACCGCGCAAGGATCAATACAATCTGGTTTTATCTCGGTCCGCCTCCTAAGCTCGCGTCTTATTTACATCTTGCAACTGATAAATGACAGCAATAAAAGTGTGGCATTCCACGGGAAGTAAGCGAGATTACGCTTCATCTAATTGTTTAACGTCGGACAAGCAGGATTCCCGCTCTGAAATAAATGTTTGAAAGGCTTCCACCAGCACAGCTGCATTGCAAAGGTCTAACTTTGCAGAGAAAGGAAATCTGCAAATACAACCGCACGGGCTCAGCTTTGTTTTCCCCACACTTTATTTTTCAGAGCTGTGTATACATGTAAACGTGTCAGAAAAAACATGACCTTCATTGGTGTTTTCTAGAAATACTCCAAAAAGCCATCTATCAACGCGCAGGCCTACGTAAGAGACTGCTCTTGGCCGCTTTTAAATGAAATCAGCTGCACGTTAGCAAAGAGCACCAAGGCAAGTGGTAGGACTTGCTTCTAAGACAAAATGTGTTCAGCAGATCCAGAGTTATGCACACAATACAGCTTCTAGCGACTGGCCCTCCAGATAGAGATTTGCTTAATGGCTGATTGAATTTGAAGTTTATTTGTTCTTTTTAATCCCCGCACCAGTTACTAAGAGCACGGGAGAAGGGAAATGCCTGCCTTGTGTTCTGGTTCTGTCTCATTAACTTACCTCCTTGTGCAACTGTTCTACCAAGAAAAACAAAAAGCACGGGCACATCGTGCACGGGTAAAAAGGAGAGCAACAAATAAAATCCAAGCTTGAAATAATTTGTGTATGCAATAATCTGTGTAAATTAAACTTTGGAGTTCGCACAAGGAAGGGGGACAAAATCTTCCAGCAAGGAATTGCTCGTGGAGATTTTTAACTGGAGAAATAGCCTTTCCCTTTCAAGGAACTCCTTTTCCTGCTCAATGAACACCAAAACGATTTCCAAAGCTTTCACTCATTTTGACACAAAGGCTACAGGAGACTGTTTAGACTCCTATTAAGACAGGAGCCGTTAAAGCTACACAGGGCTGTGAAACATGGGATGGCGGCAGCCAAGAAAACAATTCCTTGGAGAGGAAAACAACCAGCGTGCGCCCTCGTGTAGGAACCACATACCAGAGGAAAAGAACTTTTTTTTTCTAGCTGGTTTGAGATGTGACTGTAAGATGCTTATTGTGCACAGAGGAGCTGGGCTTACCAAACGTGCCCAGGGCTCGGCTGGCCCAGGGAAGCTGGCATTTGGTTGAGAAACCCAAACTCACTGCCACCTGCCGTGGTTTCATGGCAAGAAGTCTTCAAGAAATCGCTGCTTGGTATTGCTGTCATCTGGCAAGGACTAGTAAATGTTGTCAGAGTGATACGTTAACATTGAGACTTCTGAAAGTTAAGCAGAAAGACTACTTAATTCTACTGGAAATGGTCATTTTCTTCCCTCACCCCTATCAGGAGAAGCAGTACGCCCCTTAAGAGCCCCTCAGAGGTGCATTTAAATCATGCTCGTCTCAAGTCCTGCAATCTAGAATTACACCACAACGAGGGAAAGAGCCCAGCACAGTAATTAACACATCACTACTATATTTCTTCCGATTCAGCACATTTACAGCTGAAAACAATTGCATGGAACCCAGTTTAATTACATTAAAAATTATGTAACTTATTTTATTAAATCGGGATTGATTGCTCCACAAAGGATTTAGATCCGACAATGACCTCCTGTGCTACTGTAAAAGGTGTCCAGAAACCAATGAACATACAATGCAGGCTCTAAACCAGAAACTAATTAGCTCACACACAAAATATTAAATCTGTTTCACAAATTATGTAAATCATATAAAAAATGAGGTATAATACCAATGGCAAACTTTATAGTGCCAAAATGGAATAAGCTGTATGTATACCTGCCTTCAAATTAACTAAGGCAATTATACTGTAAAATCATTAGCCCAAGACATAGTTTAAAGTCGAGCTTTAATAACTTAATGCTACATGTATTTTCTAACCACAGAAAAAGCATTACATACGTTTACACTTCCCACTAAATTTAGAGGAGGCTATGCTGCATTAAACCAAGCAAGAAAACCTAAAGTGTTCAAAAAATAAGAAAGAGGAAGGCAGGAATGCCAAAAATGTTTCCTGCACAAAATACACACAAAATTAAACAATCTTTTCCTCGGGAGTTTGGTTTCCAAAGCATTGCTGTGCTTCTTGAAACGCTATCATGTTTATTCTGACTACCACAGTAAAAATAAAAATAAAAACGTTTAAACAAGTGACTTGCATGAACGATGAGAAATTATAACATAATTTTATGTGATCTTGGCAATCCTTTAAAATGTCAATTACCTGGTTTATGTGTGTGTGTGTACTATGGCCAAAAACTGCTATGGCTTTGCATCCAGGGAAGGTGGCTGAAGGAGCAGCAGAGGGGTGAAAGCATCCTTGCACTGCCCAGAGCAGCCCTGCCCATACAGCCACAAGGGGCAGGCTAAAAGGGTTTTTTGCCCGGCTGGCTGTAGGGGACCTCTCTGCAGCAGTGTGCAGAGATGGTTTTGTAGATGCTTTGGGATTCCCACAGCATAAAGACGAGAAAGCGTGTGAGTGATTTCTGGCTGAATATGAGCACACAGAGAAAACCCAGAGAACAGTTTCCCTGGCCTGAATCAGAGATGACTGCATATTTTTTGTGGTAGCCCTGAAAGCTAAAGCAAAACTGTGATGTTTAGGTGTGTGCATTAATTATAAATAAAAATTCTAGTTCAGGTTTGAAAAAAAGGGGAAACAACAGACCTTTTAAAATTGCTTCTGGTTGAGTATAGGTGAAGTGTTAACGTCAATCTTCCAATGGACAGAAACACTTCAAGCTTTCTGGATTGCTGTCATTTTATTTAAAAGGGAACAGCTTTTTTTGTACCTCAACACTAAAGTCTGATATATGATGAACTACACAAATGAAAATTTGGTGCCCTGTACCCCTTTGAACAATTTTAATTGTACAATCGTAATGCTACACAGCTCACAGAATGGATGTGGAGGATGTGTAATGCACGAGGAGCTGCACAGACCTTTCAAAAACTGAGTAAAAAAGGGGAGAACAATTTCTCTGATTCCAGAATACTGATTAATTTAAAAAACAGTTGTTGAATTTGTCACAGAGCTTTTATTACTGATCAGCAGCAAGGTGAACTGGCCAAAGTTGTACAACAACTACTTTCATGTGTGTATGTATGTGTGTTTTTGTGTTTAAAATTTGTAATATTGTAAATCTATAAAATTTATAATATTGTAAAAATACACAGTGCTTGTGTATTTTTACATATACAATCTACAATCACAGATCCCATGTAATCAATACAGGCAGGCTCCATATTTATCAGGACTGCTATGACTGTGTTAGTTTCACCTTCCTACAGAGAAGAATATAAAAACTATGGGCAAGTGTTGCCAAGAAGTACATGGGATGGGGGAGCAAATGGAAAGAATTAGAGGGAAGAAACTAGGAAAAACATAGCTATATCTGGACTATAGTGAAAATTATTAACTTTTAGTGATTTTTACACTTCCTATTCTTCCTATTATTTTCCTATACTTATACTTCCTATTATTTTCACTACAGTGAAAATTAGTTACAATTAAGGAAAGCAGGATTGATGACTGAATGTGCTAATAAAATGTATTTGATTGATAAAAGTATTTCCTTGCCTCAAAATATCCTCCCAGTGATCACGCCATGGTAGAAGTCGTCTCCTGACGTTGCACAACCACCTCCCTCACTCTGCAAACAGACTGCAAGTCTAAACATCGTGGCAATTGCAGTGACTGATGACGTGTAAGTACTTAAGACAGTTCAGTTTTTGTCTTTCAAACACATTTTAGAGAGAAAAGTAAATTAATTTCTGGAGCTGACTCTGGAACTTAGCTCTGGAAAAAATAAGTATTGCAAAGGAGATGGTTGAGGCAAGGAGGTTTGCCAGCCTGGCACTCTAAAATTAAGGGAAAAATACTCACTGGTGTAAACTGCCTCCCTAATTTGTAAGAATAATTCAAAATTAGATTGCTGGCATTAAAACAGATGCCACGAAGCCAGCTCTCTGACAATATTTTATCTGTGTCTTTTTGACTTATTGCTTGAGTCTGCCCACGTGCCAAATGCCACAGGACTTGCGAACCACTTAATCTGCTTCCTTTGAAAGTCATCATCAAATGCTCATTTCTTTGTACTGTGTTTTCTTTGTAAAACATAAATCCAGGGTCTTGGGAAGGCTTTTTTTCCCTTCTCTAAACTATGAAGTCTCGTTGCACGTTTTTAAACAGCAATGTTAGGTATAACACACCAAGGGAAAAAGATGGCACTGATTTGAAAATCCCTTAGAGAGTCATATTTCCCTTTCTAATATATTAAATACTTTCTGAAAGACAAATGATAACCTTTGCATCTGCTGTTTAAGAAGCTCTAAAACCCTTTAACTTTACCTTTGAAAAATTTATATTTTTAAGGGAGGGAAAACGAATGACTAGGTCATGAAATATCCTAAAAACAAACAGCAAGAAAAACACCGCTTCAATTCCATTACAGCTCCAATTACTACTTACACCACACTTTCCTGGGCTGAATTTGATCATCTTGATCAATGATATCCCAGCTGGTTTGAGTTGAAAAAGTTTCCATTTCTGTCTCTACCAACGGTGCCACTGATAAAGGGGGAGAAAGGCACTGCAACTGCAGAACTGAAACAGCACCGAGGAATATGTATTTGTTTACGCGTGCATGAACTGGAACTGTCAAGGAACACATGTACTTATGAAACCTCCTAACATCCAGAAAAACAGAAATTCAAACAGGAAAGCAGAGGGCAAAAGAAACAAGGCAGTATTAAGAATATACCACAAAAAGGACTGCAAATCTTACATCTCTAATAAAAGATCGGGGGAAAGCTGGCCATTTCAGCAGTGGCACAGGGAAAAGACCGAGCATTGCCACATTATCCAGCAGCACAATATTCAATTTCACTTTTAAGTTTTCCATAAGCATGCTATCTGCAGATAGGCGTGCAACAGGTAGACAAAAACACAAGTAAGACGTTCAAGGTAAAGCAAGGTAAAGGAACTGCGTGCTGTAGCTCTGCTGAGCCTCACACTATCCCCTTTCCTTGTTTTATTGATTATCTAATTCACAAGAAAGTGTAAAAATGCCTCTGGAGTGGTGGCACGAGGATATTTTCGCTACCTGGATCTGCACAGCTTTGTCGTGTGACGGTGGCACGACGAAAACCATCTCCACTTGTCCCGAGGTTTGTGTGCACTTTATTTTTTTTTTCTTCCTTTGGGGAAGTTCCTGGGTACAAACCCTATTAATATACCTTAGGGCAGGCACCGAGGCACCGCAAACTTTTTTCTTAAAGGTTGCTACCGCGTGTTTAAGAGGCAAACCAGAGGAGCTTGACGCAAAGATTTGGATAATAGGAGTAAGTTGTAAAGCCCAATTACTTTGACAGCGTCCTTTTCAAATTCACATTCATCTTCCAGGCAAAGCCCTTCTGGCAAGGTGGAATCAACAAGCGATATTGTAACTGGTACTTGTGTGTTCTTAAAATAAACATTTCTTCTCCTCGCATGGAAATGTCATCCCTTTTAATTTACATCTCTGGAAACAAAAGCCGCTCGAAAAGTATACAGAAAAACCTGGAAAAACCCTATGCCAGTTTGCAAAAGCGAAGTAAGATATACAAAGGAAATGAACCTGTGATACTGTTGCTGTAACACAAACACTCGCTGTCTACTGCCACATTTAATTCACATTATGTGGTTTGCAGTCCTGGGTTCTTCAACTTTTACATGGAGAGCCATGTGAAAACACGAAAACTTAAATAATTGTGTTTTGGTAGCTGGTCTTGGGTTTAAGGCCAAGCAATCAGAAGACCAAACAGTGAAAATGATTTGGGTTTTGTTAGTGGATTTGTATAGATCTCTGTGGGAAGAACAGTGCGGGGAGGAAAAAGGTAGAAGTATTTAAATAGATTTTGTTAGACATCTAATTTAGACGTCCAGTGTTTTGAATCATCTTCTGGAAGTGTCTCTTTGTGTAATGGCTTCATAGTGGAGTTGGGTTCCTGCCTGGGATCATGTGTCAAACCTAACTCAGATACCTGTGGTAGCCTGTATTAGCCTCTGAAAACTTCTGTATGTGTTTAAAGTAGATCCTGAACCAAATCCCTGGATGGGAGCAAAAATTTTAAAAATAAAATAAAATTTAGACCAGGATTTCAGAGCTTCAGCCTGTCTCCATATTCAGTTAAAAGAACAGTTAATGAGGTTATAATCGAGCAATCGTATAAAGGCCTCACAACACAATTTGTAGCTGAAATTAACGTGTTCCTTTCTCTGAATATGCATTTAGACAGAACTCCTCCTCACGGGCACCACTTCCCACCTACCCACCCCAAAAGGGTTTGTGCTCCGTGCACAGCTCTTCCACTGCCCAGCTACGCAGAGCTCAGCTCACCAAAATCCACGTTCATGTTCCAACCACAGCACGCAATTTAATTTGTGGACGTTTTATGAGCCATGTAGCCGAATTAAAATGGCAACCAAAAAACCCCAGCCTCATTTCCTGCCTTTTCTAGCCCCGAATTTCTACCGCATCATGTTAATAATCGATTTTTCCATCGGATTTCCTCCTGCCTAAGGAAAGGACCGAGCTGGCATCGATCAGCTGTCGAGGCACGGCACGATTTATTTGCACACATGAGGTTTGAAGGAAGGCACCAGCTATGCCTGGACGTCCCCACGTGTGTACAAGATCACGCACTGAAATAAAGCCAGATGGGTTGAATTTGGGTGGGTTGAGCACCCCAGGAACGCTCCCGTGGTGCTGGGGGTGATCTGGAGAGCTCCACCTTGCTGCATGCAAAGCTATCGTTTGGCGAGGAGGGCAGCCTGCGAAAACACAATTTAGGATTAGTGGAAAAACTTCCTGGAATCCAGGAAAAGCCACTGCTGAGAGGTGGAAAGAAGAAACCAGCCCACGCTCTCAAAACACTCCCCTTCACTGCGACTTTCAGGTTAAGAATAAGGAAGGGCAGTCCTAATGTTTCACTCCTGCTCTTCAAGGATGGTTTTATGGCCTCAAAAATGAACTGTGGGACAGCTTTCCTCCACCATGGTTACATGGTCCTGCTGCTTTGGCACTGACCAGCCCATGCACGAGGATGCTGTAACAAAAAATCCTTCCACTTGGAGTTATCCCAGGGAACAAAATGTGAGGAAATCGACCCACACCTCATGCTGCTGCAAGAAAAAAAACACAGACATCTACCTCCTACCATCCCGGGCACCATGAGAACCCAATTTTATGATATATGTGCAGCGATGGTATTTTTATCATCTCCATTACCAGGGAGGATGCACCTCCGATCTGATTGATGTGGTGAGCAGCCACATACCAGAAACATTCTATGGGAATCCGCGGCAGCCCTATTGCTATAGCAACTGCCAATAACCAACAGCATCAACAAAGTTGTTTATTCACCTATTAGAAGTATGATTTTGCTTGTTTGGGCTGAGGCCGACGAACAGATGGCTGTCAAAATGAAAAATATGCAAATAATGTATTTTTTTTCTTTAATTAAAAACACCAATTATCTCAAAATTATTGTGCTCTTAAAGGTCAAGGAAGAGACAAGGAATCAAATCTTACGTGCCAACACTAGCCCAGCCACTGATCTGCTGCAAGAATTGACCTAAGCTGCTCTAGCAGAGTCTGGGAACGATTGCTGGTAGCTCCTGCACCCACCTACAGCAGAGACAAGCACATAATATTTATCTATAAATCCAATATTGCATCAGTATATTAACGAAGTACCTGCTGGCACTGTTTTGCTTTAACACAACTAAATGCTGAGGTTTTTTTCGGGCTGAAAAGACGAAAACCCCAACGTGCCCTTCTACAGCCCCCATCCTTGCATCTCACGGGCACCGCGGTTTGGGGCCGCTGTTTTTTTTCCCCTCCTGCGGCTCTCTGTACGTGCAGCTTTCAGGCCCGCCTGTTTTCTCTGGTTTACCAGCATGGCTCCGTGAAAAGGCGCAGTCATTCGGATGAAGAAACCCAAGTCCACCCAGGGAACCCAGTCCGGGAGGAAAAGGCACGGGTCAGCCAAGCAGCTCCAGCGGTTTCCAAATGGAAACTCGTTTCTTGCCTGAAAAGCTGCTGTTTTAGCAGCGTTTGGCCAAAGTACCACGTTTTCCTGCAAAAAGCCAACCTAACCTCCTCCTCTGTTTCCCCTCCTCTTGTCCCAAGCATTTTTAAACATTTTAGGCTGCTGCATTCCCCGTGCTTGCTGCTGCAAATGGGAGCAGCAAGCAGAAGTTTAGAGGAGGCAGTGAAGCAGCTAAAGCTCTACACTTCAACCTTTTGGGCAAAAATACCCCAGTATTTATATTTTAATCTCTTTTCTTCCTTTTCTGGGGGACTGGCAAAGCATAAAAAGGCGAGACATCTTTTCTGCTTTCAGTAAACCTCACAGAATGGTGATAGTTTAGCATTTAGTTTCCTTACGGGTGATGAGAAAAAACTGTAAAGTGGTCTTACTATCTGTATTTTTTAAAGCTGGTCTGAAAATGGTTTCCTGTGAAGAACTCTTTCCTACAAGAAATGAAAAAAGAAGTTTTCTGGTTTACCACAAAAGGCAGTTTTCTACAGAAAGCAAAATCCCGTTCAAGCAAAGTATTAGTTCAATCGAGAGCCTTGTTTTCTGATGAAGAACAGTCTACAGATACTTGAAACCAGCTCTAAAAGTGCATAAAATTGATCATGGTTTACTGCTTAACGCAGTATCAAATCCTGTGTTCGATGCCCCGGGACCAAGCTTCTCAGGGTAACAACTGCCCCTTTGGGTGCACACAAAGCAGTCAGCAAACTCCGCTCGAGCCCTAAATTAGGGAATTTATGAAATTATGGGAATATGAAGATAACGAACTTTTTCAAGTGGTATTGAATTATCTTTTCTTGCCATACAGAGCATCTATTTATGTTGTAAAAGGCTAAAGGTGTAATTTGAAGCCAAAATATTGCGTTTTTACCATTTGCTCTATTACAACAAAAGCAGTCTGCTCGAATCGAAAAATACACAGGACGGTCACATCTACACTGACAGCCTTTAAATCTTCACTGCAAGCTCAACCCTCCGAAGAAACCCCTTCTGAAAGGCCAGTGTAAGGCATTACCGTCTACATTACTGCCACGTCACGAAAAAATCCCAGCCACCCAGTGTAATCTGAGGCATTAGCACCTCGGAAGCTCAACTCGGTGTCAAATTTACAGGGCCAATTTCAAGCTGTCGGAAACTGCAGCTCCTTTATTAGCAGCAGCGTTAACACTGCTTCGTTTTGCAGCAACTTTCCAGCTCCGCGGTGGATTTGAGGTTATTTCAGACCGGCCAACAGCAAATCCTTTGGAAAGGAGACAGGAGCAGGCAGCATCGCGCTGGAGAAATGCTTTCAGTCCAACAGCGATCTGGCTCCTTGGCCACAACCTCCCTGCTTCTTTCCCTGCCACCACCTGGGCAATACGAGGGACTTGCCAGCCCGGAGAGGAGATAATCCTGTTAGTGGGAGCATCAACGTCTCACCTGGATATTCGGAGGGCGGCACAGCAAGCCTTCCTCCCCCTGAACCCCCTCATTTTCCCCGTGCCTTTGAAGGGAGCGGAGCAGACGAACCCAAGTCTCAGCTTAGGTCAGCGCTTCAAAAAGGCATCTCTAAAATAAACAGTTATCAAACGCAACTCGAATGCGTCTCAAGCTGGGAAAATAATTAGTTCATGCTACAATTGGTACAAAAATGAAGGGGGAATAAATGACCGGAGAGAGCACATGCACTGCTCCAACAAATACGGGCATGAAAAATATTCCTTACATTTCTCGGTCTAGTATTAACCAGCAACAGAAGAGGTAAAATGTCAAGAAAATATATTCACACGAGGAAGCAGGCTCCATTTACAGCGCCAAGAGGTTCTTGCATGAATTTAAGTCTTTTTTGTTGTTGTTGTTTAGAGTAACTCTGCTCCCATTGCCAGAGCATCATTTCAATATCTGCCAAACAATCAGATGGAAACAAAAAAAAACCCATGAGGCAGTTTCATCTTGGTAACCCCCGGGTGCTACACGTGGGTTAGACACGTGTGTGTGTACCTCTGGGTGGATACGTGTTGTGTTTTACCATAAAGGATGGGTTGCACTGTCAGCCCGTCTGGGGTAAAAGCAGCTCCAGGCACTCCAGGGCACTGCAAGTTCCCCGCGAGCACAGCCAGGCGCTGCTGAGCTGGAGCAGTTTTTAGAAAGGAAAGCAAAACAATTGGAAAGAGTTCAGTTGCTTCAATTCATTGCTCTACACCCACGAGGCCAGAGGTCCCTGAAGTAATGCAAAAATACTCCAGCAAGACCCACAGCTGTTGGACTTGCACAGACAGCTCTGCCTCCCTTTAACGCTGCAGCTCTGGTGCCGTTTGCCGTAACCAGCTAGAAAATCATTTGCTGGGGATTAATATTTTGGTTAATTAGCAGAAGTACCACAAGGTTTTCCAGGCTCTCAGGTCCCCTGGTTTGTGTGCACAAGCTGCTTCTTCCCTGCCATGGGAGAACGTTTTGGAAGGTCATGGCCAACCTTCAGCACATGCTTGGGCATCGAGGGAAGAGCCCAGGAGCTGCTGAGAAGCCCCGTTACCTGTGATGCTGCACCAGAGGTGATTTTGGCACCTGGGAATTGGTGACTTGGCTGGGAACAGGACAGATCCAATCCTGACCATGGAGCTGAGCTGAGGATGGAGCAGTGACCAGCGCCATCCTGCAGGTCTCAGCCTCACCGGTGTGTGTTACATCCATCATCTTTTTGGAGTGCTTGCAACAAAGCTAAAACGGCAGCCCCGGACCCGAAACGTGGTGTTAAAGGACCAGGAAAAAAAGAAGGTGAAAGCACAGGAGGTGCTGTATTTGGGGAAACTCATGGTCTGGAGGAACGGTGCCGATGATGAGCTCCTGCTCACTTGAAGCAGACCTGCTCTTATCTCTGGAGGTTTCCCAAAAGGCTCAGAGCAGGGAACAGGGGAGGCAGAGGAGCCTGAAGTTAGAGAAAAAGAGCAAAAGGGGAAAAAAAAAACAACAAACAAAACAGACCTACAGGGTAGGCAATGAAGTCACTGAAGTGGCTTCGGTGGAAAGTGATCACCACCTTTTCCCAGAAGCACCTTTAATCATCCTTGATGCAATTTCACTAAAGCAAATTCTATTTAATTTCATTGTGCCTGACCAAGCAGTGCAATTCCTACGAGCTGGACACTTTCTAGCCTTCATCAGGCTTTCGCAATAGCACTCATTCCCTTGAATTTATCAGTGCATTTATCGCAGCGTTTCCAAAAGCGCCGGCTCCGTGAGGCAGAACCTGGTGCTCAATACTTTATTTGTATTCAGCAGATCGACCTTTGCATTCTGTCCTGGTACTCTGATAATTTCCCCTGTTTCCAGGAGAACTCCTGCTGCCCTGCAACGTAATCACTCCCGCGTTTGACGAGCTGAGCATTTTTCTTCATATAAGCTCAGGCACCTCGCATATTTATACAGCTCTTAACAGCCCAACCAGCCTCAAGTTTAACCTGGAGGTATTTCATTTTGTTCTGCCGCAGGATCAACAAAACTCGGATATTTAGACAGCGGATTTAACCCCATATTAAAAAAATTAAAGCGATCCCTTTGAGGAAAACTATAAAAATTATGCACTGCAATTAAAGACCAGCATGAGATCCTTTTCCAGGATTCAGCCAGTGAGGTTTACGCTGCCAAAAGGACACAGGATGCTCAGGAAAGGAAATCCAGAGAAACTTTCCCTTCCAATTGTTTCATGAGCAGTGAGCAAAACAACACGAGATGAATGCTAAAGGAGATGATAAAGGGTATCGATGTATACAGATGTAGGTAAACCAAAGTCCTACAAAACATACACTGTTAACTCAAGTATTTCTCGTGCATTACTCAGAACACACCCAGCACCACGGCAGCTCAGCCTTAGGAAGCCAACGTTTCCCAAAGCCGGGAGTCGACACTTGCACGATTTGCCATTTTACCAGCAGAAAATGCGATCTCTACATATTCAGCAGACGAATTACCAGAAGACAACATAATTCATCTTTAGCTTGGATTCAAACCAGGTCAAAGAGCTCCATATTTTCAGCCCATTAGCCATGGGAATTAGAAGTATTATAGAGTTGCTTTTAATTGGCAGTTCATGCTAAACCACTGCAATCTAGCCCGTAATTGCAAAACGAGCTACATTATACCCTCGATACGACATCACCCAGCCTAGAAAAGACCCGTCCCAAAGCAAAGCGCGTCTCACAGGCATAAGTAAAATGTAACCAGCTCCACACTCCAAGATCATGGGAAAAATGTTGATGACCAGCCCTGACTGGCCGTCAGAGCACAGCTCCGGTGCGATTCCGCGTTCCAGCCCGGCTCCCTCCCAAAGGAAAGTCGTTCGCAACGCCCCGCTGGTCAAACGCGGCATTAAGGAGCAAGCACTAAAAAGTTAATTGAATGTTTGCCAGGAGACGCATGCCCCGTTTTTATACCAGCTAATTAAATTTCTTTGTTTTTATAAGAATTTTAAAGAGCGACCGACGCGCGCCCCGAGGGTAATGGTCTTCACTCAAGGGAGACTTCTGACTTTGGGTGACACGGGGCTTATTTGTGCTGGGAAACTCTCCAAGATTACTCTCCTGCAGGCCCTCGCTTTTAACGTTACACAAACTAAGTTACCAGCATCTCGTACGCCTCTCCGAGAAGACGACGTCGGCTCGGGGATCTAAAAAATGAATTTCTCCTTGATGGTGTTTTACAAGCACGGTGACACAGGCACGGATGAAGCATCGTGGGCCAAGGGCACACTGGAAGACAATGGAGGGCCATGGAGAAGGAGCTCACTGTCCTTCTAGCAACGGACTTTAAATTACAAGACTTGTCCTTTCTCATCGTGCCCCAAGACCTGTCCTTTCTCATCATATTCCTACGCAGTAGTAGAGCTTTCCTGTTGACAGTGCCAGCAACTCATTAAAATAACCTAAAAACCAAAAAGTTCTGCAGTTTACTATCAACCCTATTGGGATTAATCATTTTATGTATAAATCTTTTTATATATATTTACTCTGTAAAATCTAACGGTCCTGTATTTAGGGTCGGAAAGGAAACATGGACTATGAGCACCCTGCAACACGTGCATAGCATACCCAATGCTCCAGCAGACCCACAGGCTTTTGGTCTGCTACCATTCTGGAATAAAAATCCAGAGCAATTTTTACTGATGCCTGTGTGGCTAGCAGTGAACACTGCTATAATTTAAAAACTTAAATGTAGAAGCAGTCGTTCATAGACCACCGCAATCTGTGAGCAGTTTTTATTGCTTTGGCAAATGAGTACTCGATCAATTCCCCATACAAAAGACGTATCGACAAGTAAACAAGCAACATTGGGACTCTTCTCTTCAAACCCTCCCCGTGATGATCTTAAACTCCTGCTGATTTTAACTGTCATGAAGATATAGAGGCTATGCACATGGTGTTTAACGTCCTTAGGCTCTGCCACTAACCATGACCAGCTACCAGACTCACTGCAGAAGCATGGAACTCCTCAACAAGCAAGCTCTACAATTCCTTTAAGCCCGTGTCTGTCTTATTTAAAAGTTTGCACAATTTTTAGGCTCTTCTTTTGATTGCCATCCAACCTGCTGGCTCATCATTCTCCCAGTTAAAATAATGAGGTTGTTTTACAATCAATACAAACAGAAGTAGGGCCCAAAACAGAGAGCAGTAAGAGGGCGATGGGTTTAACTGCGAAGCTCCTGCAGGTCTGAACACATCTCCACTCCTAAATAATCCAGAGGCATTCGCCCTGCAAGGGTAGCTCCAATCTGCTTACCGCTATCACGATTAGAAGATCTTTAAAGAAGTTTTTTCTTCGCTGCCTGGATGCCTGTACGAGAGCAAATTTTGCCTAACCACATCATAAAAGGCGAACTGGCGTAAAGGTGTTCGCCGATTAGGCACCCACCTTCCTCTGGCAGGACCTTCTGCCAGCTCTCAGCTGGAATCTGTGCTGGAAGCTGGAGAGCTGTAAGCAAAGCAAATGCTGCCAGCCACCTCTCTCCCGTCTGCTTGCTGTTCAGGGCAGCTGCCCCCTGGTTTGGGGTGTGACATCTGGGGTACAGCACTTTCTCTATCCCTACGCCTTCCAGGTTTATTGCTCTTAGCCCTCCGTCTCTAATCTCTCCTGTTGTCCCCTGCCGGGGCTTTGCAGGAGATGCTCTGTGTTTCTGGGAGAAAGCTGTGGTTTGTCAGACTGAATTACGTTACCATCGCTCCAAGTGAGCCTAAAGAGCAGAAAACTGAAGAAGCACAACAGTGTCTCCATGGGCGAGACTCAGGTGATGGGCACAAAGGTGAGCTTGGATGTTCCCATAGCCACGTCTGACCTTTTTTGTCCCCGCTTGCGTCTGGAAACGTAGCCCCCAGATATTTGTCAGACAGTCTCGGGCTCTCTCCCACTGGGTGAAGCTAAGGGGAGGAGAACTTGCCTGTCCTGTGGGAAGAATGGCTGGGGAGGCACTGGGGCAGCAGTGGGACGTGGATTGCTGCCGGCAGCTCTCAGACACGTCCACATGCTCCAGCTTGAGCGCTACGCACCACCTGGGTTCCAGCTCCCAGCGGAGTAAAGGCACCTACAGGTCCCATCCGCAGGCTGCAGGTTGGGAGCAGAATTCACTTCAAACACAGAAAACGTACTCTCTTCTCGCTACCAAAATGATGGAGAAGATGAAAACCTCGTAAGGAGCTTCTTTAGAAAGCAAGCGACCAGGCCTAGAAAGAAGAACCCGTGCTCTGCTCCTTCCCAGAGCTTTGTTACCACGATGACAAATAATGGGAACAGAGAAAATCCACTGTTTCTTGTGGAAACGGAAATATTTAGTATGTATGCACACAGATCCGCAGGAGCAGCCAGAGCTGCGGTGTGAGGTGCTCGTGGGATCCCACCAGGCACCCACAGCCACAACACGAGGTATTGAAACGTCACCTGGAAGGGATGGAGAGGCTACGGGGCTGGTGGCAGGGCGCGTCCCGAGGTTGTAGGCAGCTCAGGCTCCTCGGCTATTCTGCTGCTCTGCAATAAACCACGCACGCTTCGTGATCAAACGCGAAGTAGCTGCGGATGCTCCCGTGGCCGGAGCCTTTCCAGGCGCTGCACAGCCCCACTGCGACACTGCCAGAGCCAAGTTAGAGCTGATATCGCGCTCACACTGGCAATTTTCCACCGACAACAAAACCGAGTCTAGTAGATGCAACATTTCAAAACGCATGTAAACTATTTAGATGAATTCTTTTTATTGACAATCCCAGGGGAACGGAGAGAAAATGATTTGTTTTCCCCTCCGAGCTCAAAGCTCTCTTGGGAGGTAATTCAATTGAAATTTCACATTCAGTCTAGCCAGGCAGTGATAAACAGATGCTTAAATTAGCTGCATTACACCATAATCAAATATCTTAAGAGGGGGGAAAAGTTTCCAATAAACAATGGGGGTGGAGGGAGCTTCCCAGTATTTTTAGAAGGAATGTTTTTCATACCTCCTTAAACCTCCTGCAGCAGCTAGCACTCCTTCAGACACAGAAACATCTAACAATGCAGGGAATATATACACAAACACGAAACCAAACACAACTGGCATTTCACCGAGATCTCAAGCAGATTAGCTCGACTGCACCCCCAGCACTTCCTTTATCTGCTACGCTTTAAGGCCGTTTCTCCGTCCTGCTCCCTACCTCTTCTCTTTTCTTCTTCTCTTTCTCTTCGTTTAAACACTTGTGTGAAACCCTCATGTACATGGGAGGCAGCAGAACCAACTGGACCAACGCTGCCATGCAGAGGCAGATGCTCAGCTACAAAAAGCTCCCCATGGCCCCGACGTCTTCGTGCATCCTGCAAGGTTCCTCTGCCACCACGGGCTTTGCTGGCTGCCCTTCTTCTTGGTCCTTCCCCGTCCAACCAGATCCTGCCAAGGAAAAGGGCAGCGACAGCAGGATAACCCGGGTCTCGCTCCTGCTCCAGCTGTCAGGAATGAGGAACTTCCCCCAAGCCACCAAATGCTTTGTCCAACGCGGGGTCCCCTTGTTACTCCTGGATGGGCATGAAAGGATCCTGGGGAGGATTAAAAATACAAACCTTACATAGTTCCCCCAGCCGAATTTGCAACCCTAAATCAAGATGGGAAATGACAGAAGGAAGGGAGAACATTATAAGCTTGCTAAATTCCACCACTTTTTTTTTTTTTTTTTTTTTAGAAAGGTATTTTGTATTTTACTCGGGACCACGTAAAGGTCGACGGGGCTGCCTGAGCGACCCCAGCTTCCACGGGAAGCAGTTTCTAAGTTCTCACGGTTATGAATGCAATGTGCTTTTTTTTTTTTTTTAAAGTTTCAAAAATCAGCATTAAAAAAAAAAAAAAAAAATCAAGCTGTAATCAAAATCAAGCTGATCCAATAACCAGGATTTAATCAATCCTGGGTTTGGTGCTGTGTAGCTACAGAGGGGTTGCAGACACTTGGCCACCCCCCCTGCATCAGACAGGGGATGCCCTGAATCAGAGGGTCAGGCTAGCACGGGTCACGCCTGCACACGGAGCGTGTTTTAGGCCCTTTTTGTTTTGTTTCTTTTGAAGCTCGCTGTCACTTTTCCTTATCAGTAAGTGTGCCTTAGGCTGGCCTGCCAGCGAGAGCGTTTGCCTCCTGTAGGAGCTCTGCACAGGCACTATCAGAGGAGAAAATGAGGTTGAAAATTCAAAACGACCTGGATTTTATATAAAGCGAGCAGACCAGAAGTTTACTGCCTCTTACTGAAGGTTGAAGTAAATGTTATCGTGATTCCTCCGGTTTAAAATAAAGAAATCCAGGAATACATTAAACTGATTGGAGTCTGATTCAATCATCTTGTGCAACTGTAAAATCGTCTTCACAACTGTAAAAGCAGAAGCCACTGCTTCACAGAACTTACTGTTCATGGCTCTTCGTGTCTAATTTAGAAAGTACAAACATTTAAGTAAACCTAAACAGCAACACTGCTGCTTCTGGGTGTAATTTGCCTGTCCTCCAGGTCAGCTGTTACCTAAGTTTTTAGGCTACCTTTTGAACCAAACGTGTTTGGTATAAAGACGCTTCCAGCAGAGCTGTTACATCATATTTTAAAGTGTACAGAGTTCCACAATCCGAAAAAATGAGGCTAGGAGCTAGTAGTTACTTACAGAAAGCTGGATTTCGCCGTTACTGATTGGAACATTAAGCAAACATCAAAATGCGCGTGCTGGATCCAATAAAACACAGAAAATTGTGTCTGTTCTTTCAGTCAACTCTAGCCCATCTGTGTTAAAAACAAGCTACCCATCGGACACTCAGCAATTCCTCTCCTAAGACAAATAGGACATGCCCAAACATTTTTCTTTAAACCGTATTGCTTCCCATCACAAGGCGAAGTTCCCAGCAGCCGAGCAAATTGGGGAGGTAAAATAAAAGCTCCTGGCGAGCGGAGGACGCTGGGACCCGCAGATGGCAGGAATTTTCTGCAGGAGCCACTCGGAAAAGTTCGCGGCAGCAGCGTGCGAGCCCCGGGCAGCAGCACAGAGCGAGAGCGTTCACAGGAAAAGCCCGAGAGCCGTCCTGCCAGCCCTAACGCTGCAGTTCAAGTTCGTCTGACCCTTGGGTTACCACCACACTGCGGGCTACGGCCGGGGCGGCTTTTTCTGAAACCCAGTGCATCCGCGTTTTTGTGGCTTTTGTTTTCAAAGAGGATAGCCGAGCCTCCAACTTCATTCACCTACAGGGTTAAGAACGTACAGTGATTGCAGCAGATTAAGAAGCCTCAAGGAAGGGGTCTCGAATCAGTTTTTCCTTCGTCTCCCTTTTTCGTACATCTTTTATCTAAAGTAGACAGACTCGAAGTTTCACGTCACTGAAAAAATGCAAAAAGTACAGCTTGGAGGCACTCCGTACTTTTAAGCGTTAATATTTCCAAATGAAAGGCGGGGCTTTAAAAGGTTCCACGAATTAAAACAATGCCATCAATTCAGTCGTTTCAATACAGGAATATTTGAATTGATTCTGACATTCAAAGACATTTCTTAGCATTGCCACCTCTTCCTGACCCTTCACTCAAATGCGTTTTGCTCCCGTGACCGGGAGCAGCTATTTATTGCCAGCTTTGAAGAGTAGCAAAATCTGCCCCCAAAGAAATAAGGGGGACATTTCCCACTAATCTTATAGAGACCAAGGTTTGGTCAAGAGAAGCCTAATAAGAATTGCTTGAGAATGCTGGAATAACACACCCAAACACACCCAGGCAAAGGTTCACGAAATCAGAGGCCCCCTTCAGTTACTGTGGTTTCCCTTTATAGGAGAGTCAGGAAAAAATAACAATAGGTGACTGTTCGATGCCAAACATACCATCACAACATAACAGAGCAGCTAATTAGTCCTGCCAGGGCAGAACTGGCCAAAACTGTGTCACAGGTATCCGGTCAACTCACCTGCTGGCTTTATAAAAAAATAAAATAGTACAGAGAAAAGGTATGGGGAAGGTAAAAGAGAAATTATGCCTCTAATACCCAAAGACGATAGTATAGAATGCAGCTTTTTTGCCTCCTCCCTAACAGCATTGCACCAAGTGCAGGAAATGTATTGCCACAAAGCTGAAAGGTTCCCAAGAAACTTGGAAAATAATGGATAGAAGTTACAGGACCAGCCATGGCTCCACTCACAAAGCAAGTTTGCAGGTCCCTCTGACTCAGTACACAAGCTCTGCAAGGAGAATTAAAGGAAGATTTTTTTTTTTTTCTTTGAAGTAGGAGCTTTCACAGCCGTCCTCCAAAGAGCAACCCATACTTTTCTGTGGTATATCTGCAATTTATCTATCCTATATGGGGTAACAAACTAAGTCCTCTACCAGGATACAGACCCAACATTACAACACCTCGATGTCTGCATTCTCAAAAGAACTTGGAGATCTTTGTCATTCCAGCTCATGCTGACTCCTATTTTCTCTTCTGCTAATTACCAAATTCTGAAGAACTCTGTCAGCTTCTGACTCATCCTATACCTTACACTCATTCTCCTCCTCCTGCCTCCCCGGGACATTCCTTCCTTGGTGCTGTCTCACGATTTATCATTTTTCTCATCAGCTCTCTGTAAAACACAGGTACATGTATATTGACATATAGCAGTACAGACATTTTATTTAAGACCTCAGAGTTCACATAAACAATACACACCAGCCAGATGCTTCTGTGTTCTCCCAGAGTGAATATATAATATATAAAAACTTCTTGAGTACCGAACATTATCAGAAAATTGGGCAACAGAGGCAAGAAGTGAAGAAACCTGCACAAGAGCACAAAGTCTCCCTAAGTCTACGTGACAAAAGCACGAATGCAAACGCATGTGTGAGATGTAAGAAGCTTCATGCAAGGTTTTCCAAGCCTTCCAGTTCTCCTTTAAAATAAAGTTATTCTGAAAACTTGGTTTCTGTGATATCTGTTGTTGGTCAAGTTGTTTATTTAAGCAACAAGGTATAAACCTAAAGCATTTATTTACAGCCCTAAGAGTCTTTTTGTAAACTTATTATTATTTACAGTTCTGCTGGGTTTTCCTAAATGTCATCTTCCAAAGGCATGCAACGTACCTTTGGAATCAAGCCCGCTTAGTCTAATGTTAATTAAACATAAGCAGACCTGAAATTAAGAGCTGAATGCCCAAAGCCCTTCACTCCTACTCCTGTAGGCTGACATAGCCACTCTCCAAGGGCAGAGGAAACCAAACTGTCCCCCCAGCACCAGGTCCAAACTTTGCTTCTCCCCTTTTTAATTTCAGCGTGCCACGAGTTGTCCCGGCAACTCAAGCAATAGCAAGGGACGTGAACCCAAACAGGCTTTTTAACAATCCTGCTTTATATTTTTTTTACCTGAAAGCGAAACCAGCATGTTTTTGAATCGGGAGATTAAAATCAACCGTAAAAGGAAAAAATACAATGCAATTTATTTGTATCTACTACCCAGATGACAACGCACCTCCTTTGTCTGATGGACTCCCGGGTTGGGGGAAGGAGGTCAGGAGGTGAGGTCTGCAGAGAGGATGGAGCTCAGTGGGATGGAGGAGAGCAGAAAGCCCCGCAGACGGGGGCAACACAAGTGAGATACTGTGGAACCACAGGAAGGGGAAAAGGAGAGAGTAGAGGTCAGATCCTGGTGGTTTTGCACATGAAACCCGTGTGAGGGCTGGTAGTTTGCACTTCCAGCTCCAGGAGGAGGCTGCAGATCCTGGAGACCGGCGTTGAGGCCAGGTCTGGAGCTCAACAAACCCTGAAGGTTTGTGCACGCAGGGCAAGGGCATCATTCTGCACGACAAGAAAGCAAACAGGGATGGGAAGGGGGAAAAAGGAAACCAGAACAGCCTGCCTCTTGCTTTCCGGCCCCGTAAATCCTTGCAAGGAGAGGAGAAGCCGGATGGAACAAAGCGTAAATAAAGTGTGAGGTGAGTTTTAACCATTTTTCAGGGTGAGGAGAATGAAAGCTAAACAGGCTGCACCTCTCCGCCCTCATTGAGATGCAAACCACACAAAGGCGAAAAACTCATCTTGATGCACTGGTAGTTACGCATGTAAATTCCAGTGCAGGGAGCAAGATAAGCCCAAAGAATGCAGTTTCTCTCAGCAGAAAGCTTCAGCTTTGTGTATAATGCTGTAGTTTAACTACTGGAACCATCAGGACGACTCTGTTTAATATCAATAAAGTGAGCAATGTGTTTGCCTCCTGCTAAACAAGCATAAAAGCCAGAGCAACAAATTCCCACAACCTAGGAACACCCATACATGAAACAGCGTCCAACTTTGCTTAAATGTAAAAAAAAAAAAAAAAGAGCAACAAAAAAACAAACTTTTTTTCCACTTCAGGCTCCTCTTTCTTACCAGGAGCAGCAGAGAGGAGTCTGAAATGAGAGCCCACCTGTGCAGTGCAACATGAACCTCAAGTCTCCTTTCCTAGTGGAAAATAAAGTTTATTTTAATAAGATAGGCCCGTGACGTGCCCTTTTAGGAGCCCCGTGTTGTAACTCTGACAGTACCACTTTGCAACCTCTTTCTTTTCCTCTGCCCCATCTCCAGGCCAAGTATTTTTCCAGTTATTTTGGCAGCTGCAGAACTGGCAAATCTGCACCGCAGCAGAGCACTAGCATGGTTATCTAGATGCAAAAATTTTTATTTTAACCATTAAGAGCAATTATGAAGCGTTTCTTTTGAAAGGCCTTAATTAGGGATGACAGACAAACAGTGGATGTGGCAGCCGAAGATAGTAGCAGTTCTTTGATGGTACAAAGCTAACCACCAAGGCAGCGTGATGGTACTGGTTTCATTCCTTTTGGAGTTCATCGGTTGCGAGCGATTGAATTCTGCCTCATGACTGATAAATGCATATTTTGATTTGTTTCCCCTTGAACGCCAAGTACTCTTTTATTGGCAGGCTGATTAAAGCGGAATTAAAACGTTCTCCGAGGAAAGAGGTGAAAACTTGTCACCTTTTCTGCAGTGCTCTTTTTCCCCCCCTGCAGCAGATAAGGGTTTTTCTGAGTCACAGACACCGGATACTTGGGGGGAAATTAACCAAAGTAGGCATGCTTTAAAAGGACAATTGTTCTATTTTTAAAGCTTGTCATTTTCTGAATATTCGATTAGGGCTGCCTTACAAAAGATAACTTTTGCAAACAGCCCGCTCTCTCTCCCCCCCACCTCTCCGCCCCTTATTAATTTTCCATTAGGTTTCAACTCTGTTCCAGAGAGCCCTGCGGTGACTCCCTGCTCCGCGGAGGTTTCCTTGCTCCAGCCATCTCGGCAGGGTTTGAGCGCGGCAGAGTTCAGCTACATCAGCAAACAGGCAGCCAGCAACCTCAGGCCCCGAGCCGACGCACAGCGAAGCTTGAAAGAAATACAAATATTTAAAGACAGCTCTGAGAACCAATAAAAAGCTGATTTTTTTTTTTCTTCTTTCTTCCAAAAAGCATTTACATGACATAAAGCTGCTGGAATAAAATAGATGTGGCCCTCGTGAATTTGCTACAGCAGAAGTTTACGCTTCCCTCAATTTCAAATTTTTAAATAAAGAGACTAAGTACAAAGCCCCGGAGAGAAAAATAGTAGAAAGTAATATAATTATGAGAGCAACATCAGCCATTGCGAGTGATATTGTTATTCTCCATCAAGGAAGCAATAACTTTGATGAATAATCCCCTTAATGAACACCAAGATGGGGTTCTGCCTCCCTAATTAAATTAAATTAAATGTGTCAGGTATCAAACCTCTGTGGTAAAGACGAAGGGAAGCTACGTAGTTCCCAAATGCAGCATTATCCCTCCTGATTTTGAATTTCCGAGTAAAACAACCTTTGGGTGCTGTTTGAGACAGGAGGGGGAGAAAAGACACCTACAAAAGAAAGCAACGGGAAGGAATAAAAGGCCCCGAAGAAGGCGGCCGTGGCAGGGGTGGAAACTTTCTCCTTAAGTTAGCCCTCACACCGGGCTACATCGCGGGGCTTCAAAAAATCGACTACAGAAAACACAGAAAGCAAAATGAGTTGAAGCGAGCCATGCAGCCTTATCACCAAATTATCTTCACCGGATATAAGTCAGATCTTCAGTATTACTTTAGTAGGATTTTTTTGTGGGTTAATTTTCTTACTCTCTATCTGATGCAACAGAAAAATACAAAGCCCGAAGGAAAATAATCCCTATAATTTGCATTTTTAAATGCCCCTACATAAAATACATATTTAAGTAGCTGCATCATAATGGATGGAATTATTAAGTTACATAAGTATTTAGAGAGATTATGAAATACTTATTGATTTAACTGCATAAATACGCACCCAGGGAAATTTATATCACAAATGAAACTGGCCTAAGCTACTCTGTCAAAGCCAAAACAAAGACAATTACCTTGTCAATAAAAATTGGAAGGCAAAATTCTGAAAAAACTATTAGCATGCTAAAAATAAGGCAGCCTTACAATCCTACCAGGTAACCTGAGGATAAGCCGCACAAAAAAAGCCCTAGACACACACCCAAGTTAAGAGAAAGCAAGCACCTATTCTGCTTGCATCCTACAAATCTATTAGGATTTGGGGAAGGGAAAGTGAGAAGTTCCCTCCCCGTTAAAAACATGAGGGTCCTTACTTTTTAAAGAGTTCCCATGTCTGTAATTGCACAGACCCGTTAGAAACGAGCATTTAGGGCATCCACACTGCACTGACGGCTTCTTACAAGCTTTAAAAATTCATTAGCATCTCGGCAATAAATATTACCAATGTATTTTACTGTAACCGTATCGATCCCCATGCACTTGACTTATCTGGAGAGATAAAACTTATCTTGACCTTGTCGAATACAAACAGTCTGGACTAAAAACCTGCGATAGCCTCTCATGGGGAAAACATACAGAAGATAACAGCTACAGGGATGATACAGGAGCAGTGCGTCAGTATTAATGCTTCAGATGAAACAAGAATTTGCTTGAATATTAGCCTACCAAAGGGACGCAAGGAGACATTACTAAATAAGAAATGAAGTGGAGGAAAGGTTTAAAGAGCAGAACCCTATACTGAATTGGAGTTTTCTTGGGCATAGGATTCATCTTAGCAAATACCCACAGTCAGCTCATTACAACCTGCTGCACTGCAACGTTACTGAGTATGTTTTTGGGGGGGATTGCCTGTGCCTGTACAAGCCAGCAGCGTTGCACTGCAACACACAGCACCGCAGCCAACTTTGCCCTTTGTTATTTAAAGTTGCTTCCAGCCGCAATCCTAGCGGCGACTTTGGACACGGCATTGGCCTTGAGACACGGCTCCTGCGGACAGACCCTGCCAAGCGCTGAGGCCTCGCTTCCCGGAGACCCTACAGAGCACAAAGGCACCGGGTCCGTGGCAGGATCCGGCCCCGACACCGCGATCTGCTCCCGGGGCAGCCCTGGCAGCGAGGAGCCGCACCGTCCCGGCCACTTTCCTCCGAACTCCTTGGTGCTCCTTTCCCTTCCCTCGCCGTCTTCTGCTGACGATATCTCAATTAACATTTTTCAGCTGCAGGAGAGAAGGGGGGAAAAAAAAACACAACACAACACAAAAAAACATTCCCCACTATTTCTAAGGCAACAGAGATTTGGGGGAAGATGTCTTTTGTGGTTGCTTTTTAAATGACTGTAAGAGCACCCCGCCAGTCCGCAGCACAACGTATCCCTCGATCTCTAACGCAAACTTCTCCGGGTCGGTCACGTAACCCAACCGGTCACAGACAAAGAGGCACTTTCTGAAAGAAAACTCCAACGTGTATAATTAATTCTGTATGTATTTGCCAATTTCAAAGCCAAACGTAAGAGAATATTAATAGACCTCCCTCCTCCAAATACTGTTTCTTTACGAGCATCCGAAGGTAATGCAAGCGTTAAGATTTAAGATCTCGGGTGCCTCAGAAAATTATTTCTCTCCGACACGACATTTTGTAGCCGGTCTTCATAAATTAGAAAAAAATTAGGATGTTTACAGGTATTTGGACAAGCAAACTGTTTCTAGGTCATTGTAATTACTTTGCATTTGCAATTAATGAAAAATAACGATGCCTGATCACTCTGTAATTAATATTTCTGGGTGCTCAACAGCACCGGTACAGTACAACTTCTTACAAAGATACCGAGGAAAACAATTTAAAGAAAGAAAAAAAAAATCTGCCAAATAAGATCAATAGGTTTCCCACGTAATTAAATATTATGGGTTTGCATATTTATTTGTAACAACCTGCAAGCACGACGATCCGACAACGTTATAACACACATTCGGGTACAAAGGTAAAATTATTATGGCGCATTAACTCTGCTATTTCCCAAGCCACGAGCAGGAATTTTAAAGGCTTCCTATTTACTCCGAGAAACTAAATGAAACTAACTACCCAGCGTTGTATTTCCACCTTTACATATTGCTTAGCTTTGAGAGAGAGCTATAAAACTTCTGCATTTCGATAGGCAACGGTATTTTGCATCAACTGAAGGCAAATAGAGACAAAAATAATACTACCCACAGCAGTGGCACAAAGAATAAGGTTCCATTGCTAATTATGCAGGGAACTGAATTTAATTACATGGAGAACATTAAACACTTTCCAAAATAAAAATAATATATATATATTAAGAAAAGCTGGAGATGAGACTTTCAAGGGTTTTTAACGCAACAACAGTGCCCTCTACTGATAGATCGAAATAATGCTCGATTGCTGCACCGGCACCAAGCAGAACCCACAACTGGGCATCTCCCTATTTTGGGATAGTTTCTGCCTAAAATTAGGCACCAGCTCAAAATTGAATTAAGCCAACTTTCTGCAGGAAGAACAGGCTAGCGTGGCATTGTGGTATGGACGTGTTTTTCAATGAGATTGCAGCTAATCTTTTAACAGACGTTCGTAGCTCAAAGAAATTTAGCCATTGATGTCTGAGGTCCAAATTGTTTGGTTCTCGCTCGCAGAATCCATCTAGCAAGGATATTCCCAAAGACTGATCCGTGTAGGATCCCACACTGCTCTTTTAAGGTCAAACTTAGCTTGTCTGTGCGTCATTACAGATAAAATCAGACGAGATGACAGCACCTCTGAAACAAATAAATTTAAAACAAAACTATGGAATAATCTAAACCATATAAAAATATGAATTACTGTGTCTCAACAAGAAAACTGTTGTTTGTTTTTTTTTTTAATAAATATCCCCAAACATGGCAGTCAGGCTCCTGACAAGAAAGCAGCTAACAAAACAGCCATCGTACCACGGAGGGGAGGCTGACTGCTGGTTTTCTGAGTTCTCATTTTAGGTGGCCGAGTGGGAAAGGGGAAACTGAAACAAGCAGCAAAGGATCTGAGCACAACCCAGAAATGTAGCACAGAAATTTCCGACAACTTCCTTACCATTCTTTTTTCCCTAAAAATAAAGGAAACAAAAGCCCTAAACCACAAATACACCCCCATCACCACTGCCAGGGTTACAACAGGGATTTTAAAATGGCCAAGTAAAAGGAAAGTCTTCCTCGGAGATCGGACCGTCACAATCTGGTTTCACTGCTGCTGTTCCAAGTACGTGTGTTTGGGGGAAATGATTTCATCAGCACAATTTCATATCTAAAAATTGAAGTTTTCAGGCCTGACCTCGTGCAGACACACAGTTGTACACCCTGCTTTACATCCCTTGGCTCTCCTACCTTCCCTGGGAGAGTAAAACAAATGACCATGAAACTGACTTCCCCTTTAACGTTTGTTTTTTTTTCCTACATCAAAACTTTTAAGAATTTCAACCGATATAAATTAACCACAGTTCTGACAGTCTGAGCATTGCCTTTCCCCCAGTTCAGCAGCTCGAACAGTGAGCTCACAGGTAGCTTTTGTCACCTGCAAAAAAACTACAGCCACAAGCACCCAGGTGTGCTGGATTAGATTGCAGCCATAAAACTATCTAAATAAGGAGATTAAACAGGCTTTAAAAAAACTATTCTAGAGAATTCTGATTTTTCTTTTGTGGTTTAAAATGAGAGAACAGTCAGTGTAACATGCAAATGCAGGCTGGCAGTCCCAAAGAAAGGGTTTTTTTTTGCATGTACTATAAAATCCTGTAACTTTCCCAACACCTCGGCAGGCTCCTGAGAGGCAGCAGTCCCTCAGGTGCTGATCTAGATGGCGGTGCTGGAGAGCGGGATGCTCGCTCAGTCTTTGATATGGACACCGACTTCTCCAATCTTTATCAAGTGCCATGGTTTGAAATCAAGCAGGTACAAACCTTCAAGGTTGGGAGGACCCACAGGTGCTGCTAACTGCAAAGAAAGAGGAGTTTTTAACAATCCCTACAGCCTTTTTAATTGCTACACACTGTTACGAGCCCTGGGCTTTCTGCTTCCTGGTTTACCTCTTTTGCCCCCGTTTCACAACAGCAAAATGGGGCGTTTTTGGTTAACCGTGTCCTGAAAAATCAGCTGCTCATGCACCGTAGTACAGAAAAGGCTGAGATCAAAATGGTGGGATTTTGAAGAGTCGGGCACCTTTCTTCACCCACAACCTCCTTATATTTCAAATCTGTGTTATAAATGTAATTTTCACGAGTTTACATTTTTACTAAGCTTTTTTTTTTTTTTTACCCAGGAAAACGTGCTGCACTGAAAGCAGCAGGTGAGCCTCCACTGGACGTGTATCTAAACACACGCACACAGAAGGTTAAAAGTCAGGGTGTACAACTGACGTGAAGCCACATGAGTGCAATAACAAAAAAAATTGCGTATTAACAATGCAATATCATGGATGTGTAACATTACCATACATTCAAACGAGACGAAACCACTTAACGTGCTGACTCAAAATGGTATGCAAACAAGGGACGATTTGCTGTTACTGCTGAATCCTGAAGGTCTGCTTGCTGCCTGGTTAAATCTGTAGCCTTAACGTAAGAAACGCCTGCTCGTAGGTGGCTTGCTTTTTGGCTTCATGAAGGGAGGGTTAGTTTTGTGTTACAGGGTTGTGCAATCTAAAATCTCCCATCCATTGCTCTCCGGTGGTTTCAGGCGGGCAGTGCCAGGAGCGATCAGCTGCATTAAGCTGCTGCATTTAGTTCCTGAAAGGAATAATCGTAAACTCGGTGTGTATTTCTAAGAAAATCCAGCGGGCTGTGACCCACAGGAGTTCTAGGGTATAAGCTAATCTCCTTGTCAACAAAACAGAAAACATGATTGCGTAGTCTTCTGAATAATCACAACGGCGGAGAACCGTGAGAAGTTTGACAGTTCAGCGTACAAATTGCTACAGGGGTCCAGAGAGCAATAAAGGTGAAAAACATTTTATCCCCATTAAACTGAGGCTTTTTGAAGAGACAAGGAGGCTCAAATACGGGAAAAACAGGCCAGCGAGTGTGACAGAAATACCAAATTAATAATCAAAGTGAATGTGTGTCCCTAATTTACTGCAGACTTATCTGCTCGCTCATATGAAAATCCAGACTTCGAGGAATTCTCCGTTCAGGTGGCACTCAAGGACACAGCGGCCACCCAAATTAGCTCCCCACCTGGGGTTTAAGCGCCAGTAACTTTCTGGCAGGGTCGGGAGAGCTTCCCCTCGGCCTGAGACCCAGCTCAGGCAAGCTCCCAGTCCCCTACCTCCTCTGCTACCCACTGCCAGTTGCTGCAGCACCGAGACGAGAAGCAGCGCTGGCAGAGGAGAGATGAAGCAGAGCAGCAGCAGGAATGCCTCCACTTCCACCACCAGGACTGCCTGCACCAGCTGGAAACCCTCTGTGCAAACTCAAGTTGTCTGCAGAATAAGGGAGCTCACTTCAGGGGCAAAGCCTTTTTTTCCTCTTTCCCTGAAAACAAACTTTTTAGAAAAAAAAAAAAAAAGGGAAAAACAAACTATAATTCACTCATAAGCAATCTACCCACAGCTCATACGGAATGGGAGAGAGGATTTGCAGATGTCAAACAAAGCTAGAAACGGAGAATAAAGTGACCCTCCTCTGCATGCCCAGCACACGCTATTACATCCACAACGCAGATTGAACAGCACACAACAGCAACTTTTTAAAGCAGCCTTCCCCAAATCACAAAGCCCTTGGTTTCTACCCTACAAGTATTTTTCCCCAGCACTTGTTCAGGATGTGTTTTGCTTTCTGCTCAGTGAAAATGAGGAAGAATGCCTTCATTTCTGTGTGCTAGAATATCAGGACGCGTGGTGAGCTGCCAATTGCTGGGACCCATGCAGCAGCTTTCATGATTCCTATTTATTACAACAGTGAACTCTGTCTAAAATATGCAAAGCAGGTTTTTTTCCAAGAGAAAATTTACGGTTTTACTCTATATTCATGCCTCTAATTAATTTTTTACAGTTACATTTTTTACAACGTGAGAATTAGTGATAGCACATGAGATCAGATTTTACAGGCACACCTTTTTACGTGCAGCAAGCAAATACAAGAAGCGTTTTCCAAACCAGCATGTCACTATCAAAGCATTACACGGAGAACTTTTTCCCCACAGATCACTCCTGTAAAAGTTAACGGAGTCAGCGCTTTTAAGCTCTGTACAGAGAGGGAATCAATGCATGGATATGTATGGATATGAATCAATGTACGGATAAAATATTTACTAAAAAAATTAAATGTCCCCAACAAAAACCAACACAAAACAACAGGAAACCTAATGAAACGGAGGAAGAGCAATACATTATTCCCAAGTTAAACTGTTATCCATATTCAGGAAAAAATATAACCCTAGAAGAATCCCATTTCAGAGCATAACTGGCATATATGTAAGTAGCAGACTCTTGCCAAACAGCAGTGGCTGTAAAACAGATCAAAACTGCCCCGTCCTCTTCTGGAAGATTTTAGAACATTCAGAAACAATTTCTGGAAGTTGAGAGAAAAAAAAGAATCGCCACAAATAGCCAAAGTAACTTGAAGAAGGGAAACAAAACGTGACTGTAAGAACCTTGCCAAGGGACACCTATAGGGAAAATCTTAACTTTTTCGTACTTTCAAGTTATTGTATTTGTTCCCTTACCAATATGCTGTTAAAGACACAGCCTGATTATTAGAGGACATGCAGAACAGAACAGCTGCTCTGCAAAAGCGGTGAGAAACAAGATCACAAACACTACCAGCGAAAACCACCTCTGGTGGCCACATCCAGCTTTCTGCACTCACTTGTGGTATTAACTAAGCTGCAGAAAGTTTTTCATTTAGGATCTCATCAAGGTGATTAAGCAAAGTGTTCCGCTGACAGAAATTATTAACTTCCCTTTTAGAAGATAGGGTTTTTTAGTTATTTTTATGAAATTTATTTTTGCTTCTTCAGCATACTGAAATGCTTTCTGCAAAAATCTATTTAAAGAATCTAAAGTAATTCTTCCCTGTTATTTCTGTTCCATATCAATATCTCACATCAGGCTTTACCTACAAGGAAATGCATAGGAGTATCACTGAAAATTAGGAGAAGGGGTATGGAAACCACAATAAGCACATTTAATAGGGAAAAATAATTGCATATAATTGTCCATCTTCCATTTGATAAAAAACGCAGCAAGCACTGATGTAACACTGTCGAGATACACATCAAAACTTTGTTCAGGGTTACGGACACACAAACCCTCAAACCTCCCAGTTCTGCTGGATCTGGACCGCAGCAGCCACCAGGTTTGGACCTAATTCCATTTCTTGGAGCTCCAGAGAAAACTATTTGCCTGTAGGGATGGTGACGGGTTACAGCCACCTCCCTGTATCAGCTGCCACATCCCAAATAGGAACCCAGGCAGCCTTAGGCTGTCCCCCGCAACTGCTGAGCTTTCCTCTTAAGTTTTTGGGTCTTTATTCAGCACCTTGTTCAATAAATGAGGGAATACAGCTTACCCGAGGTGAATAAGTGCCGTGCACATTTCAAGAAATTAGAGATGGAAATATAAACGGCAAGCATACTAAGCCTGTCCCTCTTTATCTGCACTTTACTCTGACTTTTTCAAACATCGGGGGGTTGTTTCCATTTTCAGCTGCTTCTGCTTCCTTCCTAATATCTTCACATCCCTATAAAAATAAACTTTTACAGAATACGAGGATTTTTAGTGATTGAAAACCCACACATTGTATTTTTTTTTTTCCATTCTGAACAGTCTCAGACTGCAACCATCACTATCAAGTTCCAGGATTATAAGCGGTGTGTGTCCTGAAGGCTCTAGCCAAGAAGTCTGCATGCAGCAGACAACATTGTTTTGAGACTGAAACGAAGAGCATCTGAATCACTTTGTCTTGCTGCTCGAGAAAATTCATGTCTCAAACTATTGTGCCGTCTCTATCAGGGGTTCGCTAATTACTAAAGCTGCTTGTTATTACATGTATCTAATTAATATTATCAGTCAGTCCAGAATATGCACACACTTCAAAAGAATGACCCTAACAACTACCACTTCAACCTATAAGAGAATTAGGACATATTAAGAAAAGAAAAAAAAACACTACAAAATTACACAGGGAGACAAAAAAAAGAAAAAGATAACTTGATCAATTTTCAGAATCTTCTGAAAGAACTACAAAAAAATAATAGATAACTGGAAACTGTAATACAAGCTTTAAAGTTTGCTATCTGACAGCATCGCAAAATCTTACTTGAAAAGTCTCGGACGAAAAATTAAACATGCTGAAAGAATCCAGACAAGTGGAATTAACAAATGCAGGGAGTTATCTAGTAAGGAACCAGACAAGTATAACTCAGGCACACTCTGATTGTGGCATGCTGTAAAAACAGGGATGATCCTGTTAAATGAAACTGGTCCGAAGGTGTAACACTGAGAGCGTGGAGCAAACATTAGTGGGAAATGACAGCTATTAGAAATACAGCCGTGAACTATTATGCTTAGGAGAATGTAAGATGATCTCGGTGTGCAGGAAAACAATATTAATTTCAAGACACCTGTTAATTAGAAATAGGAGCATGGACTCCTTAGGAGGGTTAATTACTAGAAAGCAGCATCAAAAGGCAGAGCAAAAAGGTGCTGCAAACTTGACCACAGCACATAGGTCAGTCTTTGTAGTATCCCAAGACCCAGAGCACTGCATGGGAGCAGTGTAGACCCGTATGCCAAAAAAACAACGTCCAGTTTTGGCAGGACACACAGGCTTGGAAAGCAGCTCTCAAATTAGGAGGGGTTTCAGAAAAATGAAAATTTCGACTGCTGGAAAGACTGGGATCTGAGAAAAAATAATGATTGCTAAATATCCTGGGAAAGCAAAGTAACACATACATAAAAGTTAAGGTCAGGAAAAGGAGTATAAGAGGTTTTTCAAAATCACAAGCTAATGGATAAAACCAGAACTCACTGAGCACCAACAGCTCTCAGGCTCTTTAGTCCCTCTGAAAAACATCCCTAGGCACGTATATACCAGCTCTATTTTTTGTTAAAAGTGAAGTGCATTCAAATAAAAAGACCAACATACTACCTGATAGCTCTTTTTATTTTCTCTCTCCAAATGGTTTAACTATAGCAAGCTGATAGTGACACTATGGTGAATATGGTGAAGGTTACAATGCCGTTTCCATTTTAAATCATGCATCAGACATTAATAATTCTCAGGAAACAAAGAAAAAAAGTCAGAATTTCAGCATCTTGTGCATAGATTTTACATAGCAGCTCAAACTCTTTGCAAAAGTTGCCGTAAGACTGAGCTCACAATAGATTTGCTTCCACGTTCCTTTTCGATTAGTAAAGTGCAGCTAAAATATCAAAAATGTTTTAAATCAAAGTTCATTGAATACATTATTGCATAGATTAACTCAAGCCCTCGTTGAATGCGAGAAGGGTTTAAAAATAGCAGAACTTGCAGCTGTCTGAGAGCTACACGCTCAATAGCCTTAAGTCATAACTTCTCTCCACTTGAGGCTTGGAACGATGCTACAGAATTTCTGCACGTGTGGTATCTGAAGGGAGAAGAGTGATATAGACCTTTCGGGCTTTTACACCTTGGGATTTTCTAGCTCGTGTAAAGAAAGCTTATTGCTCTTTCAAGTTGGAAATTCCTCCAAAAATAAGAGTGCGACCCACGCATCGCTGCCGTGATTTGTAAAATATCGCCGTTAAAGATCCGCCGATGCAGTAAATGTAGCCTGAACCGATACGATTATTGAATTTGCATCAGGCAGCAAATGAGATATGAATGCTATGGCAAAAAACCACAGCTGGGTTATTTGAAAACACTAGATCTCATCTAACTGAATTTTAAGAGGGAGGAGAAAAATATCTCGTTTTCCAAGATGTTTAGAAGATTGAGGAAGAGAAAAAAAAAGAGCAGAAAGCGTATTTTCTGTGCAATTAGCTCACAATAGCTTCTAAATATTAGCTGACAGTGTACCCACATAGCCCCACTGTCACGGGGAGAAAGGACATCTCAGAATTAACCTGTACAAGACAGTGCCATAAGCATCTCCCAAAATCTTGCTCATGTAGCAGAGCAAGGGTAACTCCTTAACACGGCACTCTACCTGCACCGATAGGTTCTGCTTCTCAGCAGAGATTCCATCATCAGATGGATCCAGTGCAGAATTTGGACAAAAAGATGTAGGTGTAGCCTCAGAATAAAAAAAGTCCCTCCAGCACATGTTGCCCCAGGTGCATTTTGTACAAGGCTACTGAGCAGATTGAACAGATCCAAATAATTCTGCCATGCTTGGGATCCAAAGCACATCCCAAAACCTGCCCAGACAGACACTGACAACCCGGTCAAGCAAAATTGGTCTTGGGTTCTTCTCAGCGCTATAAACTGACCCTACAAAAGTGTCCTGTTAACAGGGCTCTGCTGTCTCTAGTACCTAATTTGTTCAGTACCCTCATCTTTACCTTTCACTGCAACAAACCTTAGACACACACTTTGGTCCTGGAGAACATCTCTTTGACACACATCTTTGGTCCTGAAGAACAAAACCTACCCTCAGAGTCATACACTGAGCCACACCACCACATCATATTTGCGGGATGGTTTTGCTGCCTCCAAACCACTGTGTTCCTTCCCCCAGCATCCCCACGTCCTCAGCACCTCAAATCAGTGCAGTAGGAACTGGAAACAGGTCGTGGTCCTGTGTTTTTCCCAGAGCTGCAACTGGGATGACAGTGACACTGCCTGCAGCTTGGTGTGCCCTGACAACTTGGGTTGAACCCAACTGCAGAACGTGTTCATTTGCCTGGTGGACATTTTACTTGTTTTCCCTTTTTTTTTTTCTTCTCCCCATTTCTTTTCTTTTTGTCTCCAAAGGACAGTGATTGTCAGGAGCAAACTGCTGGACCTAACGCTCAGAATTGTGCCAGGTGTATCATACACTAAGCTCTTATTCTTTAACAGATTACCGCATAGCGAGCGCTAATACAGCCTCCAAGAAGACACACTACGACTGCAGTTATCTGATCTCCGCTGCTCAGATCAGCTTTAAACATTTCATTTTCTTCACATGTGCTTGTTTTGCTCTTCTTGGCTTCCCTCCCAAAGCATCCATTCTGAAAGCTAGCATGCAGTGTACAGAAACCATTCTCTCTGGATATATGCTCCTTTGCTTTGTTTTCAAGCAAGAAAGAAGGCAGTGGTGGAAAGATCTAGCAAGCAATTGGAAGTAAACTTAGAAATAAACCTAATTTATTTCAGTTAAAATGCAGTAAATATTATTACTGGTGTTTTAGTGATGCTAACTTTTTTTAAAATTTAAATTTTAACATAAAGCTTAAAATATTCTCCTTATGAAATGGATTTTATAGCCTCAAAACACATAGCACTATGAAGTCCTACATAGACTTGGATTAGAGACAGCCTAGACCTTTGGTATTATTTCATTTGCCATACATAACCAGATTGTGCTGTTGTTACTTTAAGGACACATTTTTGCTATGAATGCTATAAACGAGAGGAGCAAATAAAAAGCAAAATTAAAGCTGAAACAAGTGGAGTTTTGCAGAACAAAGGTTTCAGCCTTGACATCGCATCGGCAGAGTGAAAGTATGTGTTACACAACGCAGCCCAGCCGGCTAACATTTAAGAAACATAAATCCTTGATGAGTACAGTACTAACATGCTTTCAAAAAGAACTAACGAAAAAACACCTTGAAAATCTCCACTTCTTTCTACCTTTCCGTATATTAATTCAGAAGGTGCGCTGACAGAACAGTTAAGGTGCCTCGCTCTGAAACAAGAAGCGACGAGGCTGAGCACTGCTCTGGATTTCTGCCAAACGTCATTCTCAGCGAACTCCGCTGCAATTAGGAATGTGGCTCTCTGGATGAGGAAGCAGGACTTCCCTTTGCATGCTGTTTCTTACAGAAATTGAACTGCCTTAAATATATTCACATGCCTATGGCCAGGAGAGGTTCCTGGTCTAACAAAGCTTTGGCTCATTAAAATGAAGAGGTCACAGCTGTTGTCTTAATATTAGAGAAACAAACGGACCCTGGTTCAGGACAAAGAATGGAACTAAGGCAGCTTGGGCTGTTCAAAAAGTAACCCCGGGCTTTGTTAGACGCCAGGACACTAAATGCAGGCCAGGAAACAAAGTCACCTAATTCTGGAGAGTCGTGTTGAGCGCGTTATCTGATAGCTGGAGTGTTCTCTCCGTGTTAATGCGATCCTCGGTGGGCACGACTTCAGGAGGGGATCTCGCCCTGCAGCTCACGTGTTGCCTCATCTCACTGCCCTTTCATAAAAGATTATCTGGGAAAGCAAAACTTACACCAATTAAGGCAAAGAAACTGCAAAAGCGGACACTGAGAGGCTGCAGTGACTCCGAGTGGTTTGAATGGCTGTCACCTTGGAGTCATCTTTGTGATAACCAAAAGAGAGTGGGTTTTTAAGCCACATCTAAGCTTTTCCTCTTAGAAGGAAAATCTAAAGTCCTTCCCTTAAGATACAACCAATATATTTAATCTCTTCTGTGCAACATTAGAGGTAACAGCAGCTTAATGCCGAGATGCACTGCAGCAAGAAACAGATCTAAAACAATTAGAGCGCAGCAGAAACCTCCTCCGCTGCCTAACAATAAGGAATTAAAACATTTTCATTTATTTTCACTTAAAAAGCAAGTCAGAGTCCTGCGACTCTATTGATAGGCACGATGTGCATGTACTTCTGGGCACGCTGCCTTGAACTAAGGAAGAAGGAGCTGGTTCTTTCAGATGGAGTGGCAGCGAACAGAAGTCCTCCGGCTCTGACTCCCTTTGCTCTTGATGAAAGCTGGGAGTGACGAACTCCCAGGAGATTAGCACGCACACACCAACTCCACAAACTTTCGGCAGCACACATGTGCCTTTGAGTCTCGTACATGTGTCGCACATAATGTGCTCCTTTTGATATTAAAAAGTCGCCGAGTTGTTCTCAAGCTGGGAAGGGTTTTCTGTTTAGATAAGGCCAGCAGCCACTGCACAGAGCCAGCACATGCGTAGCGGCGCGGGCTGGAAGCACGAGTGCTCACCGTTCTCCTAGGGGCTGATAAGAATTATCCCATTTGCCAAAAAAAAAAAAAAACCTGCTATAAGTTATTTAACCCCGACATGCATTCTTCTGGTGGTGCGTACAGCACTGCCAGCATCACCTCCCCACATCACACACGTTTCCATCCCAGCAGACTATAACCATTTGTCCCTCCGACTCATTTATTTGCATCTAATTGCTCCAAAAGCCCACACACCTTTTCTCTACGATCAAAAACATCGTCTGGAAGTTATTATCTGTATTACGCACAAAAGCGGTCCTACGAGGCACGCGAAAGGAAGAAAACTATTTGGGGAAAAGGCATCAAGGTTTTTTTATTGGCCTCAACAGCAGCCCCTGCAGATCACACACGGGTGGTTGTCTGCAAACACCGCTGTGACTCCAGGATGGGATCCCCTCCCTGCCCTGCCCTAGGCTCCAGAAAGAGCCCAACAGCCTCAAATTTATTTATCATCATCACACGTAAGCACCAGAAAGAGCCTAACAGCCTTAGATTTATTTATCATCATCATCACACGTTCAGGTCTAACACTACCCTAGAAAACGCATGTGCACGGCTGGATCTGCCATTAAAAAAGGGGAAAAAAATGCTTTCTGTGTGTCCTCAGTCAATAGGAGTTGGCCTCAGCTCTGAACTGCTCCAATTAGGGCTGAAAAGCAGTGAGCTCAGGGAGGATGCGGTGGCCACGCGGCAGCAGAGAAGAGCACCAAGCGGTTTTTACCCTACGAATTTGAAACTGCTCAGGGCAGCCGGGTTGGCAGCAGGCTGTAACCCGACTGGAGCAGCGCCAGGAGGGTTAACGTGCCACTCCTGAAAAGTGAGCCGCCGAGGCTTTAATCACCGCAAGTGGCCGGGACTTAATTTTTCATCTCATTTGAAATATGCCGGCCTCCGCGGCAGGGCGAGCTGCTTATAAAAGGCCATCTGCTAATTGACACCGTTTCCTGCTTCAGCGTGTTTCCTTGGGTGATTCCTGTACAGACCGCAGCAACCCTGCTTGGCTTAGCCTCGGAAATTGTAGGAAAGTCATAGGAAAATCATAACTGCTATGGCACAGCGCAGGACGTGTCCTGTGCACCAAGCACAGAGACCAGGTGTGCAAAATCCAATTCCACCCCTAAAAATGCTGCAAAATTCAAGCTCAACCACCAGCTCACATTAAATTTCTACCAACATTCTTCACTCTGCACATTTCTGGAAGCATTTTGGATTTGACCAGGCAACACTGGGTTTTTAAGATGGCTTTACGTTGGCATTCTGGCCGTGTGCAATTACAGCAGAGAGGTCTGGAAGAGGTACTGAGAGCTCACTCACCCAGCTCCCTGCCTCCAGACAGCAGGGATGGGAAGAAGTGTGTGCAAGGAGCGCCGCTTGGTGAGCTGACATGAGAGGGGATGTCTGTGCGAAGGGAAATCCCCTTAAAGCTGGACCGGTTATAAAACCGAGGTTTTGAAGAAATTCAGTGTTTCAGCCTGAATCACCTTGAGTTTAAAAGAGAGTTTCTGCATAAACCGTGCTCCGTGAAAATCAGCTCATCTACGAGAAGGCAGCATAAGCATTAAGATACTTATCACTTTGTAATTCACATAAATTTTACTTTCTGTAAGCATCCTAAAAATTAGTTAATTGTCTCAATAGCCACAATCAGCCTGAGTTGTGATACACCCTTCATATGCTGCAGTTTCTAGGTGTAACCGAGCAGGTTAAGATCTACCTGGCAACACCACAGCAATAAAATTCCACCTTCATTTTTTAGCTCATCAAGATCAATGCGGTTTTATGTCATGTTTTTAAGGACTTTTTTCTCCCCATTACTGAAAAAAGTCAAGGTTTGATGCTGAAGTATGATAAATGAGTGGCTAAATCTCACCAAAACTTCCATGGATTTTCATTCCCAATTCCGCAGCTTCTTTAAAATTCCAAAATCAACCTCTCTGGACAAGGATAACTGAGTTTAACTGCAGCTTTAATCTTTAAAAGACACAAAAATGTTGTAATCACATTGCAAACATTTCTTTATAGAATATTTTACACACACACAATGAAAAAAGGTAACTTAATTCCAACATGCCTTGCAATTTATTCTTGCTGATCTGAACTTGTAAAACTTGTGTTATACAAAATTAAAACTGTTGCACATAGGAATGGGAAAAAAAAATCCATCAATTCTCTTTAAAACAGCAAAAGGAACCAGATATCCCTGACAGATTACAGATGAGCTATCACCTTCAGCAATATTGTGATTTAAAATATTCAGAACAGAAAGAAAGCCTCCCTAATGCATGTGTTAAAGTTTCCCATGCAAAACCAAATGTATCCTTGTTTCATATTTAATTTGCAATAGGATACCCAGCAGCTGAGCTATGAGAGCTTTTCTGGCTGGTGCCTTGCTGCCTGCTGAGATGGGCTCCACGCATAGGTAACACGATTGAAGACCAAATCCTCTAAGCTACATCTCAGTTCCCTTGAAAGTTAATCTGAGCACAGTGGACTCGAAAGGAAATGAAAAGTGAGTTTCTCTCCCTTCCTATGGCACCGGGACTTCCTGTGTTTTAGCGATTGGTCAAGAACTATTATTTCCTCCATGCTATTCCCAATTGTGACTGTCAGACATCATTAACGTTGTCCGCACATAAGCGTGAGCCATTTGTTTGAATACGCCAAGGAACAAAAGTTCCACACGCACAGAAACTTGGAGAAACGTGGAGAAACTTGGAGAATATTAAGATTCAAGTATGCTCTACCTGAACCAACATGCTGCTCGAAACATTTAGAAATGCAAAGTTCATTTGCTGAGATGAGTATCCACAAAAATCTATGCAAGATAAGGGGTATTAAAATTGTTCACTCTCCAATTCAGAATGGATTATTTGGCCAATCTGTTAAGCCGTACCTCTCAGACGCACAGAATCAGTACCATCCTCCTCCCCTCAGGGAAGAGAGCTCATAACGTTTGAAGAAAAGTATGCTCCATCCCAACCGTACGAATACACATGAAACGCTCAGCCTTCCTTTAACACAGCCCTTTGGAACGGGAAAGCTGCAGACATCAACAGCACGAATGCAGGAGGGCAAACAAGTTCACCCAAGAAAATAAATTAAGCCAAATGCTGCAGAGAGTGAAGTGGCCAGAATAAAGGCCATTTAAGTTGTTATTGGACTGTTTTTAAACACACTCGCACACAGAGTTGAGCTTCAGTTTATCTCTCCATATAAAACACCACCTCTGGCAGCGTGGTGTCATCACTTATAAACATGATTGAAATGTTCATCTCCAACCAAGGCTGAGAAGTTTGTGACTTACTGTGTTACCACCTGAAGACCCTTTGTTTTCCAGCCTTGGGCTAAATGCAAGCTGGATCCAGCCCCGCTCAAGTTTGACATTGTTTCTCAAAAACACAACTATGCTATGGTAGCTGTTACTTAGCTGGTCCGAACAATATATATTTATACACAACATGCAAACAGAATCACACTTTACCTAGTCACACAATACACAACTGTTCAAAGGAATAAAATCCAAACTAAAAAAAAATTATTTTGACTTGTCAAGTCATCAGTAAGTCATTAAAGTATCTAACAAGCGCAATTACAAAATGAAAGAATCCAAAAAACCACCACGCTACACATGAATTTTAATTATCCAAGTGCCTCGCTACATGAACCAGGGTCACGTCTCCAACTATTTTGAAGTCTTGCTGTTAGCCATCCAACTTCAAACTCTTGCAGAATGAAGTGGAGCTGCCTACACACCAAAATGAGTTATCCCTCCCTAACGACTTACCCACTCCCTAATATTCCCTTTAGCGGAGAGATGCAGCAAACAGGAACACACGCTCAAAGGTGAAGACTTGAAGGCACTGAAGAGCTGTACAGTAAAGTTATAGTGCTTATCTGTGTGTGGCAAAAGACAAATAATTCAGATGAGCTTTCTTAATCGCAATTTTAAAAATTAGAAGGCAGGGTTCCTTGGTCTTACCCTGGACTCTGCCACATACTTGTCTGCAGAAGCTCCTAATGAGTCATTCACCTGATTAATGCGGGAGAGATACGGGGCCCGTAATCCAGGAGTGATCTTTGTCTAGACACCGGCTTGTTCTGATGCTAAGATCAAGGTTAGGCTCAGCTAGACTTGAAAACGTGCATCTAAACAATGTGTGCTGTCTATTCCTGAATAGCTCCAAGCATGGGTATTTTCACAAGAGATGTTTCAGACACTTCAGAAGTGTTTTAAACTACCTGAAACAAGTAACACTGCAAGCAAGTGGTCTGGAGAGTAGAGTTATTCCAACAACTTCTGGGAAAGATGACTTCTGAACCCAACATGTGGATGGATCCTTCCCCACGTCCACGCAAATGTTAATCAGCACCATGAGGAAACTGGCATTGCTGGAAAAACTTCAGGTCACATTTTTCAAAATCAGAGAGATGTGCAAGATCTTACCATATAAAAACATTTTCTATGTCCTTCCCAAACGATTCTCTCATACAGTACAAAATTAAGGCTTGCTTGGGTTATGAGCAGTCTCTCAGAAAGCTGGGCACAAATACCTGGGCAAGGGGGAACAATCAAATTTAAAGGTTTGATCCCAGTAGCTAAAATAATTTTTATTTGCTTTTTTAAAGGGCACATGTTGGTAATTACTGGCTAACATTTTCATTAAGATAACACATGCTCAGTGACAAAAGTGAAAGAGAAATAACACCGATGAGAGGAAAAGTAGGAAATGTTCCTGTATGAAGAAGAAGCACCAAAGATATTAAAGTTACAAGGTCAGACCTTCAAACCGGCCTGTTGCTCTTCTATCCTGCTCTAAGCAGCCGCTAGACTTTCCATTTCCCACCCCCTTCCCTAGAGCCACCGAAAACACTCAGTACAGTAAGGGAAAGCCTGAAAGGCTCGAGAACAGTACCGCAGCTATCAGGCGATAACCTAATTTGAAACATGCTTTCAAAGGCACAAAGGTGTCCGATGATCCAGATGAAACAAAATCCTCAAGCATAGTGGCAGTAGACAGTGCAGGAAGCCACGCAGGCTCCAAACACAGTCACACATTGTCAGAAAAGGGAAAAAACTGATCTGACGTGACAAGTCAAGGCAAGTGACAGAAGTTTTGCTGCAAAAAGATCTCCGGGAAATGAAAATCATGACAGCGATTCTGTTCAAAACACGAGACAACAGAATCCTTTTATCATAAAGTTCTGTTTTCTCCTTCAGTTTTCTTACAGCCCAAACTGCAATTTGCACATCACAATGCACTGAAAGAACCCATGACTTTTATTCCAATTCAATGTAAATCACTTACTGCAAAAAGCTAGCTTTTAAGAAGCAACTTCTGCATTGTGCAGTTTTAATTTTGAATCCCTACGAATCACTAACAACTTGTAAGTTATCTAAACAGGTCTGGAAAAAAAAAAAACAACAACATAAAAAAACAAAACAGAACAATCTTTCTGAGACTGCCTTAAAGGGATGATATCCCCTTGAAGAAAAGCAGTGAACATGACTTTTCATTTGCCATATGCAGCAAGTAAAACTCTGATAGCTGAAGAAACTAAATAAAATGAATTTTCCCAATGCTGAATTTTTATTGCTAGTACTACTAACTTCTTGCTACACTCCTTTTAAAAAAAATTGGAGTCAGCATCTTAATAAAATATTTTTTCTGATTTTGCTACACAGCTATAGCCAGGTTTCAGGCCGTTTTTTTTTTTTTTTTTTTCAAGGACAGAACGTGTATGTATAAAAAAAAAAAGCAAAACCATGAAAAATCATCACAAGCTAAGATGAAGATTTCCCTCCTCTTTAAAAAAACAATGCAAACACTTAATTCATTTCCTCCCTTCCCCGCTTCCAGCAGCCATTTTCCTTCCTGCAAAAAAAGAGATTTTTTTTTTCCAAGACATGAATGATTAAGGAAAGTTAGGTACTAACCCCCCACAGAATATAAAATAGTGTCTGCCTCTGTCTATGTATTCTACAAATTCCAGCTATGTGATTGGTTTTCTGCCATGGTTAAAGTTTTACTATGGTGCTTATTACATTGATTTTTTTTTTCCCAAATGCTGCAAATTAACTGAAGCTCTTCAGTGAAAGCCTATTTAGCTTGACACTGTAAGCTTTTTTTTTCTTTAAATTTTCCTCGTTAAATCCTTTCTTGCAGCATTTCAGTGGAAATTATGCTTTAGATTATGATACTAGTGCTTAAGAAAAGGTAAAGATACAGCTGTCTTCCCAATTACAGCTTTATCACCACGCGTTCTCTGTAAGAGTTATTTTTCTGTCTAATGGCAAGATTTAAGCCGGGCACATTTTCTGTATACTTTTTGTTCCTGTCTCATATTTTCCTTTTTCTTTGAAACCTGCCTCTCCTATTGGCTCTTTCCCAACGCTTTTCTTCTGTCTGCATCTCAAGCTTGGCTGCCTTTCTCATTTTGTCTGTTTCTCCTGTTGCTTCTTCCTTGCTAGGCTGATGCACGGAGGAAGACTCACTCACACAAAAGCAATCAGCACCTAACACTTCGCTCGCTGCAAAGACAGCTAAAGGGAGCTTGCAAACACTCAGCAACCGGGCATGGTTAGCAGCCAGGAGCAAAGCATTCACAAGCTAGCAGGGGGGTTAACTCTTCAAACCAGTTGACTACACAATACCTGTTTACTGATGGGTGGTGGTTTCCTTAGCCAAGTATGCTAGGAAAGCTCTGCTGAAAAGATCATTGCTGCTTTTAAACCATCAGTGCAGCTGTTAAAATAGAGAAGAGTTAGTCCGTGGGATTCAACTCGATCTTGGGATAGGCAGAAAGGCTTAAAAACAGTGACGGCGAGACCGGAGTTATCAAAATGGCAAAGTCAATATCCCACTATTCTTTTTTAAGCCCACTACATGATAATTTAGAGAGGCATTGGCTTTGTTTAACCCTTGAGGAAACCAGAGATTGAAATTAGGCTGGTCTGAGCTCCTTGCTACATTCAGTTCTGGACCACGGCCAAAAAAAGCACTGCTAGACTGAGGGGCCAGTGACAGTTTTAAAATCTGATATATCCAGCCACTGGAGCTAGACACTAATGCTTTATGTCTGATGCTTAATGCTTTACACAATTACAGTTCCAGCACCACTAGGTCCTAGGTATAAGAAGCTAAAATGTTGTTTTGATCACCAACCTCACTTCATCCCACTCATTGTCATCAATTCAAGTGTGATTTTTAGCAGCCAACACCGTATGAAAAGCTAGAGATGTTCTAAGAAGATCTGCAATTTGACAGCTGGGTTTCCAGGCTTCCAGGTGGCTGCAAGCATCAGGCTTTGGCAGGTAACGGGTTCCAATATCGCATCGAAGGCAAAGGGGGAGGGGGTGTAAAGCAGGACTGTAAGGAGATCAACAATTGTACGCTTTGATCTGCCAGGGAAATAAAATGCTCTGACAGAAAAGGCTATAAATAAATCCAAAATTTGTACAGCATGCCAAGAACCAGTCCTGACTCAACGATCAGAAATACAACGCCAAGTGCTTGAACACACATTATCAAGAATGGAAGACCACAAAACTTAATACCCAGTGCAAATTTCATTTGTTTCCAGATGATCTCTAAGGGAAAGAAGCTGAACTTCTACAAGGTGGGAGTGACTGTCTGACTCCCTAAAAACTCTCATAATGAGAAGAGACTCTCATAACTTTTCCCTCATATCATTCTGATGTACCTCAACATGATTTAGTGCAAGAGAAGAATTAGGGTCTAATGCAAATATGATAGACTATGATTAATATTACATGCACAGAAACAACGTTTTCTTCAGTCTCCCAACGAGAGACACGGGGAAAGACTACCAGTCACTTCACAAAGCCAAAAAAACAAAATGAAAGCAGAGGACAAAATTGTTATTTAAAATAAATAAATAAATAAATATCTTGTTATTATTAAAAATGTGGTAATGCAGCAAGCACAAATAGAAATTGATCCTACAAAGCTAAAAATCAAGGTTACCACAGCACATGTAGGATTCACACTTTCCTTTTCAGCTATGGAGAACGATACATGTTCTTAAAGCACGGGGATCCAGGGCTCTAAACACTATCACAGAATAAATGTAATACTGATTATTATTAGCTGTGGTAAAGTATCTGGGCTTTCTCAGCTGGCCTAGTTTTAACTCAGCACTGTTTTGCTTCAAATGGAATCAACAAATTCTATGAAGTTGATGTATTATTGCAAAACTTATGTTCTTCACATTAAAGCACGAGAAATAAAGCATGACCATCATGTTTTGCAACTAATTTATTTTTTTCTCCTTCTATAATCTGTCTTACAAGTTTACCATGACATTTTAGTGACAACAGTGCTAAAATAACTCTGAAAAAACAAAAAGGAGACTAATTAAAAATCGGCAGACAGCGAACATCATGATACATTGGCATAAAATTATCCCTTCAGTGTCCTTTGTAAGAAATACTGCTAAAAAACAACATTTGCCATGGCAATACTGGATCAGATTGTTTTCTAAAATATGTCATTTCATATGCAGATCCTTGCAGTGCAAGCATTTGGATCACGCACCAGTTCATCTAGTTAGTGTAAGTTACTGAAATGAGGCACTTGTAGTTTGAAGCAAGAAAACGTTTTCTGCTTTCTTCGAACAAAACTTCTGCCACAACTAAACTTCCAAGAGATACAAATTAGAGATGGCGAAAACCTATTTGCCGTCATCACCTTCCCCCACAAGTTCAGAAATCAGTCAGAGAGCTGTTTCAGCATTTCTTACTATTGAGCAGACACGAAGGAAACGGCTTTGCTCAGGCTGGACAGGGCTTTTTGCTCTTATCAAGTCTTTGGCAATGATAACTAAGACATCACACAAACTGCTGGGTAGACTGCATGCGCTGAACACAAAACCGCCAGTTCTAGAGTAGGTGGAAATAAGAAGTTAGTTACACACAGAGAACAGGAGGACTTTTGAGAAGAGGATTAGCAGCACCTACTGGTCATGGTGCATACTGAACACTGGGTTTTATTTAAACAAACAATTAAAAAACTCTTTATATTACTAAAGCACCTAGCTAGAATTACCTATGAAGTCACTTTGTCACTGAGATAATACTTTTAATTGGATCAACTGATAAAACTAAATGATATTACCTCTCCAAATAAACCTTTTTTTTTGGTCCTACCCTTAGGCCATCGTGGCTACATTATTACTAAAATATATCAGCACCAGCGATACCTGCATCATATCAGTAAATAAATATTCATAACACGAGCTGAGCTCTAGGCTTCCATATCAAATGGGCCATTTTCCTGATAGATGCTTTAACTGACTGAAAGATTTACGTTACACATCATAACGTGATCGAAGCCCTCGTTATGGGCTCATTATCTTTATTGCATACTCAAAGCAACACAAATATTATGTATTGCATAATCTTAGTAATAATAGGGTTTTGTTACTTCTGTAAAGATCTGTGAACTATTCAGCCAGTTACTGCAGTTCTTCAGTGTTCAAGCAAAGCATTCCTCTAACCTGCAAAAGTATGCTTTTCTTCCAGATTTTACTCAGAGTAAAATACAACAAAGCATATAAGACAGTTTCTTGATACACCTCACCCCTTCCAAAAAGGGATATATGAGGCACAAAATTACAAATAGCACCCTCAGAAAGCACTTAATTCAGAATTAAAGTGTTCTCAACTGTAAGTATTTTACATCAACAGTAACAAACCTGCATTCAGCAATTATATTTAATGCTTGCTTTAAATTTCTATTAAAAAAAAAATTGTATTCTTTTCCCTGAAGTTGTGTCTATAGGTCCTCTGACACACTAGCCTTAGGCATTAGAAGTTTTCCTGGTTCTCATCCAACTTTGGAAATGATATCTTCTTGCTTCGGGTGTTAAAAGGATTCATACATTATTTATAAGGAGTGCTAAAATCTAACTCCTGGATCTAACTTGCAAGAGAGAGAGTATAAAAAGTTACATACAAAAAAAAAAGCACAACTGTCCCCATTTCAATTTTTACTCTTGCTTTTTATGTCATGTATAGCCAGACTGAATCTGTAATGCTCCCTCTCATCTCTCTCTCCCTGTGTCCAGATACTTGTCTACAACTGCTTTGAGCTTTTTTGGATTTGATCTTTCTCGCATACTTTTAGAAGTACAATTTTCCAAATAAAATAAAATATTAAAAAAAAAAAATGCAGAACTTCTGGGTAACTTCTTACACTTCAAAGAAGCTGGATTGCTGTGACAGAATGGTGTGTGTTTACCTCCTGAAAAATCAGACTAACGTGTATCAAGAAGTAGCTAGAACGGTACAGCTAAAATCCTTAGTCACTTTTCAAAGTCATCTTCTATACTTTTCCCTTATTAATGCTCTCTACATATATATTTACATTGTGCCTGTCTCTTCCTAGTTTAAGAGATTTTGTTAGGTTTTAAAAACAATCCTTTTAGCAAACTCCACAACAGGGAGATTTTAGTATCTTCTTATCAATTCAAGAAAATAGTTCTGCTTTGAACAGAATTTTTACTTCCTGCATTGTATGGAGGCAAGAGCCATTAAAATGCTATTGATCTATAAAATAATTGCATAGAATACAGAGAGAAAACAGGAAAGTCAGGCATAGAGCTTCGGAAACACTCATCAGCATAATTAAGTCCTCCGATTGTTACTGGAAATGGAGCATTTTTTCCGAACAACTGCACACACTGAAACCACCCTATCTGACATTCGTTTACACTTTTGATAGCTGTTTCCCAACAATAATTTCATTTAGACTAACTGAAGCACCTAGTAATGCTATCTGAACGTGACGTATGCAAGATTGAAGATACTGCTTAGTAATCATGGAAAAACTGCCCCACGCAACATTTGTAGTGGCAGGGCACACATTGCATCTTACCAACAAGGCGATGTCATTTGTTTTCATCTTTACACTGGGCAGAAATTTGCACGTATTTCAGCATTCAAAATTTGAGACCTAAGCTCTTCAAAAAGAACAATAGGCAAAACAGAGCACGATATCCATTCTGTCCCCACGTAAACTTTAAACGAAATAAACATTTTGAGAATTGTGCCAGTTTATTACATACTCTTTCAGGAAAGAATGTTCTTCTGCCTGGCATTTTTGTACTCGAGCCACAAACTTACATGCATTTCCTCAGAAAGCACACATGCAGGATGTTCACTATTCAAAGAGAAAGTTGGACTAGGTCAAAGCTCTTAAACATTTATCTTAATAGTTAGCAATCAAGTTTCACGTAGTTAAAAAAAAAAAAAAAAAAAAAAAAACCAGGAAAAAAAAAAGATTTCGCTTTTTCCACTGCTGCTGATAAAATTCTTAGGTTAACTGCAGCTTGTCACATTTCTATAGTTGGTTTCACTGTTACAGTGATCCTTAGCCTCTGTGCAGGACTTTTAATACAAGAAAGGAAAAGAGAACACTTGAAATAGTGATGATAAAATACCAGTCAACATTGGCAAAGAGAATTAAAAGCAAGCACTGCGCCTCTAAACGACTCTTATTTATTTTAAATCTGACTTCATTTTAACTGGAAGGTTGGGCTTTTGCTGAATTTATTCAACAGAAGCAAAACCAGCTGTCAGGACCTGGGAACCCTGTGCAGGTCTTGCCAACCTTCCCTTTTCTGCCTTTACCTAATTATGCAAGTTCTCACAGTATGTGTAAGAGACATATTTGAATTACTATAAAGCATTAATTTCTATGGCCATCCGAGAACTTAAATGCATTATAGGAACGTGTATTAGCATGGCGTACTTTGACACCAGTTAATCTCTGTGGCACGTAAATTAACAGTGGAAAACAAGCTTTTGCCACAGCACTATTTCCTCTTTTTAACCACGTTTTAACGTCATCTCTGCCTATGTAATTCCTAGTGACTACAGCCGGCAGCACAGCTTGAACAGCTCAACGATGCAAACAAATCTGCAAACACGCAGGAAATAAAATTTAAAAAGCAAATGATTAATTCCGCACCTTCTTGAGAGGAGACAATAGGCGGCATATAGTCAGGGATGTATTCTTTTCTTTCTTCTGCATCTTTACTCCCAGGCTGGGGAAACTGTAGGACATTGTTCTTGCTGACGGGAAACGAAGGGATTTGGTGTGCGAAAGTCACAGGTTCAATATTGTGTATGTAATCTTCTAGCTCATGCAGGTTAACCCCCATAAGTTTGAAGGCATCCCCTACATCATCCAAAATTGGATCTGTGCGGCCATCTGTAACAAAAAAAAAAAAAAAAAAAAAGTTTTTGCAAAAATCCAGTTAAAAAATATTAACCTGAAGATCTGTGCTCAGAGATTACAACCTGCCACTGCTCACCACCAGTAACAGAGGTTACCGACCCTCAGTTTTGCCAGGTTTACTGTTTATTGGGCTATAAAAAAGTTTTGGGTTAAGACTGTACTCCCATTTAAAAGTGTTTTATTTCAACCCCTACCATTTTAAACAACTGTACGCCAACAAACACAGCAAGTAAACCGAAGAAGCAGCAAGAGGCAGATTTTCCTGGCAACAAACAATTAACACCATGTAACACCACTCAAAATAGTTTTCTATTTCATAATGTACGTTGAAACGAACAAAATAAACCCTCAATATGCAAAAAGCGCCCCTTTACCAGCATGTAACAGAACAAAGATTATTTTTTTCAATCTGGAAAATTAACAATTCCATTTTGCTGCACTAATGTAGTTCATAGGTAGCAAAGTAGAAGGTATCTCATTTATCTCTCGATAACAAAAATACTTTGCATAGCATCTTTCCATCAGATGAAATCTACCAGCTTCATAAACTATGAGTCACTTTACCTACCAGTTAGATATACCTCCCAGATGAAACACAGCAATACCACGCAGTGGTCTGATGAGAAGAGAACATCCTATTCTAACTTTCAGGGACTGATTTCCTGTGGTGCATTTTAAATTAGACTCTAGAGCAAAAATCTTTTCCTTATGAAAAACACAATGAATTCTTACACTATTCTTTTACACAATCTCCAAAACAGTCCAATAGAGGAAGCAGGTTTTTCCACGCATGTAATTAGGGTCAAAGATTTAAATTACACAGCCCAGAAGTCCTCCAAGTGCCTCAGTTTCTCTGAGCAGAGGGCAATTCCTCCAAAGGCCTCCAGAGGGAGAACTGGGCACCTGGCCTCAGTACCTAAGGCACCACTTTAAGCCTCATCCTAACTTCTTGTAATCACAATAATAAAGATGCCTTGGATCTCAAACATGATTTTTTTAAAAAAATTATAAAATTATTCTGAATTATTGAAGTTATATACAGTTGGTTTACAAAGATATTGTATTCCTACAGGATAATAAGCTGGGATTTAGTTTTCTGAGTCACTATAGAAAAGCAGCCCGTGCTTACTGCAGGAACATAATGACCGTTGTGAATGCAGGATCTGAAGCCCCAGCCTTGGAGAACTGGGTCGGGGGGATCTGTGATCTGCTCTTTTGTTCTTCCTTGAACCTAATCTCCTCTTGATTTATCTGGAAGCCAATGCAGGGCTGGTTCTCACTTCACTGGATGAATTCAAGCTCCCAGCCAACTTATGCCTGCAGGTACATTCAGAAAATAAGAATTTTATTCTAGAATTTCTCTTCTTAGTCTCGCGGTGAAGATAAGGGTAATACTCAGATTATGGCTTTGATTGTCAGCTCTACAACACAGGCCTCTTGTGTGACTCTGGGCAAGTCGCTGGTGTTTTAATTCTCTCCATGGCTAAAATGGAGATCAGAGTTAAGTTAGCACCTCTTTTGTCTGTATTCAGAACGGGAACTCTGCACAACAAGAATCATCTCGTATTTTGTGTTTTTATGATATCTAGTACGAGTGCAATACTGATTTCCCCTGCAGACTTCAGGGACAGAAATCTGGAATCTCACACAAATGTAATTACTGCTATTGCCAATTTAGGGCAGTTTGGAGATCCCTGTAGCCACTGGGCACTTGACAGGTGAGTTTTTTATTTATTAAAAAAAATAAACTCAGTTGACGTGGATAAGAAAATTTGTGTTGTCACTTTTAGTGATCTTCAGACAACGCAGATACCTGTAAACTTCCTGAATCACTTGCTAAAGCATCGAGACCTAATGGGTACAAGCTGGACAGCCAGTTAAAACGAAATCCCTAGGGAAACTTTTCAACAAGCTCAGAATTAGAGCACGTTTATTCCCTGGATGCTCTTGAAGTGCCTGGCTGTGTGATTAGGAGGACAGGGATGGTCCACAGCGAGCCTCAGCACTCACCCAGGTGGGTATCACCTAGACCTGGAGAGTGTACCAACAGACATGGGTGCACCCTGTGCTTGTGTCTGCCCTGTCTTGGAAGAAAAATCAAGCCCACAAGCAGGGAAAATTCCTAAATAAGCTCCCCAGCCAGATGTTAGGGGGACATTCAAGGCAGGATGCAGCAAGTACTACAAGGCAAAACACCTGCCCCATGGCAGTGGCTCCACGACAGCATTTCGGAAGCTCTGTTCAGCAAGGGCCTCTTGCCACCAGCACTGCCACGTGCTTAGGGTGAAGGGTTAGTCCAGTTTATGGCTGTGATATGAGAAGGTCCTTTTCCAGTTCTGCTTGTGATCTTTTCAACCTCCAAAAACAAATTGACATGAGTAGCAAGTGATAAATGCTAAAAAGGATTTCTTCCTACAAGTGGTTATTAAGAACACGGGGCAGAGAAGCAACTATCACGAGTGTTTAAGGCATGAAAATATTTAAACAACTGTATCATTAAAAAGCAGGCTCAAAAGATGAGGGTAACAGATTAAAAATGCCTTCTTTTTTAAATGAAGAAAAAAAAGCAAATAGAGAAGTTTCATTTTTATGTATCTCCACCCAAAGAAGTCATGACAAGTTGTAAAACTGATTAAAAGCTCAAAACTTCCTGAAAACTGTCACGGGAATGAAAGCGCTGATCATTTCACCTCTTCTTTTCAAGAGAGACTACCCTGAGTGAGAAAGGCGAACAGAAACAAGTTTCGGTTTCAAAACACTTATCAGCTGGAAATACACACAGCACACAAATGTATTAAATGTAACTTCAGGTGATTCATCAAACATGAAAAAAAAAAAAACAACCAAACTTGTGCCTTTATACTTATGAATGGTCTAACATTTCTCTTTACTGTCTGGTTCAATAAAAAAAAAAAGTGACTGAAATAGCAGAAGCCAGACACATGAAAGAGAATGCTGACAAACACGTAATTCTCCTGGTCTTTTATTTAGTCTTAGGGATTTTTTCGTGAGCTAATGATGCCAAAAAAAATTAATTCTGAGCATAGTGAACTTCTCTTGATATTCTTCAGATACTTGTTTAAAAATTCAGATGCTGAAGCCTTCCAGTGCCAGCCTCATGCTGCTCCCTATATCACAATGCTTCGAATAATATCCATTCTCTAGGACTGGAAAGAGAAGCAAGCAGGTGGGAATACTTCAGGCAGCAAGACACAACTCTTCTCCTTACCCAAAGGACAGAGAACTAGGAGAGCATTGTTCTCACAAGCTTTTAGGCTGTACAGTCCTCCTAAGTGGCAACTGTACACTGAAACTGATCCAGCTGCAACAACCAGCCCCAAACCAGCACGTCAGGAAGCTGCAGGAAGGGCCACGCAGTCACCTTACCCTCAGCCTCAATTATGCACAAGTGAACAACAGGTGTGGAGGGATCTGCACGCAGAAGTGGATCCCAAACCAGCACTGGAACTGCGGGGAAGCAGCAGAACCAAGGCAGGCGGGCAGTTTTCCAGTCCTCAGCCCTACAGCTCTGTGTCACCTGCAGTTAATTCAATTAATCTGCAGTTAATTCGGCTCCACTGCAAACCAGCCAACAGATATCCACGGTGTCCAAAGAAACTGCTGGAGCTGAGGCTGGCACGGGGAAAAACTCCTGTGCTTTCCTCCAGTTCAGCCTCGGGAAGGGCTGATGGATGGATTACTTCTGTCCTGCCTCCACCTCCCCATCACCTCCCCCTTCGAGGCCCAAAGATCACGCCAGTCAGTGAAAAATTAACAAGTGAGTAAGGGCAGGACAGAGAGCTTTTGGTTTCGTGCCTTTTTTTTAAGGAGGGAGAAACTGCAGCTCTATAATAAATACATTGAGAAGAACTCCTGAGTCACTACCCATGCAACACGTGCAGCCTCTTATAAATAGCTCAGCGTTCACCCTCATGGCTGGTATCAAAGAGAGATTATTTCATTTTTAAGCAGGGGATTATTTAGGTACAGCTCCTCAGCTCCCTCACGGACTCCTTGTGCTGCAGCAAGTCGCACGGCCCTGCCACGCATTAAACCCTGCTGTACCTGCACCGATGGTTGGGTAACTCAGGCAGACAACTCACCACTTCAATCCTGCATCCACAGGAACAGCCAGAAGCACACAGCAGATTATTTAGTAAGTATACATGCCTTGTTTGAGTGCACTTAACTGGAGAAAAAGAGCCTTATTTATGTAATTTTACCAAGCAGGCAAAAGAATCTTCTTGTTATGGCTGCTTGGAGTCTGCTCCTTTTCCTGGTAATAAATGTCAAGCAAAAAAAAAATGAAGTTGTCCTTCATTTGTAGCCAGCAAGTTAATTAGCTTGAGAACATCAAAATTTAAGGTTATCAGGACATAAAGAGGTACACTTATAAGAAGCGTTACTGGCCCTGGACAGATATTGGTTACAACATTCAACATCAGAGCAGGGAATCTGCTCACTGAAATCGAGCACCAAGACCTAATGCTTTGGTGGAGGTTACTATTATTTGATTTAGGTTATTACATACTTAGAAGGTTGAAATAATTTTTTTAAAAATGAAAAAATCTACAAGGTAAATTTGATTGATGCCAGGTCAATCCTCTCCGCTGTGTTAATTCCAGTGGAAATATGAGCCTGCTTTTGGCATTCTCCAAAGCAGAGATTTGCCATAATGAAGTTCAGTTTTCCTTTGCAGGAGACAGCTCACAGAAAACTAGAGCAGTTTTTGAGCCAGCTCTATGCTGGCAAAACATTTTGCAAGATCTGTCATTTTGCCTTCTAAGACAAGGTTGTGCTCATCAGATCACACCCTGCCTTCATGAATGCGTTTGTATTATTAATATAAAATTTTAATGTATTAAAATAGAGGGGGATTTTATTTATAAATTCTTTCATGCTCATATAAAAATAGTCTTTTAAAAAATATATTCACGTGATATGAAACCAAAATCTTTGCTTCCTGCAAATTTCAGCAGAAAGAAGTGAGAGGATATCCAAGGATTTGTTCAGCATGGGAAACCCAGGGAAAGACTGGTGAAAAACTCACTTCTCCATCCAGAACACCTCCAAGGTAGTTTATCATCTGCTCCTAAAACTAGAAGTGCGATCTAAATCTGTCCTGTTTATAAAACCAGGGGTAAATGTGTTCTGTTATATCATACAGCTTTACACCTCTGCTGCAACATGCCCCAGTGTCCTCAGTGACTGAAGCTAAGCAATCTGGTTGCTCTTTAAAGCAACGTAAGAGAAGAAAATCAGACTTTTGGGGGCAGAGATCATGCCTCCTGTCCCCATCCCTCTGATCAATAACATCGCTCACACAAACACGGTGGCAAGTGGACTCTTGGACTGGACATCCACGACCAACTGCCCCGCTGCCAAGCTGTTAGCTAAACTCCTAAACCCACAGCAAACGAGGCTGTCTTCATGGGATGGTGTCCCCAGTACAATGTTTGAAAGGAAATCACAGGGGTTAAGTCAAAGCCCCAGCTGTGCTGCCGCTTTTGGCAAGCCCCCGTGGACCGTGAGTGCAAAAAGCAGCAGCACACGGCAGGGAACCTCTCCCTAAAACAAACAAGGGCAAAAATGGGCATCCTGGCTCTCAGAAACCACACAATGCCAGCTTGTTTGGTAGCCCAATGCCTTAATTACACATTCCAGCACCGTGTTCCAAATGTTTGAGTGTATAGACATGCATGGGAAGCACACAGCATAGTGAATAATTTCCTCTTATAAGCTTTCAACAAAAATAAACAGCATCATGCAAAGGCAACCCTTACTATCTCCCCTGTAAGTTCACCCTCTCCGCCCCCAGCACAGATATTCCGAGGCATTTCGCAGCATCAAACTCCTCGAGGCCACTTTGCAAATCCTTTTCCCTTCTATTAACAGCCCCAGAAGCTCCCGTCAACCGCAGCCACTGCAAATGCAAAGAAACAACAGCAGAAAAGCACTGAAAATCCTGGACGCGGCTCTCCTAATGGGATGTAACAGCTGGAACAAAGATCTAACACAGCTGGGAAAGCCGTCACTTTCTCCTGCAGCTGAGAAACTGCGTGAGCAGCGATGCCATGCTTCTCAGAGCAATGCCACACGGTCGCAGCTACGTCGGGGTAAATCCATCCCAGTTTGAATACAAAGATTACGTCCCCCCAGCTGACAACCCTGCTAACTCGAGCCCAACCGGTCTGACTCCAAGATAACGCGCCGACAATGAAGATGCTACAATTGGGATTTAATTAATTCCCCTTCTGCCAAACCGTGGCAAAATCCTGCTCATTCATCCCAAGCTGGGTTTGTACGGTGACTTATTTTAGGAGCAAAAGGAAACGAGGCTGAAGAAGCGGTGAGACATCAGCTGAGCGTTAAGAAGTCTTGTCACAAAGCTTTTAAAGAAAGAAATACAGGAATTATTTTAAGAAAGTTTAAGAAATACTGTATCACTGGTGTGAAAACAACACGTTCCCCTTCTCATTAAATTATGTATACACGTGATACATCTTCCTTCTCCACGCACCAAGGGGGAAAAAGATTTCCTTCCCCACTTTTTGGGGTACCCAGAGCTAGAGGGGACGTTTTATTTCCACTGTCTCCCACTGAGTATTTCCAATTCCTCAAGCAACAAAAGGCCAAAGCTGGATTTTCCTCACCTCTGCACCTTCTCCTCCCGGGCTTACAAGAGCTGCAGTACCTGCGGCAGAGTCAGCCGTGCCTGGGAGGCAACGCTGCTCCCCAGCTCACCTCTTCCACCAGCACCGATCCGCCAACAGAGCATCAGCCTGGAATTTACACCGACCCCAGGGCAAGGGGGAGCTCTGACCGAGCCCAGGCTGGCTCCTTTTTTACCCCGTAGCCCCGCTGCTCTGAGCTCTGTGCGCTGTCTCCTGTAACGTCCTCACAGGCAGCTCCTGTTTGGGCTCAGGCACTGCACACAGCTTCGCATCCAACTTTTCAGAACAGGCAGCAGCACCTCCAGACCCAGGCTGCTCCTCTCCTGCGGGTCTCTGCGCCGAATTCACTCTGAACAAGCAGCCAACAACGCCCCTGCACCCCCAGCTTTATCCCCGCTCCAACCCTCACAGACCCAACAGCAGCACTGGCAGCCCCCCGCCCCTCACGTTATGCCCTACAAATAGGGCAGCAAGGTTTCATCCTCACCCCCAGCCACCTCCCCATGCTCTCCCGGACCCAGCAGGATCCTGGCACCCCCTTCCTCACGTTCCTGTACCGCAGGCATCTCCTCACTCTCCTCTGCCACATGTGATACAGACCCGTCAGCACCCCCACTTGCTATAGGGCCACCTGCCTCCCTCAAATCCTATCCTGTGGGGTCCCACACAACCCTTAGGGCCTCACAATGTCACCCCCTGTCCCACTGCCAGACCCAGCAGCACTGTTTGTTGCCCTATCCCCCATCTGTCCCCGCTGCCATGTGCTCACACAGACCCCACTTCTTTCTCTTGTCCCTCTTGGCGTAGACTCCCCCTTCCAGGCCCCAGCAATGGGGCTGGTGGCCCCATTCCCCCCCTGCACAGCCTCACCCCAAATCCAGCAAGGCCCTGGGCACCCCGTCCCCCTCCTTCACTCCAGCTCCTGCTGATGGCAGCTCAGCAGCGGTGTCAGTGCCAGTCCCCACAGTCAAACCCCTTCCACTGCATCCACATGGGGTGGCTCTCACCCCATACCACGGGCACCAAAATTACACCCCTCCCTCTCCCAATACACGTACCCCCACCCCTTACACATGCAGCCCTATTGCTTCCCCCAAACGCACATCCCACATCTCTCCTACAGCTCCATCAACCCCCCAGAAAACACTCAGGCGCATCCCTGCCCTCACACACAGTGGCCCCATAGCCCCTGACACATTCCTGGCCCCTCAGCACCACTGCTTACCCCATACATACACACCCCCAGCCCCATGCCACCCTGATACATATTAACCCCTCACCTCAGGCACCACAGCTCGATGACACTCTATAGAGGTATGTCCACGGCCGCACAAGCACAGCTCCCCATATTGCTCTTAGCCCCATAACCAACACTCCCCACAGCCTTCCTACGCACAGTCACTTTTCCTGTGACCCCAAAAGACTGCTCCTACCTCCACTGTCCCCAGGGCTGCCCTACTGAGGGCACTGGGGGTGTTTAGTCTGGAGAAGAGGAGGCTCGGGAGATCTCATTGCTCTCTGCAACTACCTGAAAGGAAGCTGTGGGGAGCTAGGGAGCTGGGGATCAGCCTCTTCTCACAGGTAACCAGTGATAGGACCAGAGGGAATGGCCTCAAGTTGTGCCAGGGGAGGTTCAGGTTGGCAATGAGGAGACATTTCTGCTCAGAAAGAGCAGTCAGGCACTGGGACGGGTTGCCCAGGGAGGTGGTGGAGTCACCGTCCCTGGGGGTGTTCAAGGAGAGGTTGGACGTGGTGCTTGGGGACAGGGTTTGGTGGTGACAGTGGTGGTAGGGGGATGGTTGGACCAAATGATCTGGGAAGTCTTTTCCAACACTAATGCCTCTATGACTCTCCTGCCTTCCTCCACACAGCCCCCAGTCCCAGCCCAACACCTCCCTTCAGGGAACCACAGAGCAGCTGAGGTGGGCAGGGACCTCTGGAGCTCACCTTGCCTGACCCTGCTCCCCCAGCCCACATCCGAGTGGCACTGACCTTGTCCCTTCCCGCAGCCCCTCTCCCCACGGTGTTCCCCAGCCTCCTGCCTCCAGCACCACCCCCAAACCCCCCATTACCACTCCAACACCCCCACACCCCTCCATCACTCCCTGAGCCCCTCTCTCACCACCCCATCACAGCCCCAAGCCTCACAAATCTCCCCATAACCACTTCAAGACACCCATCTCTACCTCAAGCCCCCCATCACCCCGCCAAGCCCCCCAAACGCCTCCATTGCTATCTCAAGACCCCCAAGACCTTACATTAAGCATGTAAGTCTCTCACTGCTCCTATAAACCTCCCAAACCCCTCATTACCCCCCTAAACCTCTCAATCACCACTCCAAGCCCCTCATCTCTACCCAAAGCCTCCCCATCACCCCCTCAGATCCTCCAATCACCACCCCTAGCCCCCCAAATCATCTCATCTCCGCGAAAGTTCCCTTGCCACCCCCCAAGCCCCCTCACCTCCCCCAAAACCCCCTCATCACCCCACAAACCCCCCTCACCTCCCCCAAAACCCCCTCATCTCCCCCCAAACCCCCCTCACCTCCCCCCAAACCCCCCATCACCCTCCAAACCCCCTCACCTCCCCCCAAACCCCCTCACCTCCCCCCAAACCCCCTCACCTCCCCCAAAAACCCCCTCATCACCCTACAAACCCCCTCACCTCCCCCAAAAGCTCCTCATCACCCCCCAAACCCCCTCATCAACCCCCAAACCCCCTCACCTCCCCCCCAAACCCTCTCATCTCCCCCAAAACCCCCCTCATCTCCCCCAAAACCCCCTCACCTCCCCCAAAACCCCCTCACCTCCCCCAAAACCCCCTCACCTCCCCCAAAACCCCCTCACCTCCCCCAAAAACCCCCCATCACCACCCCTAAGCGCCCCAACACCCACCTCCACCTCCCCAAGCCCCCCCATCACCCCCAAAACCTCTCCGCCACCCCCCTAATCCCCTCCCCCCTTTTTCCCCGAGCCGTCCCCTCACTCACACAGCTCGCAGTAGCGGTGGCAGCCCCGGCCCAGCCCCTGCAGGTACCGCTGCAGCACGTCGGTGAGGAGGTCGCAGGCCGAGACCTGCACCGAATCCCAGCCCAAGGCCTGGCAGATCTGCGCCACCGACACCCGGAGCAGCCACCGCGAGTAGGTCTCGCACATGCCGCCCTCCCTGCCTGCCTCCCCGGCTCCCCGGGCCGGGAGGGCCGCGGCCGCCTCACGCCGGGCCCGCCGCCGCCTCCGCCGCCGCCATCTTGGCGCTGCCGCCTCTCCCCGCCGCCCGCCCCGCGCCAGGCGCCGCCGCTCCAGCGCCGAGCGCATCGAGCGGGAAAGGGTGGAGGGGGGGGGGCTCGATTAGTTAGGCTGGGGGGGGATTTTTCACAGAAATCACAGAATTTCTAGGATGGAAGAGACCTCAAGATCATCGAGTCCAACCTCTGACCTAACGCTAACAGTCCCCACTAAACCATATCCCTAAGCTCTACATCTAAACGTCTTTTAAAGACTTCCAGGGATGGTGACTCCACCACTTCCCTGGGCAGCCTGTTCCAATGCCTCACAACCCTTTCAGTAAAGAAGTTCTTCCTAACATCTAACCTAAAACTCCCCTGGCGCAACTTAAGCCCATTCCCCCTCGTCCTGTCACCAGGCACCTGGGAGAACAGACCAACCCCCACCTCTCTACAGCCTCCTTTAAGGTATCTGTAAAGAGCAATAAGGTCACCCCTGAGCCTCCTCTTCTCCAGGCTGAACAAGCCCAGCTCCCTCAGCCGCTCCTCGTAGGACTTGTTCTCCAGACCCCTCACCAGCTTCGTCGCCCTTCTCTGGACTCTCTCGAGCACCTCCATGTCCTTCTTGTAGCGAGGGGCCCAAAACTGAACACAGTACTCGAGGTGCGGCCTCACCAGAGCCGAACACACTTCCTCCAAATTTTGGGGAAAAAAAAGGGGGAAAGGGGTGAAGGGAGGTGTGTGGGGAGGGGGTGTTGAGGAGGGGAAGGGGGGTGTGAGGTCTAAGCTGAGTGGGAGAGGTTGAATTGAGTGTAAGAGGTTGAGTGTAAGAGGGGGTGTTGGGTGGGAGAGGTGAGTGTGAGGTTCCAGGTGGGTGTGAGAGGCTGAGGGTGAGGTGGAGGCTGAATGTGGGAGGCTAAATGTGAGGGTCCCAACTGAATGTGAGGTCCTGGCTGCATGTGAGGGGCTGAAGATGAGGTGGACGCTGAAGATGAGAGGCTGAATATGAGGTCTCAGCTGGGTACAAGAGGATGAGTGTGAGAGACTAAACACAAGGTTGAGGCTGAATATGAGAGGCTGAATGTGAGAGGAGGTGTTGGGTACAAGAGGCTGAATATGAGGTCCCAGGTGGATGTGAGAGGCTGAAGATGAGGTGGAGGCTGACTATGAGGTGGAGGCTGAATACGACAACCTAAATACAAGGGTCCCAGCTGAATACGGGAGGCTAAATATGAGGGTCCGAGCTGAATACGAGAGGCTGAATATGAGGTCCTGGCTGAACATGAGGTGGAAGCAGAATATGGGAGGCTAAATAGGAGGTCCAGGCTGAATATAAGAGGCTGAGTATGAGGTCCTAGCTGCATACAAGAAGCTAAATATGAGGTTCTAGCTGAATATGATTATGAGGTTCAATCTGAATATGAGAGGGCATTTCTTTGCTGTGAGGATGACAAAGCATTGGAACAGGTTGCCCAGAGAGGTTGTGGATGCCCCATCCCTTGAGATATTCAAAACCCGTCTGGATGTCATCCTGTGCAATGTGCTCTAGGTGATCCTGCTTGGCAGAGGGGTTGGACTGGATGAGCTTCAGAGGTTCCTTCCAACCTCAGCTGTTCTGGGATTCTGTGACTGAGCCAGGTCTCATTCTGGAGCCACCACTACCTCCCCCCAGTCCCCCCAGATATATATAACTGAATTGTGTTCAGTTTTGGTCCTCTCAGTACAAGGGCATCGAGGCCCTGGAACATGTCCAGAGAAATGCTACGAAGCTGGTGAAGGATCTGGAGCACAAGTCCTGTGAGGAGTGGGTGAGGGAATTGGGTTTGTTTAGTCTGGAGAAGAGGAGGCTCAGGGGAGACGTCATTGCTCTCTGCAACTACCTGAAAAGGAAGTGTGGGAAGCTGGGGGTTGGCCTCTCCTGACAGGTAACAGGACTCTAATGTGGCCTAAGCCACAACCTCTTGGAGGCTGTGGCTTAGGGCTACCATGTCCCACCTCGTCACTCCCACACAGTCTCACCACATCTGTCACCACACAGATCACATATGTTGCCAACCTGGCATCTGGTTCGTTTTGGAGCAACCTCCTGTGCTCCTGTGGAAGTTTCAGGGTTCCTGTGCTGCAAGGAATATGAATCTGAGAAATGGGAGGGGAAATTTTAGTGTAACAGAGAGAATCCTTTGACAGTGATGGACACAGGACACTGTGTCCTTCTCTAGGACACAGGAAGGAGCCTGATTTAAGAATCAGTTTGAGAAAAAAAATTGATTTTGAAGCCAGGAGACTTGTAGGGGATTATTTCTTCCTTGCAGAGAAAAAAAATAAAAAATAAAAAAAAAAAAAAGGAAAAAAAAAAAAAAAAAGAAAGGCTGACTTGTTACACTCCTCCCCTTTCTAATTTCAGTAATTGAAAATGTGTTTGTGAATCTCTTCTGGAACTGCAGGTTGTTGCACAGGGTGGAACCACAAAAACAAGCAGACAAACATCTGTAAAAGCACGTTTGTGTGCACTTATGTGCAGGTAAGAGGTCCCACTCCAGTGCCATCCCTGATAACAAGACAGGGCATAGCCAGGGAACTATAACACTATCAAAAAAAAAAGACAAAACAAACAAAACAAAACCACACACACAAAATTAAAGCCAATGACTTTTAATCAAACAGTGGAGAGCAGGATGAGCACAATGAGTGTGGAAAAGTATGCAGCCTTGCTGCAGTATGTGGATTCTTGAATGTAAGATAAAGAAGTGCTTGAATTTCATGAGGGAAACAGGTCTGAAGTAGAAAGTGTGTAAAACCCTATGCACCCAACATAAGCCAAATAATTGAGTTTGGGGGATCTTTTGGGGAGTAGAACAACAGATTTTGGCAACAGATGTAGCAAAACTGGGAACAATGAGGAAAGTGTTTATGGGGGAGTTGTTTATTTGGGAAAAAAAGAGGGCAGGGAAAGGATGAAATGGTGGTGGTGGGAAGGAGGATCCAGAAACAAAAATAATAGTTATTTAGTAGTGCGAGGGGTGGAGTGAGGAGCAATGGAAGTGTTATATGATACTGCTTGGGTAGGCACTAACACAAAAGCCAAACTGTAACTCATTGTGTGTAACTAATCCAAGTGTGAAACACAGAATTGTAAATAACAGCGTTGTATTACCAGAAGTTAATTAGTTTGTGAATTACTCATTGATTTATTAGATAATTAGTAGTGTGCTAATTAGTCAATAAACAGTCTAGTCTCTCAGGTCAGCCACCTCTCAAGCCTGCAATCTAGGGAGAGGGGAGCGAGACTGATGACAAAGTCTGTCAGTTCATCATTTTTCAGGACACAGCATGTTCTTTGCTCACTCTCTTCAATCCAAGCAGCTTTGGGGAGTTTTGAACTGACACTTCCAATCTTCTAAAAATTTTTTGAGCATTTTAAGCAACTGCAAATGCACAGCTCACCTGTTCAAAATTTCACAAGTATTCTTAAGGGAATTAACATGGGATTCAAAGAGTTGGAAAGAATGTCCTTCTGTGGACATGCTACTTCTGTGGTACCTAGGAGCATATAATGCATCATACTAGGTCAGAAATTTTATGCAGAGCTCTTGTAGTCATTGCAATGATTGCAAAGTCAGAGGATGTTAGGGCTGAAGTGTCTGAACTGCTGTAAAATCAAATGCTGTTACTCAAAAGATTAGAACCTTTACCTATCATCTTAACAACAGAGAATGGATTCAAGAAAGAGTCCTGAAAACGCTGGGCCAAAGCACAAGGCAGAATGTGCTACACCGTGGCAGGTCCAGCAGCCCTGGCAAAAATGCAGCCTGCTGGGCAAGAGGGCAGCACAAAAAGACGAGGATACCCCAGGGCCTGCAGTGGGAACACAGGTTTGACCCAGGCTGCGTGCTAACCACTTCCTTATGTCTTGGAAGGGGTAGGGAGGACAAAGAAGGGAATGATCATACAAGACGCTGCTGTACCACGGAGTTCCTCCTGCCTCAGGCCTCTTCAGCAGATCCCAATTTGCCAACAAGTTTCACAGAGATCAACATTTTCATGCTCAATGTTACACCTGCACACCATCCCTCTCATCTGGGACGTGAGAAATGGATCCCTGCTCAACCCCATGAGCCTCCTACCCACTCTGCATTCCCAGCTGCAGGCAGGCAGGGCAAAGCCAGGTGGGATTTTTACACAGCATCAGCAGAGCATGCAAGGTGCTGACAACAGGAGTCAATAATGCTCCACCACAACAGCAGCCGTGGAAATCAGGCACCGCTGGGAAGCTTTGGCCCTATAGGTGTGCAACATTAGAAGTAGAATGTAAATCAAGACTACCTCAAAAAATGAGATTGTTAAGTATAGGGCAAACTCCCAATAGAGTAAATTACAATCCACTGCTGTTCTAGGCTTCCAAGTTTAAAACAGTTTCCCACATTTAAGTAGAAAAGGAAACATGACAAAGCTTGATTTCTTGATTTAAGTGTTCTACATAAAAATAAAATTATGCTTCAAGAATTACAGGCTCGTAGCTGTCAGCTAGAAATTGAATTGATCAAACAGCACTTATGGTTTTTAGACCAGCTGACTTAGGGCTAACTCAATCCAAGAGCAGCTTGAGCAAACGGGATGTGGCTGCTTATGCCCATCCCTGCTGTCAAACTCAGATGGGTTTGATGCTTAATGCCACATCCATTTTCTTCAGATCTCTTCTGTAGATCCTCTTCCCGTTTCTGTCCTGTATGATGCTGAGTCCTTCAGAGCTCTTGATTTAATTGCAGAACTTGGGCTGGGAGCTTTCAACTTTTATGGTCATACTACACCACTATTTCTTTCCTACACTTCTGCTATATCCTTTTATTCACATTTTTCCTTTCTCATATCTGCCACGCCCAGTGAAGGCTGGAAATGGGAGCATTATTGTATTTTACAGCATTCAAATATATATGAACAGTGTGCATTTCAAGTAAACACTGAAATGATTCATATCATCGGCTCAGTTTCTTTTAGAATGTAAACTTCTGGAAACAGTACTAGTATTGTGTTCAAATGAGATAGAGGTCAGTGTTCCAACTGCATGATCCAGAGAGATTATTCCTCTGTTACCCTCCTTCAGGGCACAATACAACACATATGAAAAAACCAACACTTTAAAACACAAGGTGTTAGTACACTAAACACAGAATCTCTTTTACTCTTCAAAAGAAGCTCCCACTTATATGCTTTCTATGCCAGAAATTAAAAGAATAAGGTTCATGGCCTTTAAAAATTGTATTTTAAAAGAGCAATCAAATCAAAGCCAGATGTTTAGACAACTGAAAGCATTTGCTCTATAGACAAACAAGAACATGTGTTTCATGTAGGTGGTTTATTGTAAGAATTTACATATATTTCTGGGGCTTTACCACTTCTTCACAAAATAGCAAAGCAGTCTCATTAACACAGACACCGGGAAGTTAAACCATCTGCTCAGAAGGACTCTTCTTCACCTGTAAGGCAAAGTGAATCAAATTAAAATCCTTCAATTAATTCTTTTTTAAACTCATCTCCTCCAATCTAAATGCTTTATCAACTCATTCATCTCCCTTACTCCCCGCTCCCCTCAAATTCTCTATATCAATTCTGTTCTTCCTTGAAGCTTTGAATGTGCTTATTTTGCTAAGGAACCCTCCTCAGGTACAATGTGTTACAGACATTTTTAAGTCATAACACAGCATTACAAGGCACTATAGAAAAAAATAAACTGTAATTTCAAATGAATCCAATAACCCATAAATTAAAAAGAAACATAGAAAACTGTCAAATATTGATGTATGCTATTATGGGCATAGTTTGTTTAAAATAATTGGTGCTTAACCTCTTAGATTCAAACTAGCAATGGGCAGTTTCTCAGCTGTCTGAGAGTAGAAATTTGTCTGAACAGCATCACTGAACTCTGACTTCCTTGTTTAAGACTGTGTTTAGAAACCCTCCATTTTAAATGCAATCTATTCCATAACTTTACCTCTTGGATTTGGCTGAACCTCTTTTGTCGATTAATCCCTGGTTATGGTATTATGAGAAAAAAACAGAACAAGCAGGTTAGCAAGCAACTCATGCAAATTAAGGCAAAACTATGCAAGTATTCATAACTGCAAATGTATTGTGAGGAGCACAATACAGCACGTAATTGCAATAGGGGATGTATTCCAGACACTGTAAACATACAGGGTATTATCACATGTATTTGCATCTTTGAGTACACCACAAGTTTTTCAACTGTTAGCTGTAATACACATTGGCTACATGCAGTTACAAAGTGTGGTCTAAGCCCACACATTTTGTAACCTGCCGTACACACAGTTGCAGAACTTCATTCTCACGGAAACAAGCAATATACTCAACTTTAACATTTATGATACACAGTTGGCATCAACAGACTCTAGAAATTCCCTCTTCTTTCCAACCCCTCCCCCAAACTTCTGAACACACAAGGCTGGTTTATGCAAAGGTATTTCAGTCACCTGAGTTCCTCTGCTGTACTATAGCAATGCGCTGGGCTGCTTGAGGCAGACAGTACGAAAAAAAACATGTAGCAGGGGCAGCGGGGAAACCAATTCAAAACCCAAAATGCGGAAACATCCTCTGCTCAGGCAAGGATGTGTGTTGAAGCTAAAAATCTATTTTACCAGCTTTTGAAGCGTATCTAGCCATAAAAGACTGTCAAGCTTCACATTTGTTAGTAGAACTGCCACAAGCTGAAAAAACTTGGGAGTCATGCCATGGGCTGTTTTCCCTTTGGTTCTGGAAGTTACACGCCTTGACCTTCCCCGTTAACCTGACTGAAGCAGGATGCAAGCACGACATGACTTTGGAACAACTCCTATTTCATGTTTATACGGGTACTCACAGAGCAGCAGCACCAGAGATGATCTCAATAAGCTCCTTGGTAATGACGGCTTGACGGGTACGGTTGAATGTCAAGGTCAATTTGTCAATCATCTCAGCTAGAATAAATTAAGGTGGGAATTTAAGCATATAAGTATTCAAATACAGGAAAAGTTGAATGAACAGAAGACCAAATATTCTTGTAAATCCACGGGGATGATCAAGAGTCTCACTGCACTTTTCAGTTTCCCCTACAGGTAATACAACTCACAGCCAATCTAGAAACTAGGTAATTTGGCTCGAGGCAACTGAACTAAACACCTAAAGAACAGGTGACAGACTAATAAATACCACAGTACCATTATCACTTATTTTAACATAAAACCAAATAGTGTATGCTTAAGTTAGATTTCCCTGTAAATACCAGCAATATTTCCTTCTAAGTTACTGCTGTTATGGCAAATGGAGCCTGATTTTTTAAATTCTTTTTTCCTTTTAATGGAGACTGTACCACCACTTTCAAGATAAAGAGGTCAGCAGAGACCTATACTTACAGTTCCAGGTAGTCCTACTGCATATCACATCAGCTTCATTCAGCTTCCAGTAAGCTTTATGCAACACTACTTTCTTGAGACTGAAGTCTTATCACCATGCCCCGTTAAATGTTATTGGCACTCTCCCACTAACACCAACTGCAACTCACTGCAGTGCACTCAACTTGGACATCACCCAAGGAATACTTGCATATTCTCAACTTTCTGCATGACAGGTGGTAAAATATTTAACCTGTTTCAGTTTCCCCACCTTTAAATTGATGCATTACTAGTTACATCAGTCCTACAAATAGATACAGGTTTATAAAATAAATATGGAAATCCTCAGGCCTGCCACCAGGTTAGTTGAATATTTCATGTTCTTATTTAAAAAAACATTAAGTTTGCTTTCAGTCACCTAGTCTTGTTTTCTAGAAAATTGACAGCAATCCTTCTTTCCAGGGACAAAATGAGGTTCACATGTTCCAAAAAAAGCAACAATAGAATTAGCTCACAAAAAATGACTCAAATTGTAATTAAGAGAAAAGCTGGTTCACTTCTGATCATTTTGGAAGCAAAAAATTGCAAAAAGGGAGGTCAGCAGTTGAAGTCCTGGATAACCCAGGCAGCAGACTCACATGCGTTTTTGCTTGCGTTGTCCATGGCGGTCATCCTAGCACTCTGCTCACTGGTGGTGGACTCCTTCAGGGAGTAGTACAGAATATTTGCAAGTGTAAATTCCTGGTAGTTTCTCAGCACATCAGCATCGATGTCATCGTAGATACTTAGGCTTTCTGTAAAATATGGAAGAGTGGATTCAGAGAAACCCAAGCTGTACTACTTTTAACAAAACACCACAATATCATGTGGAAAACATGTCGTACGAAAGCTTGTTTCCACTTAAGGCAACGTGGAGGGATTTTCTCCTTGTACTATGTCTACTTTCATAACATAAATTAACGAGCAAGATTACATATTTGGTGTTTTTAATTAAGTTTAATCACTGGCAAGCCAGATTCTAACAAGGGCCAAAGTATCAGTGGTGTATTATGTTTAATCTTCCCGCACAATGCTGCACAAACATTTTGGGGTGTTTCTACTGAATAGCGCAAAACCACTCAATGCCAAAAACACTGGAACCAAGGGTTTTGCATATGCAATTCTTGCTTGAGAGAAAAGTCTCAAACCAAAATTAGTACAACATTTCTTTTTCACCTCCCTCCCCACAGCCATTGGATTTGTCAGCCTTGGAATGCCAAGAGAAAACAAAATTTTAAACTTATGATACAGGCACCATAATACGATGACTTAACATCTTATTTCCATACGTGGAATACTTTCTCTGCAAAAATACTTTCTATCCCTTGACATACCTGGTGGTTTCCAGTTTGTTACTTACCAGCACCAGCAACTGTTTCAAATGAGAAGATTGGTTTTTCATCAGTTTTGTAGGAGATGACAGATCTATATAAAAAAAGCATAACAGGCTTTGGCTGAGCATTTAATATCAACTTCTAACAGACAACTTCTGTCCTAATTCCTCAAATTTTTGTGATACTCCTGATGAAGAGATATCAAATACCTGAAAAATATAACGATGCACTAACTGGAAATAGAACAGCACGCGCTATACAAGTAAAAAGAGAACTCCAACCATAGCTATTAAAAAAAAGGAACGACCAAACCACAAGATCAGCTCTTCACACACAATAACAAACCGCACTGTACCTTCTAAACTGAACATGCCAATTCACAGTTTTCACATTTTATTTCACTGGATCAACACCGTATTTGGAAGTCTTTCACCCAAGATCTTTCCAGTGCAGCTTCAGTTTAACCTTACCTGAACCGATTGAAGATGACAGAGCCTTCATCAAATTCGTACCCAGAGTTTAGCAACTCTGAAGCAATGATTGAAGCATCTCCAAAGCTAGGAGGTCTCCGGCCCACTTCTTTGAATGTCATCAGGAAGTAATTGCTGTGTGTCCTGCAGTAACAAAAATCTGTGTCAGAACCAAGCTGGTGCTCTAGCAAACAACTACCTAGCACCAAGAGGCAAGGAATGACACTAACTTACTAGTGTTAGGAACCAAGCATCCTACTGAATTAGGGTCTGGGAGAAATTTTGCTTCCCTCCCCCAGTTAAATTATGATTATAATTTAACTACAGCTTCATGATGAGCAGACACTTGCAACAGGGTTCATGTTGCTACCTTGCATTTTTGGAACAAATCTGAAATGTCATGCAGCAGTTTTGTAAGACAGTGGTCAAATCCAAGTGATCAAAACCCATTTTAGCCCATCAGCAATTTTCTTTTATCTAAAGGAACTTGTATTTAGCACAGTTAAATAAAATGCAATTAGCTGTGAATGCCACACAGCTTTGAGCAGTTTTGCAATTTTAAAATTTCTACAACAGGAAAAAACAACCCCAACCCCTCTCCTTTTTTTTTTTTTTTTTTTTTTTTTTTTTTACCTCTGAAGTAGGCCTCTAATCTTGTCGCCTACACCAACCACCATAACTTCTTTCCCCGCATTTGAGAGGTTGGTAATCTGATTCTTCAAGGTTTTAGCAATAGATGTATGGATAGCACCACACAGACCTCTGTCAGAGGACACACCAATAAGCAGGTGCTTCTTCTTGTCCTCAGGTGCCTTAATTTCTGCTTTCTCATACAGAGCTGAAAACAAAAAAAAAGGAAATAAGTAAGTTATTCAAAAGTGCCAGGAAGCAAATAGGTCCCATCAAAACGTCTTTGACTAATTTCAGTTAAAATCACTTGTAAAGGAATTCCACATCACAGCGAGGTGAATTCTACCTCCCTTACAATCATTCCAAGTTTGCACATGATCTGACCAGGTGACAAAGAAGCAATTCAAAGCCACCTGCACCTCTGCATCAGTGAATTTCAACTAAATAATGACACCGATTGCAAGTCCAGTGTCCAAGAAGCACGTGCAGTTCAAGAGTTTCCAGTAAGGTTTGGCAGTACCTTTAAGTATTAGACCTGATGCTACCGGAGGTACAACACTATTTCATTAACAGGAAGAAGGAGGCCAAAAAATCTGAGTGATGTTGCTTTTATGACTAATAAAGTAAATTATACAACCACACAAAGTTAAAAAATAATTCAGTTATCAGAATGAATTTCACAGTACAACTCTTAAACATATCTTTCCATAAATTACTTATAAAGGAATACTCCAGGTAACAGTGGCTTAGGGATACAAATTCTTTTGGAAAAAAATCTTCAAAAAGGTTAAAAGTCTAGGCATTTAAAAGTGTAGGCATTTAATCAACATCCTAAAAGCTTCCCTCTTCTATTCCCAAATTGAAATGCAAGAGCCTTCTCTCACCCAGTGCTCCTGTTCCATATATTCTAGCAGGCTTCAGCTCCCTCTCAGCTCTTGCGTATTTTGCTGCAGAAACCATCTTCATGGACTTTGTGATTTTCTGAATGTTCTTGATGGACTTCAAACGCCGGGTAACTAGAAGGTTAATGGATGAAGGTCAAAACTAGTTAAAACGGGGCACAATGACATTGATAACAAGCAATAAAATGCTATTAAGAGCTATTCAGAAGTCATTCCCTGCGTTCCTCAAAGAAGAAAAAAAATAAACTACACCCAAATAAACCTCACAAAAGGTATGCCCTGTGTATTTGTACCAAGACAGCATACACAGCAAACCACCTAATACAAATGCATTTTTACAGCAGTTAGTTTTGCACCCTAGACATAAATTTAGTATTTACCCCAACATAAGATTTATTTACTACTCTTTCCTTCCATTTCTACCTCTTTCTCAAACACATAATTTGAGGAATATTGCCAGCTTTTCCGGGATGACAGGGAACAAATACAGACCTAATACTATAAAGAGACAGAATAGCTTCCCTGCTCTGTTTAGATTGTGGCAATGAGATTCATAAAGATATTGATGTGAAAAGGAAACAAAACAGGTGTCCAAGAACAAGTCCAAGACCAAGCCCCTGTATAAAAACCTGTAATAGCTTAAAGAAGCATTATCAAAGCAGAAACGTTCAGACAACCTTTTATTCCCCAATGTGGGACAATAAACATAACAAAATAAGCTCTGTTCACTTAAAGATGAACAAAAGCCTGTTTTAAAAGATTTGACAAAGTTACTTTTAAGACGTGTTTGAATAAGACTATGCTGGTTTGCTTATACAGCACCTGAATTAGTTCTAGCAATGTTTTAAGCGGTGACTTTCCTGAAGGACACATGGTTCATGTAAGTTCAATGAGGCTCACATATCATTGTTGTGGTCTACCACAATGACTTTATCCAACAGATACCAGCTGAAATTATCATCTAACAAAGGGCCTTCCTGCAACATTTTTCCCTCTGAAAAGCAGGCCAAAGCAGCACTTACTGTCTTTCAGAGTTGCCATATTCCTGACTTGGCCCCTGAAAATGAAAGTGGGAGAAATTAGGGCAGTTCATTACAACACCTGTCAAAGACAGGTCCGTTTATGAGAGGCGGAAATTTAAGAACAGTTATTTTTCAAAAAACACCCCTCAGCAGGGACACATCTCTCCAAACCTTCCACATTTCTTCCACATTTCTTTCTTTAGATATATCACTTAATAGATTATCCTCTACCTTGGCTAACAGCATAAGGCAAACAAGGCCCGCAGCGCAGGACACCAGAAGGGCACAACCTCCAAAACACCTCACGTTTTTCTTCTTAAATACTTAAACCCAGGAAGCAGAGAGGGTAACACCGTGACAAACACCCTCCTGGCCCTGTCCATCCCCTCACCCTGCACCACCAGCCGCCTGCCCGTAAAGAGCAGAGCCCTGAGACCCCTTCCTTGCCCCATCGTTCCCCTCACAGCTCCCCCTGCTCCTTCGCCCCCTCAGAGCTCCCCTCAGCCGCATCGCCCCCTCACGGCTCCCCTCAGAGCTCCCCTCAGAGCTCCCCCTCGACCCCTCAGAGCTCCCCCTCGACCCCTCACAGCTCCCCCCAGACCCCTCACAGCTCCCCCCCCGACCCCATCTCCCCCTCACAGCTCCTCCCCAGCCCTTCCCGTTACCATGCCGGCTGGTAAAGCCCGACGGCAGCGCCCCGGCACAACATGGCGGCGGTGGCGGTGACAGCGGCGGCGGCGGCGGCAGCGCCCGGGGCCAAGATGGCGGCGGCTCCCCCCCTAGCCCCGCTGAAGGTCAGCGCCGCCGCACCGCGCACGCGCGCAGGGCTCAAGGAAGGCGACTTCCGGCAGCACCTCGGTGACTTCCGGTATGCCCCTCGGCGACTTCCGGCGGTGACTTCCGGGAGGGTGCCGGGGGAAGGAGGCGGCCCGCGGGCGCCATGGGGAAGTCGGATTTCCTCAGCCCCAAGGCCATCGCCAACCGCATCAAGTCCAAGGGGCTGCAGAAGCTCCGCTGGTACTGCCAGATGTGCCAGAAGCAGTGCCGCGATGAGGTGAGCCCCGCCTGGGTGCACCAATCCTAACCCTGGGGGGGGGCCTCGGGCTGTGGGGGGGGCGCCTGAAGGGCCCCGACCCCTCTAGGGGCTGCATGAGGGCGTCTAAAGGGCCTCGACCCCCTTAGGGGTGCTGTGGGGGGCCTCCTGAAGGGCCCTGACCCCTCAGGGGCTGTGTATTGGGCTCCTGACCTTCTTGTGGGGTCCCCAGGAGGAGTTTCAGGGCTGGCAGCCGTTCTGCAGTCGCCTTTTGTGTGTTCTTATCCTTCCCGTTGGGGTTTGAGTCTGTCAGGGAGAGACTGGACCTCGTTCAGTGGGAGCCAGGGATCTCTGATTGGGAGAGGATCTGTATGGATCTCTTCTGGGGAAGATCTTCAGGTTCTGGGGCTTTGCAGCCCCTCCTGTGTGGATCAAAATCTCCTTGGGAGGAGCTGGGTGGGACCTGAAGGGTTCCTGATCAATTGGATTAGGGATTTATCCCACTAGGATCCCCAGTCCTCCCCCCCCGGGAGAAGTCCTGAGCCACTTCAGTGAAAGCACAGTGGCCCCAAGCCTTCTTTGGGCACAATCAATCCCCAACACAGTGATTGATCAGCCCTGGGTGAGAGGGAGAGTGCGGTGGTTCCAAACCACCCTGGTGGGGTAATTCACTCCCCACAACCTTAACAGGGCAGTGGGGATAAGTACGAGGTGGCTCTCATCAGCCTTAGGAGTTCAGGGAGGTCGTGGTTTCCCTTGGGTTCAGGACGAGTACTGTGACGTGCTTGAGGGGATGCTGCATATCTGGAGTGCAGTAAGGTCACTTTTCCACCCTTGTCATTCTGTCTCATGATCTTCCCTGCTTCTCCTGTTAGAAAAAGATCTTTTCTCTCTGACCCTTCCCCCTCTTTTTGGTTGTGTTCACCTGGGACCAGATGCCCATGGAATGCGAGTGTCCTCTTCCTCCTGGTTTCCTCAACTCAGGAGGGTTTTGTTTCTGGCTTGCCTCACCAGGAGGAGCAGCAAACTAATTGAGACAAAGCTAAAATAGTTATTTTTGTTTTATAGAATGGCTTCAAATGTCACTGCATGTCCGAGTCCCACCAGAGGCAATTGCTGCTGGCTTCTGAGAATCCCCAGCAATTCCTGAATTACTTCTCTGAGTAAGTTTGCTACATCTTCTTACCCAGCTCTGCATTCCTATGTCGGATCTGCACAGCCAAACCTCTTAAGGCCAGTTATGACCCACTGAAGACACTTTATTCTGATACACCTTAGTGCCAGCTATATTTTTAATGGCTCTTTGAAAAGTTTCCTCTTGAAAGCACGTAAGAGATTTCAGGGAGCCACGATGTTTAAAATATGACAATCTTATCCCATTTGAGTTTTTTTTCACCCCCAAATGCAGCAACTTTTTCTCCCAGATGATTTTTATCCCAAGTATGATAGCTTTATCCCATGTCTGAGCCCTGTTCTGAGTTGCTCTCCCTTACAAATTATGTCCCTGTTGTGCCCCAGCTCAGCGGCTGTCACGCTCACAGAGTTACAAAGAGCTGAAAACCATTGCAGGGAGATAAGAAGCTGGTGATCTGCCCCGGGTCTCGCTGTTTCCCTCATTCCTTTGTCCAGCTGACCTGCCTGACAGTGCAGCTGGCTGCAGCAGGAGGCTGAAGGGAGGCTTTATCCTCCTGCCATTGAATTAGCAGCGAGATGAGTGATCAATCTCTCCAGCCTGCTGCTGCCCTTTGTCCTGCCTCGTGTTTTGTGTCAGCCGTTAGTCAAGCCTGGAAGATAGCTGGTAATGAAATACCAGCAATTAGCGGGAAGTGTTTAGGCTTCATTCTTTCTTTTTTATCCCTTTGAAAGGGTATTAATGCCTTCGGAGGATTTAACTTGTATGTGTACACACTGTGCTTAGTGCCACCTCACTGAAAAGAGGGAAATGAGCAGCTGAATTTCATCACGCTCAGCTCAAAGAGTGCTCCTGTTTATGTTGCTGTGACATAAATGCTAATGACAGTAGAAAATCTCTCTGTAATTCTTTACATTTTCCTAAAATACTTTATTTTTATCCCCTAAGGGAATTCCGAAATGATTTCCTAGAGCTGCTCAGAAGACGATTTGGTAAATACTGTTTGCTTGTTTTTAATGTTGTCTCTTGTTTCCATTTTGGTTGGTTTCTCCTAGGTCCAATACTTACGTTTAATATTAATTCTGTTTCAGGAACCAAGAGAGTCCACAATAACATCGTGTACAACGAATACATCAGTCACCGCGAGCACATCCACATGAACGCCACGCAGTGGGAGACGCTGACTGATTTCACGAAATGGCTGGGGAGAGAAGGTGAATAGGGTTGGTCAGGGTCAGGAAATTTTAAAATTATTAGATAATGGTATTGCTGATAAGTAATCAATAAGTATTTGTGTTAGTTCTCCTGTTTCTTTCCCTTCCCTCCTGTATGTGTGTAGCAGATGTTCAAACACATTTCTGTGCTAACCGTTAGGAATTTGCTTATGGAAAGTGCCAGTGCTCTGGGATAAGTGCATCAATTGTGAATCTTTCCTGTAGTTACTGGAGGTATTGCTAAATCCTAAGTCAACTTCCAAGAGTTGTCATTTAAAAAGTAAAAACTGTGGCAGGACATCTCTTACAAATACAGAATCCTTCAGGATTTAAGGTGACAAGAAGCACACAATTGTTTTCATTCCTGACCTAATGAAAGGGTTTAAACTTGAGCAATTTTGGGTTCAGTGGGGGGAACAGAGTGTTGTACTGTGGTACCACAAATTTTACATTGGCTTAATTGCCTGTGTACTACAGGATGCATTCGTGAGTCATTTAACGTTTGAAAAGGCACTCTGAGTGTCAGTAACAATAAGGGAGCATAATGAAGTTTCCTACAGTGTGATGCTATAGTGTTTATAGACGTTAGATTTCTGTTTACCTCCTTGTTAAAACAGTGTGAAGGAAGCCTTTTCTTCAATAAGGAAAGCATTCTGTCTGCTTTACTACATCTTCTGGCCTATTTCCAAATAGAACTGGCTAGCCGAAGGAAGGAAACAATCAATAAAGATAATTCAAAGTCAATTTAACTAGGCCTGTAGGGGATGTATTGTCTCCCTATGAAATATTCAAAAAAGTATTTCCTAAATATTCCTAAAGAAGAGGTCATTATAGCAAACGTGAGCTATGAAAATGATCTTGATATATTTTTTGTTCCTCCCTTGTTGTTTGTTAGTATTAATTTAATTTTTTCTTGTGGGTTTTTAGGTCTTTGCAAGGTGGATGAGACTCCAAAAGGCTGGTACATTCAGTATATCGATAGGGACCCAGAGACTATTCGCAGGCAACAGGAACAAGAGAGGAAGAAGAAGCAAGACCTTGACGATGAAGAAAAAACTGCGAAATTCATTGAACAGCAAGTTAGGAGAGGCTTGGAGGGGAAGGAACTGGTGAGGAAAATTGCATTATAATTCCTTTCAGTTCAGTTAATGCTGCTAGGATCCTCCCACTGGCATTTCCTTTGCAGTCAGTTAAAAGGTGATAACTAATCTTCAGGCACCAGGTTGCAAGCTGGTCACCAGTTCAAACTGGGGAGCAGTGGGCAATTGTGGCTGCATTTACAGCACTGTTCTTCTCTAAACCAAGAGAAAAATTATTTCCCCATCTTACTGTCTGATCCTAGCCATGTCAGGTTTGATTTATGTTGTCTTTTCCCATACTTAAATCATCACATTATTGCACTTATGTCCTGAAACTTCTGTTAAACATTTATCTAAGATTATAGCCTGCTCTGGAGGAACGCTTGGAATTGCTTTGTACCTGGCTTGCTTTACCACTAAGTGAGTAATAGTTCTCTTCAAGTCATAAGCAATTTAAAAATCCTGATTTTAAAATAGGAGAGTGAACAATGTCCAGGATGATGTCTACATTTATGATGTTTTAAAAACTTTTAGGGCTGCAAATAACAAGTACAGTAGGAAGGCTAAGGTAACCCGTGAGGCTGAAATAATCAAATCCACAAAGTGAAAAGTTTTTTTTTGATAGTCCCAGCATGCAGTTTGGGAGCTGTTCCTTTGGCATCGTTCCATGACTTCCCTATGTGTTGTTGCCTGGGATTGAGACCTCTCATTTGATCCTGGATGTTGATAGGTACATTTAAATGCAGTTGTAAGCAATTATCTTTTACTTAATTTAAAACTAATTGAAATTTAAATGGTCTGAGCCTTTAGTACTAAAAATCTGGAAAGATTCCAGTATTTTTCTTCTTTAGGTTATCAGTCTGTCCAAAAACCAGTCTAATCATGCTGGTTCAAAATGAGAAAATTTAAGGTAAGCCCCCTTTCCTTTCATGCTAGAATCAAGCAAGTTTAGACAGCATCTCTGGAGAGAGTGTTGAGTAGTTAAGTTTGCACAGCAGCCTGTGATGAGATAATGTTTTCAATTTATAATTGTATGAATCAAGCCAGGCAGATTATTACAGTTACTAGATAACCTCACAGTAGCCTGTAAAACTGAGCTAATCAGTGATCACAAAAAAATGATATCTTGGCTCAGCTTTCTGAAATCTATTTTGTATTCTTTTGGCAGGAGGCACCAGTCTATACTGAACTGAACAGAGAAAATGAAGAAGAAAAAGGTAACTGATTCTTGAAACATGCCGGTTTTTAGAACTTACAGAAGCTGATCTTGGGACTAAAATGTGATGAGAACTAAGTCTTGCTCAGTGCTTCATAAAGTACTTTGAGATAAGTTAAAAAGAGCAATGGAAATGTGGAAACACGGAGAATTTTTGTGTACTTTTTTTGAACTAGTGTAATTTTTTGAACTAGTTTATTTTAAAAGTGAAAATACTTGCTAATTTTTGTTTTAAATCTTACGATCTTTCCCATTTGTGGATTGTTAAAATTGTAACACCTTTCAATGTACTTACATATAAAGATAGACAAAAAGTAATTCTTTTTTTTTTTTTGTTTTTGTTTTTCAGTTGCATTTAATTTAAACAAAGGAGCAAGTACTTCAGTAGCAGCATCTTCTAAAACCAGGTGAGAAAAGAATTTAAGGACAACCTTGACTTTTACAAATTACTTACATGTCAATGGTATTTGTATTGGAAGATGTATGTTGTCCTGGAGTATCTAGAGTCTGCTGTCTCATCCTGCCATTTATTCAGGAGGGGATACTAGGCAGCTTCATGGTTCCTTTTGTATTTTAAGTGGTTGAATGGTTAGATCTTAAACGCATGCTGTGAGGAGCCTTCTTGAATTCACTAAGGTCCGTGGTAGGTGCCAATAAAGTAATAAGCAGTAGTAGGTTCCTCTAGGAAGAGATTATTATGTGAGATAGTGGATAAGGGATCTAATCAAACTATTTAAAGTGAATCCCATCTAGTCCCAGCTGCCTTCTGTGAATGGGTATTCATGACTTGTTCATTTCAATTCCTAAAACCTTTGACTGCTTTGTCTAATTGGAGGTAACACTTTCCCTGATCATCTTTAAAGGAGCTGAACCTACCTGACATAAATCTTTCTAAAGCTCACAAATTTAATTGTCATCATATAACCACAAGCAACATGGACAGAAGAGATCAATAATGCAAACGATCTGTACTCACAGCAGTCTGGGGAACTGTGTGATGAGCAGCACATCTTTTCTTGTGAGGCAATATTGTAATTAAATGTATTGCAGGTAAAACGAAAGCTTTCTTCTCATCATAAGCTTAGCTTCCAGATAAGGTATCTGATGGGTGATATGCCAGGCAGAAAATGAGACAGTAAAGTAGTTCTTTGCAATAAGAGATACAGATGCAGGCTTTGAGGAATACTTGTAAATTATCCCTAAGTGTTGAGTTGTGCTTAAGGTGAGTTTGAAACTTAATGCAGACACTCACCTGAATAGTTTGAGTGAAGAAAACTCAGGTTTGCTTTTAGGGTGCTTGCTAAAATTTGGCTGAATGTGAAATCATGTACCAGGAGATCTATTTTTTTTCAAAGTATAAGATAGGTACTTTTATGTAAGCTTTGTAAAGGTAGTGTTGAAACAAAATTTGGATATCTCCTTCGCAGTAAGGTGGCTGTGGTTTATCTGTCACTGGGGATATAGTTTCCGTGTATGACTGAAGTGAATCCTGCCTCCCTGTGTCAGCCTAAAGGTGTGTTCTGCAGCTGTGAGATGTGTTGGCTGCTGCTGAGGATCATTTGGGTTCAACCTGATACCACACGCTGCAGAATCCTGCCAAGGATTAGTGCTTGCATTTCCTGAATGGGGACAGAAATAGGGCCAAGAGGCCATAGGCTGTGGATGGTGGATTTTGGAGGGCATGGGGCTCCTGGTTTTAGGGTACAGAGATGTAGTTGGAGACTTGCTGAGAAGGGGGGTGAGAGGGGAGGTGTGCCCTCTGTTGTGTTTCCATGTACCTGACATGGAGCTGGGAATCACCGCTGCAGGAACGGCTTCTGATGCTTTCTGTATGCTCACCTTTAAGTAAACCAAGGGCCCTGGGTTTATTTTTTTCTTTGAGAACTTGCATCCTCAAATCCGTGCTTAACGGGGCTGCTCTAGTGGACAAGATTAGAATTACTTCTAATTAAGGAATAGGTAGGAGCTATGGCCAAGGTCACCCTACTGCAAATGTACCCGTGCACAGTCCTGCCCACACAGTTACCAGCCTCTGCTGTCTGCAGTCAGGGGCTCCCCAGCCCTACAATCCCACGGGGAGTTCCTTCAGAACCTGTTTGCCCTAATGTTTAGGAATTTGTCCGCAGTTTTCTGTCTAAATGTAGTCATGGCCAGTTTATACCAGTTGGTCTTGTGTTGGTGCGGGTGTTTAATGTAAATGGTTGTTTTTCTCCCCAGTGATTCTTTCTCCTCAGGCACTAAATATATATAGAGAACAGTTTTAGCCTTTCAACCTTTCCTGTACTGCATGAGCAGGCTTATACTGTGCTAGCTTTTACTGTGCTGGCCTTGTTTTCTTGATCCCTTCCTTGCTCTTGTTCTAGAGTCAGCTAAACTTCCTTGGAACAGGAGAGCTGATCCAATTTGTGCATGCTGCAAAGGAAACCTCACCGTGGCTTATGCAAGACACTAATACTTGTCTGGCTTGATGCCTCCTAGGGTTGCGTTTGACCCTCATGGTTGGTCTGCGTTGGTAGTTGTCATCCACGCTTATAGCTAGACCCTCCTCTGCTTCTGTTGTTCTTAAACACTGAGCTTCCAGTAGACAGAAGCTACTCAGAGTAAACTGTTCCAAAGCATGTGAGCTTGCCTAACGTGCTGGTTAATTTTGTCTCATGTAAAACAGGTTTCAAGGTAAAACAGTCCTTTCTTGCATCCAGTTCTTTTTTGTGTCATCCATGCTGATGGCACACCTGAATAGTGTTGGTGGTCTCTCACTCTTTGTTCCAGGGTCCTTGATGAATACCTTAAATAAGACTTGTTTTAGTCCTGGCACCCAGGAATCCCTTAGTGACCTCACAACATATTCATTTTCTTTCTTAAATGTAGGCATTCCAGTTGTTGTTTTAATTGTATTTTGCCCTATATAAGATATTTATTTTAAGTATTTGCTGTTGGATTTGTGGTTTAATGCGCTGTTTTTTCTAGAACTCTACTATGGAGGTTTTCCAGTCTTCCTTTGAGACACGTTTGATTTTTCTCTCAATTTTGTTTCTATTGCCATTTCTGTATCTCGTTCCCATTATGAATCTTCCCTTTGCTAGTACCTCCAACATCCTCACTAGAGAACCCAGGCAAAACATGAAGTTTGTTGTAAGGCTGTAAGATTATCTTACTGTCCACCTCACAGTAAGAGGTGACCTTCTTCACCTTTCTGGATGAGAAAACACCCTAATTTTTACTGCATCCAAATGTTTTTCTATAAAAATGTGCAAACACAGGCTGCCTTTAAGCAGTTCTCACTTTACCTAGGTGTTCCCTGATCCCTAAGATAAAAATATTTGTGCTGATTGCTCTTTTCTTTCATAAATCATAGGCTGTTTGCCTATTTTTACATATGACCCTGGAGGTGGTGTTTATTTGCTGGGTGTAGAGCCCTTTTCTACAATTTCCCCTTGTTTCCCTCCCTCTGCCTGATTGATTGATTATCTCTGTCTGGAAGGATTTCCAGGCCTCTACCTGTGTTGGAGAGTTGCTCAGTCCGGGTGGCTTCTCTACAGCCACAAGCTTGCCATTTTTATTCAAGTATTTGAAGGAAATATTCCAAGCAAATGTAAAACTCTTATTTGCAGACTTGTTTTTGCCTTTACCATTTAACTCGAGCCCCCAGACAACTCTTAGCTTTTGCACTGGTGAACTGCCCACTAGGTGGTTTTCATTAACTGGACTGCTTGCAGTGAGCATCAGGGGACATGGAACTCACACCTTGAGATCAGCTCTCGCTGCAAAGCGCAGTCCTAGAGGAGGCATGAGTGGTCTGGAAGGTGACGTTGCGCAACAGAAGTCAGAAAGATCAGCAGGCCTTTTTGTGCAAACAGTTCTTCAAATGCAGCTTGGTAGAGGAGACAAGTTGAGGTCTGCTGTGAAAACTCCATCTTGTTCTTCCAGCAGCGTCCTTGGACCAAGTGCATTGAAGACAGCGGAAGGGGCAGTTAAAAGAAAAGAATCGTCTCATAGCTCTGGTCAGTCCAAAGAGAAAAAGAAGAAATCTGCACTGGATGAGATTATGGAGGTAACAGTTGTGCAAGGATCTCTGTCTTTATAACCCCAATGAGTCCACTCTCCCAGGGCCTCAATTACCTCAGACCTTCAGTTCCTGTGGAATTCAGACTTTCATGTCCTATCAGGCAAAACTATTTCACTTCCCATTTAAAACTGTTTGCTGCTGCTCATCTGTGCTCCCCACACAATCCAGATGTTGGAAGTAAAGGAATACAGCTTTTGCAAGAGAAGAAAATATCTTGACAGAAATAAATGTAAATCTCCATCATTTTATCATGGACTGCTAGATCTCATCAGATTCATTTTTGTGCAGCAAACACATGATGGCATACCCTTGTACTTTTCTCTGCTTGATGTGGGTCTGGAGAATTGGTTCAGCTGTTTGAAAGCATGGGGAAGCTGCGGTAAAAGGAGAAAATAAATGGTGATTATTTCTCGTTGTTCTGTAGCTTGAAGAAGAGAAGAAAAGAATATCTCGAACAGACTACTGGTTGCAGCCTGTAAGTGTCTTAAAAATTATTGTCAAAACAATGAAGCTGCTAGTGATTTGAAGCATGTAAAGATCCAAAAGCAGATTCCAACTTAAATTCACTCATTTCCCAAGCTGCCAAATGTGAGAAATTAAAGTATCTGTGAGGAATTGCCCTCTCAGACTGCAGGTCATGCTCAACTAGAAACATCATATACCAGATCTCAGATGGGGTGGAATTCTTTAATTAGGGAGTTGGTGCCATCAGTCTCTGCAGATGATGTTTAAATCGTGGTGTGACTTACAGCCCTCTTCTTCCTATGCTAGTAGTTGACTCACAGAGATGCAGAGTTCAGCATCAGCCTTTGAGATGCGAGACCTCATTTTAGACTGTTTTTTAGATCAAGAACTGCCCTTTAACCGTTGAGGGCTGTCATTTTATACCCTACATTAAAATGTAACTGAATATGTAAAACAAAAGAAGTCCTGAGAGATTATACTTGGAACCAACAATTCAAGGGTAAATACAAGGTGTTGAATGATGAGAGCAGAGCAGCTATTGCTGCTTCCTTCAGTGTGTCCATAGTGTCACTGTGGTTGGGGTTAGAGTGACTTGAATGTGTAATTAGGTTGTGTAATTGTTTGTATATTTTGTCATTGTAATGTGTTTTTTTTTCCTTCCTTTCAAATCTTCCAGGAAATCGTTGTAAAAATTGTCACAAAAAAGCTGGGGGAGAAGTATCACAAAAAGAAAGGAGTCGTTAAGGTAAAGTGTGGAAATGGAAGCACATCGCTTTGGTTAAGTTGTTCTGGTATCAGATGACTTCTGAAGTTTTCTGTTTCACTGTGTAAGCTGTTCAGCCTCGAGTGAACACTTGATGGGGCTGTAATTCACCTTAACTTCACTGGGACTTACTCTGGGCCGAGCAAATCTCTGAATTGATTTAGTTGCATTTACTCAGTGATCCTTTAGCTGTTTTTGTCCTGCCCAGCTTATCCCTATGAACACATCCCTTGTGGGGAACGGTCACTTTTTCAGTATGAGAAGACCAAGAGCAGTGCAATTGCATTTTAATCTGAGACGAGTCAGTTTTGCACAAATATTTACACCACATGCTGCCTTTGAGCAAGATATCTTTTGTGTACAAAATCTTCAGTCTGTAAGCCTTGCTCTGTTCAGAAGTGGTTTCTTTTAGCCACTGCTAGTGAAATAATGCTGTGCTAGGTAGTCCGAGGCCAAACAGTCACTGGCAGGAGCACCGAAGAACAACATCCAAGTGTGTTTTGAATGATTGACAGGAGCATAGAGAGCTCAGAATCACAGCTTTTTTTGGTAAGCATCTTAGAAGGTCATCTGTACCGGTGGCTGTCTTCCACTGAGCTCTGAACAAGGGAGGTTGAATGTGGTTTATGCTAGGTGTAAAGATGGTCAGTAACATTTTTCCTCATTGAGAGGCAGTAACGCCAGTTTAGCCCACCAAGAGAGAAAGAATTTACTCCCCATCTTTGAGAGGATAGCTAAGGTAGCTTTATCTGAAGGTTGACAAAATCTTCAGACAAGGCTGACCAAAATTTTTGGTCTTCATTTACAAAGTAGACCAGTCATTGATGCTTAAGAGAAGTGCTTTGAGGGTAGCCTTAACTTCAGAGTGAGGCCAGCTGGTGGCTTACAGAAGCTGGATGCCTTTAGGACAGCTCAGAAGTCATCATTGCATTTGAAAATGTACAAATGCAGACTCATGGTCCTGAATTTGTTAACTTTGAAAATGTAAACTTAGAGAATTTTTGGATGTCATAGTCACTGTTAGGCCTCTGACTTTCACAACAGGAAGTGATTGACAAATACACAGCAGTTGTGAAGATGATAGATTCTGGAGACAAACTGAAGCTTGATCAGACACATCTGGAGACAGTAATACCAGCACCAGGTATGGCTGTTTGTTTTGCTTGTTTTCCAACTTAGCAGTCACAGCAAAACTTAAATTTTAGTTCTTTTAAACCACAAATCATCCACTTGAAAACACTTTGTGAACGGGCAGGCTGTAAGACAGCTTGCTGGAGCCTCGAGGAGAAACCTTCTGTTCTGTGGTGGGTGGTGAAGTTGAACCCAACTCCATGAAAAGAAGTTGGGAGCCCTCTTTGTAACCGTTCTCCTATTTCTCACTTCAGGCAAGAAAGTTATGGTATTAAATGGTGGTTACAGGGGAAACGAAGGCATCTTGGAATCTATCAATGAAAAGAAATTTTCAGCAACAATAATCATCGACTCTGTAAGTATAAAATGCTGTAAGGTTAGTTTGTGTAGAGTGCTTTTTCATCTGTATGCTGGAGAGCTTTCACAAAAAAAAAAAGGTGTCATTAATCCCGTCTTATAGGTGGGATTTATGGTGTACAAAATGCTGTGCTCACCCCTCTATTCCCAACCAGTAGGAAAACAGCTGCTTGTTCTTCATTGCAGATTAAGGTTCTGCTATTTGCTTTTAAGAAGATGCCAAGATGCTGAATTTGGCAAGTTTTTAACTTGAAAGAGACTTGCAAAATATTTTGTATGTTTGTTTTGAATGTGGCTGTTGTTGCACTGTTTTGTGGGAAGGTAAAAAAAAAAAAAAAAGTGAAATATGCAGGGAGGTGATTTTTCTCCTCCCTTTTTCTCTTCCCTTCCACTAGGCTGAATACGGGGCTTTATATGCTTCTCTGTTGTTTTGTTTATAGTTAACAACTACATTTGAGGTTTGTTTTTGGCTGTTTGTTTTTTTACATCCCACCTTTCTCCGGGCTAAAGTTAAGCCACGTGATCACCTCTGTGTTTGTGGCTATTTCTTTGCTCTCCTCTGCCACGCCATCTCTAAACTCGTGGATATGGCAGGAGATAGACCCTGTTAGTATCCTGTTTAAAGAAGGGCTGCAGAAACTCAGCCCATGTGGAATTCTGGAGAATTTGCTTGAGGACAGACTGTGCAGGTGTCCTAACCACAGCTTTGGCTGGAGATGAGGATTGTGAAACATTGGTCTTGGGAAAGGAGGCTACTTTTTCTCATGTTCTTGTATATGTAGATGTAAAGATTACCTCCTTCTGTGTGAACTGTAAGTCTATACATTAAAAAAGGGTGAAACTACCTCTGAAAACCACTAAAGTCTGTGAGAATTTTCTTAATGATTGTAAGGTTACCAGGAGTTTTATATATAACATGTCTGTATTCAAAATCAAATCTGTTATTCCTTAGAAGCTTACAGTGAATCAACTCAAAACAGCTGCTTATATTTGCCCCAAAATTTGAGGAACTTGAATTAACACAAAGTGTCCTGAACGTGAAAAGATTTCTGGGACAATATTGGAGCCTTTTCATGTTCTGCAGTCAGATTGCAGGCAATGAAACAGAAAATGCTGTGTTGTGAAAAAATCCCAAACCTGCAGTTCTTTTTTTTTTAATGCATTCCACTATGTATCACCTGTACAACAGCCGTTGTGTATTTATATGTGGCTTTTGCGCAGAGCTCTTAAACAGAAAAGTAGCTGTTGTGCTTTTACTGTGCACAGCACCGGATAAAAATGCTAATGCCTGGGGTTTCCAGTACTGTTCATTTCAGTTGTGCTTCTTAAAAAACAACTGAATGCAGCAAGATTTGATACGGCCTATTTAGCTACGTTACTTTAAGTTCTCTGGTGGGAAATTCAACAAACGAGTTTATGCTCTGATCTTATTTCTTACACTGTGTTATTTTCCAGGGACCTTTAAAAGGACGCCGAGTTGAAGGTATCCAGTATGAAGACATTTCCAAACTTGCCTGAGGCGCTAACTGTGGAGCAAGAGATGATTTTGGTTCCCGAAAACATCTTTCTGGCTTCTTCCAGGCAGATACAAGACTCTACCATGTCAGGGTTTTTGTTTTCTGTGTATATGTATTTATAATGTATATAGAAATCAACCACGAGCAAACTGGTTTTATTTAAAAATCACTATAAATTTGTTACATAAAATGTTTGTGGAAATCTTATCAGTGGAAGTACTCTGATTCTGTTTCAGAGTTATTTTATGATACTTGATTCAATTTCCTTTTGTAAAACACAGCAGATAGCTGCAAGCTGGCGTATTCTATTTACTGAGGTGCATTACAAGTTCCGTAGGGTAGAGAATTACCTACAATAACTGCTTGAGGTGGGCGGAGAGTGTTAGGGCCAATGAAGTTTAAACTGCACACTTTTCAGCCTGCAGCCAAAATTAAATTCTGGCTGGAGGAACAAGGGAAAGGATTAACAGAATAGCAAGAAGGTAGCAGTGCTGCAAGGGATTATTCTGGATTTTTTCTAAAGAATGGTCTGGTTTATTAAGTGTTGTTACCAACTTATTTTTAGTTAACTTATCATCTGTAGTAGAATCCACATAATCAACTTTCTCCATCACCTTGTTTTCAGGGCTTCTAATAATACCAATATGCAGTTTATCTGCATGTGGACTGCCAAGATAAATGTTACTTGTGGGCTTTCTAGGATGCCAACCTGAGTGCGTGCAGATATGAGTTGGTGATTGCTGTTTGGGTTTTCCAGAGCCTTTTCCTTTGTTCATATTTTCATTGTTTCCATACTTTGCTGTGGATGCTAAATGATTAACATTATTTTTTTATTTTTTGACACATTTTGTACAATATTTTTAAGGCTTTTCAGGAATAAATGTAAACCTTTCTTAGGTGAGTGTATTCCTTTTCAGCCTTTTAAACACACTGGGTGGCACTCTGTAGGTTTATATCTACTGAAGAGCACAGTAAAGTGTCCAACTGTTGTAACTGCCTTACTTGTGGAATAGAAAGGTGCAAGTTTTTCTTTTACAGGCAAACTACAACCCAGGCAAACTACAAACCATCACCTTATGGTTCAGTCTGCCTCTGATTACACTGTGTGGATCTGGAACCTGATGGCAAGAAAACTGATACCCCTGTACCTTTCAGAGCAGATCTTAGCTGTGGGAAGCTGCTGTGTTTGATGCTGTGTGGCTTTTGGGGGAAGCTGAGATGTAGGAAGCTGGGGAAGGTGAGAAGACCATCTGGTCTGCTCATCTGGGAATAGTAGAACTTTTTTGCCATGCTAACACAACAATTTTCTGTGTTTGAGCAAAAATCCTTTCATGAGACTTGATTTTTTTTTTTCTTAGAAGAGGTACTCAGCACCTTCTTTAGTGGGCTGAGGGTCGCATAGGACAGGATGCTGTTGTGATGTCACATTCAGTGACGTGACATCAGTTGCACTGCAATCTACAGTTCAGGGTCAGTAGCAGCGAAGTCACTATTGTACCTTTCTTTGCCTCAGAGAACCATGATTTTGTGGTTTCCAGGGGACCCCTGCAGGAAGGCTGGAAGACTGCAGAGGCTTAGTGAAACAAGCTGCTGTCTGGAATGACCTCATACAGGAGAACCAAATGGCTTTCCAGGGATCCCAGACATAAATGCAAGTCTAGCAGTAATGCAGTACCTAAAAAAAAAAATGCAGAAGGGATCTGAAGACAGAAGATTGGCTGTCAATTTAGGCTGTTTGAGCAACCTGGATTGTGTAAAGAGCTCTACCTTTTCTCAAAGGACAGGTTCTGATTAAGAAGAGGCATGTAAGAGACTAATGAGAATAAATGAAAAAACTGAACAGCTTTTCTCTCACTGAAAACAATTACACCTGACATTCTAGAGCCTGAAACGTTAGAGTGAATATAATAGAAAAGTTGAGTTGTGTGGAGATGAACAGAGAATGATTATTCACTGCTTTTCACATACGGGCCATGAAATGGTAGAACTAATCCCCCTGGAGGAGAAGCTTTTAGTCCTGTTGGTGATTTCTGTATAGTCTGAATTCTAGGCTCTTTATCTGATTTTACCAGTTTTATATCTGGGTATGAACTTCACTGTGACATTGAAATTTTTCCCAAAAACAAGCAAAGTCTGGAAGATATTTTGGGCTCATCCAATTTATTTCCCTGCAATATGGCACTATCAGCCATTTCAAGGACATTTCTGACCACTAGTTAACTCATGCTTAAAGACTGGAGACTCCTTAGGATACCCATTCCAGACCCCACGTTCCTTTTCTCTTAATCCAGCAGTCCTTGAACTTGCATTTTCCTAGTGCTTTGACAAGGCAAAAGCTTAAGTTCTACATCTGTCTGTGGGTGTTGCCCACGCTACAGAAGTCACAATGCTGTGACGTCTACTATGAGATGTATATTACAAAGTAGTTAATATTTTTAATGTGGTTTAATATACACCAAATCACACAGGGTAAGTACAAGATACCGACTCCACTCCAGCATGTCACCTTATTACAGATTTATTTATTTTTAATGGAAAAGGGAGTTACATTTGAAACACTTTGAAACACTGATCACTTATAAAAGAATGGATGAAGTCACCTTTGGTCAATCCAGCTTGGTAGGCTGACAACTACTGTTTGGGGTGTGAAGGAGCAGAGAAGAATTTTTTGTAATAAATCTGTCTAGTGCTTGAGCATTCAGGGTTTCTTCAAAAAGCTGTACAGGTGAGGGACGAGGTAATCTTTGTAATGGCCGTCAATGAAGCCTTTCCCACTGTTGTGCACAAACCAGCACTGCACGTTAGTCCCAAACACACGGTCTGTCCTGTAGTCCTTCTGCAGTCCCCTGTGAGGAAGAGGCCACCCAAAATGAAGGTCAGGGCATGACAAGTAGATGAGAAGACATCATTAATCCTGCTTGCTTCTGGCACTGCAAAGTGGCGCCTTCACTGGCAGAGTGGAAATGACCACAAATGCAATGAATTTCATGTTTCTGTGACTGCGTGGGCCTTTTGTGGGCATCCCAGGCACTTTTATACGGTCTGTCCAAGATGAGATGATGGGCAGCTACAGGGCCAGGACTGCTCATGCCCAGGTACAAATACAAAAGAACCCAACTTGCATTACTGCCCTGAGTGTCTTGCCAAAAGCTAAAGCCAGATTATTTGTTAGCAGAGGGAAAACAGGGATTATTTTCCCCTCAAGATCCTTAAAAATTATTAAGCCTGCAGTCAGTGATGTCATTAAAAAGAGAAGAAAGATTTAGAAAGAGCAATAAAGCACATTATGTCTACCTGGTAACGGTGAGCTTGTTTCCTTTCACTTCCATGGTGGCTTGTGGTTTTTCTGGAATTTGCCCAGGTCTTTGGTGGTGGATATACACTTCTGGTTCAGCTGCGAACTGACCTGATCAAAGAGAGATTCAAAGCTCTTCGCATGTACTAACTTTTGTGGCTGTGATGTAAGCTGCTGCTGGGCACTTCTGAAAATCCAAACTGGCTGCTGGAGGCAAACCACTCTGCATGGATCACAGCATCGTGTCTCCAGCTCTATAGGATCACCCGCACAGGGCGGTTAAAAAGCTCTGCTTCTGAGCCAGTGAACCTTTACTTAAGCAGACTGGAGCTGTGAAGGGAAAACCACCTCTGCTGCACTGGGTTCCCACATCTTAAAAGGAGCCCTGGGTGGGTCCAGGGCTTGGAGGGCTCTTTTTCCCTGTGGACTGAGCCCTTGGCTTTTGTTTTATACTCTTGCCAGAAAAGGGAGAGCTGAATTACAAACTTTTTCACAGACATTTCAGAAAGAAGAAAGAAGGTTTGAGGCGTTTGATTCAGGCTTGTTTTCAACTCACAACAGATTAGCCAGGCTGGGAAAGCCCCGTGACAACATGACCAAGGCTAGCAGGCCTTCTATGAAAACACCCTCCACAGCTGGGATAAGGAATTATCTCCTGGCCCCTGATGTCCCACAGTGTCCTTGGAGCTTCCAGGACATTACAGAAATCTCCCCGATTTCCTACTTGAATGCTTTTCATGCCTTCTCCATCAGGACTCAGAGATGGCTGATTCACTCAAAGATCTAGCAAAAACCCTTCCTAGCACCCCCCTTGTCCCAGCACCCAGCCCTTACCTATCAGCCCATGTGCTTCAGGAGATAACTGGTTTTCAGGGGGGATGTAGATTCCCAGGAAGTCAACGTTAACTGGGTGATTCTTCCACACACGGTGCAGCAGAACCATGAAGGACATTTCCTCACCCACGGTGATAGTGACATTGCTTTCCTTCTTCACCGATATGAGAAGTCTAGCAGGAACAAAACAAAAATACGGTTCAGTTCAGCTGCCCATGGGGCAGCTCTCAGGCCCCTTGAGATGCTTTGGGACATCCAAAGCTACTGCATGAGGCTAGGAGATAGGACAGGCCCCAGGAGAAACCCATAGCCCTGGAGTGGTCCCAGAGGTTTGGCAGGACATTGTCTAATAGGATACTTCATGCCCGTGTTCAGGCAACCGAATCCTGCCCTACAAATCCAAGCTCTTGTGACAAATAATGAGAGTTAAGAACTGGACCCACTGCCTACGTGGGTGTCCAGTGCTGGAGGATGTCCAGTTTTGCTGCCAGCTGCTAATCTGCAGGTGAAGGTCTCTGGGATGTTGTGAGTCATCTCCCATCTATTGGTGTATATCAGGAGCCCCTTGGGTACCTCAAATAATACGGCGTACTTATGTTCAGGCAACTGAATCTTGGTCTTTGTTAATACAGTTAGCAGCAGGGAGAGAAATTCAGCTCTTTGTATTTGCTCTTGATGAATTTAATCACCCTTTTGGCTCTGCTGCCTAATCTTCATTAAATTTGTAATCTTCATATTGAGACCTCATATGGGTAGCTAAGATGCACACACCCAAATGTAGGCACCCTGCAGCCTGGATCCCACCCACGGGTAGATAAACCCAATGCTGTGTTGCAAACGGTCTCCATGGGGCAACCAACAAATGCTCAGCAACTTACTGTTTCCGAATGATGTGTCCCGTGTCAGACCAGGTCAGCGCGATGCTGTAAGATCCATCCTTCAGCGTTATTGTCTCTGTATTGATCTCCACTTTCAGGCCTTTGGTTTTGAAATAAAACCCAATTTTGCCAAAGTAGGTGTTGAGTTTCTTATTCTCTGCCTTCTTGGCCCCGATTAGCTGCCCGTTGACAACAACTCCTGTGAAGAGCAGAGAAAGAAATGTTGCCTGAGTGTTGGAGTACAACCTAGAGTTTTGGGATTCTGCTCTCAGCAGGGAGTGCCATGGGATCAGCCGAAGTGGGACCCCCCTCTGACCCCTCCTCCTAACAAGCAAGGAATTTATCAGATCACCTCCTGATGGTACTATTCACCCCTTGGCATATTAATTTGGTGGGAATCCATGCTAGGTCTTGCTGGTATTATGAGTCGATTCATAAGCCATTCAGTCCCTTGTGTGACAGGTGAGAGGGATGGGCAGTGGAGGGATTTCCCAAGCATTTTCACCCTTCTGGACAAAAGCAAACACTGCCACGCTTTAATAGGCAAACCCTGATTGTTGGGAAGGTGAGCACATGAAGACAAGAAGATTCAGCCTACAGTGTTTTAAGCCACCACCATTTGGAGAAAGCAGGCAGAAAAGTGGATGCCAGGAGCCAGGTTCTACCCTCTGCCTGTGGTGGAAGTACCCTGGAAACTTGTGCCTCTGCTTTAATGTGGGTCAGGAGTGACCTTAATTGTATGCAAGTCGTTAGTGTTTAATGGGGGCAGGCAACAAGGAAAAAATCATGGAGCAATTTATGTTCTGGATGGATTTCTGGAGCTCTCTAGTCCAATCCTCCATTCAAAGCAGGCTTATCTAGACTGGGTTGCTCAGGGCCTTTTTCAGTTTAGTGCATAATATCTTTAATGATGGGGATTTCCTCATGTATCCTGCCCCCCTTTACAGTATTTGACTGTCCTTATGGTGCGCTTTTCCTAGTATCCTCTAGTGTGAATTTGATATGTTTCAACTGGCTTCTGTTGCCTCTTTTGCTTTTGCTATGCATCTCTGAGAACCATCTGGCTACATCTTTGCCTTCTGATTAGGTGTTTGTAGACAGCAACAAGATTCATCCTGAGACTTTGAGTATTTTTAAAATAAATAAATAAATAAATATATTGATTGGCCACAGCTCTGTCAGCCCCTGCCTGTACATCCTGTGTTCCAGCCCCAAAATATCTCTGTGGCCACCACCGACTTTGGTCATTTTTTGTACTGGCAACCCTCAAATTGGACACAGTAATCCAGATATGGAGGGACATAATCACTTCCCTCAATCTGATAGCCATGCTCTTGTCACCGTGCATCCTCCTTGTATACATTTTCCCTGCACCCTTTCAATACTTTACAGACCCGAGGGAAGAAAACTGTGCCATAACTTAAACTGCACTTTTTATACCCTTACCAGTACCACGATCAGAAACCAAGTTGAGGATATCTCCAGGCTCCGAGTTGATATTAAAGCAGATGTTCCTCTGGCTCTTGGGCAGGTATATGATGAAATGTGGGTCGTTGTCCACTGAAACAGAAAGAAAAGAAAGGAGTGTGATAAGCAGGCTGGTACCTGTCCTGGAGGACACAAGCACTGCTCAACTCTTGGTGGTTTGGTGGTGGCTGGCATCTGACCATCTCCCTGTCAACATTCAGAGATATCCACCCCTCTGCTCATTGCCTACAGGGATATTCTGGCCAGCTTCCATTCATTTACTGGTGTTCCTCACGTTTTGGAATCATTTAGCTCTTCCTGTATGCTCAGCAAATCCTAGCCCCTTGGCCAGGATTCTCTTCACAGAAAGTGGTAACAGGTAACTTTCAGGGGGTGAAGGAGCTTTTGAATATATTGACTCTTTTGAACGTATTAAATCTTTTGAATATACTGAAACTCTTGATCAGAGTCAATCTTTTTTCATTATTCTTACCAGCTCCTTTGTCTTCTTCAGCTTGATGCCAGGGCCCATTTTGATCAGCATTTCCCAGAACACAAAATTTCCAGTGCAAAATACTTGTGTAAGATGGGCAGGTAACTTTGCCTCAGTCCCCTTCTTTTCCAAGCAATTTCTTGACTATCTCTAAGTCTTAAATTAACCCTTGATCTATGCTGGGGAGGGGTTTGATAGCTTTTTGTTTGATAGCTTTGTAAATACACCCATTTGCATACAGGCATAATCACAGAGTTACTGTAGTAATACCACTTTTATAGGCAGTGGTTTTCCCAGATGGTTTGTGTAAGAAGGCACTGAACTGTGGCACAGGCCCAAGTGTTAACAGGATCCATCCGTCACCAGAACATTCAGAGATTTTTATCTACCACAGAGCATTTGTGCTGTCATTTACAATGGCAGTAACTTTACGTTGGCTTTGCTGCTGCTGTGAGGCTGCTTGCAAGCTCAGTGAAAGCCTTAGCCTTGGGGAAGCAGGCAGCAGCAGATGGGATCACTGGGATCCTATTAGGGTCTAAATTACTCTCCCTCTTGTAATGTAGGGCATGTTTTTACAGAGTCATTTATTCCAAGTCAAAATGACTCAATATTTTAGAAAGAAAAGCTTAAACCTCAGGCGTTACATGGATTTGCAAGAATTTGATGGAGGTGGCTGTGATCTGGGACACCCATGGTTGTGCCATGCACAGACCTTCAGCAAGGGCTGTATCGAGTGCCTTTCACACTGATGTCCTCTGCAACTGTTGTGGAGTAGCTTCATCAGCTAGTCACAGCAGTTGATTTATTCTTTTGTGCACTAGCCCTTAAATGAAGATACAGCTTGTATACAGTACAGAAAACTCAACAGGGAAAAATAGGACAACCAATAGGCACCTCCATCATCAGTGGAGGCAGGACCTTTGCTAAATTGCCGTGTTTCATTTTACTTTATTCCAGTTGTCCCAGCTGCAGTTTAAGAGCTGGTTTAAATCATTCATGGATGCTCAGCATCATGTCACCAAAGCTGGAATTCCCAAAGTGCCCAACAACTATGATGATTTCCTTTATTTGTTTTTTGGGTAATGAATGTTGCTGTCTGGTACTTCCCTGCAGGGAAATGCTGTAGCTTTTACCTCTGTTTATGCTCACAGCAGACACCGGAGGACTCCTTTGCTCAGGCATGAAGCTGACTGGTACAGCTGTGACATTGGCCCAGGCTGGGATACCTTTATTATTATTAGGTGCATTTGGAGTTAATCCCAAAGTGCCTGTTAAATGACAGCCATAATTAGATTTTTGTTAGAACAGACATTTTAACAGCATAATTTTAAAAGTAATGCAGTGGATCAGAGCCTGATGTTCCTGTACCAATGTAAAGCAGGCACAACACTATTACTACAGGCAGATTTATGTACAATTAGGATGGGTTTGCTCCAGCATCACTGCCAGAGAAACATGACCTGCTTACCGGTGCAATAAAGCTACATGTAAGCTATTGGTGAAAAATGCAGCCTGACATTTTAACCCTTACTGAATAGGCCCCACTTCAGCAAGGCCCTCAAAGCAATGCCTTTAGTGGTCTGCCATATAAACAACTGCATGTTTAAAATCTAGCATGCAGTAAAAAGCTGTGCTGACTTTGGTCCTGAGTCTGGGGTGCCTGAAAATAGGTATGTCTGTTTCTGCATGCCCTAGAATGGCCCATGTGCAACTGCAAATAAATGCAAACATTTAAAACATCATCCCCTACGTTTCCCATTCTGCTAGAAGTTTCTCTTCCTTTGCCATAGAGAAGAGAAAGTAACGTGTCACCTCTCTCCCACTCAATTCATAAAGCTTTCAATTCATAAAGTTTTAATATTCTGGGCAAGAGCCAGAGCAGGGCACATCAGCGAGCCATGCTATGAAGGGTGCAGGGGGGAAATGAATTAGAGGACAGCAGGACAGTCACATCTTAAACCTTCATGGCTATATCTTCCAAATATCTCAACATCCTCTCTCTTGAACCCCTAATGCAGATGCTGGGTTATTTTTACTCAGCCAGTGTTATTTCTATTAGGACAGTTATGTGTGAAGCCAGTGCAAGTAATAATGGAACTAAAAATTGGTCATAACCGCAGGAGTTTCCAAGCCATATTAACCCTACAGACTGTTAGGCATGAAGAAACTATCCTATGCACAGCTCAGTTTTGCAATAAGACCATTCTGATAAAAGAACAGTTACCTAATCCTTTGAAAAGTGAGTTATTTTGGTGGAAGCCACTGAGTCTGTCTATGCAGACAGTGCTGCCCTAATGAGAATTGTATAGGGACAAACAGAAAAGTCTGCTTCGGATTATACATATGCTTGTATACATAAACCTTTTGGTAGAGCCTGCATGTTTTGCACAATCAGAAACACAGATTTACTCTGATACAACTTTGATAAGTTCTGTCCTCTGCTACGGTTCAGGAGTGCAGATGTTTTGACACTAATTTCGGTGCTGTTAAGTTTTGACTATTCTGTCACACGCTTAAAGACACAAGGACCTAATGATAAAATCACTTAAGTCCTTTGCATCTTGTAAATCAAAATAAACATGATCTGAATGTCAGCTGGTGCCATCTGTAATGAATTCTCACTGTAATACATGCCAGGTCTCTGCTGAACTGTTTGATAGTCATGAGCTGTAGCACCCAGTAACAAACATTTCATTTCTCTTTGGGTCTCAGCTGCACACATTAGAATTGAAAAGACACATAAATGAACTAGAAATTAACAACTGGCAGACATAAAAACCTCATTTCACCAAGTCAGCATCAGGACATCTTTATAGGCAACCAGGAGTGTGAGGACTGAGCATGCTGGATGTGCCTGGAGTTTCCAAAAAATCACAATCACTTTGAGTGTGAAATGCCAGATGGATGATGCTGCCTGTTGCCCTTATGTAGGTTGTTTCTTTCCTTCACAGCCAATTTTAAACTCTCCCACTTATTAATAAATTGTAAATCACCAGACTTAGATGCCCAAGGAGTTGATCTTTTATTTTCTTTACTTTTTTTTTTCTTCTACTTTTTTACTGGCAGTGTTTTCCTAACAGCAAGAGTTGTGCTTTTTCAAGTCACTGGCTGATGAGGGCACAAAATAGCTGCTGTTAGGTTCTGCAGGGAACACGTGGATGGACAGGGATGACCCACAGGTGACAACAGCCATTGCTTTGCGACTGGCTCCATCATCTAATGCCAGAACAACCCAAACCCACCTTGTTTGGCTAGTCCTAGGATAGCAGTAAGGAGGAACATGTGTTGGAGTGATAGATTTAAAGGAGTAATCCAGAAGTTTAATTAATAAGGGATTCTATATTGTTAGGACAACTCAGATTCCACATATGCTTGTGGCTGATTGCTAACAACCTTGGGAAACTTCCAAGATATGAAAGTGGTGATAAGACACAGTTTGGCCAATTCTACAGCTTGATTCAGTGTGGGGAACTAGACTTATCTGCCCCAGTAACAAGACATTCAATCTGTTACAAAACTGGTTTATCATGAAGTTCATCAGTGCAATGTCAGCACATTCAGCCCTCACTGAATCCGATGGCTCCAAAGAGCACTTGTGCAACAGGATGCTCTCAGAGTGGCTGAAGATTTGGTCAGCCTTCCCTGAAAATAGGGGCTGTCCTAAAAGTACAAGTACTGTGACTGAACAATCAACACAGTTATTTTTAGAGATACGAGGAGAACAAATCTAAAATGAGAGGTAGAGTAATGGACAGACTGAGACACTGACCTGAGCAGCAGCCCCTTCTGGGGTCTTTGGGCTGGTCTGCCAGCATTATCTCGTCTTTCTCAGAGTTCTCTATCAGCATGGCTGTGAAGGGGGTGACAATATGATGGTCAAGGGACATCTGCAGGATGGATTTGGTGATGTTTCTCTTCAAAGCTGCAGTGGGGGCTGTGTTTCTGGGTGGGAAATAAAACATAAGTCATAGTTAGTAGCTCTGCATGCAAACTGCTGTGATTATGCCTCCACAGAGCAATCACAGAACCAAGCTGATAGGATCCAGAGGTTGCAAGAAGGCAAAGCTGAGGGGTCATATGAACACAGTCTATATGAGAAGACTATTCTTGGCTTCTGTGGCCTTTGGGCTGGACTCAGAGATGCCCAGTCCCATCTTCTGATCTCAACAGAAGACCTCATTCTGCTTTAGGTGGGATTCATCAGACTTCCTAAGGTCAACGGGCTTCATCCTGAAACTGTAGCTCTTACTCAGGCTCTAAAAGGCAAATGAATTTCATTCACCCAGCCCCACAGCTGCATCTAAGTCTTATTCCTCTAATTAATTGCTCTCAAACCCTATTGCCTGATATCTGTGAGTGCTAACAATAGGAGTGTAAGGGTCTGGAGGTATCACCTACCTTTATTTTGATTTGTTTATCTTACCCATGTGAAGCCCATCTCCCTGTGGTCTCAGAGAGGACCAGATTGCTCTCCAGTTTCCCTTCCCTCCCACCACAGATCATGTTTCTCCTCACCTCTCTGCCAGCATCTGGTTGACAGTCAGATAGGCCCACAGCTTCTTAGTGAATTCAGGATCTGCATATTTGTCTTTCTTCATGAAACCATCCAGCTCTTCAACATCTCGCAGGGTTTCCATGACAAGCTCTGCATTTGCCTATGGAATAAATGAGAAATTAAGATGATGGAGGGTGAGCCAGATGAATGGGGTGGCTCTGAGGTCCCCTCCTTGTCACCTCTTGGCATGGATGGCATTAAGAACCTACTATGGCTTTGTCCATGGTTACGTCTAGATCAGAAAATCCCAGCAGTGTTGGCCTGATGGCCATGGGGAGGGGAGATATGGCAAGATGGTCTTCTGTTAAAGACACTTTTAGTGACAGTGGATTAAAATAGGTAAAGCTGCTGTTAGCAGTAGCCAAAGAAGGTGCTACCGCATACCAAAATAAGAAGCAGCTTTTCCTCTGCTCTTAACAAAGCTTCTCTATCCTCTTCTCAGGCTTTGCCATGTATAATTCCTCCTGAGCAACAGAAGCCAAATTCTCCTTTCTCCCACAGGTCCTTGAGCAGCACTATGTTTTGGTTGGGAAGGAGATTGAACATGCTTGATTTTTGCAACAAATAACAAATGATGACTCCCTAGCCCTGTAATAGTGTGGATATTTTGAGTCTCCTCAGAAAGAAGGAGCTGGATGTAGTATTTCCTCCCAACCCCATTCTGCTCCATGAGGAAAAACAGCCCTGAAACATGGGGAAAGTCTCATTGCACATACCATAAGGCAGAGCATAAAAGGCCAGCACTAGGACATCACCCCGTAGAGCCACCAGCTTGAACTCCCCAACAGTGGGAGGTTCAGCCATACACAGAGCTACCTTAGGGAATCTCCCCCTGCCCCTCCACAAGGCACGAAGGAGGACTCCATAGTCTTAGAGCAAAATTCCAGTTTGCAAAAGGAGACCATATGCATGAGTGAATAAACCAGCTCAAGCCCCAGGAGCAGGTATCCTAGAGAGCCTCACTCACTGCTGTTGCTGTGACGATGCTTTCCAAGTGCTGCAGGTTCTCCGTGTCCACCTTCCCAGCCACCACAATCTCTGAGCCACCAAAGTAGTTGTGGAAGCTGCTCTGGGTGACGTCTGACACTGACTCCTGCGGGTAGTTGAACTGAATCTTCTTCAAGAGCGGGGTGGAGACCTGGTTGTAGAATTTCTGACATGGGAGGAGACAGAGAAGTGAGTCTGTTGTACCCAAAGTAACCCTCCTAAGTGTGCCATTCCTACTGAAAGGAGAGCAGGTGACGAAACTGGGAGCATTGGTGGGCAAGGCGATCTTTCCCTGTCCCATTGGATGCAGAGTCCTTTATAGTTAAGCCTTTGCACATCTGTATGTGGGTATGGCATGGAGGTCTGGCCCACGTTCTGTGGAAGTCAAAGGATGGTCATAACCACACGGACTATTATTACAGAACTTGTTTTCTGCCTACAACTTGACCACAGGTCTATATGAGCCTGCACTGATTACCAGGTTGGTCAGCTCTTGGCTATTATGTAAGACAAATAGCTGCTTCCCACCTAATTCTTGCCCAAAATTAAGTCTCTGTGTCACTTGTGTTCACTTCTGAACTGTGGACTGTCTACCCATTGCTGATCCCGTTGTACTTGGCTGATGTGAACTAGGATTTGTACACAGCTGGGGTTAGCATATGGGACCAGAGAGGGAAAGCAGTTACCCATACAATGCCACGGGTGGCAGCCATCTCCTACTAAGGGGCTGCACTCCCAGGGCTGCCAGAGCTGAAAACTTTGTGCAGTGTGTCCTGTCACACCTGTCCTGATGAAACAAGTGAATTGAAATGGAATAAGGGTATAAACAGCATAAGGAAACAAGAGTTTGTTGCTGTTCACAGACTTGGAGCTAGAGCCTCCTAGAACTGTGCACTTTCTTATACTGGTAAATTTTGGACTAACATTTAATATTTATGTTTGGGCATTTTCTAACACTGAAGTGGCCTGAGGTAAAATCCAGGACTTAATTTTAATTCAGATGATCTATTTTTTGGTTAGGACCGTTTTACAGTATATAAATCCTACACTGAGCAGTACAGTAAATATGCATTATAGATGCTATAAAAATTGTAATTAGGAGCACTGAGCTGTTAGAAAAACTGGGTCGTCAGTTTCAGAGGCAATGGGCAAGAAATGCACCTTCATTTGGGCAGAGGTCTCCTGATTTCCAAAAATCCTCTGGGCCATGCCACGGTTGTCAGTTGCAATTCTCTGCAGGAAATCGTAATCTACATCAAATCCAATCCCGAGGCAGAAGAGAGAGAATTCATCCTTTATGCTCTGCTTCACATTCTTCTGAATTGTAGTCAGCTTGAGCTCACCTTTGAGACACACAAAAAAATGACATCCATATGAGCAATGGTGGAAGTGAGAGTCTCCCATGCAGTGTCTCTGGTTCTCTCTTAATTATAAGGAGAGTCTAGACAGCTAGCTCAGATGACAAACTTCTATAAAATAAGGTCAGATAAACCCTGTCTAGAGTGACATTTGGGCTTCTCCCAGATGGAGATTAACAAATCATTTCCACTGAAGACAATTCCTTTGAACAAACTTTTTGGTATATGATGATATATTCTTTGTCTATTGAGGGCTTTTACTAACTTCCCAGGGAGTCTGCCATTGCAAAGCATCCAGACTTCTCCCATAACTCCTGCTTTAAGCTCGCTGAAGACTAAGACATCTTCATATAGGTTTGGTTTGGTTTGGTTTGTAACATTTACTATGTCTTATGCTACCATTGGCACAGTTAAAAACAAAACCAAAAACAACTTACTAAAACAAAACAAAAAAAATTATTATTATTTTTTTTTAAACTTATTTTGAATGGCAGTTTGTCTAATGGGCTGGCATCTTGCACTGATGGATTGATTCTGACCTGTGTCAAATTCAACCCAAATTAATTTGCTTTCTGCCTTATTTTTCTGATTTCAGTGTTTCACTGGGGACTGCATAGATCTGTGTGGACTGAGACCACTGGAAGAGGAAATTTTCTTTAAGGTTGTTGTGCTTACCTCTCTTATAGGACTCACACATAGTTGCAAGAATAACCTGCATAACATAACCTGCTCATCTATTGAAAATTTCTGTACAAAGCCCCATGGCATCTCTAGCACTTGGCAAAAGAACAGCAACCCATTGGAAGAAAGGGGAACATTTTTTTTTAAACGTACTGTCAAAGTGTCTATGTGCTGCATGCATTTGTCAGGTTAATCCCACTGGCCTTTCTTCTCACTTAAAGCAGGATCCTTACCTACTGTTGGGTCTCCGTCAGAGACCAGTACAATCATGGAGACTGAGTTAGGGTCCAACATGCCTAAGTTTTGAGCTTCGTTGAGGATGAATGTGGCTCGGAGAAGAGCTTCATTGATATTGGTGCCTGTCAAAGACATAATGAAGAAAACAGGTTTGATAATTGTTGAGTCTCTTGTCAAATCCAGATCAGTTCTGAGTTTCTAATGGAATTAATTAGCATGGACAAAGACCTGAGATCAAGGCAGCAAACCCCCTCCTCTGTGATGCTTATGGTACATCTGCTAGCACTCTGGTTCCCTGAGGAAACAGAAGCTGAAAGGTGTTGCATGTGGGTCATTGTGTTAAATAGACCTCCATTTTTCTAATTCATAATTATACCATGTATGGAAATTGACAGAATCAGCCAGGTTTTACATTGCTTAGAAATAGAAAATTAATTCACCTGCTGTAATTCATCTGCTCTTGAGTTTGTTCACCAGCGTGTTACTTTTTTCATACCAAGATATTGAAATATATGAATACTTATACGAATGTATACACACTTGTATATACACACACATACACATTTTGCACTAAGTTCCATGAAGAGACCAGATGTTGATACCCTTTTTCACCCCAGGCTGTTGTCCACAGCTGGGCCACCCCACCACTGCCAGCAATTCCAGTAGGACCAGAATGAAGCCTCCAAAGGCTGAAAAAGGCAACTGTCCCTCTTTACCAGACAAGGAAATAAGACACAAAAAGGATGAACAGCTTGCACAGGGTGGCACTTACTAGATCACGGTGTAGTCTACAATTTACAGCCTTTGGGTTAAGAGAGACCTTGCTTCACAAAGCCATGAGATGGCCATGGTCTTTCATGTATATTTGGGGTCTATAAGGCTGCAGATAAGCCCTATAAAGATAGCTGTACTATGGTATAGTAAAGCAGAGGTGACACACCAGCCACAAACATACCTCATTTCTGGGGCATGGTATTGTGGTGGTGCTAACAGGGCAGAAGAAGGATCTACAGCTCTTCTACTTCCTCCCTAGGCTCACATCTGTCATAGTTTATTCAGGGGAAGGAGATGCCACCCCATCCCATAACACAATAAAATGGAAGCCTTGCTCCCCTTTAGCCTCAGGGCATGGGAGAACATCTTAGGAATCAGACTTCTTTTTAAGAATACTCCACCAATCTGAAGGTTGTATTAGATACCCATTTCTGTGATACTTCCAAGAGCACCTTGCAATCAAAACCTCATACCCCCGTTGGGATGGATTGTCTGGATGTACTTCTTAGCATCTTCAACCTGTGCTGGGGTAGCTGAGACTAAATTATCTCTCCAGCATCGGACATTGTGGTTGAAGTCAATAAGAGAAAATTGATCGGCAGCACGGAGCTCACTCAATATTGCCTTCATGGCCTCAATGGTCTGAAAAGAGGAAATTCAAAAGATGACAAGTTTAAGGTCCTGTTACTGAGAACATCTTCTTAGCGTGGCTACAAGCAGATGCCTCTGATGAATAAGAATGTGAGTACTGAAATCCAAAATAACATCTGCTCCCAAATCTCTTCTAGTTTATACTTCTCACGCAAAGTAGAACTTTTCTCTAATGAAACACAGGAAAAATGCAATTAGCAAGATCAAACCCATGTGTCTCAACCTATCCTTGCTTAACACCTGTTAACAAAGGCTGAGGTAAGAGAGAGAAGCAGTCTGTGGGACATTGTTGTCCAGGTGAAAGGAATTACTAGCTCAGGAGATTTAGCTCTGCCCGCAATGCTGTCATTTTAGGCTGGGTAACATCTGTTTGAAGATATGTGATTTCAAGAAGTAACAATTAGCCTATATCCCAGTTTTGCAGCATTGATTTCCCAAAGGAAGCAATCTGCCAAGCCTTAGTATTACACTCTGAAACAAATTCAAATATACCTAGATCATTCCAGACAAGTGTTTGTCTATCCAGTTTTTAAAAACCTTCAGTGACAAACGATCTACAACCTCTCAAACTCCCCTCTCAGCACTATAAAGATTTTTTTTTTTTGTTTTGTTTTGTTTTTTAATATTTAATATAAATCTTTCCTGCTGTAAATCCATCTGATTCCATCTTATTCTACCCCCTTTGGTGGACATGAATGTCAGTTGCTGGGTTTTTCTTTTGGAACAACAGCTTGCATACTTGAATGCCCATTACGTCTCTCTAGGTCTTTTCTTTTGCAGACTAAACCATCTTTTTTTTTTTTTTAATTTTTATTTTTATTTATTTTTTTACCCATGGGTTATGTTACTGCTGTTCAGTGGGCAATCAACAATTTGGCCACAACTTTTTGAAAGCAGAGATGTAGTACCCCCACTGAGACTTTCTCAGGATTTACTAATGGAAGTTTGAAAAAAGGGGGTTCAGAGTCCTTGTAAAATGTTTTGTGATGTGTCATATAAATTTTTACTGTGGAGCTAAAATCGGTATTCTGATGGCAATATCTCTTCCTTACAACATGAAAGGAGAGTTACAAATAATGAATAAAATAATGAAGACCTTGATTCACCAAATGTTCACCAAATTCACTGAGACTTTTGACAGAGTAAAGAATCAGCCTGGTAATTCTGAGTGGCAGTCTGCCACAGAGTTGTGCGGTAAAGCACATGGGAAAAGTTGGCAGGAGGTTCTTTTAGTCAAACACTTACTTGTTTCATTTTCAGTCCCCACATTGAGCCACTGACGTCTATAACAAACAAAATGTTTTTGGGCAGAGGATCAAGATTTTCCGGAGCAAAAAAGTGAATAAAATAGCCATTAAAAATCTGCAAAATAAAATAAAAAGCTTCACTGTCAAGTGAGCTATATTAAAGATGCCAGGAAACTCAACACAACAACAGAACAGAAAATTATATTCATCTTTATGGGCCAAATCTAACTTCAAGCTCTGCACATATTTGTACTTGTAGCCTTACACCATCTATCCTCCATAGTCTTTACTGTTAATCAAGAAAAGCAGAGTCCAGTTCTTGGACAACTACCATGCACTGATGCACTGGCATGGGGATGAATGAAAATGTTTTTTAAAAGGCTGTTCTCTCTGTAATAATTCTACCACATAACTTTTCTTCATAACATAAAAATAGTGATGTTCTGTCTGTCTCCTTATAATATATTAGTACAACTTCCAATGACTGTCCTCTGATTCAACATCTAGTTATGAAAGACATTGGCTTGTGGACAAGACAGAAATCTGCTCCTGACTATATGTAGGTCCATGCCTTAGTCATAAATAAAGTAAATCCATTCTGCTCACTTAAAATCTCTCTGTTCTTTCAATTGGATACAGAGCTCTCTCTCATGCTTGTTCTCCCTGAACACACCAGCACAGCTTCATTTCTGCCTACTGAACTGCAGAAGGAATACAGTGATGATGTTTAGCACAGTTTGTCTAATGACAGCAATTTTTTTATTCACCCATCTCCCATCCTGGTTAAACAATACTTACTTCTAACTCTCCACCTGTTTTTTCTCTGTTCACATCATACTGCACCACAAAATTTCCATCCACTGCTGTGGATGAGCACGTGGGGCATTTTCGTTGTTGAGCCATTGTTGGCTTGAAAGAAACATGAGCCTGGAAATGAGAAGTGATCATCAGTTAATCAGATGTTGTGTGAAAGGTAGATCTTTGAAATGAAAAGAGTTCATCAATTTATGAAATATTTTACAGAAATATTTTCTTCTTTCTTTATTTACACACTTGGTGTAAGTGAGAAATTATCTTTGTCACTTCATAAGAAAAACTGCACTAAGGTTTGCCTGGACATGCTGATTCAGTAGTAGCAACTGTGACACAAACACAGTGACCCACCTTTACAACACCAAATATTTATATGAGAGCCAGGCAAACCATTTCTAGGAGGTAATATGCTGTCCTATTTAGCATTTTCCTAGTTGAAATTATCCATAATTTTAGCATTTTTTTAACTTTTTTTTTTTTTTTTGAAGAAGTGTGAGCTTGTCATTTGTCTATAAATTGCGTAGTAGAAATTATTCTCAGTCCTGTGACTGGTTTTGCAGGTTTTATGTTATTATTTCTCTGCTTTCACTAGATAACTAGATAACTTAAGATAAATTTCTTAAGACATAATAAATATATCCAGAAACAAACTTTCCCATACACTCAGAGTTAGTGCTTGTGCATCATCTTCCTTATACTGTAAGGTCTTTGGAACATGTGAAACATCTCTGTTTCATTGATCTGAATACTCAGGACTATTGGCAATATTTTGCTATATATCAGTTATATATGTGATTAAGAATATTGCCATGACATTAAAGGTGGAAAATGACAACAAACATTGCCTTTTGACTTGAGAAGAATGTGCCATAAAAGCAGCTGAATAGGACTTTGAATTAGTGTTCACTTATTTTCCTTCAAATTCATGATTAAACTCTCTCTGATGATATCTGTTAACATTAGCTCTGAATTAGTTTGCTAAACTAGGAATGTGAGTGAATGAGACATGAAGCTGAACCTGGATATCACGGAACAGTACTGCTGGATATAGTGTTATAGCAATATAAACTGATTTTGGGGTCTGAGTCACATACCTTTTGTTAGATCTGTGTCTAAGAGTGAGAAGAGGTGTATCCCACTAGAGTCATTGCTAGAAAATTCTACTCTGGGAGGGTTTTTCTATACACAACAGCTATGCTGAAGATAGCTAGGCTAGGAATGTCAAGAAAAACAGCATTCCTAAAATAATTCCCCTTGCAGATGTTCTCAGCTGAAAATGAGATTATGGAGTTATTCCAGAGTGGTTATACCACTTGATATTCATCACCTACCTTTTTCACATCCAGCAATGCCTGTGTACTGCTCTTTCAAAATTACAAATGAAAGCTTTGTGCAAAGATGGGCAGGCTACTTGCTGTTTCTGTACTGCTCAGTGATATTGGAGCATTTTGTACATACAGCTAGGTAGCAATAATGAAAATACTATATTTTTGTCATATTTTACCACGCGTGTAGCAGGTTTGAGGAAATAGCATACCTATGTAGTAACATATGTGAAAACTGAAGTTTTCAAGCTATTTACACTCTGTGACTGTTACCTTTTTCTCTCCCTTGGAGATGGTGGTGATTCCATCAAAATGATCTCCGAGGGAATTGGGAACGTGTACATAGCGAAGTCCTTGAGGCTCAATAATGCGGACATCCACCTAGAGGCAGGAAGGGAGGGCATTTAGTACAGTCCAGCGCCAGTGTTGTACACAGTGGGTATCTCATAAACTACCCATAGACAAACTCCACAAGAAGGGTGGAATCCTCTTGAGAATGCTTCTATAAGGCTAAAGTCATCTGGGGTGGGGATATGCAATACTGAAAACAAATCATGATGGAAAGATAAAAAAATGCATCCAAAGAGTAGAAGAGTTTGTTGGAAATGTTCATTCTTTCTCCTCCTCCCTCTCCTTGTGGCAAGCACTGTGACGGGAGTCAAAGGTGATATTCTGGAAGCAGAAAAACATTAAATGTCTCTGCCTAAATGCTGTTTTTTGTACTGAGGCCAGGAGGAATGTTAGGTGATGAGTCTTCCTCTCTACACATGCTGGTGACAGGACAAAGAGTATTTTCATTTTTGGTTGGATGGCTAGGGTGATCCTGTTGGCCTGAAATAAGGGTGTTTTGTGCTTTTGTTTCTGAATAGCAAGTAGGTCTACTTGGAAGCAGGATATGATGTCCTTTTCAGACTAACTCAGGCCTTTGGAAAACTTGAAACAGAGGAAATGTGAGCAGCAAGGAAATGTGAGCAGCAAACTTTCATTTACAGCTTGTGTTGAAGCCAAGGAAAGCGGAAGAATGCATTTATGATACAGAACCATAAGAACAGCCAGATGGAAATACCCAGCTAGCCCTGAATCCTGCCTCTTGACAGATGATGGAAGACATCCTTGGATGCATATAAGAAAGAGGGTAAGAATAAAACTAATTATCTTTTGGCAGCCAGCTGTGGAGGAACTGTCATTCAGAGAACATCTGCTATCATAGGACACTATCTCATGAAGCTGGGGTTATTGTAAAAAGCCCTATTCTGAATGAGTAGCACATGTTGTTTGTTTTCCTTTTGTCAAGGAAAGTTTACACGAGGGTATATATGGACCAAATCTTGTTTGCTCATGTCGTTGTGACGTGAGTTAGTCATGATTCTGGAGATGCCCAACCAGGTTAGTATAAGAGGAGGAGGCAGAACACATTTGCTCTTCACTCAGGTGGCTACACAGCTCTCATCTTGAAGTGTCTGGTGCTGGCCTGTGCAGTGACCTTGAGGCTATTTGCATCAAGACCACACAAAAGAAAGGATCTGTAGAAGAAATGTCCTGCCGTAGGGCTCACAGGAACTTTGGTGGCCTTCTCAGGGAGGATTCACCTGTGGGGTGCTGCCTACACACAAAAGCTCTACTTTACCTCCATGTGCTTTGCCAAGCGTCCTGGCTTCATGGAAATAACATGCTCATAGGAGCTCAGTTTCCTTCGAATCATTTCCTGATAGTGAAGTTCAAACTGGATTCTTGTTCCTGGAGGCACATTCACTTCGGTTTTGAAGTTTTCCATATCCAAGGCATTGCTCCTGAAAAGTTAGCTGTGGAGTTATTTTGAGAAAATACAAGTAGAAAGAGAGCTTTTTTATGTTTTGGTTTAGAGTTATGCATTTGGTGAATCCAATTCTAACTGAGGACTATACCAGGGAACTGTCAGCACCACATGTTTTATCGAGCTGAAAACAGAAATGGAAGTCACTGACAGTTAATTGTCAGAGTTGCTCTAAGTAACCAAAACCTGCCTCTCCAACCCTTTTTCCTTCCTAGGGTCCCCCCTCAACTCTCTCCTCTTGGAATAGGCCAGCTCAGTGCTCATATGCGTAAGTTTAGTACAGTACCCATATGCCAAAGTCCTTATACCTCACTATTCCAGCAGCTTTGCCTTTGGCTTTTGCTTGAGAGTACATCCTTCTGGCTTCAGATTTTTCTCGAATCGAGCTGGTAAATGTTATACCATTGACATCCCTAGGAGATAGAAGACAGTCAGTTTGTAAAAGAAACAATTTCACCATCAGTGACTGTTTTTCTACTTCAGAAAAACACCGGTGAAATCTAATCTCTTTATAAGCTGGTGGGAAATAAATTAATAAGGCTCTTGCTTAACCCCAAATTAATGTTTTCTGGTACGTCTTTGTCTTTTTCCCTGCCTGCTTTTTTTTTTCTTTATTTATTTTATGTAGCCAACCCTCTTGCACTCTGAGGAGGAACTGCACTCCCTCACCTCCTTCCCACCTTCTCCATCCTTTGGAGAGGGCAGGTAGTTACTCGTGTCCTGGCTGTCTAGAAATAGGGCTCAGTACATGTCTGCCAACCAACAGCTGGCTGCTTCCTCACTGAATGAATACGGAACCAAGCTACCTTATTTCTGTTTGGTCATGGCTCTCATTTGGGTCTCTCCTTTGATCTGGTGCCAATTTGCACAAGACAGGTAGTCTATTTGAGACTTCTGTCCTTTTGTCAAATTTTGTTGACATTGGCCAATGGCCCAACAATTACCAGGGACAGAGAGATGGACAGACAGATAATACAATGGCATGAGCCTCTCTGCATTGAGAAAGCGTGTTTAAATTACACCAAAACTGAAAGATAATGAAGTGTTTTGATTTTATGAATATTTTCCTCCCACTATATTCTCCCTCTTTATCGAACCTACTAGAGCACAAAGCTGTTATCTGCCCTCTACTTACATAGTAAAGTTGTCAATAAAAGCTCCTTTGGGAACTTGTACATCAAACACTATGTGCTGGGACCGTTTTGCGTTATTCACCATTTTGGCTTGGATCATAGTGTTGGCCAACCGTGAGGTTATAGTGGATTGGACTTTGTAGCTGTAGAGACCTATTTTGTCATCATCCTCCACCTGTAATTGACAAAACGACTCTATAAATTTGGGACACAGCTAGAAAATATATTCCACAGCAGTATCAACTCCTTTTATAGTCTTGGTTACAAAGTAATTCTCAACATCACATATTGAGGAAGAGGGAGCTTCTATTTTCAAGAAAGGTCATAAATAAAAAAGACCTGAAGCATTGAATATTGACCTAGTATTGTAAATGGTTAAACCATATCAGTGGCAGAACAGTATTAAACTGGTATATTAAAATCTGCCTTTGTCTAATCACTTTTGTTGCTTATTTCTTCATATTTACCATACTCTTCTCCCTCCAGGAGCAGTTGTATAAACAGCATTATGCAAACAGTCGGCTGTTTAAAGAAAATAGGTTAATACCCAACCAGGAGTAAAAGCAAGGAACTGAACAAACAAAAAGATTGATTTCCAAAAAGAAAAAAAAAAAGGAAAAAAAAGAAAAGAAAAAAAAAAAAGGTTAACTACAAAATCACTTTGTTCAATATTTTTCCACAAAGGAAGGAAAAACTCACCAGATCTTCAACGTATCCCCAGTCGGATGTGCTTCTCTGCAAAAGAAAAATACAGAGAATGTATTTCAGCAGAGCTAAGAGCACAGATTGTGGCTGTTTCGAACAGTGGTAACTATCTAAAAGCTGCTTCCAAAATGATCAGAATCAGTTTGAGTTCTCAGATGTGGTGTGCGGATTCCTTTTGTCTTATTTTATGTATTTATACATGGGATCTTGGAGCATGTGATCTGCCAGCTGTGATTTAGACTCTGCCAAAACAGAAAGGCAGCTCTCTTCTTTTATTTGATCATATGAAGAGAACAAGAAAAGGTTCTCTTGAGAACATATGTATTCCTTCAAGAATAAAAACATCCTTTGTGAAAACAAAACATACTGGCAAAAAGTCATAGGCAGAAACCCTAGCTTTTAATAACAACAACAAAATCTCTTGTCTTGGGAAAAGTGGAAAACCTCAAATCCCTGAAATTTTAGCTAATTTTGTTTTTATTTACATTACAGAATATTTATTTATATCACTGAATACCATGTGATATGTGTTTATATATAAATCAATTATGTAATTGGTGTTATATCAATTTATGCACTTTTACATACGCAACGTTAACATACGCAATGTATTGCTTAGATGAACCGAAACAATGCTCATTATTGGTTGTTTTTATTTCCTGCCATAAAAATATTTCCATTTGGGAATTTCTCTGAAGAGGTGGTGACATCTTGTGGCTATTTGACTCATTCTGTTTAATTCCCTGAAACTTAAACTCAGAGCAGTAACCCTGGGATGGGATTTGGCTCACCTAATTCTAGGGAGAGAAGCAATTGCTTAATACAGCTGTCTACATTGGTCTACAGGCAACCTCAGCTCTTCAGAATGAATGGGGTGGTCCACTACATCTGGAAATAGATACCTTCACTTGGTTAAATGAGTCCTGCCCTACACTTCACTGACTGTACTGATTAGGGGATTGGGTGCCCAGTGCTGCTGGAGGTGTCCAAGAGTACCACCTTGCTGTGAGATGGGGCTCCAGGAGGTCATGAGGCTCTTGTAGGTCTTGCTTGTTATCCCACAGCCCATAAGATGGTTTGGACTCCCTATGCTATTTCACACACTACTAGATGCATACATTAAGGCAACAAAATTAAGGCCTTCAGCTTAACTGAGGATGATTAGGAGCCTAGTTCACATTCTGATGGGTAAATTATGAAAATGTACAAAAACAGATCAATCCTATCTCAGTTTTAACTAGTACTTGAAGCTAAAAGGACCCTAACCCACAGAAGATGCTTATGATAACTGCTTTAGTCGCATGGTGCATAAAAGACTTGCTCTGCATTTAGTAATTTTGTTTGAAGCTAATTTTTATACCAGGAGAATCTAGAGCTGCATAAGAGGGGATACATGTCATAGCAAGATCATTTTAATTAAATGATTGTAAGGATTCTTTGAAGCCCAACAGATAGACTGAAGGATTTCCATCTTGCTGAGAACACATTCAGGTTCTTATTTCACAGCTGTACAGGTTCCACCTGCAACATTCAGGATTTCAGTCTCTGGAAGTTTATGGCACAGTAGATACCCCCTGCAAAACATGACGGGTTGATCCTTGCACAGTCCATCGTGAAACCCTACAAACATCATTGTACAATGAACTGGACCCTTCACATCTGATAAAGAATCAGACTGTGAAGAAAAAACTGTTGTCCCTAGACATATCCTTAGGGTAGGAAACATCACACTGTGGGTACCAACTAAGAGTAAACAAACATCAAATGAAACAAATTCAATTTTGCATTAGTACAATGGGGATTTTTAAAAACATTTTAATTGTGGTACCTCAGTACATTGGGGATTTTTTATTTTTAATTGTGGTACTTTTCTGTTTTTCAGTGGGTCTCAGGGTTTCCAACTCACCCACATAAAGCTTTCAAAATGCCCAAGTTTCCTTCCTGATTGTTTTTGTGAGGATGGAGGAAAAGGGGGAGGTGGTGATGGAGACATGAGCTTATCAGTTGTACACGTAGTGACTCCCACAGCTGCTGTTACTGATCAGACATGGGGTGGGCCAACCAACCCCCTAGGATCTCAAAGGTTGCAAAGTGTAGCCACTCCAGCAGGTCAAGAGGACAGAGCTGTAGATAATTATACTTCAGGTTTTAGTGCTGGTGTAGTTACTGAAAACATGGCCTTTGAAGAGACTTCTGTGACATGTGAGACTCATGTTGTTTCTAAAGTGAAGACTTGGGGCTGATATTTTCCTTCACACCACATCCAAATGAACACACTGCATTGAAACAATACCTCGTGCAAACCTAATGTGCAGTAAAATGCATATTAGGGTAGAGACAAGAAGTGCCTCAGGAACTGTTCTAAGGATCTGGTCTTAATAGATTCAGAGCCATATCTTCAGAGTACTGAGACCCATCTTGTCCTGATATCTGTGCAGGCTATGGGTATTTAGCTCTTAGTATGATCTTTGTCCAAATCACTGTGCATGAATGTTGCAACAGCTATGCAATCTACCACAAAAAAATAAAATAAAATATTGGGTGCTTCAAACTGCATATTATTCAGGGCTCCTGACCCTGGCTCCTTCTGTCTTGTCCATGGAGGAAGCAGCCATGGTGTCTAAGGAAGGAGTGCATTATGAAAGGTAATGCATTAAAAGACATTGCAGGGGGGTTAGGTTATCTGTGGGATGTATCCAGCGAGTTGATTCCCAGAGAAACTGTGGATGCCCCATCCATGGAAGTGTTTAAGGCCAGGTTGGATGGGGCTTTAAGCAATTTGGTCTAGTGGTAGGTGTCTCTGCCTATGACAGGGGGGTTGGAATTAGATGATCTTTAAGGTTCTTTTCAACACAAACCTTTCTATCATTCTATGATTCTATGATTCCACCCTTTCTCTCCTTCCTCATTTCCTCCCTATGCTGGTTCTCATGGATAGGAAACCAGGCAGGAAGAACAGTAAAGGAAATAGGTCTGATCTCACAAGTTGGAGTCTCTAGTCTGCTAGGATCGGGACCAGGCCTGCTACAGAACATCCTGCTTTGCAGTCTAGACACACGTGCTGCCGTTATCTCTAAAACAGAGATAACGGTGCTGCTCCACCACACAGAGGTTCACAAGGTTACCTGCATTCCAACCCATCAGGGTTGGAATGTTTTTTGTGGTCTGTTTTTGTGGTCACACAGACCATTCACATACCTGAGACACAGTGGTTTTGGAGTTACTCAGGAACATTTTTTTTTCATTTTATTTTTTCAGCAAAATACTTAATATGGTACCTAGAAAACAGTTCTTTCTCTTTATAGCCTATCAGTATGGGCTGCAGAGGACTTCTGTTGTCTTCTTGCCAATGGACTAGTGAGCTCACTGCAGGAAAATGTACTGTTAAAGCAATAATTTGGAAGGTAGTCTTCCTCTAGTGAGAGACAATAAATAACTGTGCATCCACTGTTGGCCAAAAGCTACAGTCTCAAGATGGTTTGGTTAGTTAATTTTCATTCATTAATCTAGTTCTTTTCATTTATTAATCTATTAATCTTTTAACACAAGGGTAACTCATCCTGCAGCTGAGATCTTCGCTCTACTGGTTTGCAAAGACTCATTTGATAGGTAAAGAATGGGAAATACTATACGGATGTAAGGAATAACTGGTATCATTAAAAAAAAACGACACTAGTAGAATTGCAAATTATTACATACATATGTCTGTATCTCTATGTATCCAGAAAGTCAGGGACAAAGGTAACATAATGCATATGGCACTAATATAGATATATTGGAAAGAAATGATGCCCCAAAGAAATGCAGCTAGAGAGGATTTCTGCTTAGATAGTCATTAAAATATTTAAATACTGGTCTGGCAAATGTGAACTCGCTTAATTCATATTTATGTTAAAATCATCCGTCTTTCTGGCAGTGTAATGGGAGCTTTAGGTGTCAATAAACTACATTCAGACTCATTCAAAAAGAAAAGCCTTAGGATAAAAATGAATCACATTTGCCTGGGCTTAACTTCAAAGATGCTGGGAAATCCAACTTTATTCAAGAAGATCTTTCATATTCACTATACTGAGCAAGCTCAAGAAAGGCAACACCAGAGCTATGGTGGAAGTCAAGGTCCACTACAGTCGTCATTGTTTTCATTCAGTGTAATAAAAGTCAGCATCTTTAAATAACTGATATCATTATTATTTCTGTTAATTACTACCATGCAAAACACAAGAAAACTCCTGCAATGTTGTTTTAAATGGTTCTGTTTCAGAAGCTGACAGAGTACAATTATCTGCAACACATCAGCATGCTGGAAAGAAGTTATTTTTCTTGGTCTCAGACTCTACCGGATCATTTGCTATGTGACACTGTAATGAACTCTTTTGACCTGAGCTAAACATAAATGAATGAACTACGTGCAGCACTGGAAGGTTTGAACATATGTTGCCGATGTCAAAAGTTCTTGCCTTCCATTTTATCATGGAAAAAGCCCACGTATATCACACACAAAATCAGACAAATGTGTCCATTGCTTATTATCTGTATTATGTTCCTACCTTAGGAGCTCAGGTATAAAACAAGACCTTATGCTAGGTACTACAGAAAGGATAGTAGCTGTTCTCCCAACAAGATATGTGGAGGTCTCAATGTATATAAGGACTTGCAGGTCCCATCTGATTGCACTTTCACAACCCTTGAAATGGAACAAGCTGCTTGGAAAGAGCTCCCAGGGATTATTGCTTCCCTTTTCTTGAAGCATTTCAGGGTACTGTACCTGGTACCTGCCATTTCTTGACTTGGAGACTGGAGGAAATCCATCAATTTCTACGTCAATCAGGTTTTCCACTTCCTGGAGGAGAAAGAAAGGGAAAGAAAGAGGTGTTGCTGCTGTCTTACAATGTGATTCATCACTTGAATTGTTGTTGATTAGCAGTCTGAGTTCCAAAAGGAATTTATGTCCCCTTGGTGCACATGCAGAGCAGAGGTTTAAACTACCTCAGACCAGAATGCTGCATATTCAAACATTCAGTTTCCTTCTGTGGCCAACTAGCTTTATACACTCTTAAAACATCATGACCTTCACTATCACTTCACAACCTTTTCTTCTGAAACAAGGAGTAATATTTAATATACTGAAATGCCCATAAAAAGCAAGAGGCAGATTACCATTGGAATGGGTCCATCTATGTTAATTGCAACATTTCAGATACTAATCTCACTTAAAACAGCAACTTTAGAGAATTTATGCTCACACCAGTGGAAACTGTCTCTGATTTTATACTTGGGAATTAAGTTTGACCCACGGTCAGCAAAGGTACATCAGATCTTTTCCAAGTGTAAATCTGCACCGTTTCAATTAGAAGTATGTTTTTTTACACCACAGCGAAACTCTTAATTAAACTTTCTTAGCAGTTTAATTTATGGCAATAAAGAAATTTAAGTTCATGAGTTGCTTTCCAACTTAAATGATAGCATACATGCAACGCTTTGCACAAAATTAACTTAATTTGTTTAAGCACATTGGTATTAAAGTGATACAATATCTATGGTTAGAAAGGAGCACAGAACTTTTTTTTTCCATAACATTTTTCTTGAATATTTTCTAGAATATTTATGGGAATCATAAACACAGAATAAAAAGCTCACTGTGTCACGAAGAGTGCTGTAAGAAGAAAGAAAAAGAGAATATCGCTTCTCATTAATTCTTTTTTTTATTTTTTAATTTTTTTTACTCTTGCAAAGGAAAAGAAAGCTTTGTTTGATCCCTGCTGACTTCATAGAAATATTTCAATACACACTTGAAAGTTGAATTTGAAACAGAGTTTTCAATTCATTTGGAAATAGGTGTAGACACTCAAATATAAATTCACTGGAGTCTAGGGGTTTAAATCTGGACTCAGCTTTCAAGTCAAAACTATAACTAAACTTGTTTTTATTATTATATTATCTACCTTAAGCATTTTCATGCTGTTCTATAAATTATCTCATCTTTCTGCTAATAAATGTACAGTCAATGGGATCTTAACTCTATATTTGAATTCCTGTAACAAAAAACTAAGTTGTTATGAAACTTTGCTGAAATTCATCGTGGTTCATACAGGAGAGCCCATCCACAAACAAAACTAAGTGCTGGATTGCTGCTTATTCCAGAGAAACTGGATCTAAACTACACTGAAGGTCTGAGCATAGTAGCCCACTTGAATGTTTAAAGCTTAAAACCACCAGAAAATGGCAAAGTTGAGTTAAAAATTAGTTGAGTTATGCTAAATGAGTTGAGTTACCCTTATAACATCCTGGCTTTAATAATATTAAAAAACAACACTACGAATGGCAGGAGAAAACCAATTATCAGAACAAATTCCATTTACAGCTCAGAGTAGAAGAGAATTCATGGGGCACAAGCAGAATGATGAAGCAATGACCCAATTCCGCCCTCACTGAAGCCTGCTCCAACTGATCTGGACTTCAGCAAGGAAGGCAGCTCTAGGCCCTCTCTTGAAATACTCACATCTGGGATTTCGTCGATAATGAGGTCAAAGCTTCCTACTTCAGAAATGAGGTACAAAACCATTAAGCAGACCAGGTGCTTCATTTTCTTCCTGCTCGTCTCCTGAGAACAGCCCGCATAGGTACTAGACACAAGATCTTCCCTTCTCTGAGACAAGTTCAAGGAAACGGCTTGGGGTTATGTAGTATTTTGAACAAAGTTTTGAAACGCTGACTTTGTTTAGGCCATAGGTAAATATTTGCCTTGCAACACAAGTCAGAGCTGTGGTGTCCGAGCAAGGGTTATCCAAACAGTGTCTTCGGTCGCCTCTGCCCTCGATAACAGCTCTGGCTTGGATAGGCTCACGTCTTGCTTTTGTAGGTCCCCATTGATGTTTGGCTAATTTCCTGCTAGGCACAGACCTTGGGGCACCCAAAACTTTGAAGGATCAAAGCAAGAACTCACTCCCAGCCTGTTTGTTTATAGTAAATGAGGTGGAGGCTGGTTCGCAGAGCGATGGAGGCAGCGATATTGTGCTTCTTGAAGGGCCCTCCCACCCAGCCACCTCACAGTGGTGGGCAGAAACCTTTGGGCTGGATCCTGACCCACACAAATACCCTTTTTCCTCTCCGACTGGGAAAGGATCATCGTTGGTGGTGGGATAGCTCTAGTTTCTTGAAATTAGTCACATGAAAGCATCTGATGATGATTTTCAAAGGCATGCTGTAAGGCTCCTGGGTGATTTTGAAACTGTTTAGGTCTCCCTGCCTCTTTGGTACTCAAAGAAATAGGATTAAAGTAAGCCAGCAAGGCAAAAGGGAGAAAGAAGGGAGGAAGCAGGTTTCTGGCAAAATAAGCTGGGGTACCACTTCCAGTCTTCTGGGAAGAAAAATTTGCAGATATCTGAGCAAATTCAATGGAAAAGATTGAATCACTATGTGGATCCAGCAACAGAATAGCAGACTATAGTATAATATAATATGGAACAGTGTAGCATAGCATAGCATGGTATATCTAACATATTCTCTCACTTTATCCTGTTATGCTACATTTTGATGTTTCAATAAAAGATTTCTGCATCACTACTCTGCAGATATCACAAGTTCTTCCTCCATCTTTTCAACAGATCACTTCTCAGGCTGAGACCTGAAACTAGAGTCAGAGATTCACAAGGAACCCAAGCAGAATAGTGGCTTTTCAACTCACTGCCGTGTACCTGTTGCCAACAGCGGTTAGGAGAGAACATAAAAACTGGAGCAAGCATATCAGGTATTTTTCAAAGACCTTTCCAGTCTCCAGCTATTTGCAGCTATGGTACATCCTGACTAGGAGAGGGTTTCCATTTATTTAGCAATCCTCAATTAATTTATTTTCCATAAATCTATTGTTTCCTCTGGAGAGATCGGATAAAACTTTTGCATCCGTAGCATCCAGCCAGAAGTTCCACAGCTCAGCTATACATCACAGAAAGAACCACGGTGTTTTGATCATTTTCATCCTCTCACATAGTAGCTTCATATATACTGTTTCACAGCTGTTATGCTAGAAGAGGAATTGAATTACCAACACTATTTTACTCTCTCCCCAAATCTTCCAGGCAATCCTGCATATCGAGCTTGGAGATCACATAGTTCATAATTTGCTAGAAAATTTAGGAGCCTCTAGACTGTACCCAGTACTTTCACAGCACACAGATCTTGTTCCTGCATTGATCCATCCACCAGTGGTCCCCACAGCACTTATTTATTACTTCCATCCTAAGCTCTGGTTCAGCTCTCAGATGGTGCATTTACACAGCCTGCAGCTGCTCTGCATTTATGTTTTTCACAGGCTTTCTGGGCAGAGGAGATCCTCAGCATTAAGATCCCAGGCATGCTGCTTCAAATGGGGAGTTGGCTTACAGCTGAGTGATTTGTGAAACATCTAGGTCAGGTTTAAATCACATAGTTAAGGGCCTAGCAATCTAACCATATCACTTGGACCCACTCTTTGACTCCACCTCTATGACTGCAGTCAGAGCTGTGACTATGGTGGGGGTTAACTAGGACTGCAGGAACAGCAGCTGTGGGGCACCCAGCCTTTTCTGTCTTGATGGTTCCTATAGTAGCTTGAATTTTCCCCATAATGTGAGTTCTGTCCACACACAGGCCCCTACTGACAGTGAGCAGTCCTTTCTCATCAGGAGTGTAAAGATTAAGACAGATGTTCTGGAGGTATCAGGGAACCTGGGCGTGGAAACTAATCACTAGTGCTCTGAACAGATGAAGGAGTCCAATAGAACAGATTTTTATTTACATATTAATTTCCTAATGCTTTATTTCAGTCTGTTCCTAACCATAAAATGGAGCTTATTTTATTTTATTTTTTTTTTAGGTAAAAATAACAACATTGGGAAAACAGTGTAACCACTAGATGGCATGAACTGCTCAAATATACTGCCCAAAAGAGTCCCAAAAGTTGAAACTTCTCAAGGCAAAGGTACAAAAAATATATGGGAAGAACAAAAGGTGAGGATACTCTTGAAGATCCCTGTCCCTTACCCGAGGTGAACTTCCCCAGAATTTAACAGGGAGGACAGGATCTCATGCAGATGTTTTCTGGTATGTGTCGATTGGTTTGCTTCATGACTAGCCCTCCCCATGGCCAGAATTTCTCTGGAAAGAAGTTTTCAAGCACTTGGAGCTACTGCTGGGGAGTTTGTTCCTCAGGATAATTAAATTGTGTTATCTTGGCCTGCAGACGGGGAGGAATGCTCATGATTTATGTCTCTTATGAGATAGCCAGTTTTCCCTTCCCAAACTGAATTTCTTCTCTGAAAATTTCCAATGACCCAGGTAAGAATAGTGTGCCTACAAGGCAGCACATTCGCATGGGGTGCCTGCTGACATCCATCCCCCTACACACCAACCATTCTGGGAAATGCTATGCAGACACATACAATGCATTTTCCTCTTGCTTGGGCTTTTGTCTCTTTGTATTGTCATTCAAAACCACTCAGCAAGCTACCTATCTGCCCAGATGACCTTTTCCAAGTGAGTTCCACAGCAGACTCAGACTCTCCCCGTACTAAAACCCTTTGGCAAAGACTTTATGTTTGTTAGCATATTTAAAATTTGCATCCTGGATGATTTGAATCAGCTTCTGAAGTTCTGAATTGCTCAGCTGCACCATGGTGCACACAGCTAATGGCAATAGGAGAACAGCAGCCATCGGGACCCCAGAAAAGTCTTGCCAGGAGCACAGACACCTCCCAGATAGTGTCAGAACTGGGGACCATCAGGTCCCAGATGGATGTTTCAGAGGAGATGGATTAGCTTAAGGCTTGAAAGAAAATATTTAATGTAATTCTCCACATTTCATCATAATTAATTTTAACTCTGGACAGTTATCTATGTCTGTGTAATCCTCTGGGACTCTTGCCAATTGCTCGATCAAGTCGCTGGCTTTGCTTGCCAATAAATTCAGTGTTTTGTTAATATGTCATTTAGTTTAAGTTCCTAGTTCAGACACTTCTAGTTGGGCGTTTAATGCAGGTGTATCTGTGTAAGGTGGGTGTCTGGTATCCCATTCATCTGCCTAGAAGAATAGAGAACTAGAAACCTTTAATGTATGAATCCATGAAGTCATGACACACACCTTATGACCAAAATCATCTGCTCTTGAGCTGGAAGATGCCAAAGTTTTCTGTAGATTCATCACCTTCCTACAGGGTTTATTTAACTTTACAGTGAAAATGAGGAAGACTAGTCCTATCTGTGAGCCTTGCATGGAAAAATGGGGGGGATGCAGATTATGAGGACAGAGCATCACCAAGGTGCATGTGCTTGTATGTCAACACAGAGAGATTCCTTGACATAACACGATCCATCCGAGGTGAAATGTGCATTGAAGCTCACCTGCCAGGTCATGCCTTTCTCCAGTGTTTCATGCACACGGTGTCTGGAGTCAAGCCAGGCAATTTAATTTGGTGAGCTCCCACCCAAAGAACAGCTGCTCATCCTGCTAAGTTGGCAAAAGTCAGAATCAAACATGCCTAATGTGAACAGGCGCACATGAGTAATTGCTTATCTCTGTCTCCACAGCATACCCAGGACAGTGCCCGTCATGTTCCCCCCACCCCAAATCAGGAGATGGTATTCCAAGGAGGAGGAAGAGGGGATAATGTGAACAATCAGGACCTCAGGCTTAATATTCACACACCAAAACTAACTACATCTGAAACATGGTTAATAAAGCACATCTTGGTCTTATTCAGCTATGTCATATGTCCTTATGTGCCCTTGCTGAGAGCCTGAGTAGAACTGGCTGCTCCTGATCACCTTGGGCATGGCATTGCTTTTCCCAGCTCATTCTCTCATACCCATTGTTCATCCTATGCCTACTTTAGGACCTCGCTTTGTTCTGAATTTTCTCCTTTCACCAGATGTGTCTAGGATTAACTTTTATTAATATTACAATCTCTTTTCACTGACACCGTATTTAAATCTACTCTGGCCCTTGGTTCTTTACCTATGCAACAGGAGAAGCAGAGTGGCTGTAGAAATAAGCTGAATGCCAATTAAGAGGCAAAGAATGATAGCTGGTGTCATGAGTGGTTATTTTCACAAAGGACAACACCTTCCCTTCCTGCTCAGGCACCACTGGGTTTGATTAGTTTTGATTTGCTTTCACAGGAGTGCCTTTGTTTCTTCTAGGTTTTTCAAAACAGTGGGGAAATCATCCTATCTGTATTGTTTTAAATGCTTGTTTCTAGACATAAACATATGCTGGAGGCCTGCAGGGCTTTTATTCAGCCATGGACCCTGCTCAGTGAAACATGGACAGGGGATGCTTAGGCACATCCCTCATACCAGCAGTGAGGGCACACGATGTCACAACACACCTGTGTTCAGCTCTTCCATGTTTGTTCTGGACAACGCATGAAAAAAAAAAAAAGAAATAATTCCATACCAGCTGAAAATTACCAGTCCAGAGACCCTTGTACCTGCCAGTGGTGGGCTGGTCCCAGAAGGTAAGGGACTGGCCAGGCTTTTGATCCCTTCTCTCCTTCTGTCAAGGCCAGGAGGAGCCTGTGTATGAGCACAGTGGGACTTCATGTTTACTTACTGCTGTGCTATGTGCATATCAATTTGTTAATGGGAAGCTCAGAAGGCTTTAACATTTCTGTCCCTTCCCATTACACTGTCTCTAGCTCCCCTCATTCATTCTGAATGGGGACCAGGGACCTTCCTGCTCCTCGATTACACATAATGGATTTGGAGGACGTAAGACTCTCAGAGTGTGTGCTCTCAGAGGATGTATGCTTTCAGATGGGTGTTCTTGTGTCACTGCAGAAGGAGGAACTCCAGAAGGAGAAACTTTTAGGCTCCAGTAGTCCAATGGTGCATTTACACCTCCCAGCAGGGCTGGAGAGACATTTAAGCACCAGGCTGGCAATATGAACGGTGTCAAGTCTGTGGTACTGTGTCACTCACTGGACTATCATTGTCATGGACTGGAGCTGAAGCAAAACAGCCTCAGTCCCTGATGACCCAGAACTGGAAAATGAAAACACAGTGGTTTAAATCTCGACAGGATGGTGCATGCCGCATTTAAAACCAGAAAAAAAAACAAAACAAAACATGGTTTGCTGGAGTTGAGAAGTTACCGCTGGCATAAAAAAATGTAGTAGTAAGTGTGTCTGATTTGGGGTTAGGTTGAGCTCTGCAGATGCAAGCTCCTGAATACCTGAGGATGAGACGTGCCTGGAGATGAGACATGTCCCATTGGTGCCAGCTGGCACAGACGTGTCTGTGGGAACAGCTTGGGCAGCCAAGCCGTGGAGATTGCACCCAACAGGCTTGGTGCTGCCAGCCCTGAGAAGCCACCTTCACCCTGGGGCTGGTGGGGTAGGAGAGGGCTGTGCTGCCAGGAAATGAAGGGGGAGTGGGAGGCTCATCCAAGCTTTGCCCAGCTGAGAATCTGGACAACAAGAGAGAGGGACAAAAGCACGGGTCTGGAGCATGGCAGTGCTGAAGTGAGGCGCGAGGCTGCTGCCATGCTGACAGGGCTCCTGGGGCGCCAGCGGCCACGCAGTGAGGCAGCAGGCGGGGTGCCAAGGAGAGGGTGCGGAGGGAGCCCTGCCCTGCTCCGGGAACCTGGGCCCTGGGGCTGCTTTCACAAACAAACCTGGGATCTCTGCACCAAGGAGGAGGAGGAGGAGGTGTTGCTGCTGCCACGGGCTCAGTGATGCGTGGCTCAGCCCACCTGCAGGCTGCCCTCACCATGTGCTTCGCCCATACCTCCCTCAGCACCCCACTGTCTGTTCCCTTCAGCAGGCTGGTGGGGTGGAGAGAGCCTAAAAATCCCTTTAGAGGGGGTGAAATCATACGGTTGTACCCCTCCTGGGTAAACCTTACAGTACATGCTTGGATCACGCTCCTCAAATGGGCGGCAGGGGGGTGCTCTTTTATACAAACAGTGGCATAAGCCCAGGCTTATAAATTCAAGGCTGCCCAACATGATGTCTGACCCCACAGGGAGACTTCCCCACAGACTTTCCAGCTCCCACTTGAGCTGGACACCAGCACCTTAGGCAGGCACCATGTGCCAGCAGCTATCTTGGGCCCTGCCCCTGTGCTTGGGCACTGCTGCTGAAGGAAATGTCTCTTTAGCCTTCATTCACCCCATGGAGGGCCACCATAGGGCTGGGGTGCTGCTGGCACCAAAAGGACAGGTGGCAGTGCCACAGGGACCTCCAGCTCTGATTCCCTCTGCCTGTGTGCACCTATGGGGCGACATGGGGGCTGAGGGTGGCAGTGAGAGGGGCATGGTGATACTTGGTACCCCAAACTGAGGGGAATTCACTGAAACTCTGCTGACAGACAGGGAAACCCAGCAGCTGCCCTGAGTGGAAAAGGGGCCGGTCCCAAGCTGGGAAGGAGGAGAAGAGGGTGGGTCAGCTCGCCTCCTGTCAGCCTCCTTGCAGCCCAGTCCTGCAGCAAGGCACACAGCAGCAGCCTCAGGCTTTCCTCTCACCTGTGGGGCAGCCCCAGCCTGGTGCTGCCCCTCGTCATGATCCTTTGGTTATGGCTCTTTTGGGGCTTCTCCATTGCCGCGGGGCAGCCGGACTCGGAGCTGCTGGCAAGGTACCTGGAGGAGAAGCTGATGGCAGACTACAGCGTCGTGGAGCAAGTAGGTTTTAAGGCGGTCATTATTTGGGAGCGTCTGGTGCCTTGTGCCTTGTTAATTGTCATGGGTTAATTGAAAGCAGCCAGTCTGAGAGCTTTCAGTGTGTGTGTGGAGGGCTGTCAGGTGAAGAAAATCCCTGGACAGCCCCTGCGGTGAGAGAGAACTGACAGCAAGAAAAACGCGCTGAATTTGTCACTCATTTGTGGTCACTGTCTTTGGGGTTTGGTATTAATGCTCACAGCAGTCTGCTAAAACCAAATTTATTTCAGTCGTCTGTGCAGCTTGCCACACTACTGTCCCTGTGGCTGAGAGCTCAGGCGTTTTGAGGTGCTGAGCCAGGACAGCACCAGCCCCTGTGCTGCCAAGGGACGCGGTGTTACCGCCCCTGAAGGGTTTCAAAGCCGGCATCACTATATCTGTGTTAAGTTAAGTGGTCTGCAGGGACAAGGGAGTTAATGCTGTATCCTGGCCTTGTGCCAGTCTGAGTAATTTGGAGTATTTCAGGCTTGGAGGAAGGCTTTTCTGCCCTGTCCTACAGTAGCAGTCTTACCATACTTGATATTTAACTCATGCTGGATTAAACGAACCTCCATGAATTGCAGCTTGTGAAAATGCTTCTTAACGAGAGGAGAAAAAAAAAGTTTTCTGCAAGTGAGGACTGTTATACTGTGTCATCAAGTTGCTTAGGTTTTATGGGGAAGTGGGGCTGAAAAGGCAATGAACTTTTTGCAAGTTAGGAAGAAAGTTCGGATGGTAGTTTGGGGGGTTAAATGAGACTTCAGAGGGAGGCTGTGGCGTAAAAGATTGAGCTTCAGATCTGTAATCACATCTTTCAGGTAGTGGATATCATGGGTGACCTGCGGTATGTCACTTAGGGCATTACGCAGTTCTCTAAATTTGATCAGATCCAAGAGGCTCTGTAGTACCTGAGACACCCGTGTGGGGCTGGCAGATATGATGCAGGATCTGTGGAAGAACTGTGCCGTGCTGGATGCCTGTAGGATATCCTAGAGTGTATAAAACATCACCAGATGCCTGTATCTGGTACCTTCTGTCTTGCAATAAATAGGAAGACTGAGACTCTTCATATGTTATCTACACTTGTCTTATTCAGTTGCTCATCCCACCCATGCTAGCATGGGAAGAATCTCTTTCCAAAAGTGCCCCTTGCTCTCCACTGCAAGGACCTCAGTAACTTTATTGCTGATCCTAATTACTGCAAACACATATCCCTTCTTGGGGAATTCAGCCACAAACCAACAGCTGGTCTTGCACACCCAGCTGTTCAAGTGGTAGACAATATTTCCACCACTGTTCTGCCAGTGGAGTGGTATCTGGGAGCATTTGTTCATATGCTCATGGGGAAAATCAATTGAGAAGCTCAAGAAACCGGCTCACAGTGTTGAAATAATCTGGCTGACTTTGCTTGAGTTAAAGGAGCGTGATTTCACAGGAGCTATGTTGATGGCAGATCAGTGGCAGCAGTAACTTCCAACAGAAAAACAGTGATGTATAAATAGAGGTGGTTCCCTAGTCCCCTGGGACAGCTGGATCCAGAAGAGGACACCATTCTGTCATCACTAAACACACAAGCCACGTTAAGCAGAGGCAGGTGCTTCCCCTAGATCAACAAATTACATCCATATAACAAACATCCAACTAATTCTGGAGAGCCTGTAAGGCTGTGTTTAACTGTAATATCCCAGGAGGACCTTCCTGCACAAATGTCAGCACACTCAGGTTTTTGGTATTTCCATTGACAGTGGATTATGTGGCTTATTCAGTGGTTGACCACTCTGCTGAGGTAGGTGACAAGGTTGCTGGTTATTACCATTGCACTAGAGGCAGTTTTGGTGTGTGATGGGGGAAGACAAAACCAATAGCCAATAGCCAAATTACCAGTTTCATCGATTAGTCATTGAAAACCATTGTGGTTAAAAACCATACAGGATGACAGGTGGATTTGTTCCAAAATGTAATCCTTTAGTAAAAAAGTTCTGAGGAGCACTGATCTTATCCCTGCCACAGCTCCAAGCAGGATTATCTTCATGGGCATTTTTCTGGCTTGTTCTGAAGACCCTGCAGTGCTGGAGACTCTGCAGCCTCTCACAGCAGGCTGCTGAGGTGCTTTACTTGTCTGATATAATATACCCAGACAGAAAGTTTCTTTGGCAATTTAAACTGCAGAGGATTCCTCTCCCTCTCCCTCTCCCTCTCCCTCTCCCTCTCCCTCTCCCTCTCCCTCTCCCTCTCCCTCTCCCTCTCCCTCTCCCTCTCCCTCTCCCTCTCCCTCTCCCTCTCCCTCTCCCTCTCCCTCTCCCTCTCCCTCTCCCTCTCCCTCTCCCTCTCCCTCTCCCTCTCCCTCTCCTCTCCATTGAGAATATCCTAAGGGAGCTGCTTTTCTTAGGTTCTAATTTTAAAATAAGTTGGCTAAAATAATAAAGAAAAAATATAAGGATTCTGACAGAGGAGACTTTAATTTCTCTCCTGGGCTTTTCTGAGCTTTGCTGCATAAACAGGCATAAAATCATGTCTTTGGCAAGGAATGCTATTTTTTTGAATGCAAACCAACAAGGGCAAATCAGGTAAAAAATTATCATTGCATTCCTCTGCTCTCTGGAGTTTCACTGACATTTAAAAAAGTCACTTGGCTTCCTTTGTTGTTCCTCATTGACAAGAGACTTGTACTCTCTGTTTTGAGGAGGGATTGCATTTGGACGTGTTGCTAAGCTGGGACCTGTTGTTGTGAATGTTGACAAAATGAGGGCGATTGTGTTGTCACAGGTAAAAACCACTTTTTTTCATAATAAAACCCCCAAGTTTGGACTGGGAAATGGGCTTTGGCTTTTACCTGATGGTTTAGGTGGGCTGAGAATGACATTTGACAAGCAATTTAACTACTGCAGGTAGTTTGATCTCTTCTGATTAATTTGACAAACCTGTTGAGATTCTAAGGCAGAAGGTCCTTCCCTTCCTACTAGAGACTAGGGGATGTGGACTGGGGAATTTCTTCTAGTAAAACTAGCTTTTTATCCCTGCAGACCATTTAGCAGACCTCATAATGCAATAATTCCCTAGGAAGCTGTAACAGAACATGCTCAAGGCTGAAGACACAACACCCAAAGACAGGGCTAAGGGCTGATGTCCCTGCCTTCGAGCAGAGGTCTCTGAACAAATAGCACTTGCAAAGCACACAGAACCTTCCTGCCTGCGAGAGCTGCATTCCACTGCTGAGCTTTGATGAATGGGCCTGTTAATATAGAAGAGATTTAGGTTTTAGTTTTAACCAGAGTAACATTTGAACCTGGCCATGGGTGATCAGTCACACAAGCCCATGTCTGGATTTAAACAAATGACAAGTCTTTCTCTAAGTTGAACAGGCTCCATTAACTTCCTTTACTTTCTGCAGGTTGCACGTCGTGTCCCAAGACAGACCAGATTTTTGCAGAGGCTGGTATGTATCACACTCTGTCTTTATTTTACCTCATGAGAATTACACTTGCTCTGTGTGTGTGTATGTGTGTGCATCCCTGTGCCCAGAAGTAAACTGTGTTGGTGAACAATGGTAGGATGAGAATATAGGGGAAAAAGATCGTGTTTTGATCAATACAACATGTTCGTGTTCTTCTGAAGCTTCCCAAAATTCAAATTCTTGACCACAAATTTGGAGAGAACCTCTAATATTATCATCCTCAACCATGCAATGAGCATGAGCCTGCTGAAATCTCATTGAATTTCAAGAGAAAGGGGGAGATAGTTTTGAAATTTGAAGATCTCTGTTGTTCTCTGTTAATGCAGAGGCCAAAGTTTATTAAGAAAGGAAGAAAACAGAGAAGCCAACATCCTCTTTTTGGTAGGGGAACCTAAGCTTTAAGATGTATGTCTTCAGTTATGAGATATACAGAAAATTTGTGAGATCTGGCTGTATTGTTGCACTGAGACTTGCATGGCTTAGATCAAAACTTCAGCTAAAGAGGCAACCAGTGAAACTGATGTTCATGGCCAGCTATTTTTCTGGCTTCTTTGAGATACAGAGGCTTCTCAAATGAGAACTGGAGGAACTCATTTCACACACTGAGCAGTCATCACATTATTATCTTCTGGCCCCTTTGATCCTTGGCAGATACGAATCAGCAGCCTAGAGGAGAGTAACTCGCAGTCACATTACCAGTTTATTACTTCTAATCTGATATGCGGTCAGTTTATTTTGATGAAAACAACTGATAGAGGTAAAAACATGGAGCAAATTTCATTTATCTTCAGCTCTTTTCTGCCTTTCCAAACATTCACTGTAAATAAACGTCAAATCATTTGTTTGGCAGGAAATGTTCAGCTCTCACTTCATCATAATTACCAGGACACCTTCAAAAAGCCTTCAGCCAACGTTTCCCATACCAGTGTGCTAATCTGCTGGCTTGGCGTTCCCTAGCTTTATTTTTAATAGGCATAATAAATCGCAGCAATAATAATATTAAACAAATGGTTTGTTATTATTATTTTTTCCTTTGTGCTGTCTCTCATCTTCTGAAGGCCTTCATAAAAAGTGGAGAAAACAAACAGGCATTTGCACAGCTGTAAGTCAGAGCATCAAGCACTGAAGGATTGTGCAAGAGCTCCAGGGAATGCGCGAGAGTTGCAGACTGGAACTTGGGCTGCCCGCCAAGCCCGACCTAGCAACCTGTTTGGAAACTGCTTCTGCCCCCACCGTTTATATTTTCTGTATACAAGGAATGGCAGATCCCTTCCAGGGCTGGGAGGATGAATCAGCTCTTTCATCCTCCGTTGTATGTGATGCCCTTGTGTAGTGTTTGCTATCTCCAGCAGCAACATCTACCCATCAGGAGGAGGGAGATATGATGTATGTCTTTTTTTTTTTTTTTTTCCATTTGTTTTTGCCATTCCTGAGGATATTAGAGCTGGATCTTATTCTGAGGGATAGGGAGATGTGTCAGAGATCAGTTGAAATCAGCAGATAATAGAGTCAGCAAAAGAAAACTCTTAAGGGATGTGGTTCTTCATGAAATATCATTAAGCTGTGGAATTCCTCACTACTGGGTGTTATTTGTGCTAAAGTTTACATGGATTCATAAAACAGATGTATAAAGTTATAGAAGAACAATCCTCTGAGATTTAGTAAACACAAAAATACCACGCTTAGTGTAGGAGTTCGTTCAGCTGCAAATTAGTGAAAACTGAGAGACTGTTCTTGGGTGGTAGCAGTGAAGATTGGTCTGATTTTACACTCTTCTCTGAGCATGTTCTATTGATATCTGCCAGTGACAGACTATGGGGTTAGGATTACTTTTGTTCTGACCCAATACAACCATTCGTATGTTCTTGTCTGAACAAGAGCAAATCCATATCCTCTGTTTGTGAGGAAACGCTGAAAATAGCAGTGGGTGCAGGACATTTGGAACCAAAGAATTTGCTGTATTTTCAGGTTCTCTCTTTTACTTCTGCAGTTAAATCCTCTATAACACTTATTAGGCCACAGGCAATTAGCTCATTATATCTGGAAATGTGCCTACAATGCTCCAGATCAAAACTCCCCATTCTCTCCACTTTCAGGAGAATGAAACTGAAAATCCCAGCCCATGTATGAGGGAAAGTCCTAAATTCCTAAGAACATCATAATCTAGTCCCAGTCACCACTGAATTGAGTAGAAGTGACTTGTGACCTAAGGGTGGACATCTACAGTTAGTAGATGTATTCTTGTGTAGATCTATCTTGCTGTCTGGAATTAGTGAAGTGAATCATGCTCAAAAAGTGCTGATTTTAGCCACTGTGCTCCATGGGAGCTGAGCCTGTGCTGAGCAGGGTGTACATAGACACAGAGCACGTCACTTGTTCTCCAGCTGTTAAAGGTATCTGTCATGATTAGGTTCATTTGAGACACATTTTTGAGAGGCTTTTCAAGCCTTGAAAGTGTAGAGGCTTTATTTCTAAGTCTGTTGATTTGTGTTTGTTTCTAATGGATCCTCATTCTTCCATTTGCCTGGAATTCACTAGCCCAGCAGCTTCGTTAGTTGGATGCTTGCTTACTGCTGTTCTGATGCCATCAGCTACTGCAGAAATGTTTCTGTTTCATACTTTCTCATGCAAACAATTGCTCCCTTTGTTAAGCCAATTGGCAAAATTGTTTGTGTTTGGAAAAAAAGGCTGGTAATGCAGTTGAAGAGCATGTTCTTGTCTTCACAAGTCTCTGGTGGCTGTAGCTTTTTATCATACTCGGTAGGAATAGATTCTCAATGTATTTGGTTTAGCAAAGTTGGTGAGTATTTGCAATGTCTTTTACTCTTTAGCTCCCTTTTGCTTTTGAAGAACAGTCTTTGACTGTTTAAGGCAACAAATAGTTTATTTTTAAAAGACTGCTTATAGTTAAATATACTGAAGTTTTCCAGGAAGAAATCTGTTCAGTTCCATGGAGACATTGCTGTCAAAAATCACGTTACAGAAATGCTGCAACCCAGAAACTGCACAAAAACACATTCCCAAGAAGCAGAAATTGGCTTTCAGCTTCCATTGCTACATCATGTGTCATTCATTGCAGTCTCCTCTGCTTCTCTGCTGGAAGGAATCCAACATGGCCTAAAAGGCCTAAAATATTTTGTTAGTCATGTCACAGTGTCAGTGTTTCTTATTAAGTCTCTTCCATCCATTGGATAAGACCTCCAGAATGAGTTCTCAGCAGAGGAGGACTCAACCAGCTCCATTGACAGCAGTTTTTCTGTTTACAAAACTTAGGGATCTGACTGTGTGAGTTTTAAGATGCTGCTCCATGCACAGTGATCTCAGTCCTTCAAGAGGTTTTTACATCTGCTCTTGTGCACAGTCAGTTTCTCTGACATCAGTTATGGACCCTATGGGGAGATATTTTGGACTTCTCTTCCTGGCCATAAGGGACTAATCCTCATTGTCCCAAATGTCCAGAGTTGGAGGGTGCAACTTCTATACAGATGGATTTTATCAATGTGTTTCACAACATAAATGCTCACATAATCAGGGCACTTATCCTGTCCTGACCCTTCCTGAGCACTGGAGAATGATTGTGGCTTTTGCCCATGTGCATGAACAAAGGCACGGCTGTGTCTTTAGTTTGCCTTTTGCAGCTCACCTGATATTTTGAGGGTAATCCCTACCTTGCCTGCTGCTGCCTGGTGTTCACAGGGAGTCAAATATTCAATGTAGGAGGATTCCTTGCTAGAGCACATTAAATATTAAACCCAGTGAAACACTGAAGAGGGGAGTTATCTAGCTGTCTCTGTTAATGGGTAACCTTTTGATATCTACAGGAAACCAGGCCTCGGATGTCTGAATTCACTGTGAAAGCTACAGTCATTTCTCGCTATGCTTTCACCACGGTGTCCTGCACGATGGTGAACAGCGGATCTGAGGCAAGAGAAGGTGTGTTTGAGATGCAGATCCCAGCTGCAGCTTTCATCTCGAACTTTACCATGTACGTAAGTAGCGCTGGCAGCTAGATGAACAATGGTTCTTCCATCCTGCAGACAGGTCTCTGAGATTTTAAAAGCTGAATAATCTGCAGTAGGACTGTATCAATGCCTTTTTGCACTGAATAGTTTCAGTTGGAAAAAAAGGAAGCACACACATGGTATACTCCATCCAAGACTGGTCATGGCCCCACAGCACAGAGCAAATCCTTGAAGGACAGATACTAAGATTGAAGACCTCAATTTACTTGTTGAAGAACATTCTTCTATTCCTCATATGAGTGCCCTTTAAGAACTTCCTTCTCTTTTTCAGATTTGGATCAGAAAATCTCTCCTAGCTTTCAGAAACCTTTCCAATTAAAGTTTCAGTAATACTGTCACACCATATTTACATCTCCTAAGTGACTGTGGTGCCTCAGAAGCTATTTATTTTTCCAGGTTCTCCACCCTGTTAATGGAGGACAAGTGTCAAATCCAACTAGCATACAGGTTGAGTTGTTGCTGGAGGTGCTAGTCATACTCTGTGGATGATAAGGGCAAGCAGAAGGCAACCAACTCATACTTAAATGACTCACTAAGCAATAAATTAAGCTCTTGGTTTCAAAAATTTGTTTTATTCAGTCATAATCAGATTCCTGTGGTTAGATAATGCTGCCACAACTTTGGACCTGACTATAGCAGATAGGGGACAAGCTTTATTAGACAGACTACCATTTGGTTTGATAGAAGGAAAAACAGTCTTTAGCCATTGCCCAGCCAGGCTGTATGTTAGGCACTGTTTCCTTTCTGTAATCCATGGTTTTGCAACTCATTCCCAGGGAGATGCATTTTTGTCAGCGACGCAGCTATTTGAAAGAAGTCATTCTGAATATCACTGACCAGACACAGAACAGTGCTGGCTGGGAGTCTTGGCAATTGTTTTGCTTTCTGTTTAACAACGTTATACTTTGGAGGTTACCTACTAAACTGTCATTTAAGAGAGGTAAACTCCTGGAGTAAAAATGTTCTCTACCAGAATAACCAACCAAGGCACTTCCCAGACAGTTTCTGGCTCAGTGACTTGAGTGGACTCAAGGAGAGTTGCACCAGCATCTGTCCACATGTGCATGGTCCATGAACCCTTCTGCAGCGAGCTGTCTCTGCCTGTAGGTGAAGATTAGTCATGCTGCCATCTCTGATCTCTCTAGGAGCATTGGCAACAAGACTTACTATGGGGAGGTCACGGGGAAAGAAAAGAAAAACAGCACTGATGACAAAGCAAGGACCAAGAAACCTCCAGGCCCTCAGAATGCAAGGTAAGTGTAGTGCATTCAGCTGTGTTCTGGAAAGTGACATACTCTCCTCCTGTCTTTATTTTGGCTGCCCTGGCATAACCATGCATGGATTTATAGGAAGATGAAGGAGCTAAACAGAGCATTATCCTCACTGCCTGGTGTCATTCCCATGCTCCAAGTCACATATAATTGTGTGTGGCCTTTTCCAGCACTGTTACATAACATTTTCACTTTCAAGTTGCTCCAGGATGTCAAGCTCAAGTCAGAAGTAAAACCACAAGTACCATTCTGTTGTCATATTTACTTGCCCTGTTCTCAATACTTGACTGAGTGTAGTCTTTTTAGCCGTGCACTGGCAGAAAGTCTCATCCCTGTAATGATCTGAAATCCTATATGTTCCCCTGAATGCACTTCTTCAGCATCACTACCAGTTATTTTTCCCCTCTAATTTGACAAGTGTGCTAATTACCCAAAATACCTCTCAAAGTGATACACCATCGAGTGGATTTTGCTGCTCTGGAAAATCCTGCACTACTCCCACTTACCTTGGATAGAAGCATTATTCCAACCTAAACACATTTATCAGGAACATCTAAATAGACTGTGGCTTTTCAGACCCAAAAAATGATGAACTGTAGGGAAGGAGAAGTCTAACAGATCTGAACTCACAAGTGATCTGTGGAAGGAGATTAAAGTATCTTTGTTTTCCATCTTTTGTAGAAAAACTACAGAAAAACAAAATGATTAGATGTCAGGTTCAAAACAATCAAAGATATTTTTCACATAAATCATGTTTCTTGCCATTGAAAATTGTTCATATGTGACTAGACAAATTTATGGTAGGAAAGATCTATCATAAGCCTTTAACAAAGGATGCTCTCTCAGGTTACAGACAGAGACTGACAGAACCTGGAAGAATTGACAAGATAAATCACTGTATTCCTGCCATGTTGTATCCTCTTCTGCAGACAATAACTCTGTCATTGCTAGGCCATTGTTAGTGACCCAGAGAGATCATCTGAACTGTCCTAAAGACTACCATTAAAAATACATATCTAATATGCTAGAGAATTCAAAATCTCAAATGCTTTCCAACACTCACTAAATTGTGGGCATCACCAGAACTGCACATTAGTGAGTTCTGATGTTACCCCTATATGGCATTAAAAGTTTCCATTTTCCATAGGTTACTTTTTTATTTTCCTTTCACAGTAGTAGTGCCTGGTATCATGCTAATGCTAGGTAGCTTATCACTGTAGTACACTGTATGGGAGGTAGAGTCATCACTCCTTCTTTATTCGGGCTTTTATTGCTGGTATCACATCATACGGTATGGGATGCTTTGGTCAGCCTGGGCCAGCTGTCCTGGTTGTGTCCCCTCCCAGCACTTGGTGCACCCCCAGCCTTGTTGCTGGCAGGGCAGCACGAGAAGCAGAAGAGTCCTTGGCTCTGTGTAAGTACTGCTTTGCAATAACTAAAAACATCAGAGTGTCATCACCACTGTTTTCATCAAAAACCCAAAACACACCATCACATGAGACTCTACAAAGAAAATTAACTCTATCCCAGTGAAGACCATGACAATGGGTCTTGCAAATCCTCTCGGGTCCTGCTCTATGCTATACTTTTTTGTCATACTCCTCTTTTCTTCTAGGGAGAATGGCTATGAGACATTCAAAGCTTCTGTCTTCATTCCTCGCAAGATGCAAGCCAACTTCCTATTGCATTATGAAGAGCTCTTGCAGAGGCGACTGGGGAAGTATGAGTATACAGTCAGTATCCGTCCCCAGCAGCTGGTGGGCAGGTTACGAGTGGAGGTGAACATCCTGGAGAACTCGGGCATAGTGTCACTGGAAGTGCCTCCCCTTCGAAACAGCAAGCATAAAGGCAATGGGAAGGTTGAAGGTAAGGAGAAATTTTATAATCCATGATTTTGTTACCTGTGGGGCCCTAATTGCTTCTTAGGAACCAGACTGGCAGTACTGGGAGTTCTCCAAAGCAGTCTTGGATAATTGCATAGACTAGTGTTTCGTTCAATTACCTTCTGCTCCAAATGAGCCATTAAACAAAGCCCCAACGTTGTATTAAAGCCACATTATCCTGGATCAAGACTATATTAGAAACTAAAAGACACATCTCATGAAGATAACAAGAAAAATAAATGCTAGCAGCTCATTAGGTGTGAGTTATTCTGGCAAATTCCAGCTGTGACTGTATTTTTTAGAAGGACACATTTTTTACTTTCCCTTTTTAACTCTTGCTGCAGTCAGTGTATGGCAGGTACGTGCTGCCCATGGGTGGCTGCATTTCACTGACAAGCAAGTCTCTAAGCACTGTAGGCTATCAGAAATTCCTATTTAGAGATCTATTTCATTCACTGGCAGGGCAATCTCCAGGTTCAATAAAGTTGGTATAATAGCTATGACATGAAAAGGTTTTCAGAATTATGAACCCTGTGAGGTTTGATGGTGGGAATTCAGTCCTATTTCAACGGCTGATGGCATTTGTCCTGTTTTCGATAGATGACTGTGTCTGTGTGGTGTCTGTGCATAAGCACATGAGAACTTTGAAGTTTATTGAGTATAGGGCTGATCCCATTCAATTCATTAGGATTTTTTTTCTATTGTCTTCACAAGCTTTGAACTAGGCCTTCAGGCCTTGTGCTTAGCATTTGAGCAGCTTCTTCCCTGGCTTAACATCTCCTGGGAACTGTTTATTTTAAATGAATTGTTTTTTCCATCCATCCATGCCAAGGCAGATAGGAAATCCTGTTTTTTAGAACATGGGAAATTCCAAGAGGAAAAACCATGTTTTGCCAAAGCTCAAAGTGAGGTCCAAGATTCTACTCTTACCCCAACCATCTTTGCTTGCTGTTGAGACAGCAGGTGTAAATTAACAGTTTCCTAGTGTAAACTAACAATGAGGAGCACAGGATACCAAGATAGCTACAAGTTGACAAAAAGCAATAATAAGGTTAAAAGGTGAGTCTAACCTGGAAGCAGGAGGTAAAGACTTGTGAGACTCAGTTACTCTAACTGCCATAATACCAGTAAATCAGTGGAGCTGTTCGTGCCTGCCAGACCCTAAAGCATGTGATTATGGAGTTAAACTGCTTGCTCAGTCTGGTTCTGTTGATTTCATTCAAATCACACTGAAATCAAGGCCCCCAGTGATGGACTAACTTCAAGTCAGGCCACATACATCTAGCTAGTTAGCCTCTCTGCTGTACATTCTTCCATTGTGTAATAAATGTGCTCTGTCCCTCATCTGGAGGGACAGGAAGCCTTTTTCACCTATTGGGGAGTATCGTAGTGCATTGTGGCATGTGGCTTCCTGCAAAACATCTGGCATTGATCAATGTTGGAGACAGACTAAGCAGAGCAGACACGCTGCTGGTCTAGTACAGTGTGGAAATTCCTGTATGTAAATGATATACAGGGAAAACTCTTGTAACTTGCTGTCCAAATGGTGATCTGTGAGCATTGATCATTCTTGGCACTGTGCTTCAGGTTCAAAATAGCTCATATAAAAATGGGCCCAAGCTCTGTAATTCTATAATCCTCCCGAGCCAGTAAAATGTAAATAAAATAGATGTGATATTGTAGAATGGGCAAAGCAACTGAAACTCAGATTCACTTGCTTTATCCTTATTCAGAACTGCTACTAAAAACTCTATAGCATAATCAACCTATACAGTTGGTGAAATCTGGTTGCTCTGCTGAGATCATTGCTAGGGAAGTCACTGAAGTGCAAAACATGTTTTTTGGGTCCACCGTGGGCAGGCAGGAGTGGGTTTTGTCTCTGCCAGACCAAAGCTTCATTGGTACTCAGCTGAGTGTCACTCAGAGGAGCTTCTTTCTGATCTGAAGCAAAATAAAAGACTTGGCAGAGAGTCTCAGAGAAGGACGGGTTGTTTCAGAGAGGGATTTTTTGTGTGTGACCTTTTCTGACCAACAAGATCAATCACAGTTGGAGCAGACAATAGGAACTTCCTGCTTTCCTGAGCACAAATGGAAACCACAAGAATACTCCTAGTTCAAGGCAAGGAGTTTTTCACTTGGAAATCCACTATACTTCAGTCTGCTTTCATCTGGAAAACAAAACATCTGAGCCGTTAATGTCTGCAAAGTCTTCTTGCTCATACAACACCTAGAGACCCAAGACCAGGACATCCTTATGTAGAGAGACCGCCATAGAAGGCAGTGGGTTTTTAAGTGAATTTAAGTGACCAGTGAATTGCAGGTCTTACAGCTAAAGAGTGGCTGCAAACCAACAAAAAGACAGTGCTTGGTCTATTTTCAGACTTCATGTGACTTAAAACTCTTCAGGATCACCTCACTGGAGGGCATGGTAGCCGTCTTGTAAGTGGCCAGCAAAGGATGCCAAACCAGATGCTGCCATACTGTGTTACCTGTGGTGCCCCAGATGAGAGGCTATGACCTAAAAAATGACCAAACAAAGGATGGAGGCTTACACATTGGAAGGTAGTCCTGCATGACTGCTTTGAGACTGAATATATCATGAAAACTCTCTTCCTCAGTTTGTTGTGGTTACAAAGATGTCTACAATACCTCTCTGTTAATGACAGAATGGGAGATGTTGATAAGCATTAATAAATCACCTTGAAACTATTGGGTGAAAACTGTATTGTGACATCAAGTGATAAATTAATGGCATTCTCAGTAACATGTCCGAAGTGCCATCAACCTCAGATCAGAATTCAGGATGGGATGTACCTTCCTAAGTCATTTGAATACTTTCAACTGTGACTGACCTGCATAAGAAATGGCATTCCTCTTCTGAATACAGGTCCTGAAGAACTTATGTAGGATAGGAAAATCAAGATGCAAATCAAATCTGTTTGGCTCTGCAGCCATCACTAGCTCCAGATGATGAGTGCTAGCAGTGATTGATGATCACAGCTGAAAAGCCAACCCGCTGTGGTAATAAATGCTATTGGTGAAACTAATGAGAGCAAATATTTTAGATAGCCAAAAGTGGAGGAGCTGATCTATATTTCATGGACCAGTCCTCCTACATTTGTAGTGTTTTCTACATGCTATCAGCAGAGCCAATGCACCAGGCAGGAAACACAGTTGAAAAACAAGTTCTCTGTTTAAATGTTCATTCATGAGTTGCACTTTTGACTGTATCCAAACTGCTAGTATCCATACAGTCTGAAGAGACAAAATAGAAGAGACAAAACTTAAAGACTTGTAGACAGGAGATGCCCCTTGATGTGAAAGAGTGAAGGACACTTTTTTGCCATTTATAAAGCAGCACTGTAGCAGTAGGAGTAGAAACAGTAAAGAGTCCAGTTCGTCCTGGTTTCAGCTGTAAGGGCCCAAGATACAAGACTGAACTTGGTTTCACAATTTTCCAGATATTTATGCAAAATCACCCTGTGTTTTGCTCTTGGAAAGTCCTGTGTACATCCTCTCTGAGAATGGAGCAGAAACGAGGTGATACCAGGTCTTTCCAGGATATTTCCTATGCCAGTGACTCCTTCACACACAGCACCATCTTTGAGTTGTATTTATCCTACAGGAAGATGATAGACACATATGTTTTGGAAAACAAATTTTTAATGTGTTCAGGTGTCCACTTCTGTCATATACAAAGCCTAAAACAGGAGGTGTTGAGGCCAGTGATCCTGGTCTTTTCTGGTGACCCCAGCGTGGAGCCATTTTCTGAATGACGTCTAACCCAGGATCCTCAGGAGTGGATGTTCTCATCCTGTTCCTACAGGGCAGCAGTGTGAGAAATAGCCACGGACTTGGGCAGGGAGATACCAGACTGTTCAAAAATTATTTTATTTCTCTTCAGAGTTGTAAGTTTCAGGATTTTATTTCTTGTCACAGTTGTCTAGAAGCTACCACCTGTTAGCAGAGGAAGAACTGGGCATTTGAGCTCTCTTGCTGCCTCTGCCAGCCTCCAAAATAATTTGGGTTTAACTTTTCATCATGTGGGGACTACATTTTTGCATGAAAAATATTTTTGTCTGTTCTGTTTATTTTATCAGAGTTTGGTGGAAAATTGGTGTAAAGACCTTATTAAAGACCTCAGCATGAGCATGGATTAGCTCCGGTCTTTGGAGCTCATCCATGTTTTATAGTCTGCAATACTTCATAGATTTTTCTTTCTCAGTCACTTATTTGATAAGAACTGGGCCAGTAAACAGGGAAAGAGTAAACGTGATCCAGCAATCATGCTGCCTAAAAGAGAAACCTGGGAAAGACATAGTAATTGTATTCAGACACACAGAAGGCTGCTCCAAGGTGGAAAAGAATACTGTGCTTTCTGTGTCAATAATAGAAAGGACAAAAAGTCATGGGTTTGTAATACAGAAAGAAAAATGTAAATTAGACATTGAAAAAGTATTCCTAACCATGAAAAAGTGGAGTTCTGGAAAGGACTGGCAAGGGCAGCTATTGAGTTTCCATTTCTGGAGGTCAGCAGTGTTTCTAGACCATGTCACAAAATCAAGTAGGAAGGGACTGAGCCTGGTAACATGAGTTGGATTAGATAACCTGCCTTCCAGAGTTGATTTCTATTATTCCAGGATGAAAAAGTAAAAAAAAAATAAAAAAAAATATATATATATACACCATATGGACCAATAAAAAAGGTCCTTTTATATATATATATATATATAATTTCCATCTTAGAGATGGAAGAAGAATGACTACGAAGATGGAGCTGCTTTCACAGATATTTGTGTCACTGATAATGGCAATGTGAGGCAGCCTTGGCAAGCTCCTCTCTAGGAGTTCCTAAAGACCTATCCGAGTTACAGGGAATGACACTTACCACCTTTACACAGTGCTATGAAGAATATTTGAGAAAAGAAATGTGATCCACATGATCCCATCTAGATTCCACAGTCTTTCACAAAACTGGATGCGTATGATTATGCTCATTTAACAAACAGGAGAATGTGGAACATGGAGTGGCTACCTTACTCAGCTGATTTCAGACAGTCAGTCCATAGAAATGCTGGGACTGTAACTCATTTTGTTGTGATGCTCAGCATATCGTGCTCAACCCATCAATGTACCTCAGGGCAGAGAAACGTAGAAGTGAAGTCCAAAGGCTACAGTCACAGATATGTGTGCAGTGAGTAAAAAGAGAGACCTTCTGTTTCCAGTGTAAGACTGGCTTTCACTAATCCTGATGGCAGTGCTTGCTTTTCAGCAGTTAAGGAGAAGTAATGTGAAACCCTCAAATAAATCAGAAAACATAAATGAGCTGTTAAGCCATTTTTATGAATTCTGGGCATTTCCCACACACTGTCTGTTAAATGGGACCTTGGAAGTGATAGAAGACAGACCCAAAATCCAAGAAGGCCAATACAAGCAAATCTGATGCATAGTGTATTAGAAACATATTACATCTGTTGATTCATCAGATCAGAGAGCGGCTATAAAAGTAAAACCAAATCAACATGGAGATAAAATTTTATAGAGCTACTGATTTATGACTTTTCTTTGCCTGGGGAAATCTGAACTGTACATAGACTTTAGAGTAAATGTCAAAAAGCTCTGGGTAATCATTTTATAAGCCCCTTTTAACATTTGACACTAGTGTCTGTAAGCAATTTCAATGCATTGGTTGGGACCTCTTGTTCTGTTTCTGTCAGGATGGATGGATTAGAATTGACTTAGAGAAGCTGTGATGCAGAGTCAATTGCTGACTTTACTGAAGTTGAGTAATATCTGTCATTGCACTTCCTTTTATCAAGAATTTTGATGATGAGTTTCTTTCACTTTCCAGGTCTTCCAAGTACAATTTTTTTTTTGTGTAGAAATCGGTCCTAAGTGGAAACCCCTCCCTGCCTTGATAGAGTGCTCTTGTGCCTTATCTGTTCAAACGTACTCACAGGATGTCTGTGAAAGTAAAGCCAAAGCGATGTGCAAGTGAAATGCTAGAGTGCTATTGATTCATGAGTCTTACTTTCATTCCTTTGCCTAGATAAGTCTAGATTGTACATAACATTTTAGGGCAAGTGTCACAGCTTTGGCTAATCATTTTATAAACCCACAAGAACCCTATAACTAGCATTTTTATGGACTTTGACTTGTGGGAAGTCAGGAGGGTTAGGTAACCGCTTCACGCCTCCATTTTCCCACTTGTTAAATGGATGTAATTTTATGTATCCAGTTTGGTAAATCACTGTGGGATCTAGATGTGAGGTGGATGGTGTTCAATGTTGCCAACAGCTGTCATGTTGCAGTCCTCTAACGCTGCTCCAAGCACTTTACAAAGGTGAAGTGCCACTCTTCATTACACAGACAGTGTTACAGGAGTCCGTGGAAAGCAGTTTTCCAAGCCTGCCTGCACCTTGTCATTGTGATCAGTATCATTAACAGAGTCTAGGACATAATTAAAATTATCCAGAAGAATTTGCCTACATATGACCAGATGTATCATACTCTAATCTCCCCTGATCCTTGATCTGATCTCTGTTGAGCATAACGGAGCCTAGAAAATCAGCTCTGATGTAGATACTTGCACTATGAACAACTACAACAGAACCAAATTTCACACATTTTTTCTTTTCCCTGCCATACCACAAACTTTTTTGGGCTATATTTGGCAAAGAACAGAGACACCCTCCCCCCCAACACAGCATAATTAAGCATTTAATTCCAACCAATTTTAATCAGCACATGAGCAGAAATAATAGTACTTCCATGCCTCAGAGGAGTCACTGTAAGAGCTGATGCACCCAAAAAGAACATCAGCTAAGAATCTATTTCAGAGTTTTCAACGGCTAGTTAGCACAAACGGAAAAGCACTTATCCCTTAACTCTGGGTCAGGTCAAGGCCAGCTCTGAAACTTTGGCTGGTCTGATGTAAGGGTCCACATGGGATTTAGAGGGAATAAACAGCTAATAAACAGCTGACACACCAAAAGACAGTAAGGTAGGATTTTGGCCACACAAAGAGACAAGAAGAAATCTTCATATCACTTAACTTCAAAAAATCAACACAACTGACAAGACAAGCAGGTGTTCCTTCAGGGAGATTCAGCCCTGAATTATTGTCTTTCTCTGGGATGCATGTCTGTCTTCATTGACTCAGGACAGATTCAAGGAGATCGGGGTGAGTTACATCTCCGGGATGCAGTTTGCTTGACTGCACTAGCAAAGTTTGGGTTTTGGCTCAATATGTCAGACTGAAGTTGCAGTGACTGTACTGATAGCTCTTGCTGCATATAAAGGGAGCTACGGTGACTTGTTCAGATGTAGACATTACACAGACACTTGTAATCAGCCAGATCAATCCCACCTCACGTGTCTGTAGTATATCTAACAAGTCACCTCAAGATCTCTTTATATTTTGTAGAAATCTGCAGTATGATTCATCTCATCCTAGAGGAAATGTTTAAACAGGTCAAGTGAATCATATCTGCTTTGACTGGCAGGAGCTCAGGTATAGGATCTGCATTCTAGATGTCTTGAGTTAGCTGGTATTAATATCACCTAGATATCTGATGTGTATTATGCACAGAAATTGATTAGCAGTCACACAGAGAGTATCTGCCTTTTGAGTTCAGTGACCTCCAAACAGCAATGAACATAGGAATATTGCATAAATGTTTCTATCCCTGATAACGTTGCAATGTTGAATTCAGTTTAGCATTCAGGGCAGGGGTTACTAAATTCTTATTTTATTGTTGGTGAGATGAATCTTCAATCTCAGTATGTAACTATGCTAGTTGGCCTAACTCCATGGTAATACACTGTGTGTTGTGCCTGGAAGTCTGTAAGAAAATAGGAATAACTTGTAATATTACGGTTTTATCTCAACAGGTGATGTTTCTCCTCCTCCTTCTACTGTAATTGGACATACAAAAACCTTAGCTAAAGTTACATTCAGTCCCAATGTTGTTGAACAAACCAAGATTGCCCGAAATGGCATTTTGGGAGACTTCATAGTTAGATACGATGTCAACCGGGAGCTGAGTGTTGGGGATATTCAGGTATGTTACATGACTGATTTTTTCTATGTTATTAACTATGTCTGAAATGGTTCGATTGTCTTGCATGCTCCCTGTGTCCTGTCAGATGTTTTCCAAGTGAAGGCTACTTCTCCATCTTGTGAGAACTATCCAAAATAAAATTAATGAGCTTGCAGCCACAAGATGGACTTAAAACAAAAACAGCTACATACTTCATTGGCTTTCTTTTTGTATTTGCTCTTCAGTTTCATGTAGTGGTTCTGATCCCTGGATGTTGTATCCTTATTGCATTTGGAAGGAAACCTTAATGTCCACCATGGAAGGAGATGCAAAGAATTTCACTAGGCCCCCCAATCTGGATAAGCAGGGCACTGGGATTAAGAGGGAACTCATCCTCCAGAGTAGAGTCACAGATATTGAAAGCAGGACCACGTGTGCCGAATGAATTATCCTATAATTATATGCGCGGATCATTGCATCATGATCTTCCTTCTATTCCTAAATTCATTACTCTTTTACAGATTCTTAACGGGTACTTCGTGCACTACTTCGCCCCCACAGATCTTCCTCCGTTACCAAAGAACGTTGTCTTTGTCCTTGACAGCAGCGCATCCATGGTGGGAACGAAACTGAGACAGGTGAGGTCCTTGCATGTGTTATGGGCTGGTTGGCTTTATGGTTGTAAAAAGCTTGCTTCAGGCTTCATCTCACCAAGTGGGTTCTTCTCCAAAATATTTGCTATGTCTGAGGTGAAACGAGATTCTGAAGACACCTCAAGGCAAGACGATTTACCTGCAATGAGAAATTACCATACTAATGGGGTTGGGATGGAAACAAGGAGTGTAGAGGACTTCATCGCTCTGCATAAAAGGCCAGTACTGCCAAAACTGAACAGATAGGATTGTGCCGGGCAGTTCTGTTCTGGTCATTTTGAAGAGAGGTGGAATAAGAGAATTCCCAGCAAAGTGCATTCAGCAGACCATTGTATCCAGCTTAGCAGAGAGAAGATGCTTCTGTCTTCACATTATAAAACCGCTGGCAAAATCCATAGTCATGTACAACTCAATGGGTTCTCTTGAAAGAAAGGTCAATTTGTACTGTTGGAGAATTTGATTCTTTCACCATGAATCTCAGACATTTCCAGGGAAAAGATCCTGACATGAGCCAATACATCAAGCTGAAGGCCATATCACCAATGCTTAAAACTGGCCTTCGACGTGGAGGGTTCAGGCTAGTATCTAAACATGTTTGTTCAAATTCTCTGAGCTGGATAGATGGAAACCAGCTCCATTTCAGGATGCAACTAGTTGGTTTGAAAGGGCACCATTCCTGGGGGAATAACTCTCTCTCAGTGCGATATTATCACTCCAAACTAGAAGCAGAGTTAAATGAATATTTCAGTTCTGTTCAGATAGATATATCTCAGGTCTGCACTCACACTGGAGAGGTAAGCCCAGTTTCCATCTAAAGTATCTGTGGAAAACAGGAGAAAAGCCTGGGTAGGGTTAGTAGTTTCCTTCCACTTAAAGAGTTGCTCCAGTCATGAGTTGTTAGTTGGTTTCTGGCTGTTGAATGGGCCAAATCTTTATCTTCTGCGTTCTTATCATAGCCAAACTAGAGGCAGTGGGAAGTGTCACTTTCCACATAGGTTAAGGTGGTATCAAATTTAGACATTTAGATTGCATATTAGGAAGATTTCTTCACAGAAGGGGTAGTCAAGCAAGCTGCCCATGGAAAAGGTAGTCACCATCCCTGGAGGTATTTATGAGATGTATGGATGTGGCACTAAGGGACACAGTTTAGTGATTTGACAGAACAGGTTGACAGTTGGACTTTATAATCTTGAAGGTTTTTCCAACCTAAAAAAATCTACAATTCTAATAAGACACCAGTATGGGGCAGTTTCAGCTTGGATGGATGATGTCATATTACAACCCTACTAAAATGACTGAAGGCCAATGGCTCAGACTTCTGTCTTGGCCAGTAAAGGGGCTCTAATTAGTCCACTCAGGATCCTTGGTCGTCTGCCTAGAACCTGGAGTGGCATTTCTGGAAATTGTGGTTATTTGAAAGCATGCTTTTTTTTTTTTTTTTTTTTTTCTTGGCCACCAACACTATCCTAAATGGCCTTCACAAACACAAACCATGTAAATCCCCTGACAGTTCTCTGCCTTTGATCAAGGATATTGTGGGTGAGCCTTTCTCTCTGCTGAAATCTTCACCATCTGGTTTCAGTGGTGATGATAAATCTTCATTTAGAAGCTATGGTCCCTATTAAATCCAATTATCTCCACTGTAAGCTAAAATGGAGTATGGCTTTTATGGCTCCTAATTACCTTCCCCAGTGACTGGAGCAGCAAATAGAGAGCTGTTAAAAAACACACCTAGTACTGTGCTGAAGCAGGTCTTGAATGAAGATGCCTTGGAATCATTACAAATTCCTGTGGACAGAGCTTGGCTCTTGGCTTTCTGTTATCCTTTGGCTGAGAAATGTCTGCCTTGCCTTGCAGAATAAACATAGTGCCCAAATGCACCCAGCCCTGCATGCTGAAAGCAGACAATCTGCTTGTAGAGCACCGAAACAGGGAGATTAGGACTCTGAAGGGGCTGGTGCTGGTGTGAGCTGCACAAGTAGTGCCTCGGGTCAGCAGATTAACCTTATATTATGAAAGCTTTTATTCTCCTCGTGACCATATTAGAGTTCTTTTTTACACACTTACTAAAAACAACATGGCCAGGGATTAACCCTTAAAGGCCTAATTCGTTGCTCTTCCTACTAAAAATACATAATTTTCAGGCTAATTAGGTTGAAGTAGATGCCCTTTGAGCCTGTAGCAAGCTTCTAGCCAGAACTTTTGTCAAGGGTGTGCTCAACTTTTGCCCATTATCTCAGATACACTCTTTTTATGGAGAACCCCTGATATGTTATAGAGGAGTGCTATGTGCATTAAACACTTACCTGGCTCTTATTTTAGCTGCTTGAAAACACAGAACTTCACTGAACTATGAATTATTTAATGGCTTAAATGATAAATAAAAAAACAAATGAAGAAAATGAAACAGAAAAAGAAAACACACACACAAAACAACCCAAACTGGAGATTAGGTAAAGAAAGCCCAAGATCTAGGACTGGCTGATTAATATTCTTTTCCATGTTTGCTCAGTGACCCTTTTACCCAACTGTTGTTGGTATTTAGATGTTTATTAAATTACAGACATGTCCCCTGGTGGCAAGATACCTGTGAGCAGGGGAAATGCCTCTTTTTCTCTCAGCTGTGGTAGTCTATGGTAGTGTGTAGAGAGCTGGGAGTTCCCATGGGACAGCCTTTCCTCATTTCTGTCTACTGAGTCACAAGCAAGATCAGCTAAAAATACACTCAGCACTTCTAGAGAGTGCTCTTTCAGGTCAGCTTTGGTAACTATGTCAAAGGCCAGTTTCAGGGTTGTAAAAGCAAGGATGAGAGACATCAGCTGTGCAGCCTTTTCTGTAGCAACTCAAGGAGATTTTGAACTCTTCACCCATCTGCTTTCATGGAGTTAATGGCGATGTGACTCAAATGGAGTCAGTATTTCATGCATCCTGCAATTCCTTGATCTGAGTCATTTCCTCTTTTCCTCTCTGAAGGTTTTCCATTTCCTGCATGAATTTTTATCTGTGCCATTTTTCGATTTCTAAGATATCTCAGTCATTGAAGCAATGAGATATCCAGACCCATTCGCAAACACATGTAGTGGGACTGGTTGATCAGGCTAAATCAAATCATTGAGACCTTTGAGACATTCCCCTCATATCACTGAAGTATATATGAGCTTTGTGGGAAAGACCAGCTAATGTACACATTTCTCCTGTGGTTTTCACTGCCTCTGAAACCTGGTAATGTCTAATGAGTTCATCTGTGTTACAGCAGTCCACCTCCACTGAGGATCTGGGTCTTTGTGACACTCACCATCTATCAGGTAGGGAGATTAAGTTCAGGAAGAGAAAACCCTTGAGAATAATAGTGAAAAAAAATTGCTCATGTGTTCAAGACTTCATGTCATTATTTCTGTCCCACTGGAAAGGAAAATACTGTTCCTGTCCTCAAGAGCTTTATTCCTTCATTTACAGAGAGAAAGTAAGCTCTGTATGAAATAGTTGCTTTTAATTGGAGCCAGAAGAGTGTGGGGAGCAGGTTATATCTACAAGATTTACAAGGAAGCAAAGTCATTTGCCCTTTTGAACAGTTTGATCTGCTGATTTTTATGGGCACCTTTTGCTTTAGAGGTAGGGGCATTGCAGTCCCCCAGTTAGGAGAAAGACAGGCCAGTTACAGGTTCACCACCTTGTGACTACCATGATTATCTCCAACCTGACAAAGCAGGTTATGGTGGAAGGATGGTGAAGGAGGACCTTTACCAGCCTGCAATTCCAACATTACAGATCAGGCATGTTCCAAACTGTGAACGTGTCCCCAGCAGGGTGGATTTGCAGATGTTTTGCAGACTTCATAAAATGTAGTTGTTTCAACCACAGATTCATTTCACCTTACCTTTCCCACAGGCAGCAAATGCCCACACACCCAGTTAATCAGCTGGCTACACTGCAAGCCTGGCAGCTTGTCAATGGTAGTGTGCCAGGCTGTAATTTTCTTTGAGGTTAATTGTGCTAGGAGGAACTCAACTGAAGCTGGGTCCTGCTGCGTGTTTGCAAATGCTTTAGTTTGCTTGCCTGCATCCATCCAAGGGACACTTTTGGTAACCCTGATTCATGACCCACACTGTCTGAGCCCCTTTGGAGGCCTTATATACACTTATCCCTAAATTCTGTGCCTCAACACACAGGCTCTCTCTGAGTAGTTTCAGGGCGGTGAGAGAGTAGGCAAGCACCTGGACACATGATGTTCTCCCTCCAAATTCTACTTATTTTTGTTGGTTGCTGCAGAGCTGGCCGTGGGCCTGTTGACTACAAGTCCACATAGTGGCTGCTGTCCAGGAGAACTACCTTAAACCACCAGGGAATTTTGGAAAAAAATGCTAATCCTAATTACAGCCTTAAGTGATTTTAAAGCTACTGTGAAGAAGAAAGATTTGTCATCTTTTCCATTTCCATTTGAAAGCAACCATCTGAGTTGATGCAGAGGAACTGTGTGCTCTGTCTCCAGAACCAAATAAATCGATGCAGTTGTCTCCTACTCAGGAACATACAATATCGTCATCTCAGTCTTCTCTTTAGGTGTGAATATGGAATATAGTAACCACTACACTAAATAGAATGTCAGTCCATGCAGTCCTTGACTGTCCAGCTTCCAAAAAAGGTGCAAGTACTTGTCATACAGCAGAATAATCTGTTTTTCCCAAATTCTAAAACTTAAAATTAATGACATGGTCACACACACACACAAAAAGCAAGTTTCAGAGCAAGATTCCCTCAGATTTCAGGACAGGGAGCATCTTTTTCTGGTGTTAGGACTAATGGCTGGCATGCCCCAGCTGATTTGCTCCACACTGAAGCAGAAGTAGAGGCAGCATTCCCCAAGGAGACCCCAGCCTAGATGTAAATAGCAAGTCTTTGAATTGGATTCAGAGTAAATAGGAAGCAAACCAAGTGTGGAGTTTGATGTGGAGATAGGGCTGGGGCTTGATCTGAAAACCCATGAAAACAGTGAGAGTTCTCCCCAAGGTTTCCAAGGGGATTCATCAATTTGCTGAATTCATCAAAGGCTGAGCAAAAACCAGATGTCACTGAAGTGACCAACACAGCCCAATGATCACCAGGCGAGTCCAGATAAACAAGAAAGGGGCAAAATAAAGCTGGGAGGTCAGTCTGGGGGTCAGGGGTCCATGACCAGGCACAAGCAGAGCTGTGACAGTGATACAGACAAATACCTGTGGCTCAGACTTGGATTGCAGACCCAGTATCCTCAAGGCCTTGGCATACACATGAATCTGTGAAACGTTAGATCTGTTTTCTGCAGTCCTTTCCAAGGTAGAACTGTGTTTTCCGGTTGCTGGAGCAATTACCTGGGAGGCAGACCTGGCTTCTGTTCATGCTGTCATTATGAATTTGAACTTAGTTATTTTCTTTGTCTGTGCTTGCCTTCTTGCAGTCTTGTGCAGGCTGGGCTTGTGGCTGTACAAGATCCCCCAAGTCTAAAAGACATCCGATCTTTGCCAAGAGCCAAGCTATTAGTCTAGCACTGCTTGCAACACTGCTATTTCCAAGTAAATACTCCTTCACCCTATTAGAGGGTACATACTACAGGCATTGCCCAACTGGATCAGTCTGTCTCCAACTGCATAGAGCAGTCAAGGCTCTGAACGACTGCCTGGGACCTTGCTGGAAAGCCTACAGGAACGATGTCTTCTGTGTTATGTTACTATAGTAAGAAGCACTACAGTCGTCAGGCAGTGTTCACAGGCAGCTTCTGATTCAGGGGTCTGCATGATGTAATTGGAGGTCTCTTAGGCACAGGGTGTGTGATACAATCTGTGTTATAAGGAGAAAACTTTTGCTTGGATAGTTATTCCCTGATGTAATGAGCTGATGTTCTTCAAAGTATCTGCTCTCTTCTCAGCTCTGCAGAGTTTTGGGCAAAGATTTTGCCTGTGTTCATTTGAAATGGCTCAGGATGGAGGCAGAGATGTGCAGAACGTAGGACAGAGTGGGGATCCTGGAGCTGGAGATGCTGAGGAGATTTGGAAATGGGGAAAATGAGAAGGGGAGCAGGTGCTGAAGGACTGTGAGGGCCCTGTGGCAGACTCTCAGGTGGGAAAACAGGCAAATTTGCTTTTTTTCTATTTTTATTTTTTATTTTTTATTTTTACTTTTTAGCAACTATTTAGTGCGTTTGCATTGCCTGGTGCTAACCCTAAGCAAAAGCACTGGGATTTTACTCCAAACAACCAACCATTGTCACCACCCCTCATTCACTGGAGATGAAAATGTATCTCATGAAGTTGCATCTAAAAGTAAGAAGTTTCACAGCTCAAGGAAAAAGGGCAAGGACTGTGAAAGGAGGTGGCTACAGAGTCATGATCTCTGCAGAGGGATAACAGGTACTTGTCTCTGTGGACATAGAGTAGTCCCTTTCATGGAGAAATAACACATGCCTCCTCTCCATGGAGAAATGACACCTCTCTGAGTAGGAATGATGCAGTCTCTCCGTGGAGAAATATCTCAGATCTTTTCTCCATAGACAGGTAGCATATCCTCTCTGTAAAAGAGCAACACGTTGCTCCTAGTGGGTTACATGCACAGCTAGGATATTCTGAGGAGGGACTAGAAAGCTTCAGACCCAGCAAGCTGCTGACTGCTGAGCCACCCACTGTGAGAGAGCGGCTGCAGAATGAAGGATGGAGGTTAATCAACATGAGAAACAGCGACCTGTGCCTCAGCCCACGTCCTGCTGCGTAAGGTAGCGGCTAATTGCTGCTGAAATCCAAGGCCTGTGCCGAGGTCAGCCTCTTCTTGGGCATATCAGTTCTTCCCAGCACGGTGTCTGCAGCTGGTCTCTGTGACAGGGGCAGGGAGTGAAAGTCCCAAGTTCCCGGAAAAGTTTTCTTGCACTGCGACTAGCTCCATCTTCTGAGGACAGAGGGAGGGACATCAAGCTCTGCATTGAGGGCATGGGGCATGTTCCCCTTGGCATTAACCTCTTTGCTGCTAGCTCCATGGAGATTGTTTGTCATGCTGACAAGGGGAGGGTCTGAGTGCCTGACTGGAGTGTTATGGGATGTGATTCTACTTAAAATGAGCTAAGCACAAGGCAAGAATGTGGCCTTCATACGCTGCTGTGTCAGTCTGGCTGGCTGCCTGCGTAGCCTCGTTGTTTCCCATGGGGTTATGTCAGTATGGCACTGTGGGGCAGCCTTTAAACTTTTATTTTTGACCAGTTTTACGGGAACTTTTACTGCTCCAAATGCAACCAGTATTGCTGGTAAGGGCTTAAACTAGTGATGCATGGTACTGATAACAGCTTGCCTCCTTCAGTCTTTGTCCAGGTATTTATTTGTATCATCAATGCTACTGCAAGACTGCAAAGACTTAGGAGTTACTCTGCACACATGAAATCCCAATTCCTGAGAAAACAGATCATTTTGCAGATTTTCATGTGTTTATCCTCATCATGCTGTTGGGTGCTGGAAAACTGCATTACCCACAACTGGACAGATGTGGTACAAAATGATTTGCTCAGTGCTGAGCTGGAAATCAGTGGCAAAATAGGCAACAGAAACACTTCCTCTAAATGATGGAGAGTTTCTTTTGCAGACAGAAACTGCAGTGCACCTTTTTCTAAGGCCATACAGGGAGTCATCAAAGTTCAATTGATTAGCAAGGGTTGTGTGATGTTTTGGGGTGAGAAGCTGGTACATGCACTGGAGACAGTTCTTTATTGTCCAGAGCTCTATATCCAAACTCCCTCCCTTCACAGACCAGTGTCAGCATAAAACAAAATGCTTGTTGTCCAGAATTGTGAAGGAGTTTTCCTTGGTTACGTGATCAGTGTCTGCCAGGAAGAAAGCACAAAGATACATTGATGGGGAGGGGGTGAGCTGCAGTCCCTGAACTGCACGACACTCCATGCAGTGGAAGAAAGGGCGGATTGTCCTCCCCTAAGAGGGGCATGGAGGATGGCAAAAAATCCAAGGGTATGCTTCTGGGTTCAAACCCATTTTTGGTACAAAGTCCTTGTAGCTGACAATTGGCACATGGTCTGCATTATGTGGGCAGAAGGGAAATGGGGCCATAGAGGAAAGAAAACCTGGTAAGATGTGGCATGAGTCCTCAGCAGAAAAGACACTGCCCGAACCTGTGCTTTTTCTGCACGTTATCTTCCCCCTGTGAAATGGCAGTGGTGCTACCACAGCCTTTTCTGTGGCTACCGGGATCACAGCCTGGATCCCAAACCAAATCTGTGGCAATACCTATTTTGGACTCGACAGAGCCATTTCAGGTGTGTTTCAAATTCCAGCCTTTCCTCACCTCACAGTATTAATCCCTTTGATAAATTATGGCCAGAACTGATCAGATATTGCCATTTTGGCTTGGAAAAGCCGCTTCTGGAGCTTCAATAGGTGCCTGTTCATATTTGGAAAGGGAAAGATATGAACCAAAGCATGGAGGATATGAAATGGAGGTGGGGGAAGGGAGGACAATTCTTCTGTATTTTTCTTCTCGTGCTTCCTTAGAGTGTATTGCCAAACAACATATTTACTTGTACTTTTCTCCTTCCCGCTGTAGGATATCTGGTTTCTGAGCCCTTCTGTGCTCTGTTGCACTCAACCAGAGTTGTGTGTTTCTAATTCCCTTTGAGCTTACATCTCGCAGCATAGCTTCTTTCTTGTCAAATACGAAATCTTGCAGGAGATGTGGAAGGAAAAAGTAAAGGCTCTGATGCATCCAGTTCCCAAAGTAGTGGGCAGATGAGCCTCAGAGCTAACAGTGCTATATACTTGTGATCTCTTGTGCCAAATACAGGATACTGTTGTCAAGACTCTGCATGCAGCTGAAATTTTGTCCTCTAGTTGCAGCTACCTTCACTGTATGGTTGAAGATGGTCCCATGTCCTCCCTTCCAGCTCCCTGAAGTCCATTTTTGTGCAATACTTTCAGCTGATGGGTACAGCTTTCAGTCTCTAACACCTTCCTCTCTGCTAGCCGTGCTTTTTAGACCCACTCATCCCAAGCCCACACGGTTTCCTGGTGCTGCCTGAAGCTGGAAAGGGGCTGTCGCTGGTGCTGATGTCTCCCTGTCCTGCCCTTGCTGAGGGCAGATGCCAGCTGTGTTTGGGCGTGCAGGGTATGACTAAGGATTGCCAAGTGAGCTCAGAGGCACTGCTTGCTGGGAGAGCTCCCTCAGCATCTGGAAGCTGTTTCCAAAAGGGGCTGAGTTTGTGCTGTGCTGCAGAGGCCCATTATTTGTACAGCACTGGAGTCAGCGTTGACTGAAGGTCTTTTGATTTTTATGGGCTGGCATGAGGCTTGCACAGAGGATGTGGGCCTGGGATGGAGCACTTACAAGTGCTGCTAGGCAATGGAAAATTTAAATACGTGGGCCTAGAACACGCATGATAATGAGGTGTTTGAGCTCCCTGCTTGCTTCGTAGCACAGCCAGTGTCTGGCAACGCCGTGGCATCTAACAACCATACATTGTCTCCCTTTGAACTGCACAGCGTTCAGGGTAGCCAGGCTTCGCCCTCACCCTGCTCCTCAAACAACCAAGGGACTGTGGGGGAAATGTCACTGGGGCTCACATTCCTCCTAAAAGGTGCCCAGATGGTCTGACATCATCCCAGATGTCTCCAAGGCAGCTCTTTGACCCAAGAAAGGGCTGAAGGCTCTCAGTTGGCCCAAGGGAGCATGCCTCTTTCCATGCTTTGTTTCACCAGTGTTTTAGCTAAGTCAGAGATAGCCCCAAGGGGCAGATACAGAGGTGACAAGTGGCAGCTGAACTGGCATGTAGCTGAAGGATTTCTCCTCTTTCCTGCTGTTGCCTGTGGTTGTACAGCCCTCAGCCATCTCAGTTGTGATGCAGGGCCCTCAGCAAGGATGAACCAGAAGAGCAGCAGCTGTGTTGCATGTCCAGGTATCACTGTAGAGGTGAGAGTCAGTTTCTCACCATTTCTGAATCACTCCCCAGCCAGCCACTGTCACCCAGGCTTTCCCCAGCTTTGGACCGTGATGTTTCTGCTCCAGATTTGGAGAGTGAGATTTTGTAGCTCTGGTTGTTTCAAGCCTGAGGTTCCAGCTCTACTGACAGCTCATTCAGAATCATGATTTCTCAACTTAAATGCACTGGAATGGCAATTTGGTCTCTGCCTCTCAGCTCAGTTTCATCCTTGCTGATCTAAGGGAAACAGGAATCTCCCCACTGAGCTATCCTGATTTAAATTCTTTAAATCCTGATTTAAAACTCGTCTGTGACAACTACAAACCATTCCCTACTGGCAAAAAGTGACTTTTTTCAGCTGTTCTTTATTGCTGATTCCTATCACCCTCTCCTTTAATCCTTGCTCCATCCTCTACACAAAAGTGCATCTGTACAGGCAAACACATTGGAAATAATGTTTCACCTTAAAGAACCTGGCACAAGAATGTTGGACCTTAAACTGGGCTTCCTCATGGTGAATGGGTTAGATTTATCCCCCAAATGAGATCGATGTCATCTGCACAGCAGTGGGGGAATGATCTGACCCTTGGCAGGGAAGAAATGGTTAATTTTCTGCCTCGCAGGAGAGTGTCTTTGGCACGCATTTCGATGCAATGACTCACTGGGGCCAGAGTGGAAGTGCAAAGACCCCATTGCAGCAATCAGCTTGGGAATCCCACTCCTTGGCTCCTCCGAGCCAGGAGAGGTTCCAGCTGTGGCCTTACAAGGCCAGAACAAGAAACCTGCTGCCGTGTCCCGAGCGAAGCTGCTGCCAGGCACTCCCTGCACGAAATGCTCTAAATCCTCTCCTGGAGGCTGGGGAGACTGGAGGAGAGGCTGGGCTTCCAGAGCACTCAGTCACAGCAGTGTATTTAAGGATTTCAGGCGGTGCACTTTTACCAAGATGTTCTCCTTATTTAAAGCTCCATTTGCCTGCCAGCTCCTGAATCTCATCCAGTCCTCCAGAGGGATGTCAGGTCCCTCATGCAGCCCATTTATGGGTACGGCGTGTGTTGCCACCCTGCAAGGGCTGCAGTCTTTAGGATAAACCTGGAGTTCCTTACAGGCTGGGAGGAGAGACAGAAACAAACGCGATGAGCCAAGCAATTCAGAGCAACACTGAGAGAAATGGAGAGCCAGTTCAGCTCCTTTTGGCTCCAGTAAGCACCGTGGTGTTCAGGACTGGACAGGTTTAGGTCCTGAGGTGAGTTCCACCTTTCCTCTGACTGAGCTACTCAGCTTCCCGGAGGCAATGCTGGGAGACAGGCACTTCCAGACAGTGACTCAGCCCGTCCTAAAAACTATCCAAAGCAGATGGGATGAATTAGTCTCTGGAGGTATCTCCCCCTGCCTGGAGAGGGATTAGATGAAGTGCCCAGCTTTCTGATGATTGAGTTGGGAACATCGAATCCCACCCTTCATTTTTACTGGGGATGAAGCGTTTGGCCGCCTTCATATTTTGCTCACTTTGAAGCAAAACCATGTGTGTAAACACTTGCACATATGTTTGCATATATAGTACACAAAGTTTATTTTAGTGAAGTTACAGAGACAAGCACACGTTGGAGATGCTGGAATCTGGGTTGCCTGTGCATCCACTTTAATATATGACAGAACTTTTTCCTGGGAAAAACTGACTAAAACTCCATGGAAACAACTCGACTGTGACAAAATAAAAGACGAAAAGGAAAGAGAGTATGAAAGAAGGAAAGAGAGGGAGAGGTGGTCCCAACCCCACGTTTGGAACCTGTGTGAGGGTGTGGAGCAGTGCTGAGTTTTCTAGGAAACTGCTGCAGTTCTCTCCTGACCTGTTCAGCAGTCGTAGCTGGGATGCTGTCTGCACACACACTTCACTGTTGCTCTGCATTGTTTTTTCTTTTTACATTTTCTTTTGGCTGAATGCAGGCAAGAATGTCAAAAGGAATTTCTGTGCACGCTGGAGGTGAGAGGCAGTGTCCCCGTGAGAAAGCCAAAGCAAGATTGTTTTTCCTATTGCCTTGTTCTCAGAAAAACAAACAAGCAAGCAAGCAAACAAACAAGAAAAAAATGAGCTTTCTTGGGCCCAATAAATCCCTCTGAGGAAAGTGCAGTTTGACAGAATGCAAGCAACTGAAAAAAGGGTTTTTGTAATGGGAAATGTCAAGTGATGTTAATTATAATCACAGCTACAGTATGGATAATGAGATTTGGGGAGTCTCCTCTTTGAAAAGCCTCTTCTACCAGTGCCTGCAGTATTATTTTTGTCTATGAAATATGCATTAAAATTGGTAAGGTAATGGTGGTAAGGCATGAAGCAGAGTTCCACCTGACCAAATGGAAGATGAATCCTGCAATCCCTAGAGGGAGAATGGGTAATACATAAGACAGAAGCAGACAAGGAGGAATTCCAGACCTGGCTCCAAAATGCTGGGAGCTAAGGGAAATACATGTATTCCCCCTTAACTTCAGATGGACCTCAGACTGGAAGCCAAGTCACCAGCTGGGAGGATAAGAGATCCCACTGTTGTGGGTGACTTGTCTGCAGTTGCATCATCAGCTTCCACGCAGAATCCAGAGGGGTATTGATGACACAGCTTGATCAGTCCTTTGAGAACCTTTCCAAACGGTCTTTGCACAGCAACATCAGGCCTAGAAACATCTGTTTTCCAGCACTGTATTTTGTATTTCTTCTGGACAAGGCCTTCATATATTTCCATGATAGGCATGAGAAAAACCTTAAATGCCAAGGTGTCCACCATATTATTCCAAGATGGTCAAGAAGGGGCAGAGCAGAGAAGCTGCTGATCCCTCTGCTTACAGGTATTTCTTCATGTTCCTCCCATGTGTTTTGCATCGAAATACAGGGTATGTTTTTGCACAGATGGGGACTGCTTCTGGGCATCCTCTCTCAGCTGGTCCCAATAAGCTGAAGTTCATTTCCATGCAAACACAGCTGAATGGATGCTACAGCAAAGTTGGTCACAGTGGGAGGACTGGACACATCTGTACTCTTCCTGTTGGCTTATCCTTGGTGGTCTGTCTTTCCAATCACACAGGGACCTTAATTTCTCTCATTATGAACTCGGCTTGATACTATTTGGCTTGATACTCTGTCTGGTTGCCTGTATTTGCATGGGATGGCAAGCAGCAGAGCAATATAATGTTGGTGTTGTATTGCTGGAAAAAACAATATACCTGTGACCAAACTAACTAGCAGGTAGAATGAGCAGTAATTAGTCAAGGAGTCAAGGCTTCTTTTTTTTTTTTTTTTTTTTTTTTTTTTTTTTGTATTCATTTGAACATACTAGCTTATACATCTGTTAATTGGTGGAACCATTCATTGCAGTATGTATGTACCAATCGGTTTCCTAATTATGAGCAAGGCATGTGCATCCTTGACTTATTTAGAGGCATTTCAACTTTTAAATAACTCTTGTAACCATGTGTCACTTCTACCTTACTGCAAACCTGGAGGACTTTAGAAGAAATCCATGAGGCTTTTGGTGTTAACGTTATTCAGTGTTTCTTAGTCCAGGGCAGGGTTCTCCCAGTCACTAGGAATTTTTATCCTAATTGTCATAAATGATTCTTAAGCTTACTTAGGCCCAAGCACTCCTCTCCCAGCTATTCAACATCTTTCGGGGCAAGAGTTGTTCTTTTGTTCTGTATTTGCATAGCATCTGGCTCCACAGAGATCAGGCCTCAAGACAAGGAAGAACATCCCAGTTGCCTTCATGATCCAAACTGGCAGTGTAGAATTATTTGTAAGATCAGTAAGCATCTTAATTCTTGCCTGCTAAAGCAGAGACTGTTGCACCTACTGGTCTATTTTTCTCTTCTCTTTCCAGACCAAAGAAGCTCTCTTCACAATTCTCCAGGACCTAAGGCCTGAAGACCACTTCAATATCATTGGCTTTTCCAACCGAATAAAGGTCTGGCAGCAGGACCGGCTGGTGCCAGTTACTCCAAATAATATAAGAGATGCCAAAAAGTACATTCATAACATGTCACCTACTGGAGGTAGGATCCAGAGATATGAATGGTATTCATTTTTCTATCCAATTAACTACACCAGAATTCATTGCTGAACATGGTTCTGTATCGTGTAGCAGTAAAAAATATTGGCACTTAAGTCATGGGAGAAGTAGTAACCCTTTGCTATCTCTACTTAGGGTCAAGTGGTGGAAGGATATGGGCCCTGTATCAGCTTACATCATGGCTATTTGTCCCCAGAGCTGGTCATATGATCTGATACACTTCTTAAAGCCAAACTGGGCCTATTCTCCAATTCATTCAGTGACATCCCGAGAATGGGAAAATTCCAAACATCCTTTCTTTATGACACAGGGGAAAAAAAAAAAACAACATGTCCCTGTGAAGGACATGGGTTGGTACTTTTGCAGTTTCTGGAAACCTGTGTAAAAGCAGGAATGTAGTTATGCCTGGGTCGTAAACTCCATAACTGGACTAGCCAGTGTGGGCTGTTGGGTTGCCTTCTGCAAGAGCTGATTCCTCACCTAGTGCTGTCTCCTTCTTGTCTCTTCCTTCTAACTAGCATTAAGGAACAGCCATAATAATGTTCAAGAATTTCTCATCCCTTTTTGCTTGTGCCATATTGCCAGGAGTGAAGAGGGGAGAAGAGGAGCCCCCAGAGCAGTGGCATAGTGCAGGCGTGATTTTGAGTTTGATTCAGTGGTCTCCTAGGAGTCTATGGGCATTAGTGTAAAAAAAATAACACAGCAAGGTTTGTAATCAAGCGTACCTTGGCAGCTGTGCCCACCCTGGCTGAACACTCCTCAGATAGGCTACAAAATGACTTATACAGATCTTTCTCCGTGCAAGGGATCACAGCTGGCTGAAGGTCGGACAGGGTCTTCCTATGGTTGCCCTTGAGCAGCGACCACTCCTAGCAAAGGAAACGCTCTGATGGAAAAACACAGCAAACAGGATGGTTTTCCACGCTGTTTGCATTACAAGGAAGAGAGTTTAGGAAGTGGTCAAGAGACCTGCCCAGTTAAACAATTGCCAATAGTGGGACAAAATTCAGAGTGAAAAGCTTTTTACTTCTGAAGTGCCAAAAGAGAGTTGTGCAGGGACAGCTGAGATTGCCTGTGGACCTGACAGAACAAAATCAAAAGGAAATGATTAACTCTGGGGTTCAACAGGAAGGTGCAGTGACTCTCCACCACAGGCAAGCAGTCGTTTAGTTTTGGCTAACTCTGCATTTCCTCATAAATACGCTGTGGCTTGAGTACCTTCCTGTGAACGTGAATGCACTTTGGCTCACACATCAAACACACAGAGCATGTGCTGTGCTTGCACTGCTGTGTCATACTCGCACGCCAAAGAAATGGGAATGAGATATTGTGGCACGATATCTGTGCATGTTTCAGAAGGCATTGTTCAGTGCTCTGTGGCTCTGTGACGTGGCTGGATTTGAAATAACACTGTCTGCTGCATGAGATGGTTTTTCATTTGTTTCTGGGCAAGCAATTATTTCTGAGGTTTTGGACCTGGATGGGGACTTTGAGAATATTAAGACGTTTAGGTGCAGGATTTTGGTTCAGTCATTTTGCAGAAACACAGTCTGGATTGTCTGGATTCTGAGGACTTTTCAGATGTTTTATGCTCTTTCCTGTTCTTTGTCTTGGTACAGACACTGGAGTTGTGCAAACTAAACTTCTAAGTTCATGATGCATGGTCAGACCTACTAGCACATCTTTGCTAGTAAACTCTCTAGAGCTCCCCTTCTGGACACGCAGGAATCTGTTGTGTATGTCTCTCACTCTATTTCACCTGCTTTTTTTTTTTTTTTTTTTTTTTTTTTACTGAAAGCTGTTTTTAATCCAGACATGCTGATCTTGTAAATTTTCCACAACCAATCCCTCTTTGCTTGGACTAGCACAAGAAATACCTGGCGCCAGGTGACAGCCATACTCCTCTTCCAGCTTTCTTTTCTTTTTTTTCTGAATGTGCAGTGGATTTGAATCCTTTCCATGCATATTTTTCTAACATACCTGTATTCCCTCATTTATTGTCTGTTTTCTCCCTCTCTCTCCACTTCAGGCAGTTGCATTCTTTGCTAGGGAATTGTATTTTGAAAACACACTCCTCATCCAATAAAGCCATTTCTTATCTCTTTAAACTTTCTTAGCCACTCAGGTTTGAAGAGCAATACCAACCACTTGTTTTCCCACATGAAGGGCTTTTCTCTCTCTTCAAATCTTGTGCCCTTCAGAAAAATTGGGCAGAACTTGTTTTCCCAGTTCAGATACCATCTCAGAGAGTCCAGTAATTAACTTTAACAGTTTTTGTATGTACCGGTAGGACATAGTATGTACTGTGACTCTGCTTACCATGGCTGCTTGATTGTTGTACGTTGAAACATTCAAGTATAGAGAAATTTCACAGAATCAACTGCAATTCATGTTTCAAATCATAAGAATATAAGCAGCTTTTTTCCAAACTGGTGCTGAGTAAGAGCTGAACTGAGTAAAAGAGATATTGCAAACTCACACAGAGAAAAAGAACATCATAATGTACAGAGTTGCTGTCATTCTACTAAAAGGAGTTTAGGAAAATTATTTGCACCACCCTTAGAAGGGGAAATGAGCTAATTCTTTTGGTGCTTTCCCAGGAACTAATATTAACAGTGCTCTCCAGACTGGTGCAAAGCTGCTAAATGATTACATTGCTCAGAACGACATCGATGCCAGAAGTGTCTCTCTGATCATCTTCCTCACTGACGGGAGGCCCACTGTTGGGGAAACACAGTCATCCAAAATCCTCAGCAACACCAAGGATGCCATCCGTGATAAGTTCTGCCTCTTCACCATTGGCATTGGCAATGATGTGGACTACAGGCTGCTGGAGAGGATGGCACTGGAGAACTGTGGCATGACAAGGCATTTCCAGGAGGATGAGGATGCAGCCAGCCTCCTGAAAGGGTTTGTTCTGTTTTTTCTGTCTTTGAATCTGCATCAGGTCTTGTGGCCATTTAGTGGGAGGAAATCCTCCACAGGAGACGTGGCAAGACATGGAAATTTGTCTGAGGCTCAGCTCTGGTTGAAAGATGCAGGGTATACTTAGAAACTGAGATTTAAAGTTTCTTTCAGGAAGGAAGTGTACCCAGAAATTGTTTCCTTCCTAGCAGACACTCTGAGGGGTACTGGAGCCCCACAGAATGAAACATTTGTTCCCCGTACTCAGAATACTCTTCTGGGCATGTAAACCTAGAGAAGTAGAAGGCAAGTGCAAACTCTCCTCAGGTAGATGGAGGGAGGAAAAGATGCGTTGATCACTTTAAATTAACAACATAAACAGCATGTAGTTGTTTCATTCCCTTATTTTGCTTGGTGACCCAAACAGCTTTTCTGTAATCCTCATCATTTAGTGGGACAAGAGATTATGTGATAGCTCTGTCTAAAATATCTGCTCTAAAATGTCAGGAAGTGTGTCAGTATTTCTAAGTAAAATTGTTTGGCTTTTGCTCCCAAAATCTTATCGTTTTGAACTTCAGAAACCAAAAAGAGACAGTCATTGAGAAGGTAACTCTGATTTTGCTTGGATAGTGCCTAATTTATCTGCAGCAATGCAATCATGTGCCTTCCACTAGACTGTTCTTTCTGTGGTGGTTATGCTAGGACATTAGCATCTTCCTTTTAAAACACATTTTGTAGATCCATCTGCCACTCCACACATGTCATTTGCTTCTCTGAACACACATTTTGGATAGCAAGTGGCATTCCCTGGCACGTGAAGGATGTGCTGATTGATTGGGCCACAGAAACCCAGCCCAGCAAGTATTTTTTTCAAACACCTCTATCTGATAAGCAGCTCACTGTTTATCAAGGTCAGTGATGGCAAACCCATTTGGTATCTGGTGCCAAATTTATAAGGAAAAGCACAGTAACTTGCTGGAGGCCAATTCAAGTCACTGGTGGAGGGAAAATGTATGTGGATACCAATGAAATGTCTGACTTTTGTAGTCAATGGATTGTATTTTTACACAGATGCTTGCGCTGTGCTACCAGACAGGTTGCATCCTTCACTCCACCACTTGTATACTCCAGGAGCTATTCCACAGAATGTTCTCAGGTTGAATTCACTCATGTTTTAAAATGTGTTGAGGTCTCTGCATTGAAGATGCTAAGTGCTCAAGAGAGATTTTCAAAGAAAGCCAACCAATTCAGGATTTTTTTTTTTTTTTTTAATGAGAGAGCGAGAATAAAATAAGAATTGCAACTCCAGCCTTCCAACAATCTGCATAAGCAGATGTGAAAAATAAATGCAGATTGAGCTGAAAAAGAGCTGAGGCCACTTTTTTGTTTATTTACCAAATTAGACTCAAATGTTTTGCCAAGAGATGAGGAGAATGACATTTAAATGGGAAATTTAGCATTCGTGGAGGAGCCTGGAAAGTTCCATCAAAAGCACTTTGCTTCAGGGAAAACACAGTACTGTAAACTTAGGCCTTGACCCCTTGTAAAAGCTTTCTGGCCTGTCCAATGCGATGTATTCTCAGAACAGTGTATTCTTAGTGTAGGGTCAAATTAACAAAGCATTGTAGAATTAAACTATGATGCCACAGAAGCCATTGGTTTGCTCCAACAGAAAATCAACGATAAGGTAGAATTAATTTCTCTTCCTCCAGGCCTCCTGTATTTAGCGGTTAGGATTTCTGCATTCCTTTGAAATACTCTTGATTTTTATTTTCCTTTGCCCAACAGAAAACTATTCTTGCCTGTCCCACACTGACCATCCCAAACTGTAGCAGCTAGGGCTTTTTCCAGCAATATAGAAGTTTTCGTTCAGATACACTCCAGCTTTTTGGGACCTAGTATCTTGACTTACTGTTTCTGGCTATGGAATACCACACATAATACCACTAGAAAACAATGGGTAATGGCATGTTTTCTATGTACACTTTGAAATAACCACAGTGCTTTCTTTAAGCCTGGGAGGCCAAGAATTTATTCTTAACGGACAAGCCCTCTTAAGCAAATGTAAGTGTCCAGAAATATCTCCTTGCTCCTGAATTCTAGTGGAAGCTAGGTAACTGCCAGACCCTGCTGGGATGCTTCTGAACATACTTAAGAGACTCTGTTTAGATGTCTAAGAAACACTGAAAACTAGAATGGGGCAGAGAATAACTTTGGCTGAAAGGCGCCTGTAGAGGTCATGTAATACAGCCTCCTGCTCAGAGAGAAACTACCTTCAAATTTAGGTGAGGTTTCTCAAGGCCTTTTACACTCAAGTTTTGAAAACCTCCAAGGGTACAGACTCCAATGTCTCTTGGAGCCCAGTTACACTGCACACGTGAATTAAATTTGGGGCCTGGTAGCTCTAACTGCTCCTGAATATCCTGGAAGACATGTTAGATAGTCTGACATCCTTCGCTGTGAATAACTACAAATGCATGTGCATATACTTGTATGAATAGTACTAGCAGTGTGTAATGTGTCTTTATTTTAGATTCTATGATGAGATAGGAACACCTCTCCTCTCTGACATCCGTGTTGATTACCCTGAAGACGATGTGGAACAAGTCACTCAGAACTTCTTCCCTAACTACTTCAATGGCTCTGAAATTATAATAGCTGGCAAACTCATCAACCGTACCTCAGATAGCCTCCATGTGGAGGTGACTGCTAGCAACTCCAAGAAGTACATCCTCCTTAAAACAGATGTGGCTATTGACCTGCCAAGCAAGAACGACATCACAGCTGTCCCTGGCCTGGAAGATGGCAAAGGTGATCAAAACTACATTGAGAGGGCATGGAGTTACCTCACCATCAAGGAATTGCTTAACTCCCGGCTGAAGAGTGATGACAATCAGGAGAAAGAATATTTGATGGAGAAAGCAAAGTCAATGGCCCTGACTTACAATTTTGTAACTCCCTTCACCTTTCTGAAGATGAGAGAGGCAGGGCTCCATTCAGAACCACCTCCAGAGGAGCTTATCAGACCTTCTACTGATGGCATTGGTGAAAAGCTGCAGAGCTTGCAGGGACACAAGGCACCACCAGGTACGAGGAAAAAATAAACATGCTGGTAAGAAATATTTTCAAATAGGTAATTTCTCACAGCTGCCTTGGTAACAGGGATGATCGAGCCAATGAATGGTAGGGTGGTAAACAGAAAACTGGGATTTTCGTATTGATTTTTTTAGTTGTGGGCTGGGTGACCATGAGCAAGAACTTTTAGGCACCTAACTTCCCCCCGGAAGCATGTACTTTAGAAACTACAAAAAAAAAATTAGTGTTTTGAGGGAAGCTTAAAATATCTGCAGGAGTATGTGCAACAATCTCTCCAAATAGTATCTTGTGAGCATTATGCAAATTAGCATTATGGCTCTTTCTGCTGCTCAGTAACAGCCTTCTCTCCCCACTCCTAGGTATACGCAGACAACAAGATACGCAAAGAATTAAAATCTCCAAAACTTCAGGTCAGTAGCTTTTTTTTCATGCCTTTTATAATCCAAGATATTTGGGGTTGATTTAAAACAATTCACTTGCATGCCACTGTGGTGTAACCATCCTAATAGTTCAGCCAAAATTCTATTTACTAGCCTGCAGAGCAGGGAGGCAAATGAAAACAAAAACAAAATACTAAAGGGATCAGGAATGAGGATAGGTGTGGGGAAACACAGAAAGGGAGTTGATCTACAGTATTTGATTGTCATGTTTGAAAATAATGTAGATCAGTGAACATGAAGTGTATTCTCTCTTTACTAGAACTCATCAAAAAATGTTTAATTTTTATAAAGTAATGTTAAAACATAAAAATGTTGTTGGAGAAGAAAAGAAGAGACAATCCTATAGTGTTTTAATATTTTCCTGTTGCTTCTATGTAACATTTTTTTCATAATTAAATGAATAAAGAATAAGCCCAGATCAATAATTTAGCCTTGAACTGTGCTGGTTAAGGTCACAGTTACTTTACAAATTAGGGTTTTGGCTTGTGTTATTATCATACCTATCTGGTACTTGATGTTTTTTCAAGGACTGTTGAAAAATTAAGGTCATGGGATTGTTTAAAATCTGTCATTGACTGCTCCAATCTGATACTGAGATTGAGGAAGGTTCAGTGGGAGGTGTGCCCATGTAGCAATTTTTGATTAGAGGATATATTTACATATGCTGGGGGGTGTTGCCTACAAATGGAGTATGGAAAATGGGAATATAACTTGCATGACAACTCCCATATGAAATGGTATTTCAGGAAGAAAATACCCTCACTTTCTCCTAGGCTACTTTGGGCTTCTGTTCTCATTAAAAGCCCATTGTCTTCTGTGAGAAAACCAAAGCAAAATAAAACAATCTTTGTGAAAAACAAAGCAAAACTTGGTGTTTCCTGGCAAATTCCATCTGACTGTTTATAAACAATAAACCAGGAGGCCTTAGGAAAACAAAGCAAAAAAAAAAAAAAAAAAAAAAAAAAGGGTGAAAAACACACTTTGAAAAAAAAAATTGTTAGAGTCTTAGACTCTGGAGTTTTGTGTATATCTCACATTTGTTTCCTTTCCGTGTCTTCTCAGCGGATGGAGACCCTCACTTTGTCATTGATTTTCCCTCCAGCAAGTTCTCTGTTTGCTTCAATATTGATGGAGAACCCGGAGACATTCTTCGACTCGTCTCTGATCATAAGGAATCTGGTAAGCAGCTAAGCAAAGTAGTTGCTTGTGAAGGAAAGCTGAAGTGCAAGGCCAGCGCTGTAGCAATAAAACCAAGGTATTTCGTAGGCGAGGAACCAGAGGAAGTTGGAAAAAAAAGTGCTTTTCAGGCCAGACAATGGAAAATTCATGTACACCAATTTTCCAGCTCTACTCACCTGGATTAGAAGGGGAGGTAAACTCTGCACTTACCTCCACTCTGCCATGATTTACTGGTAAGTTCACAGCAAGCCTAAAATTAAGGAGGCATGGCCACCGTTACACATATGACTCATCTACAGAAGCGAGTGTAAAGTGATTAGACCATATCCATAGGGAAATATGGTTTCTGGCTTTTATATACCCAAACTTTTCCCAGTTCAGGTCTTCATTGACCATAATGAAGGGAGTGGCAATTCCATGCAAAACTGCCAAGCTCCACGTATGAGGACCATATTGAACCCCTTCAGTCCAGCTAGATTGGAGAGTTCAGTTCCTGATGATGAGAATCCAGTATGGCCTGGGGTTGCGCTTGACCAATGCTGTAGCAAGCACAGCTGAGTAAACAGGCACAGGCATTTTGGATTGTCAGAATTCAGTGTTTACATGAGCCAAGCAGCCACCAGCATGCTGAGAGATTATACAGGGGATTCATGTATTTGGAGGCAGCGTATTTGTTTGACAGTGCAGCTTCATCAGCCATCTAGTTACAAGGTCACAACGTGCAAATGAAAGATTTAACAGCATGGACTCGACATGATTGCTTGGATATCAGAACTTCAGTGTTTACTTACAGCACCAATTGCTTCAGGACAGAGAGAAGTACAGGTTAACCAAGCACTGAGGCTGTTTCAGTGAAGAGACTACTAAACTGATTACCAAGGCATGGCAACCTTAAGAAAACCCACATAATTCAGGATCTGCTTTATGCAAGTCACTCTGATCTCCAGAGGCCCAAACTGTGGTCTGATCCGATCTGGAATTCTAAGCAGGGCAGCTAATAAGCAGATTATGTCCTGAGCAGGGAAATGGTGGGAGGCAGGGGTGTCAAAACCAGAGACAATGCACAGACTTGTTTTACAAAGGAGATAAACAAGCCCCACAATAAAGGCGCAATAATTCTATTCCATGTAGCAGTGGCCTAGCCTCCATCTTTCTGCGTTCATGCCTGCCTCAGTAAATCACATCCATCTCCTGGCAATGTTACCCTTAAATTTCTTTCACAGACTATGTGCTACTGCTTGAGTCATTCTGTGGTTCAAATGCAGGATGAATTTGAGGAAAGCAAGCTCTGTAGAACTAGCAAGATGAATCTATGAAGCCAGAAATGACAGATTCCCTCTGGAATGATGGGAGATGGAGATATTGCACCTAAGTGTTGATGTCTTGGGGTCTAACTTGGGTTAGCCACAAGCCTCCTCCTTTATTGTTGCTGTCTAGTAGCTGTGCAGAGACCTATGGGAAGTGAGACACTGTCTTAGGGACAGGAAGTCACAGAAGTAATTAAAATGATGGCTAATCTTGCTGTGGACATGTAGGCTTCAGTTGACTCAATGAGATCTGCATCTTGGACCACTCAAAAGTATTTCTTTTGGGTCAAAACTGAGGGAAGCTTGAAAGGCAGCACTGGTGAAGTGGAAATAATCCAATGCAGGTCAGGGACCCAACAGGAGGTTCTAGGTCCTCCTCTGCAGTGACACAAGGAGAACCTGAATTTCTTACACTGTTGCCTGAGGAGGTTTAGCACATCACACTGTTTGTAGGTCAGGCTATTCCCTCTACAGGTTCTGATGGTCTTTCATGTTCAGGCTAAGGTAGTAGCCCTTACTCTGTGGTTTCCTAGGTTAGATCTCTTCTTAAGAGTCAGGTAGTGACAGACATCAAACCTCAAATGTCTACTGCTTTGAGATCCTCTGACACAGGCCCACCAGCAGCTTATCTTAGTTCTCCAAGATCTGATGTGTTTGCCCAGCTCTGAGCTTATGCTTCAACACACAGGTAGTCTATGCAAGTCATACCATGGCAGGTAGGGTTATAGCAGTCAGGAAGGTAAATATATACCTTATGTAGCTGAATAAGCCCATGTCATTGTGTTGATGATAGGTAGTCCAAAGGTTGGATGGAGCTTAGAAACAACTGATCCTGTCTTGTGTCATGGTATACACATGGTTGGGACTAACGAGACTGGGGCACCTGTCTCCAGAGCAAGCCAGTATTTCTTAGCTTGGGTAAATTTAGGTGCTCTGTATAAGATAATCAATTTATAATACATTGGCCAACCTGTTTTGAATGCTGGTAGGTGAAATAAGTTGAACATAAGGTAGTGAATATGCATATCCTTGGTTACAAGGCTTGTGTCTTTGAGACAAGAGACCTATTCTTGGTTCCAGCTTTCACTTACTGATTCTTTTCCTGAAAGGTGTAACAGTGAATGGGCAACTAATTGGAGCTCCTGCACCACCCAATGGCCACAAGAAACATCGGACTTACTTCAATACCATCACTATCCTCAGCAATAAGCCACAGAGATCTTACCTAGAGATCACACCCACCAGGATCATCCTGGATGATGGGGAAAGGCTTATTCTGTCCTGTGACCGGAGTGCTGTTGTGCGGAGCAGCAGCCTTGAAGTGTCCGTCTCTGCCAATTCCAACATCACTGTGACGATACGAGACACGATCAGCTTTGTCATCCTCATCCACCACTACAAGAAGCCAGCCCCATATCAGAAGGATCACCTGGGGTTCTATATCTCCAACAGTAAAGGCCTCTCTTCTGACTCCCATGGGTTACTGGGTAAGTAAAAGGTTCTCAGGTTCAGAGCTGTAAACCAGAGAAAAATGATTCTTCCAGTTTTAAAGGACAGAGACAGGAGGTGGTGAAAATGGTAGGTGGAAATTAAGTTTCCAAACGAACTTTTACTTCCACTTGTCAATGACTTCTGTTACCCGTATCCCCAACTCCTCTCCCATCTTTCTCTGTATGAGCTATCTTCCACTATCCTTGATACACCTGTGCCTGTTTTTCTCAAATCCACTCTTTTTATTTTTTATGTTTAATGCAGTTGCCATTTGAATGTGCACACTAGAAGCTCCCAGAGATGAATAATACAGAGAGAGAAACCAAGTATTTCACAAGAACCCCTAATACGACCAATAAGACATTCTCTCATGATAGTCTTAAATCAGAATAACCCAGCTGCTAATGTGCTCTCAGGAACATAACAGAGTTGGGTCTGACTCTCTTTAAACAAAGAGGAGAGTCAACTGAGGTCTTGAAGATCCCGAAAGAGAGCTCTAGTCACAAAGCTAGTGCATTGCCAGAAATTGCTGGCTTTCAGCCTTCAAGTTCTGCGCTTTCATATGTACAGAGGGTCTGTCTGTGCATCACTGAGCTGTTTACACTGAGCCTGGTTGAGATCAAGAAACATAAGTATTTCTTGTTGCCCCTTTCTTTCAAACTTTTGTAGTGAAAGGCAAGCCACCCCTGCATTTTGAGAGCAACTAGCCTTTAGGTAGACTCAGAGAATGTCTAAATGGTTGGGCTCTTTCAGATGAGAAGTAGTGATGTTCATGGACATCTACAGGTGCTGAACTCTAAGGCTGAAGTCATGGTTTCCATGATGTTCAGATACTCCCAGGTTAAGCAGAAGATGATCTTTCAGTAGTGCAGTTTTAAATTCAGGCCCCTTGCATGTGCAAAACTCTAACCTACACTTAGGTTTGACATAAAAGACCTTGCCCCCAAGAAGGTAAAGGAAGAGAACTGGGAGCTGCAGGCCTAAATCATTATCCACTTGATGATGGGCTTTTTATGGGCTGTTATCCTCTAGTAACCATGGCCCACAGAGGGGAACGTACTGCTCAAGAAGCTCTAGCTCAACCAATGTATCTTGACTAGTGGAAGAGAAATAGGGTTTTATTCTAATATCTATCTCTGTTAGATTTATAAAAGAAACTAAGGACCTAGACTCATCCTGCTATTACTGAAAAGCCCTTTACTACCCCATACTTTAAGAATCCTCAAAATACAGCCTATTAAACAATTACCTATAAGTACAGGCACAAAACAACCACTCAAAGAGCGTATTTTTTCTTGTCTTTCAGGTCAGTTCTTGAACCATGAAGTTAAACTTCTTCAGGAATCTCTAAACACAAGTCATCAGCAGGTTGGTCAGAACCAAACTGAAGCACTAAAAACAAACCTTACAAATACCTTGAAAGTGAAGGGACGGCTTGTTCCTGTCGTGTGGAAGCAGAGGAGGATCTACAATGGCCAGCAGGAAGTTGACTGCTGGTTTGCCAAAAACAATGCAGACAAATTGATCGATGGGAGCTATAAAGACTATTTGGCTTCTCATCCTTTCGACACTGGGACCACCTCTGGGATGATTAACAGCCTTTAGGACTGATAATAGCAATGCATTGCAGCAGCATGTGTGACAGTGGGTCCCTTCTGAAGCCTCTAGAGATAGGCAACTTATAAATATTTCTTTACTTTGTGGTGCCAAAGAAACCAAGGCTTTTTCCCCTTGGAATTCAACTGTCTCTCTTTCATGCTAGATGAACAGGGTTCATCAAATTTCTGAAGACAAGGATGGGGGGAAGGGTTGAGGACACAGAGGGACCAATGTCCCATGGGACGGGAGGGAGAAAGGGACTAGCTGTCAAATCTAACAGTGCAGAGAGCTGCTGGCCTTCAAATAAACCCATGCAGGGATCAGTGCAATACCCCCAGGGGCTGGTGAGTCACCCAGTGAAAGGCATGAATCATGCAGCACAGTGCCTGTCTAACCTTAGGTGATAAAAGTTTGCAAAGAAGTGACTTGGAGCACATGCTCCAGCCATGGTCCCTGGGGAGAGAAGAGCAAGAGAGGAGAGATGGGTGGATATCCATCTGCAGAAAGCTGTTAGCATCAAAAAGGTAACAGAGATCAAAACCTTAAATCAACAGGCCACAACAGGGTATTGCTTTCATGGCTACTGGGATGGGGTTTGGATTTGCCACTGAGCATGATGTTCCCTGTACCACTACTACTTAATACAGCGGTGAAAACCCTTGTGTGGTTTATTGCTGTCCCAGAGTACGGGCTGCCTGCTTCAAAAGCACCTGTGGTCCCCAGCAGCAATAGGAGTGGTGCTAGCTCCCATTCCATCGAGCATACCATTTAAATGACATCGTCGGTTTAGTGATTTCATCCTGATTCTTTACTCCCTCTGTGAGAAATAAAATTCCATCGTGAGCTTCCAACAGACCTCCCACCTCCCTGAGCAGAGCATCACTTCTGCTTCGCGGGGATTTAGATTTGCTAAAAGATGATGAATCTGCACCCTCAAATCCTGTGACCCTATAAAGCACTGTCTAAATCTTGAATTTAGACTAGAAATTTCTAGCTGCTTTTCTAATCAGGGATGAAGTATTTATTTACTCCAAATTTTCAAAAACTTTTCATCCCAGTTCATACCCTGGCAGCTTCTCCTTCCTTACACTGCAGGAATTTGTACAGAGCAGGAATTTGGCAGCAGGAAGTTAGGGAAGGGTCTGCCAGCCACCCCCACTGCAGGTGGTGCTGCTCTGCAAGGAAACCTCCAAACCCAAACAGCAAAGCTGTGGTCTATTTTAAAATGAGGCACCGCTGAATAATGCTATACATCAGCCACAGGGGAGTTTGCTGAGTAGAGAACTTGGCCAAAGACGACTTTGACAGCCACAAAGACGTTTACATGACAAGGCCAAACTGAACTCATGTATACGCTGCCTTTTCCAGGACTGAAAGGAAGGCGGGTATGTGCGGGGGGTGGAAGCATCCCCAGCAGCTAAATGATATCCATGTGTTAGAAGAAAAATGAATTGCCAGAGATCTACAGAAATAGTCAATCTTGACTGATTTTTTGCATATTTAAATATCATACTGTTGCTGTAGGAGCTCCAGCTGGTGGTGTTGGTTTGGGTGGGGTTGTTTTCCAGTTGCTTGGTCATGGAGTTAGCACTCCTAGCGCTGTGACAGCAGAGCAGGTAGAGAGCACAGTTGCTCATTCACACCATGTGTTGTATGGAGAGGGAAACAGTCAAAAGCAACCAGCTAGACTTAATTGTGCTCTGGAAAGTCTTTCTGGAGAGCTCAACCACCGTAAAACTTGTGCTGGGGCTCATGCATTGGAAGAAAACATGGAGACAAAAATACTTACTGCCTTGCTCCTAGCTGGTTTGGAAGACAGCCCTCCTTGCAAGGGAAAATTGAAGGAGAGACCTTTGGCAGTCCTGAGCATGCAAGGACTGAAGAGACCAAAGCTTAGCAGTGTGCACTTGAATCAGAAATTAGAGAAACAGTGTCTGTGAGGTTGACCTCTCCACCCAAGAAGGTGGGAAGATCACCCAGTCCATTCCCAAATCCCATCCCATTTCACCAGCACAGGGTGAACAAGGTAGTGGCAGTGAACTTCTAGACAGTGCTAGGTTCAGCAGGTGTCTTCATACAGTTGTTATTACAAAGAGCTTTCTTTGAAATTTTCACTCTCCTCCCACATTTTGCTGTTCGAGTGTATTGCGAGGGGGAGTGATTCGGATAGGATCTCCTCTCTCCTGTATATAGGTATGTATAGGTACACATATGTATTGCTAATGTTTCAGGTGCATCATTGGTCCTCTTGCCCAGCCAGGAACACATTCCTTCCAGGGTCTGAAAAGAACAATGATCGAGTCAAACTTCCCAGCCCTGTGAAGCACCTGGAGCAATATACTCAAGTTCTCCTTAAGGCTCCAGTTATTCATTTCACAATAAATATTTTACAGTGAACGCTGCAGTGAAGCTTTCATTTGGCAAAGACGAAACAAGCTTTGAAGCTAAGGGTAGGTATGCTTTAAGCTGCTGGATAAACTTACGTTACCTGATGGCTGAAAGAACCCCTCAGAAGGTCATCCTCCTGCTACCCCAAGAGCACTAAGGGCAAAGGTAGGTCATAGACTGAACACTTTGGCCTTCCCAGTCTCTAAAGGTGGTATCACAACACTTTTCCTCCCTCAAAAGGAGGATTTATTCAGGTTTGGTCTTCATGCCCCTTTGTGAGAGCACACAGGCACCCAATGAAGCACATTGTGCCAACTGCACACATCTATTCTCAGCTCCAAGAGGATCAGAAAGCACTTGGCTCTGCAGTGATACGGTTAAAGGTTGCAAGCTGCTGAGATAGCTCAGGAACGAAGGCTGAGCATCACTTTGGAGTGTGCAATTTCTTCTGTTGTGCTAACATTTTAGAGAAGAGAGGAGGGAGGACTCCAGACTTTAGGGTTGCTGAAACAGCAGTGGAAAGGACATACTTCCCAGGCTATGGCCTGTTGTGAGCCACCTCACCCAGCATCAACCAAAAGCTGACCCATCATGTTTATTCCCTGACCAAGATCACATCACTCATCTCTCATTTTAGGGCAAGGGCTTTGCTGAGGCTGAATTTGCATTCTTCACACTGCAGCACTGTAGTAAGAAGCCCTATAGCAAGAACAAAAACTGAAATACCAGTTCACCTCGAAACAGAGGCAAGATGCTAACAGGGAAGCAATTTTCAATTATTTTTACTCAAGACCTTAAAAAGCACAAAAGTTGCTCCAGCCCTTACCAGCACAGGACTCCACCAGACAAGAAAAAGTTGCATTGTGAGCGATTTCATGAAGCAATATAAATGATCTGTTCAGAAAGCTGCATGTCATTTGTTCCAAGAGCCTTCTGGTATGCCAGCACAAGTAGGATTTTGACTATTAAGTAAGGAAGAAACAAAAAGGCTCTTCCAGAAATACATTATAAGTCTGCACAGCTGCAAGCATAGCCAAGCATGTCAAGTTCACTAAGGGGCATGTGAGACTTTGATTTGCATCTAACACTTCTAAACTACTTTGAAGTTGGGAAAAAACAGCCACCCACAAAACTTCACATCCTCTGAGCCTCACTTTTAAAGGACTAGAGCCCTAAGTGAGAAAAGCCAAACCCTTTAACTACACGCCTGATTAAGGAATAGGGTTTTGGGAATAGGGTTTTCCTATGAAAACAGAAGGGAAGGAAGACTAAAATAAACAGATCTCCTGCCCAACACTTCTGGGGACAGTTTTGCAGTATGCAAGGCCTGCCTATAGCTCAACTGGGTCTACCTGTTTGTACAGTGGATCCTGGATCAGATCTTGCTCTATGGACTGTTCCCTGGTTCGACTCTGCACAGTCAGCCCAGCTGTATCTGCATCCAGTCTGGGAGTGCATTGAGCAGCTGCTCGGGTCTGTTCCCAGGAGAGCTCCAGAATGTTTTGGCATTTTTGCTGTTTATAGACTAACACGGCCTGTTGACAACAGAACAAGGGCAAAGCCCTGCACCTCATGCGTGCCAGGATCTGAGATGACGCATGGATTATCATCACCAGTCTCACTTGAGGCTCTTCTCTTACACCTACAAGGTGAGGGCAGGTTAATGAGGGTTTCAGTGTACTCTTCTGATCTGGCTTTTCAGTATGTTCCTGCAGAGATTTTTCATGATTGTTTTGAGCTAGGTAAAAGGAGTCGACTCCTGTTTCCCAGCAAACATAAGGTAGCAACTGCGATCAATCCCAGATGACTGCTCCTGACTGAATCTAGCACAGGCTGATGTGGCAGCATCAGGTTTTGCACTGAAGTGGCTCATACAACCCATCTACAGAAACTCAGTGCTGGTTCAGCTTTCTGTAAATTTTACAGGACAGCTCTGCTGTGGGGAGCAGCTTGCCTTACAAGGAACACATCAGTTAGACCTCAATAGATCCCACTTCTTTCCCTTTACAGGGTTAAGGTCCCACAAAAATAATAAGCATAATCAAGATAATGTCATATTTGAAGCAGTTTTAGGTCAAACATTTATTGCATTCTTTATAAAACGGTAAAAAAAAAAAAAAAAAAAAAAGCATCAGATCCACTGAGAGTCTTTCCAATTCAAGATATTTAAATACATATTGCAAAACAGTTCTTTTGAGCATCTGTGAATATAAAAGTGTCAGAGTTCAGACGGTACAGGACAGATTCTTTTTCCATTAAAAAAACACACAGCCTTTGGATTTCAGCCTCCAGTCCTGACAGTTATACCCAGCTGGCCAGCCAGAGGAAGTACACATCCATACCCCTAACCTCAACATGCCTGCATGTGTTGAGGTTAAGGTCAGACAGCTAAAGCAGATACTGCTCAAGCCCATACAGGATACTCAGACACCATCCCAAAGAGACCACTGTAGAGGGATGGGTCTACATGAGGCAGGCAACCGGATCTCCACAGATCCACAGGGTTCAACTTGCATTCCCCACCCTGCCCTTCCTTGGCCAGCTCAAGGATCACAGTGCTGCTCCCCTTCCTCCACCTCGTCCCGGTGCTGTCAGATGACCACCTGATAGCTGGGCTGCTTCATCTTCTGATTCGTTCCCTGGAGTCCCAAAGTGTCCTGGTCGCTTTCAGACTGCTCAAAATCCATGTCTGGAGAGAGCAGCACCTGGGGAGGAGAACAGACAGATGATTGCAGAGTCCAAGTACTCAGGCAGACCCAACTGGAGCTTACTGTGCTCTTAATACTGTCAGAAACATCCCCAAGCAGAAGCTTGTGAAGGGGTCAAGCAGCCATGGAGGGGTCTGCTGCAAGATTTCACCCTCCCTGGCTGAGGAGAGAGGTCTTGAGATCACTTTGACTACTCCAGTGACAGCCAGGCCCATGTGGGTACAAACACTATTGCTCCAGTGTCCCAGATCCCCCTCAAAAGCAGAGCAGGCAGCTAAAAGCTCTGACCACTGAGGGGCAGGACTCACACCCTGATATTCACATTCAGTAGCTTTGGAGGAGACGCACAAAAACTAGGCTGCATCTCACAGACATCTGCGCCAAAGGGAGACATTTCCCCAGGCACCCAGCTGCTTGTGATCTCCAGAGCTCAGCCAGGGGAGCAAGCTGAGCTACACTTCATTTCAGCCATGGCCAGAGAGCTCGAGGATGTTGTCCTGGCCTGGCACCACCTTATTTCCACCTAGCACAGGATCTCCTAGCTCAGTCTGAACTGCAGGCGCCAGAACAGCGCACAGACACCTCAGGACGAGCTGTCTGCATGGATAGTATCCACAGCTTGACAGGTTGTTTGCTCAACCCCATCCTATCCCTTCTTTCTACTACAGAAGCCCAGCTTTGTGCAAGAGAAGCCCTACTGTCGTTCAGCCCCAACAGCAGCTGGCCCTAAGTATATTTAATATTCATCAACCCTTCTGCTAGGGCTTGTGTCACACCAGCAGTACCTGGGAGCCAGGCCATAAGATTTCTGGTCAACACTGGTCACACACATCACAAGCCTGGCCAGGTCCTTGGCACCTTAGCACCTGACTCTAGAGAGGCCTCCCAGCACAGTCAAGGGCCTTCAGTTTTATTTCTGAGCCGTACCAGAAGCCCTTTCCCTTCTCTTCCACTTGCCCCATCACAGAACCCAAACAGAATCATTAGTTTGTGGCCAACATGGGGAAGAAAAGTCAGCTACCACACTTCCCTCACCAAAAAAAATGCAGTGAGGCAGCATAAATTTCCCATCCAAGCCTCAGCCCCATCTGATCCTGCTCCAAAGCAGGAACCAATGCCCTATCAAGCCCCCATTCCCATCCCATGGTGGCCCTCCACCTCAACTAAAGGACATCTCAGGGGCTTCCAGCTGAACAGATCCCACTGACAGCTTGGCTAGTCCCAGAGCCCAGCATCCCTTGGGGGAAAAATCAGGAGCACAGGGACTAAATCCCTAAATTTAGTCCTATTGATGGCTACCTCCAGGCCCAGCTGTGAATTAACACACCCTCCACTTGTTCATTTAGGCAGCGTCAGGGCCAGTCACCAGAGCAACTAAACAGGAAAAACAAACTGCAATCAATCAGTGACTTCAAAGAGGCCAAAGGGCCGCAGGGGAAGACTTCCTCCCTATCCTCACACACACTCCAGCCCCTCCATCTGATCTGGTTATCCTCACAGCAGCACGTCAGATATTTCAGATATTTAGGATAGCAGTAGATCAGATTAAGATCTCTCGTTCCTCTCTATCCACCCCCAAACTGGGTCTACACAGATTTGTTGTTGTTCAAGACATCACTGGAAATGTTCCAGCTCTTCTGAGCAAAGATTTCCTCTGTTTAACATTTATATATTGTGATGCTGGCGGACCTGAAAAAACAGGCAGTTAGTCACACGCAGCGTTATAAATCACTGAAGTCTGACAGGCTGCAACAGGCTGTCTTTGGGGTTTGATGAGCTGGTAATTTCGGTGGCTTTCAGCTGCAAGCTCAAACCCTCTCGCAGTGCCTGCTACATCAGCTATGGTTGACTAAGCTTTGGGATCCCGACCCATTCAGGCTGCTACCTGCCCCCTGTATGGCTCATACGAGGCTGCTTGAGCCAGCAGTCCTCCGGTAAGCTTACCATAATTCCCTGGGGAGCTTCATCGTGAGAAGACATCTCATCCCTGCGACAGTCATGGCTCACACCCTCAGATATGGCTTTTTGAACAGTTTTCAGCACAGCTTGGCCAAGGCACTTCCCTTACAGATGCACCCAGGCCAGAGGCACAGCTAGGAACAGACCACAGCTTCGCAGTCCCAAAACAAGGTGCTGCTGTCTCACCAGGCAGTCCTCAAGTACTTCACACATTCCTCCCCACACAAGGACAGCAGCTTGCAAAACAATCCAGGTCATGTTACACAAAACAACCCAGATCATGCTAATGAAGTAGGGCTGGCCCTATGTTATGCCAACCTCAACTGTCCAGGAGAAGAGGCTTCATTACTGGTTTGGGACCCTTCCACGCAGACCCTTCGGATGATCCAGTCTTCTCAGCAGCAAAGAAAGAAATTAAATAGAGTGATAAGAGCTGAGACATGAACTGGAAAACAGAGAAGCCCAGGGACTACCTCCCTGCAAGCAATAGAAATTTGTTTGCCTAAAACTCTACCAGACTGATGCGTAGGCAGGAACCATCTCACCTGCCTCCTACATCTGAGCTCAGATGAGTTGCCACGTATCAGTGGGACAGACTCCTTCCAGAGGCACTCATCTTCATTTAACTTCTCCTAATGAGCAAGCACCCAAGCTCATCCTAGGCTTGATCTATTTAAACATCAGCTCAGTTAGCCAACAAGCAGGACAAGCTCGTTCTCGGAATATTTTTCAATATTTAAAGCAAACAGTAGAGGTATTGGCATTCATCAGCACCTCCAGTCTAGCATGTGGCCAAAAGTTACAGTTCCTATGGAGGTGATTAGGATTGGTGTTGAACTCCACAATAACTAAAGACAGGTCCCACGCAGCGTCCCAGCTTTCCTCCCAGCCTTAAACCAGCCTCCAGTTTCACTCTGGTGGCTCCTAGAAATACCACTGCTGTTAGAACTAATTTTGCTTTAATGCTCATCTCTCGAAATGTAAGCTTTCAAAAAGAAAGAGCAGAAACTCACCCACCTCCCTGGGGAAAAACAAAACAAAAACAAGTCCAAAAAGATCAAATAAAGCATGATAAAAACTGAGTTGTTTTCCTGAGCGTAGAAAACAAAGAAGCCACTGATTAGATCTAAAGTTTATCGACGCTCACAAGGGCAAGGGAAAGAGATTTGGGTCAAGGGCAGGACACATGCAAAGCAGAAATAAATCCGTGTATTGAATGCATTTCCCCAGCCTGCATAGCACCAGATTCAGACCAGTACTCCTGAGACCTCTCTTCATCCCACCAGAAGGCAAAAAAGGATGGCATGAACATTTGTGGATTGCTAAGTCTCTTCTTGCTACCCAGCTGGCCTACCAAAACAAAGGCCAAACTGACTTTTCCCGCTACCCCTATGTTAAATGCTGAGTGCAGGTTTTTAACAGGTTAACTCCCTGTCCCCGCCTTTTCCAAACTCCCCCTCCTTCTCCAAAGACAAACTGCAAGTATGAGTGAAAATAATGACACTAGTGGCAAGATAGGCAGAGAGCTGAAATTCAAGAAGGTAGCGTGATGGGGAGCTGTTGGCGCCTGCTGCTAGACAGCCCTGATGAACCCTGATAAACCACAGGACATCAGCCTCAGACAGCCCTGCCCTGCTTGGAGAGGCTTCCCAGCTCCCTCTCCCCTGTAGCCAGGCATGAGGAGAGGAATTCCCCCACTTGCACAGGTTATTAGCAGCAAGGAGACCAGAAAACCCTCATTTTCTGGTTTGGAGCCTAAATCCCAGCCAACCCAGCTGTAGCGCTAGCCAGCCAAAGAGATCTTTAACTCACAGCCTGAAAGTGATGACAAAGCAGGAGCCTACAGCTACACCTCAAGGCCCAATGCCAAGAAGCAGAATTGGAAAAGAAGGTCATTCATTTGTTGTTTTTATTTTATTTATTTTATTTTGTTTTAGCATCCTTCCCTGACCAAACTATTTTTAGTAGAGCTGGATCAGAGGCACAGGAGCATAAGGAGGCAGACCCTGCAGACAGCTCTGATGGGGTGCCTTTCACCCTGATAGCTCCCGGGGCAATCAGAGTTTCAGGACTGACAGCTGGCTTGCATGCTGAAGGTCTCAGCAAAAATTTGTCTGAGAAAAGGAGTCAAATACTTGGAACCTGGGTGAAGCCTTCAACAGCAAGGGTCACCCTGTGGGAGCCCCATTTCCATCACTTGAAATAACCTACATCAAGCTATCTGAAGAGCCTTAGCAAGCAGAGATTGACAGGCATCTTCCCTTTAGATTATCCAAAAACTGAGCTAGAGGCCACAAAACCAGCAGAGCAAGGCAGAGGGCCAACTCCATTCCCACAGAGATCCAGCAACTCCGACACCATCAGTATATCCACAGCAGCAGCAGCCTGAAGGCTTCCATGACACCTATGAGGCTAGATTATCCATGTTTAGGTCACAATGGGTTGGAAAGGAGGCTGGAGTCTCAACTGGAGATGCCACCTCCTTGCCCTTGCTTCTGAGCTGGGGTAGTTTTAACAGATTTTAAACCTCCAGGAACACAACAGCATACCCAGTGAATGAGGCAAATCTTCACCACCAGCTCTGAGCCAACCTCCAACCTAACTTTTCCAAGGAAATACCATTCTTAAACATCATCCACCACCAAGAAGCCAGGATTGTGCCATAACCAGGGAGAAGTTTGTGCACAGAATTAATCCACCTTTAGCATAGTGTGGCTTGGGTTGGAAGGGACCTTAAAGGCCACCCAGTTACAACCCCCTGCCATAGGTAGGACACCTCCCAGTAGACCAGGTTGCCCAAAACCCCATCCAGCCTGGCCCTGAACACCCGCAGCAGAGTTTCTCTGGACAAGGTAGGAGCTCCTAGTTAGCTGTGCTTTGAAACTGAGGACTCCTATCTAGATGTACTGGTACTGCTCAGCTCAGACCTCTTTTCCTTCCCCGCATCAATACAGATTTCTCAAGGATGCCCCAGCCATGCACACAGCTCAGGAAACTCCCTGGGACACGCTGCTCACATGTTTTCGGTAACCTTGCCAAGCTACAACTGTTTATCTGGAGAACAGGCCAGGAGGAATGACTCACTTGTCTCACCAGCTGCTTGCATCTGCCTGCCCTTCCTGCAGGAAGGATTCCTCCGATGCTGGATCCCCAGCAGCAGCAACCAGCTCCCCACTGCACCTCTGAACCATCAAATCCACCGCTGCTGGGTGGACCATGAAGCACACCCTCAAACACGACTACCTCTACATGCACTGCAATGTTGCCAGTAATCAGCCATCCCATTCAGTAGCACAAGAGCAGAGTGTAAAGAGAGCTCAGAGCAAGAGCTATTTCTGTTCATCCTAAATTCCTCAGCAGAAGCTACTCCAGGAGCAAGCCTGCAACTGCCAGAAGCTATTTTATCTTAGCAGGTCTTGCCAGCCAGCTGCCGATACCAGGAGTCATACAATGTGCACTCTGAAACCAGGGCTGGGAGCCAGGGGAAGGAAGGGAATTCAACCCAGTGGCTCGGGTTGTGGCTGTAGCCCAAAATCTGATGGGAAGCACAGACTACCTGCCTGGCAAGCTGTGTATCATTAATAATGAGAATAAAGCCTGCTGGTCTTGAAGTGTTCCACTTCCACCCCATCCCTTGCTCTCCTTAACTTTAAGGTCAAGCTCAGACTGCACCAAACAGTTTTCTATAGCTACAAGGCCATTATCAATCTGAATAACTCAAGGAAAAAAAAAGGAGGACACTAGGAGCAAAACAAGCTCTTTGAAGCCAAGACTGACCACAATTAATGATGGCAAAGTTGAGTGACAGCACGGGGGTGCCCACCAGCTTCAGCCTGCCACTCCAGGCCAGCTCTTCCTGGTCTTTGGACATCTTTGGTCTTACCTGAGATTCCTCAGTTCTCCTCGCCCGAGGGGTTTCTATGGATCCATTGATGTCCAGGCTGTCTTTCTGCTTGTAGTATTTCCTCATGATCAAGCTGTCCACAACCCAGAACATAATGGCCTTGGGGAGGAAGGAGTTGCATAAATTAGACTACAGAGACCAAAATACAAAGACAACTAAAACTTTTTCTTTTTCTCATCTGGATTCTCCAGATCTCCAGTTCCCAGCAATCTGAGCTGATATCCAAAATAATCCTTCATTATGTGTCTGTAGAGGTTGGATGAGGCAAATTCCCGAGGTCCCTTCCTCACATAAATTGTCAATTCCCGATTTGCTGGGGACCCAGTGAAAACAGGCAGTGATAGCCAGGTTTCTGCCAGAAGTAACCTTTGAACCAGCTCCTATTATCTGCTCTGTCTGTACCACTTTGAGAATGAGGTCATTTTTATGAGAACCAGTTTGCTTTTGAATAAGGAAGCTCACCATGGGGATGGGAGGAGAGGTACAGGCAGGTAAATTCAACTCTCCCAGTGCTCCATCCATTTTAAGAGTCACAAAGAGTAAAAGTCACTGCTTGTCCAGGAGAGATCCTAATGCTAACATCTTGTTCTCACTTCCCATCTTGGTAGGAACTGAGCTGCAGCTCAAATATTCCTCAGGACTAGGGGAACTAGGAACTCCTGAGCTTTTGCCAAACTAGTTTTGAGGATATCAATTGTTTTGGTAACCCAAACACCTTTCAACATAGTAACTTAATCTACGCAAATGGCTCATGCAGGACAAATTGCTTTATAGTCAACTTCAAATTCTGAATTACAGTTCTTTACTCCCTACACCTATTACACCTATACCTATTACAAAAGCTTCAGCACTTCTGTTGATGTGATGTTTTTATACATTTACTAATTTTTGTGAAGGTGACATCACAGCTTTACAACACTCAGTTGGACAAAGACCATGTCCAGCAGATCTACTCCTGACAACACCCAACACCTGTCTGAGCATTCACATCTCTTGCTTTAGCATCCCTTTGTACCCATATTGCATTACAACAACATCTATACAGCACACGGTCAATCTGCTGCCCTCATACATAGAACATTTGCAGAGAGACCTATCTGAATCTGTCATGAACTTCAGAAGACTGATGAGCTCCCAGGACAACCAGATTACTACTTTAGTGGGACTCCAGCCTCTATTTCTGAGGAAGAGAGGTTTTTTGGCCACTCTTTAATAGCCTTGTTAAATATAAAAAGAACTTTTTTTTTTGTTGTGGTTGTTCAGGCTTGAGTACAAATAAGATGCGTTTGAGATATCTGAAGCCCTGTGCTGTTTGTAAGGACTCTTCACTTGGCATGTACAACAAAGGATATCAAGTTGTTTTTTCCTTCTCTGGCTACAGTACACTTCAAAAAAGTTCTCTTGATCAAGGACAGCCTTTTTGTCAACAGATCACAGCAAGAGGACAGCTTTTTGCTCTTCAGGTGCACAGAATTATCTTCATTTTCTTTCCACCCCTCTCCCACAGGCATTTTTCTTTTACCTCCAACCGAAAGCACAGCAGGTTGCCAAAAGTCACTACTGACTATAAGCCATGCTATAGTCACTTAATGGGCTTTGGGGCATCCCTGTACCTGCAACTTGCTGCTGAGGTGCAGTTCTCAGCTGATGAGCCTCAACTTTCCCCCAAAAGTAAAAAATAAGCCACCCAGCATCTTGGACAAGTGAAATACTTCTGGTAAGAAGTATTTTTACTTCCACTCCCCTCTTCTCCCATTCACTTCAATTACTCAAGGCTGCCCCAAGCCAGATCCTCTACACTCTCCCCTTTGGAAGGCACCACAATTTCCAAACCACCTTATCCAATATTTGCAGAGGCATAACTTACATTAACTATAAAAGGCACAACAAGCATGACCAGGACGAGCTCCAACTGGGGGTTTGGGATGTAACTCAGGAGGATCTGCTGAAGCTGCAGACAGGAAAAGAAAAAAAAAAAAAAAAAAAAAAAAAGAGATTTAGAAGCATTTGATTCTGTATAGAGCAAGAAGCGAATACTGCTGATCTTTCAGTTTAACTACCCATGGCAACAACTGATGGGACTGTCCTTGACTCAGCTGCAAAGTAGGAACACCAGCCATGCACAAGGTGCATGGACAGGAATCCAGCAGCATCTCTGGAGCTAGCAAAGTGCTGCTGAACACATTCACATGCAGTCACATACTAGATCCTAAAGTCTAATGACCAGCACAGTTACCATGAGGTACCATTCAGAAACAGGGGTTGAAGGATGGGATACTGCTTTGACAGAGGTGAATTTGGAAAGAACTACGAGCCCCACTAGTTTAGACATGAGATCACAAATAACAAACTGACTTGACAAGATAATGTGGAAATCCCCTGGCAGAACTGTAGTAGCTCAGCCGCCAACCCAGCCCATTTTATCCTTCCAAGGATGGAGGAGAAAGCTAAAGAAAAGCCTTATTCCACTAATTTTTGACTAGCAGGAGAACATACCAGGAGCCAAGCAGTTATGAAAGTCATGTTTTCCCCAAATTAAGTAATAGCTAATTATCAAAGAACTGTCGACAAGTAATAGGGATTAAAGACCTACCATGATGTGAACCATTAACAATGCAAAGCTGACAAGAAACAAGCTGCAGCAGCTGTAGCTAGAAAAAAAAATGCACTGGGGAGCTTACCTTTGTCCAACCAGGGATAAGCAGGACAAGGCTGATTGCAGTCTTCTCAAAAACCATTATCAGCAAGTAGAGGATACACTGACCAATCCAGGCAGCAGCTTGTGGAGGGTCACCTGGAAAAAACAGGACATTGCATCTGACACAGGACAGGAGGAGACAGCCTTGCAGAGAAATTGCCTCGTGTCTGATACCCAAGTTGATCAGAGGGACAAGGAAAGGGTTCCCATATTGCAAATTCTGCAGTGAGACAAATGCTCACCTGCAAAGAAAAAGTTATAATGATGGAGAGATTCCATAGCTGTATGACCACGCACCTGGAGTAAAAGGTTTTGTTGTCCCTACTGGATCCAGAGATCGTTACTCCACTGAAGATCAAAACATGACAAGATCTAAGCCCAAAGCTTTCTAATTTATCATTTCAAAAATCAAATCTAACTTGAAGAAATTTTAGTAGGCTTGCAAAGATGCATCCCTCACTAGTTGCAGCACATTTTGCAAGCTGATATAGAGAAACAAGAGCAGAAATAAAAAGGTGCTCCCCATTTCCATTCGTGCAGGCTCCCTGTATCAGGGCAGCTCTCTCGTACTGCAGTTGTGCTTTTGAACTGAGCTTGGCTTTAAGCAAGAGAGCCATCCCTCTAGAAACCACTTTTTCCACTCATTTGAGAAGTGCCTTACAAGGCAGGCAGGCACCTTCAGAGGGGCACAGCCTGAAGCCCCCAAATCCCCCGTGTTCCTCCAGCAGCCCCAGCACTCGCTCAAAAACCACATATCTGGCAGCCAAACCTGGGCTCTCTGGAGCCACAGCACAGCAGCATCACAAGTGCCTAATCAGAGAGCTATTCCTAGTAACTTTAAGGAGATTATAACCCCAAATAGGGTTTGTAAGAGATGATCCAATCTCCTCCACTTGGGGAAGGAAGCACAGAGCCGTGGAGATGTTCCCCGGTTTCAGCCACCGATGGGCACTGCAGATACCCAGCCCATGGTGTTGAGCTATTTTGAGCTTGAAGGGACACAGGGACAAGGGGAGAAATCCCTGGTTGTACAAGGCAGCAAGTACCCATGTGCTTAAAGCACAGAAGACTAAAAATCTTGCACAGAGAGGAAGCTTGAAAGTTCAGAAATCTCAAAAACACCTTGCTCCTCATGGTTCCTCACAAGCAAGCACTGTTCTGGGGCATCAGTACTTTGGTTCCAGGGTACCAGAGACTTCATTTCTCTTCACCTTGGCAAACCAAGAGAAGTTTGCAAAGACAGATTTTTCCCCCAAAATTTTTTCTACCCTCTTCCAATGGGCAGTTTTATAGGCATAGCTCAAAAACCCGGCCCATTTTGATCCGTATTTTAGTCTGATAAACCTTTGAATTAAAGCTTGTCCCAAATGCAATCCCCAGAAAAGTGCACTGAAGTGTGCACTGAAGTGTGCTTCCTTCCCCAAGTGCACTGAAAAGTGCCAGACTGATGCTCTTCTATACAAGGGTCAGTCAGTACCCTGCACACTCCTCTGTCAAAAAATAAATTTATCACCTACAGTCTTACCTGCTCAGTTTTCAGCAACAGTCCAAAAAGTTTCCTCACCACCAATTTCAACACAGGAAGCATAAGCTTTCAGCCCTAAACAGAATGATTTTTTTTTTTTTTGCTGATGGAGTGAATGGCTGGTTATGCGACACTAAGCAAGAGACAGGGGCTCCATTGCTCCTGTTTTTTACAGCTATTCACTAAAAAAGAATCAATGCTAATTAAATATGAATGCTTCCAATGGAGTACTTACCAAGTAATAATTAAAAGCATATTTGTATTGTTAGCAATGATAATGGTACCGTATCTATTACATGTGCTTGCTTCAGCCCTCTGTAAGTACCCTGCCAGCAGGTTATCTCCTTCCCATGTCACCAGAATACCTTGGGTCTGCAAAACCGAGCCACAGTATCTGGCTTGGGAAAGATGCAGCATTTCCTCTTACCACTCAAATTCAAAGATAATCCCTGGCAACACTTGTCTGCAGAGGAATGGGGCCAGAATTTGGAATTGCATCCGTGCAAGAGAACCCAACCCGCTGCGGGAGGTGGGCACGATCTCATTTTGGATGGGAGCAGACTGGGAGCCGTGCCCTGTTTTTCTCAGCACGGTGCTGCTGTGACACACCAAGGGAAGCCCACACAAGCAGCTTGCAAGAGCAGATGTGTCCAAACCACAGCTCATACCTCCGGTCGCAGAGACCAGCAGCATGTGCCAGGATTTAGGAAGAGCTGGGGCCTGACCAAAGGCTGGGAGAATCCACTTCCCAGGGAGAGCCACACAGGTTTACGTGCGTGTTTGTCCTTTTTCTGTCATTTGTTAGCAATGTAACAAAATATTTGCAAAGAAGCAGAGGCATCCAGATGGCGTCTCCGTGCCAGAGACCTCCATCCATCCCTACCTCTTAAATACCCAAAACCATGACTGAGAAGGAAGGGAAGGAGAGGAGAGGAAGCTGTGGCTGCAGGAAGCTGCCGAGCCACGAGGCCAACCAGCAGCGAGCCAGAGCAGCAGGCAACCGCTCAGAGAGGGGGGAGCCAGGGAGGTTACGTGCAAGGGCAACCAGCAGAGCCCCTGGGACTTTAGAAAGCACACGGCTGCACTGCCCGGCAGGCAGCAGCTTTCTGGGTGGTCTGTGGGGGGGAGAGAAGCAATTAATGGTGCTCTGCAATTAAAGTCTGCTCCTCAAGCACTCGCAGCCTCTGGTGCTGTCTGATCTCTGGCATAGGTTGGATATAGTGTGTTTTTTTTTTTTGGCCAGGGACCCCAAGACCAACCAACCCTGCCACGAGCCCCCAGGTTACCATTGTCCATCAAAGCTCCGAGTACAAATGGACCAGGAAAACAAACACATCTGATATTTCCTTCCTGCGCTTGGACTCCTTCCCTTTCACTCTGTGTTGTCAGCTGTGGTGCTCCATCCCCCCTGGGGAAGCAGGGACAGCGGCCACAGCACCCCTTGCTAAGCTGCTCTTCTGCACCACAATCGCAGCAGCACTTACAGCATACCACTGGTGTCCCAGCCTGCCTGAAAAGCACCAGTGAATCTAAGGTATCCCAAATATCTACCCCCTCAAAGCCTTTTAGTGAGGGGGCATTGCTCTTCCATTACCACAAACCACTTGGTTTTGCGTACCAGACAGCCCTGACACCCTGAGCAAATCATCTCCACAGGCAGGTTTTGGTGATGCAGGCTGAGATCCGGACACCAAGGGAAACACCCTGCTTCCTAACCCAGCCAGGGCACAGACTCACCCACTTCAAAGGTTAAGACCTCCTCACCCAAGACACTTTCCCCTCACCATCAGTTTGAAAAAAAAAAAAAAAACGACAAAAAACCATGCACTTTTCCCTCCATGACTTTTAAACAGGATTTTGTAAAAGCCTGTTTGGTAGTGCTTTTTTTGTTTGTTTGTTTTTGTTTTTTGTTTTTTTTTTTTTTTTTCCCCTCTCCTCCTACGTAGCCTTCATATTATGGAAGCCCACCATCTTCAAAAGCCACAGGCCTGCCCCAGTTAGGCCAGCTTCACCAGTTAATTGGGTGCATGTGTAAATGGGATAGAACCTGGGCTACCAAATGGGGTGAATCTGTGCTCCTTACTCCCCACCACAAATGGTCAAATGTGCCTCCACCCCAGCACAGGGCATCAAACATTCAGACTTGTCACTCTTGATCCTTCTTCTATCACCTGAATGTTTATTTAGCAATTAAGTGGCCAGGGTGAAACAGTGGAAGGATGTGCAGAGACTCACAGACCCGTGTAGAGGCCAGCTGTGGCTCTAAGCCTAAACCTTAAGCCTAAAGTTGCTACTGTCTTGCAACCCTTACTATCTTAGTGTCTTTTTTCCCCTCTTAGATTGAGATTTTTCAGACTACTGGATGAGATGTTTCTGCACAGGAATCCATCCCGAGGCACAAAATTAGACTGCTTTATTTCCACTCCCTGGCAGGAAGACCAGAGGGTGTCCGCAGACCTTTTTTCCAGCATCTTGGCCTCCCAAGGACAGCAGGCTGCTCAGTACTGAAGTAACTGATGACAAAGATTTATGACTTTGGCCATAAATACAGAGGTTTGTTTCCTCTTCACCAAGCAGCTCATCTGGCTGCTCCTTACCTCAGCGAGGTCACCCAAGTCTAACTTCTCACCAACTTGTGCCAGTAACACACACACACCTCTATCTGCTGGTATCTCATGGGGGAAGACATAACCTTCAGCATGGTCCCCAGCCAAGTCCAGAAGTCAGACTGGCCATATCTCCTTCTCTCCAGTCAGGAAATGATGCTAGAGAACTTGAACTGGCCACAGCACCTCACTGAGGTTTGGTTTTCTACATACAGTTGGCCAGAGGCATCTTTAGAGGCAACTTAATGTCTTTAATGGACAAAATGTTGTCTAGAAGTACTTTAGTCCATGAATGGGAGAGGATTCTCCTTACATTATCATTTCCATCAGAAAAATTCAGGTGAGTGCCGACGAGGCTGTTCCTGCCCTACAAGACAGCCAGCCAACAAGACCTGATCCGTGCCCTGGAGACTAGAACTAAATAAATGCTCTTGTCTTTGCTGTGAGCTTCCCTTTCCATGCAAAGGTGAGAGGAACAGGTGTAAGGGATCTCTGCAGGCTCTGCATCTCATCTGCTAGGAGCCACGTACCGTGCTCCCTTTGAGCCAACCCCTGGAGCAAGGGCAGATTTTTCCCCCCCAGTCCCAGTGGGAAGGTAACCTGCTACCTCAGCTCTCCCCACCAACCTCTCCTTTTGGCTGTATGAGCACTTTGTTCAATCCTCCTTACAGCCAGCTCCCACCATGGCAGAAATAAGTATCTCCCTTAGCCTTTAATCCCAACTGACGCACACTGCATGTTGACCAACCTCCTCCAGCAGCGCTGCTGGTGCTCCCCACCCTACCCCACCACCAGCAATAGCTCCTGGGGGCACACCTAGGATCACCAGTGCCTGCAGCAGCCTCACAAACACATCTCATGTTCTCCTTCTGTCTGTGTTTGAGCAAAACCAGCACTGCTTGAGGCATTTCAGTTGTTACCACTCAATGGGACTAGTTAAAAATCCAGGCTGTCTAATGTTCCAAGCTGTCAGAGCCCACATGCTACTGCCAGACAGCTTTATTTACGGTCTTTTGGGGACTATGCATGCACTGAGCAGGTAGGAAAAAGTTTAACCAGAGCCAGAGGAGAGGGAAAGTGAAAAAGTGAGGAAAAGTTAATATTTAAAAGCACTGAAAGAAATGTTGGGTGAGATGGAGATAGAGAAAGTCAATAGAAATTCTTCATGGAGAGATACTTAAATGGCACCTCCAAAACAAAAGGAATGTAATTATTGATGCTAAGTGCAGAGCAGGATAAGAAATAGCAGTAAAGCATCTGACTCACACAGGAGTGTTCACTTGGAGGGCCAGACCAGGTTTTCAGAGACTGCGTGCAAAAAGCACTTCTACCAGCTCTGGGCAGGACAAGTTGGTGTCAGAGCAACCAGTGGGCATCCCACTCAGCCCCAGTTTGCAGTGTCACCATTATTTTGGGTCTTTAACCCTTGGAGATATTGGTGTTAAAACGGGGTAAGCACTGGTGTTCCTCATGGACCACATCCTGGAGGGTCCAAAAGTTTGCACAGCTGCTTAATGCAAGGGACCTGACCGTGCACTCAACCATTTGAGGATAATCCCCAGCTCCTTCCTTACTCTTTCCCCCCTGGTCCTAGGGGTGGAAAGACCAAACATACTAAGGACAAAACATCCCCTCAGGTTAAAGCTATTTTCAGCAGTATTTCCTCAAGCATTAGCAGCCAGCTCCCTTGGCTGCTTCGGGACGTGGGAATATTTGTTATGGAAATTTTGTACAATATCACAGCAGGGCCAAAAGCAGCCTACACAGGTCCTCAGTTAAACTCCGCAGCTGGCACGGAGCACGCTCTCCTATAACTAAATTTGACCAACAGAGTTCAATAGGCCACTAAACAGACTTTATAGGCCTCCAAGCAACATGCCTTTCCATTTCCAGACAGAAAATGAACAAAGCTCAGACAAGGCGGTGACCACAGCCCTACACAAACCCGTCTCCCTGGAGGCTTCTTCCAACAAGGACACCCACTTTTCCTCCCATCATTTCTTAATGCTCCTCTCAGCATTTGGCTTGCACATTGCAGAAACCACACATTAACGCGAATTCATAGCATTTGTTTACCTTCAAGTATTATTTTAGATACTAGTGAGTTGATGCATCTGCAGCTTAGGCTGTTTTGCTCTCCTCCCTGCAGGGTTCCCCATAGGAAGAGCACCTCCAGACGTGGTTTGCTGCTGCCCTGCTGGAGCAGTGGTGTCCTGAGGACCCGTGGAGCAACCACTGCTTCCCAAAGCCTGCTCTAACCAAGGTGAAGACTGAATATCTCCAGTCTTCAGAGCCAAGCAACTTCAGAAGACATAGCAGCCTTTTCTAAGGCAGCTTCCTATGCTAAAAGGCAGCCCAAAGAGCAATCAAGGGCTGCCAGGTAAAGCTGGAGGAACAGCAGGATAAAGTCTTTAACTCTCTGCTGGCTAAAACCAGGTCATTCCTGGCTGGAGCTGTCTTTGGCTGAAGGCTTCAGCACAAGAAGAGGCTGATCTCAGAATGGGTGTCTCTTTTTTTTTTTTTTTTTTTTTTTTTAAAAGTTAATTTTTAAGAGCTCGGTTCTGGACTGCTGGTGGCTTGAAAGAACGACCCAGGTTTAGAGGATTTCCCTTCCCTCCTCTTTGCTGCTTTATATTTTTGACATTAATATTATTAACATAACTAATATAATCATATTATTAATCCAGCTATTGCTGTCATGCAAGGAAAACTACCTGGGGCCAAGAAGACAAGGAAAACAACCTCAGAGCAGGACTGCTGGAGCCTCAGAACATAACTACAGGCATTCGTACAGGTTGCAGGGATGCAGCCAAAAATTGAAGTGTCCAAAAAGAAGCAGTTGCAAATGATTTTTGCTTGAAGACCATGCAGGTGGATGGGTACTGGCTATACAGGAGGAAGACAACTGTTCCCTCCTGATAGCTGAAGCAATGGCAGTGTCTGCAGCACAGATTTGGTGTTTTCCTGGTATTCCTGCCCTTCTTTCTTTGCAGGACTGCAAGAGAAGCTTTCAGGATAACCGTAGAAAGCAATGCAAGTCTGGTACAGCAATTAGTCCAGAAAATGAATCATATTTCTGGAGCCTGTATCAGACCAAACAAAGCTTGCCAGCATCTTCCAGACCAGCCTGGAAGTTACTTAACACCCGAGATGAGGATAACAGAGTTTTTCTTCCCGAGCCCTGCAGCAGGATGGTGTTAGGTGGCAGTCCAATATCACGTCTGGTTTTTTCCATCCTGCTCACTCTGGCTGGAGACCTGCACATGAGATATTTAATCCCCCATTCAGGAGCTCAACTCAAGCAACAGCAGAAACTAATTTTTGTTAATGAAAGCAAGATTTCCTCTCTCCTCATTGGAGAGAGCCGTTTCTGTAGTCGAAGCCAGCCTCCTCGAGGGGGGAGCTCCAGCTCCACATAAGTTTATTACTGCTCCAAGAGGTGAAGGCGAGCTGTCAGTGCACTTTAACGTTTCCTTGCTTCTGTTCAGCTGCAGACGTGGCGTGTGAGGCTGTGCTCTGGGATGGCTGTGGTTGGGCTTTGAGTCCTCGCTGCTCAAAAAGAGGAAAAAAAAAAAGCCAGTCCCTGACCCAAGAATATCTGTATTGCTCTGCTGTCTCCTCTGAATGATTTTGTTGTGCTGTGCTTGGATCCTCAGCTATTTCACAGGGGCTGCCTTCCTCACGTCCCCCGCAAATAGATCTCATTGATGCTGTCAGGATGCTCAGCTTGCTTGGGGTGAAGCTGTTCTGGAGACCACTGGAGCCTTTAAAGCCACCCTCAGGCAGGACTAAGAGCCTGTTCTGCCTGCAGATGTTTCCTCTGTGTCACAAACCCAGCCATCCCCTCCATCCTGTGCTGAAACCCATTTACCCAGGCACAGCCCTCCCCTCTTACACACTGAACATGAGTCTGAGCTAAAGCTACGAGTCAGTGGGGTCCCTGCACTCATCTCGCTTCAACCCAAATCTCACAAGCTACTAAAAATACGAAGCAGTGGGACCACCTTCTGAATAGACTTCACGATTAAGGTCTTGAGGGTGGAAAAGCTATTGGTACAAATAGGGTGTATTTTCTAAGTATAAAGATGGACTCATCCTTATATTAGATATAATGTAAAGAACTCACCTTTACATTATATTCAATGTAAAAACAGCCCCAAAGGTTCCTTCTCCCTTTACAGCAGCACGGAGGAGCGCTGCTCTCCTCTTTCTGAGGAGAAGTGCTACCCTCTAGTGGGGCTGCCTGAGAAAGGTTTGGTTTTGATTTTTTTTTTTCCCTCCCTTAGGGCAGGAATCGAAGCAGAGAGGCTGCCAATCTTTTAAAGATTTAGGGGAAACAGAAGAAAAAAAAAAAAAAAAAAGAACACAAAGAGAACCCTACAGGAAAAAAAAAAAAAAAAAAAAAAAAAACCAGACAAAAAAACAAAACAAAACAAAAAAAAAAAAACAACAAAACAGCACATCCAAGCACTTTAATTTATCACGCACATGTCCTAGGGCATATGAAACCCCCAAGGACACTTTCAGCCTCTCATCCCCAGCCTGCTCTGCCCAAGAACATTTACCACAGCAGAGTTCCCACAACCTAGAGCTGTCCCAGCACGCAGCATGCTGATAGCTACAACAGCCTGCTAGCACCTCAGAGGAGAGGTAACAAAAGCAGGTTGCTCCCACATTTTCTCCCTAAACTGCCATTTTTTCTCCCCATTCATAGAAGAGAGCAAGCAAGCCAGCTCTGTGCAGATGAGTTGACCCCTACCATATTCCCCGAAGACCAGGTACGTGTACTTCTGGTGCTGCACGATCCAGGAGACAACCTTCACGCCCAGCCAGATCAGCAGCATCCCCAGCGTGGCATCAAGGATGAAGTTAATGAGGTAGCTGAGAGCAGAGGAAAAGGCCACTCGGTAAAGCTGCAAAATTCAGGGTTTCAGCTGTGTTCTTAAGGCTATATAGAAGTATATTAACAAATCTTTTATTTCCATATGGGAATCCATCAAAAGAAAACAAACAAGATTTCAAAATCCTTATTTTCCTATTTTATTGGAAATTTTCATTTTATAAAAAAATAAATATAAAGTAAAATAAAAGTATTATAAAACATAGTATATTCTATATTAGTATAACAATATTTAACATAATACATTGATGTTAATAGATTAATTTAATATATTTGTATTGAAACAATTATATAATATTAGTTTATATAATAAAAAACAAAAAATATATATATAAATAAATCCCCTTTCCTATTTTATTGGATTTTCCTATTGCCTTACCAGCAATTTAAGTTTAAGAGCCCACTCCACAGAGGATGGAGGAGGCTCCACCATTTCTCTAGCATTGTTCATTTATTCACACAGTATTAATTGCTTTTAGGGCTAGCCTTGCTTAAAAGATTACCTCTCACCCCTCCCCCCCAAAAAAAGGTTTCCCCATTCACAGCATTGTTTGCTCTTATTTGGATGAAACCCTAACTTTCATGGAAAAAGCAGCAAATATTCTTGCAGTTTCATACAAAAACAAAAACAAACAAACAAACAAAAAAACAACAACAAAGACTTGGTGGACACCTCAGCTGCTCTGCAATCTGCATGGGGGAAGAGGCAAAAAGTCATTTTTACTTTACAAGGGGCTCCTATGAGCAGGGATGCAGAGCAAGAAGCAGATTTCTGGGAGAAGTGACAAGTCCTGGCTCCACAGCGGGCATCCTGGAATCCCTGAAAGCCTCTGGTTTGGGGTTTCACACCACCAGGAGATTTAGGTCTGAGGGCTTTGCAACACAGCTTTGGAGGATCAAGGCTCACTGGAGAGAGAGCAAGAGGCTGGAGACCTGGAGGGACCTGCTGGGCATTTTAACAGGTTCCAGAGAAAAATCTCAGTCGGACTCATGTTTTCTGGCCAGTTTTCTGTTATTGGAATTTTTTTCTGCCAGGTCAGGCCAGACTCCTACATGGTGAAGAAAACAACCAAGCACAGAGCTACAGGAATGAATATTTCCCTGATGTTGCCTCTGAATAAAAGCACTGAAAAGAACAACCTGCTTTTGCTATCCTCTTCAAAAACGTGGCATTAAGATTTTCTATACTAAAGAGTTCAGAACTAGTTTATTAAAGTTTTCAGCTGCTGAAATCAGAGCACTCCCAATACAACTCCCAGTTAAAACTGGGCAGGACACACAGAAAAATGTCAAAGCCCAGGCTCAGGGCTGCACAGTTTTAAGCTGCCTGGTTCAGGATCGCAAATCAGGCAGACCAGGGAAGTGCCAAGCACACACTAGGAAAAACTGAAGGGCACAGTGTAAGCACAGAAGGGCTTATTTTAAAACACTGCCCACTTAAAAGCAATCATGAATCATTTTTGATGTTTTATTTAGCCCCAGCCTGTGGCTGTTTAAAGAAACATATCAAGGTGCAGTACTAGGACAAACAAAGGAGATGGGCCAGGAGGTTTTAAGCAGCATGTTGAGACTCAGAGGAGTTATGTAGGACAAGATAAAGTTAGTTCTGATACTAGAAATGTAGCTGCAAATTGGCTGGTCTGGAATACAGGTGACAACTCTACGTTAAATTCAAATCCTGGTGTAGAAAGTCCCAAAACAGGACTACATGAATAAATGCAGTGGGTACAGATAAAGTTCCAAAAAAAAACCAAACAAACAAACAAAAAAACAAACAAAAAAAACAGATCATACATTTTATCAAATACATCAGATAAAAGCTTTCAACTACAGAGCTAGCAAAAGCATACTTGGCACTGCTCTAAGACCAGAAAAGCCTGGGACACAAACAAATTGCAAGAGCATGGAGCACTGCTGCATTGCTTACTGCAGCTTTTTTTTTTTTTTTTTTTTTTAAAAAAAAAAAAGGTATTACGTGGTGCTTTTAATCAGCAGAAAAATGTCATCTTGCTGCTTCATCTCCATCAGACCAGGAGACTGCAAAGACCAGAGGATACCCCAGGCTCTGAAAAATCAGTGTAGCAGTTTAGTTTATCCCCACCTAGTACATTAAATGGTTTTATTTTCACCATAAATAACCATTTCCCACAGGTTTGCTCCCTCCTTTGACATGTAGGATGTGAACAGAAGCACCTTGGGTACTTACAGAGAGCAAGGGTCCTCTTCAGTGAGATCAGACAGAAAAATGTTGGCAAAGTGGATGAAGAGGGCACCTATTGCTTGCTTGGAGGTATCGTAAAACCTGGAGGGAAAGAAAAAAGGCAGTAAGATCTGTCCATCGTGATCCATCCGACAGCCCACATGCAGCAGGTTGGAGAAGACACAACCTCCTGGTTCAGTCACCTGCAGAAAAGCTCAGGCTTTCCTGGAGGATGTAGGGTGAAGATTTTATTCCTAGGGAGTACCAGCTGCTTTAGGGAGGTTTCCTTGAGAAGTGGCAGCAGGGCATTTTATTTAAAAAAACTAAGTTTCAGATAGGATGTTGGTTTTAAACCCAGATAAGCATCACGCAGCTGGTCACTCACTCCACCCCACACTGAGATGGGGGAGAGGGGAAAAATTAAGGGAAAACAAAGGGAAAAAAATAAAACTCATGGGTTGAGATAAAGGCAGTTTAATAAAATGTAAAAGGGAAAATACTATTAGAAGAACATACAAAACAAGTGATGCACAGTGCAATTGCTCACCACCTGCTGACCAATGCCTAGCCAGCACCTGAGCAGCAGCAGCTCCCCCACCTCACTAATCTCCCCCAGTTTTATTGTTCAGCAGGATGTTTTATGGTATGGGATATCCTTGTGGCCAGCCTCGGCCGGCTCTCCTGGCTGCGTCCCCCCCAGCCCCTTGCTGGCAGGGCAACATGAGAAGCAGAAGTGTCCTTGGCTCTGTGTAAGTACTGCTCTGCACAACTAAAAACAGTGTATTATCAGCATTATTCTCATCCTAAATCCAACACACAGCACAACACCAGCTACTAAAAAGAAAATTAACTATCCCAGCTGAAAACAGGACAGCATCTACCCCTTATTCTATACTAACAACACTATGCTCAGGTGCCATCCTTTCCAATGCATCCCAGTTAATCACAGGGCCTAGAAGACTGCTAGTAGAAGAGGAAATAGTGTTACAGGTACATGGGCTTTGTAAGCCCCAAATTAAAAGCCTCACCATATCCTCCAGGGACGTCTCTCTTCTTTTGGTTCCTTAAATCGTTTTACTGCAAAGAAAACGAGAGGGGTTATGTTAACCAGCAGAGCTGAACAGATTCTGTATGCAGTCTGTGTCAGACTTCAAGGCAGAAAGCAGCCAAAAAAAATACCTGGAGGACCCTCAGCATTTGTCAGCAAAGGGGAAGGACCTGACTGCAAACCAGCCAGAAGCAACACACATATAGGGCAGAAGGATGAGCAGCAGAGGGGTTTTGGAGATAGGCACATGCTTCTTGCTTCCTTCAGCAAGACTTTCATACCATGGGAAGGGCGCCTGAGGGAAGCTAGGGAGGCATCATCCCTCCCTACCTGCCTTGGTAACCCCTCCAGGCTAATTCAAGTTATGGTAGTGACACTGAACGTGGCCCAAGAGTCCATCAAGCTTTTGAGTCACATTAAGTTATGAACATTGAAATGCAATAAAGCCATCTCCTCCTTGCAGCTACCAGGACCAGAAGGCAGGTAGCAGGACCTCATGCACACAGAGCATGAAGGTGCCAGCTCCAAACCACAGAGCCCTACAAGCTGGTATGACTCCAAGCTCATGCCTGCTAGCTGGAGGCACTAAAAAAACGTTTTTATCATGCAACATTTTGTATGTCCACTGGGTACAGATGGGAGATATGGTTTTGATACTGCCACGAGCCCTGGAAGAGATATTTGAATCCTTTAATGAAGTCCCTCTGGGTATAGATGAATTGCAGCCCTTCAGGTTTTTCTCCTTTACAGGTATCACACTGCTCAGAGCTCTCTCCTGTTTCTTCCTGCAGGTAGCACAAAGTGGGTTTTTTACCCATTTTTTCTCCAGTTTTGCTCACAGTGGTGTGAACATTGCAGAGCATCTCAAAGGGTCCCACTTCGCTTGGCCCAGAGATTTGATGTTCTCCCTGGGTTCATCCAGCCTTTATATATCCAAACAGAAGCTGCTGATGGAAAAGTTCTGCTATATCGCATGCAGAAGTCACTTTTGACTGTTTTGCTGTCACTCCACAACTAGTAGCCTATTTTAGGAAAATACCTATCAGCTATCAGGCCAACTTTTCTCCCTTAAAAACTAAGGTATCAATGCTCTGGAATAATGAAGCCTGGAAGAGGTTTTCCCACTCTGTTACCTTCCCCCCTAATTAATGAAAGGACATTTAGTATCATCTTAATTTATAGCAGAGTTGCTAACAGCTGTACCTGGAGGCACTACAGTTACAGCTGCTGCCTCCAAACCCCACGTAGATGCAGAGGGCGTAGACCCCAGACCTCAATTTAAATTGCCATGATCAGTTCCTAAACACATTGCCAGCTTGAACAGGATTCAGAATTTAAAAATAATAAGCTGTGACTTTTTTGAAGGAAAATGGAAACAAACAGCAATTCATCCTCTACTCCTGCCCATCCATCCCAGGACATGAGCTGAACAGCTGCTTGGTGGTGCCATCTAGTGATGCTACAGGACATGTGAGTATGAATTAATGCAGTGTCTAAACCCTCTCAGAGAGGCTATCCCAAGGGCATATTTTGTGAGCATTAATTACTAATCCCTCTACACCTCCCAGATGTTCCCAGTGCTATGCAGATCATTGCAATGAATACTCTAAGAGTAAGCAGGCTACAGAAGCCCAGACCATCAGCTAATCTATTTCATCCTCACTACCTCTTCATTTTTTTTTAGCCTCGTAACTTCCTCTGTGACTTTTAAAGTCGGCCGAACACCAGAACAGACATGCACCACCCCACTGGTTGCAGTTATTCCTTCCTCATCTCCCCAGCTACACATAAGCAGTGATGCTTCAATTTTATGCCCAGCAAAGAGATCTCCTTACTGTTGACAGCTCTTGGCACACCAGTATGCTTCCCAAGGCAATTTGAGGATACAAAAGCAGGGCCCCAAAGTGCAACAGATGAAAATCAAGGCATCACTGCCACACACCTGCATCCACTCGTCAGTGGGGAAAGCGATGAAGTTTTGTAAGCATGAGTTTCCTTGTTCCCCATGGGATAAGAAATGCACAAGCAACTCCTCTAGTCCGTTTTAGATATAACATTCTGGTAAAACCAACACAGTTTTAAGCACAATTTGATGTCCTACTCCGTGACTCCAGACTGCACTCCACTGAGGTCTCATTAACTGAAAGATCAACGCGTGGGTGAAGCGAACAGCTTGTGTCCAAGTAAAAACTGCCCTTTCAGAGCCAGGAACAGATCTAAGCTATGTGCACCACGGTAACTCGTGCCATGGGCATCCCATTAAAAAACAAACAAACAAACAGGTTATAACGTGAAACAATTTTCCCCCTTCTCAGTGGGGAAATGCACAGCTTTGACAGCACAGCTCATATGGGGTGCACAGACAGAAGGCAAACCCACCTCTCACAGCACACAGTCAGCAACGAGCTCAGTAAAGACCATAATAGCTAGATACAGTTGATTTCCAAATAAATAGCTCTTCGCTATTCTTCATCGAGATGTTAATTAATTGATGCTTTTGGTGAGTCTAGCTGTACTTGAGCACTCAGTGTGCCATCTACAACCCAACCATCTACCCCAAGGTGCACAATCTGGGCACCTTTCCCTGGGAAAGCCCTGTCTGGTGAAAGGTGCAGGACCTCCCCTGCTTGGAGTCTTCATGTTTCAGAGGTACAGCTTCATACCTCTCTTACTGGCAAGATGATGAGGTGACACATGAATGAGCACCCTCCCAGCTCCAGGATTTTGGCTAGGAACATCCACCCAACACCAGGGCCACTTGCATCTCACCCACCCACAAATAAAAGACACGTGGACTAACCAAGCTGAGCAGCCAGAAGAATTGAAACCAAGCCCAACAAACTTGCTCAGCTGCTGGAGCACAGCATGCTGCCACCGAGAAGCTGTGGAAGGGGTCTGCAGGCCACCAAGCCACCCAGCTGACCACAGCCCCATCCACGAGAGCACCAGGGATGATTTTCCACTGTTGGCTTAATGAGAAGTGACATGCTATGCACCCACAGCCACTCAGGCTGGGAATTCAGTAATTCAGCACGATGAGATGACAAGTAAGAGGTAAGAAGTTAATGGCGTAGTGCCTTGTTGAACATGGCTTGTCATGCCTCATTAGATTTAAGAGAGTTATCCGAGACTCTGTAATTATCAGAGACAGTAAAACTGTTGTATTAAAAGATAAAAGCTAGTATTATTGAGAAATAATTAACTGCTTAAAAGGGCATTTACCATGCAGAGCTGCAGCAGGCTGTCTCCGAATTAAACCAGAAAGCCAGCCAAGACCACTAGAGCTGAAACTGGCAGCAAAGTAGCTCAGTGGCTGTGACCCAGAGGTTAGGGGTGATGTTAAACCCCCATAGAAATGGCTCCAGGTCTCTGAAACCTCGAGTAGCTGACAAAGCCTTCTTTGAAGCAGCGCAGCTTTTGTGCTCTGGAGCAACAGACCGCACCGTGTCCCTCCTCTCCCCCAAGCCTTGCAGACAGCCCAACCAGGGCAGCTGCACAAGCTCAGCTTGGGGAATGGCTAAAGCCTCCTTTACCCATCTATAAGCACATCTCCACTCACTGGGGGTAACTCAGCTCTTCCATCAGCTGTAGGAATTATTTTTCTGCCATGGCTCAGACAAATATTAATGGTGAACTGAGCTATTTTTTTTTGGGTGCATGCTCATGGGTGCAACGTGCAAACAAGAATAATGCAATTTGAATTTTAGCACCTATAACGAATTAAAAATAGTTTATTGCTGACAGCTGCACAAAACAGAATAGAGAGTATCCCCATCCAACCAGACTAAAAATAATACTAAGATGTAATGGGGTCTACACTAGAATATAGAGGGCTGGAGCACCATAGGAGAGGGCCACATCTATGGAGACAGGCTGAGGGAGCTCAGGCTGTTTAGTCTGGAGAAGAGAAGGCTCAGGGAAGACCTTATAGCAGTCTGTCAGTACCTAAAGGTGTCCCAAAGCTGGAGAGGTACTCTTCCTCGGGAAGTGATAGGACAAAGAGTAATGTCTTTGAACTTAAAAAAAAAAAAAAAAAAAAAAAAAAAAGATAGATTTAGACAAGTTATTAGAAAGAAATCCTTCACTCAGAGGGCAGCAACGTTGCTGCCCATCTTCATAGCAGTGATCCTCCTCGACTGCCAGATACCTGCAAGCCCAATTAGGGCAGCAGTTTCCACTACACCCCAGGCTACCAGGGCACAGCTTGCTGACATGCGTTTGCCCCATATGCTCGATACTTCTTTGGGAATCCTTCCAAGCATGCTCTATGCACACAAAGTACTCCTGAACTTAGTGCTTTCAACATCCCTAAGCAGAAAACTAGTCGAAGTATCATACGTAACAAGTACAATTCACATGAACCTGTAGGAAGATTTTGGAGGCAAATCTAAGGGAAAGACATCACTGAAAATACAAGCAAACTTTCAAACCAGTCTTTGAGGTCTTAAAAAATAAATGAACCTAAAGGTGAATACCAGTTGGAAATAATTGCTGCAGGGTTTGATTCGAGTGGAAGCTTGAAAAAGCATTTCCATCAGCTTTGTGAAGTCCAGCTGTTTGCAGCATGTTTAAGGTGATTCCAGCCAAGGTCAATGGCCTGTTAAGCTGTTCCTTTTAGCACCATGGGAAGCTGTTTTACTCCTCCCTGTCAGAGGAGATGGGCAGACTTCTGCTGCAGACTCCATAGGTTGATAGGAGATGGTGGGTGAAATAAAGCTGAACTCCCCATCCTCACAGCTGAGGTCCCCTGTAGCAGAGCAGGGTGCTACACCAAGCAACATGGGGGGGGGGGGGGGGGGGGGGGGAGGAAAGAAAAATTGAGACTTCTTTTCTGGGTTCTTCCTGCAGATGCAGTGCAGGGTTAGCCCCTAATCCAATCTCACCCTCAATTATTCCAATTAAATATCAATTAACAGTAAAGCGTGTGGATGTCAGCAATAAAATAGTTTACACTGTAGGAATGCGTTTCCTTTGGAAAGGCTTCAAAGACAGTCTTCAAAAACAAGAGGAAGCCTCACAAAGTCCCAGCCCACTCAGAAGCTCACAGGCTGCTCCACTGTCCTGAGCTGTGCTGCAGCACAGAGGTGAGGCACTGAGTGACATTTAACCTTGTTGTGTGGTCCAAAACATCTCAGGAAAAGGCTGGGAAGGTAGGAAAAAGCTGCTCCTAACTATTTTAGGAGCAGAAGACCCAAACCTATCTCATTCAAGAGATAGGATCACAACTGAGGGGACAGCTGCCTTCTTGAATTGGTGCCCTTTGGGTTACTCTCCCCCTACTTGGCTCCAGTTTTTGCAGACCAAATACCATGAAGTTAAGCAAAGGGAAGGAAGATGAGCAATGAGAAATACCCTGTCTGCTGCTGAGAAAGGGCAGGGCAGGAAACAAAATACTCCCAGACCCCTCCTTTTCAAGTCAAGGACAATAAAGATCATAGACACTTGAATTTCCCTGAGGACCACCAGGCTAGGGTGAAGTTGGACATCTGAATAAGGACCTAAAAATGTAAAAAGTACATTTAGGAGAAGAGTATTTCATTACAGATATGTAAAGACTTAGAAGACAAGAAGCTCAACTAGAACCATCCCCTTTTTATTTTTACTTTTTTTTTTTTTATGCAGAGCAACAGAAGGTAGACATTTATTAGGGTGTTTACTTCACATAGCACAAAGAGTACAGCTTTGCCTGCCCTAGAGCTGTACAGTTCCTTCTTAAAGTTATGAGATTACAGCAGTGCTGTCCTACAACCTACTCATTTTAATTAATCCCCAATTATAATCATTCAGTTAAGACAATCACAGCACCTGTTACCTGATTCTCACGCTGTTCCTCACCCCGTGCATGGGAGCACTCCCATGTGCAGCATCCTCTCTGCATCCCTCATCAGCCACATGTATGTTTGGCAGCAGCTGTGTGCCTGTGGCCCCCTCTTGGAAATAAAACCTAATTTAGGCAGCATTAGATTCAGTAGCAGCTGACAGACCCCTGTCATCAAGACAGACCCCTAAATGAGTTCTCTACAAGATCAAAGGGGGAAACTTATTTCCCTAGGAGAAACTTGGCTGTGCTTGGTTGAGGGTCAGATCATCTCCTTGGTAAGTTGTCCTGCAAACAACCAAAAGATTCAAGAAGGGAGCTGACATCTCCCTTTGGCGACTCTAAACCTCAAATCCTCCAGGATTTGGTTTACCAGAGACCAAGCCTGGCCCCATGGAGCTCAGCAACAGGCTCTAGAGGATATATTACATTGTGAATAGCCCACCAAAACCCAGGCTGCAATACACAGAATTGGGTATACTGTTAGTTGCTTTAAAGCAAATGGCAGCTAAGACCCATACCATAAAGCCAGGAAGCCCATCTTTGAGAGAGCACCACACTACCTCATTTCTGTCCTTTACAGAAAAAGGCTCAGAGCTCCTGTACCAGGCAGGAAACAGAAGGTCTCCCCCTGCCCAGCCTCTGCTTTATTTATAGGCAGTAGGGTCGCCAGTAACACGTTTCAACCTATTTGAAGCACACACCCTTTCCCAGGCTTTTTCCAAGCCCCAGACAGGAAGAAACCAACATGCAGGATACGGAGACCAAAGCCCCGGGGGCTTCACTATTCTTAGCCTGAGCTCACAGCTACCCAGACAGCTCGACCTGGGACACAATGGGAGGAAGCAGCAGCCCCTGCTTGCAGATAGCAGCCAGCATGCTGCTGGCAAGATAAGCGCGTGCCTGGGCTGGAAAAGCTCAGAACACATACCCAACATCACAGAGCAGCAAGGGATGGTCTCTCTGTGGTTTGAGGAGGCTATTGACATATATTCTCTAGTTTATAGTATATATATAGTCATTCCTATACATGTATTATACATATAGGATTTTTTATATATGTATATAGTCATTCCTTCCCAAACATCCTTGTACCAAGGCTTCAGAAACGTACACACCTGTACCAAAACTGGCTGAGGTGATGCTTTACTTGAGGAAGGAGTAAGAATGGAGGATATGCTCTGCAGGACATGAGGTAATTGGGACATAAGATGGCAGTAGCTCCTACTGAAGGTATCTGGCTATTGCTTGGCTACTCTACAGCATCCTCTAGAGAGAGTTTCTTCTGGCATAGAGGGCTTCAAGTTGCAAGATGAACATGCATCGATAGGAGATTTAGGTCCTCAGAAAGCCCTGCTCGAGCAATACAAACCCTGGAAGTCTTGCACAGTACCATGGAACTCAGCGGCTGATGTAGGTGGACCTTAAGGAAGGTAATCATTTATTTATTTTGGAAAAAAGAAAAAGAATTAGGCATATTTATTCCCCAAGATCCTACCTAACAGCTACTCCTTTTCCCTTTCCTGTGTTGCTGATGATGTTCAGCCCATCCCTTCCTATTCCCCATCCCAATCCAGAGTCACCCCCAAGCCCAGTGCAGGAGCTCTGGAACTCACAGAACAACAACACCTCCCTATAATCCACCGTGCAGAGACATCCTGAGATCCTCAGCTGGAGCACCCAGCTATCTGAACACATTAAGTGCACAAGTGAAGGCCATGCAGTGCTTCAGGATGGGTCTCAGTTTTTCCTACCTCATGCAATTGGTGCATCACTCCTGTGTCTTATTTCTGCATGGATTTTTATGGCCACCATTGTCGTGCTTGGAACCAGAAGCTCATTTCCATCCCATCCCATTTGTCCCTTCAGGAACTAGAAACCTCACAATATTCATTTAGCACAAGGTTTAGCTGTACAGAAGGTGTCTTCCAAGAAGAGGTCAACGTAACCAACCAAAATTCAAAAGCTTTGTGGAAAGCTGTGTTTGGTGTAACAAAGCACATCAAATACCATGTGGACCTTCTAGCTTACAAAGTGCAATGTGGGTTTCCAAACGTATTGAAGCTGAAAACATCGTAAGAATCCTGCCACATGCAGCTTTTTGCTTAACCTACATGCAAACTGACCCCTGGAGTCAGCACAGCCCTGTGCTTCACACCTCCCGAGACAACAAAACGACAAAGGGTAACTCTTTCCTCAAGAGGGAAAAGCATTTGTTGTGGTGAAGTCCCAACGTAGGTAAAAATAATCAAAGAACTATGGTTAAGGTATAAATGAGTAGGTATAAATAACCAGAGCTAGCATTTGTGTTAGGGGAAGCAGAGTCAGCAGAGCCTGCCTTGGGCATGGTAAGCCTGCAGTGCTCCCATGTCCTGGGCATACTTATTTTAGAAGTCTGCATGGATTCGGTGATCTATCAGTCAGTTTCTCAGATGCACTGGAACAGGATGCTGGTAAGTCCACATGGATCAGGAAAAGATAAAAAATACATGTACAGCAAGAGGGATCCCCCACCATGAATGAAAACCACTGCTTGTTTTACAGTCTGGCAAGCTCCTGCTCTGTGGGCCTGCCTCAGGACAAGCTACTTGGACCAGAACAATAAAAACACTCACCCTAGCTGCTAACAGCACATCTCCATCACTGAACCCTGCCAGTGGATCAGTGTCTGGGGAAAAGGTCTTCAGAAACTCAAGGCAAGGAGTGCTGGAGCATCCAGCAGCTCTGCAAGAGGATCTAAAGGGACACTGCTGTCACATTAGGCAGGCCCAAAGCCATTTACAGAAGCCAAGCAGAAAATCATATGTTTTATTTTCTACTTGCATGTTACAGAGCTCAGAGCAGCAGAGCTCTCCCTGCCTGGTGGGACCAACCCCCTCCATGAGCTTATTTTAACACCTGCAGCACAAATACTAATAAAACTCCTCCAGAAGCTCAGAGCCTCAGCAAGGGAGGAAATTGGAAGAGGAATAGTTGATCTTAGATGTCCTTCACATTGTTTGTGGTGGGGTGGAAACAAATTTGTTTGCTCCAAGGAAAGCTTTTTCCATTCCCAAGGGAGAAAAAAAATCATTTAACTCCCCAAATCTGATTCTCTTGTGCCCCTGGTAATCTACAAAAAATGCTATGGCTAGGATTTTTGTGCAAGATCTCCGCCCATTTCAAAGGGATTTTGCTGACCAAGTGACAAATCAGGGCAACTTTTGCTAGTTTACAGCCCCTTTCCTAAAAAAAAAAAAAAAAAGAAAAAAAAAAGTTTTAAATTTCAGTAGCAGCAACTGCAGGGTCTCAACCCCCAAATCACACCCAGCTCCTGCAGCTTGCTTTCTCCACTCAGCAAGCGGTGATCAAGGCAGTGCGAAGAACTGCTCCAGCTGGGATTGCTCAATTATCCACACTCCTCCTTGTCTTGACCTCCCAATGGGAAGGCTCTTGTACAGGGGAGATGGATTGCAAAACCCACAGCTGCAAGGCTTTGCTGCCTCTTCCTTTAAGTGCTCCCACTCAGTGCTTGTAGCACCCACAGCAGGCAGGTGGGAAGGTTTACAACCCATTTTTTTTTTTTTTATTTGATTGCCAAGTGGGGCTGAGTTGCACCCAGAGCAAGCCCAGGACCACAGCGCAATTTGATTTGACTACGTTACAGGAGAGGGCTTGGAAAAGCAAGAAAATATTTGTGAGCTTAAAGGGAATGCCCTCACCACTGCTCATGGTGATAAGGGTGAGCTTAATACAACCACATTAAGGTAAAGTTGGGCATCCTCTACCTGTGGGTCAGTTATACCCCATAAAGGACTCATTTCATATACACATCGAGGGGAGCACACATCCCACTCCTCCTACTACAGTGAAAGAAGTTATTCCCTCTGCTGCTCAAGATCCTTTGCTCCAAATTAACCTTTTATAACGTTTGCAGCAGGCAAAAGTGGCCTCAGGGAACCCAGTGAGCTGTCCTAACCCCACTTCACACTGCAGGTGACAGATCCACATGCTTAAATATTCTTTTCCAGGCTTGCACACAGCCTGTGCTTTGCTGTCTAGACATGCACTTGACACAGCATCACTTCAGGCAGTCCCACAGGACTGACTTCCAGCTCAGCGTGCAGCTAGGCTCTCCTAACAGCCTAGCAGGAGGTAATCCTCCCACAGACCCAAGAGACAGAAAATCAAGGCCACAAACTCTAATAACAACATATATATACTTATCCATCCTGCTGCAGACCATACATACAACCCTACATATTCTGTACATGTACCCTTGTGAGCACAAGCCATGGATAAGCACCTGCAAAAATCTTGCTTAGCATTGTCCTGTCATTAGTCCCAGTTCCTCTAGATGTTCCTGCATCGTCTGAGCAGCAGGAGCACAGTTTGGAAACTTTTTGCATTCAAATTCAAGCTCCAGTGATGGCTCTGTCCCCACACCTAGATGAAGCAGTTGCCCAGCTGCCTGGTTTTCCTAATTAGCCAAGAGGATGCTAATGATTAAGGACCTATTAGCCCTTGCACCAAGAGGGAGAGCGACAAACCCTGGGGTTGACAGTTTGCCAGCAGTGGCTGTGCTCCAAAACTTTCATCCACAGGAGCATTTAATGCAATTAATGCCCTTCATTTCACAGGACACCCCATGGGATTTACAGGCCAATACACACACACATCACACATATAGGAACAGAAACACCAAGTCAGGCTGTTCTTACAGTCAGTGTTTGGCAAAAGGCAGGCAGAGAAGCACTGAAGTTTGGCTACTGCTGCTGGAAAAAGCTATCAGCTATCACAGGAAGAACCTGTTGCAGCTTTAGTGGCAGCCTGGCACTAGCAGCAGCCTTTGGACGGGGTTTCCAGACAGTAGAAGAGGATGAGTGAGCCTCAAAATCTGCAGCTACTTAACCAAAGTCAAAGCTTTCTTTCCCTGTCGCCCCAGGTCTTTAAACAAGGAAAACAGATCGAGTTCTGGCAAGTTACTCAGCTTGTGTTAAATCACTTAACCCAAAAGAAAAGCGACCCAGAGCTCGGAGCAAGGCGCAGCTGTGCGGAGAGTAAATTTTTGCAGGTCTTTCAGTGCCCCCAGCTCTCCCCAGGGCTTCTCCATTACCAACCCCTACCAATCCCTCACAGTAACACCAAATAAATAAATAAATAAATAAATAAATAAAATAAAAAAGAAATCCTTCCCCAGCCCTAACACTTCCCAGGCTGAGAAAATTAAACAAAACACCACCAGAACCCCATCAGGGGAAGCAGTGCTCTCATCTAGCAGCACCATACCTGACTCTGCCTATTTTTCTCAGTCCTCCCAGCAAGCCATCCACTTACACCACAACTTTTCACCCTTTATTAAACTTTTCTAAGCAGCTGAGCTCAAACCGAGCTGAGCTTTCCATACCAGTGCTGCAAACCCGTGCTGCTTGATCAAGATTAAGATTACTCAGATTAAGGCTTCACACACCAGCTTTAACAGCAAGCACCCAGCACCCCAAACTGCCACAAATCACTGCACTCCCCTCTGCTCCAAACCCTATGGTTTGCGCACAAAATTTGGGACGCCCTATAAATAAAAAGCCCCCAGCAGCACCAAGCAAAGGTGGCTCAGAAATAAACCCAGCACCCCCAGCACCCCCAGCACCCCCAGCAACCCCAGCAACCCCAGCAACCCCAGCAACCCCAGCAACCCCAGCAACCCCAGCAACCCCAGCAACCCCAGCAACCCCAGCAACCCCAGCAACCCCAGCAACCCCAGCAACCCCAGCACCCCCAGCACCCCCAGCAACCCCAGCACCCCCAGCACCCCCAGCACCCCCAGCACCCCCAGCACCCCCAGCAACCCCAGCACCCCCAGCAACCCCAGCACCCCCAGCAACCCCAGCACCCCCAGCAACCCCAGCAACCCCAGCACCCCCAGCAACCCCAGCACCCCCAGCAACCCCAGCACCCCCAGCAACCCCAGCAACCCCAGCACCCCCAGCACCCCCAGCAACCCCAGCAACCCCAGCACCCCCAGCACCCCCAGCAACCCCAGCAACCCCAGCACCCCCAGCACCCCCAGCAACCCCAGCACCCCCAGCAACCCCAGCACCCCCACCATCCCCAGGGCAGGATGCCCGACTGGGGGGCGATGGGGGACTCACACATGAGGGTGCTGAAGGCGCAGAGTGCCAGCAGTGCCTGCAGCAGCACACCGAAACGCCCCAGCAGCGCTCCGCTGCCGCAGCCGTGAGCCGGCCGGGGGGCAGCCATGGCCTGGGGGAAGCGGAGCTGGAAGCGGAGCGGAACCGGAGTGGAAGCGGAGCGGTCCCGATGCCTACAAAGCGGAGCCGCCGCCGCCGCTCCGCTCCCCGCCCCGGTCCCGGCTGCTGAGGGCACACCCGGGGGCGGGGCGGTGGGATGGGGATGTAGGGGGGGGGTCTAGGAGGGGTTTAGGGTCCTGGGGGGGTTTAGGGTGTGTGTGGGGTCTCGGTAGGATTTGGGGTGTTGGGATGGGGAGAGTGATGGGGTCCTGGTGGGATTTGCAGTGCTGGGATGTGATGGGGGGTGTGGGTCCCAGTGGGGTTTTGGGGTGTTGGGATGGGGTGTAGGTTGGGGTCCCGGTGGGTTTGGGGTGTTGGGATGCGGTGGGGGTGTCCTGGTGGGGTTTGGGGGGTCCTGGTGGGGTTGAAGTGTTTGGATGGGGTGGTGGGAGGGTTTCTGGTGGGGTTTGGAGGGTTGGGATTGGAAGGGAGGGAGGGTTAGGGTCCAAGTGGGTTTGGGGTGCTGAGATGGAGGATTTCTGGTGGGATTTGGGGTGTTGGGATGGGGGCAGGTTGGCATTTCAGTGGAGTTTGGGGAGTTGGGATAACTGGGGGGGGGGGGGCAGGGGAGGGGGGAGAAGGACTGTCCCAGTGAGGTTTGAGGTGTTGGGATGGGGAGAGAGGGTTTTGGGGTCCCAGTGGAGTTTGGGGGGTTGGGATGAGGGGAGTCCTATTGGGATTTGGGGTGTTGGGATGAGGAAAGAGGGTTGGGGTCCCACTTGGGGTTAAGGTGCCGGGCTGAGGCGAGTCCCAGGAGGGTTTAGCATGCTGCATGGGAAGGGTAGGGAAGATCCCAGAAGAGTTTGGGGTGCTAGGCTGGCGGTGAGGGGAGTCCCATTGGGGTTTGAGTTGCTGAGTTAGGGAGGGTGGGTAGGGAACTCAATGGGGTTTTGGGCCCAAGGATGGGTGTCCTGGTGGGATTTGGGGTGCTGTGATGGGAAGGGCACAGAGGATCCTAGCTGGGTTTGGGGTGGTGGGCTGGGGAGGGCAGGCAGCGGTCCTGGCAGGGACTCAGGAAGTCCTATGATCCTAATCCTATGGTCTGTGGCAAGACGATCTGAGAGATGTCAGGGGCTGCTGATGGGGTTGGGATCTCAAACAGCACTCTCAGACCTGTGTTTTCTGCTGCTCTGCCTAATGCAGCTCCCAGCCCCCTTTACAACCACCCCCAGAGCACTGCTTTCACTTTTTTCTCTCTTTTTGGTATCCTTGTGGCCCTCTTTAGGGAGCACTGGGGTCCCGTGCCTGAGTTTTCTTCCCTGACTTTGAGGTGTAGGAGCTTGCATTACGTTACAAAACCAAGCGGGCTGCAGATCTCATCATATCGCATGACTCCAAGCAATGGCCTTAAAAACAACGATAAACATTACAGAACTCTGAAGAACATCGTGGGAACTGTCCCTCAGCTGAGCCAACACATCAACCAGAAACAGTCCTTCCTTTTTCAAGGGAGAAGCAAATTGTGGGCTGACAGATGCTCAAGTCACCAGTTCTAATCACAGTTTAATCATGAGTTCAATCAGCAAGCTGGAAGTTTGATTTTACTAAGTCATTTTCAGCTGATTTCATATGTGTAGTAATCGGTAGCTTCATTAAAAGGTTCGTTCCCCTGGGTTGGTAAACCTGTCTGTGTCTTGCAATCGGTTGCCTCTATATTAAATTCAACATCAATAAATAAAGCTGATATTCTTACAAAAAGCCAGCTGAACACCCTGGTAGCGTCTATTAAGCAAGTATGTATTTTATCAGAGATTTATTTAGGCTCCAACATTTTACATTTTCTTAGATTTCCTAGGCTGCTCTTAAAGAAACATTTTCAAGAATTGGATGCTGGATGATAATTTTTCACCCGGGAATTGCCTCAGACTCTATTTGCCCAAGTACAGCACAGCTGTTGGGGAACACAGTCAAAAGAAAAAAAAAAAAAAAAAAAAAAAAAAAAAAAAAAAGCATTTAAACTATATTGGTATTTCTTAAAACTTCATTTTCTTCGAATAACCTTCAAATTATCCATCAAAGGTTGTATGTGGGATGCACCAGGGGAAAGTCGGAAAGTCTTCCCAAGTCTCTCTCACCCATCATGCATCCTCCCTGTTCCTGCTGATTTCTCTTTGCTGTCACATTCAGCAATGAAAAGTTGTCCAAAACCTTACTTCTGAGTGCAGATACGTTTACAAGAGAGCCCGGTACTTTGCACGTGTGAAAACACGCAGGCTATAAAAAGGGCAATTACGAGAAAAACCCCGATTTCGCCCCTTCCCCTCCCTTCCTTGCAGAAGGAGGCAGCTGTCCCTGAGCGGCTTCTCCGCACTCCACCGTGAAACCACAGCTTTGGCTTAGCAAAAACATGATTTGCACTTCAAAATATTTTGATTTTCTGAACCCATGAGAAAAAAAAAAAAAAAAGAAAAAACAAAGCTCAGCTGTACCAGATGTAGAGTCTGTGTGCTCGGGCTCCTAAATTTCTGCTGTATTATTTTGGCATCTAAGATGACCCGCAGCTGTCTCCCTGCTTTTTTTTCCCCAGGGGTTTTCATCTCTCTGCAGAGGCACTGAGGTTTTGGGTGCTGTTTACCCCCAGCCCTGCTCCAAACACCACAGCTGCTAACCCCGTATCAGTGGGTCGGTGCCTTTAGGTGCCACATCTCAATTTGTTGTTTTTCTTGGGGAAATTTGCCTTTGGGGCTCCTAAGTGGGATTTCATCCACAAATCACTCCCTGGGTATTTCCATCCCTCTCTGCCCATGGTGCAGACAGCTGATGGGCACTCAGCCATCGTTCACAAAGCCTTGTGAAACAGCATCACGGAGCTAAAAACTTGTTTTTTAATCCCAAACTCGCTTAGCAGGCAGGGCACTGATAATGGCAAAGGTGGCTGTCATTTCCCTGGTGTGAGTGAATTTTATCCTCGCTGTTGATGCAAAGCTGTTTTCCAGGCAGGCACAGCGACTTTGGATGAGTTCAGAGAGAAAACGTGTTCCCTTATCTGCCCAGGGTAAGGCCCTTGAAAGCTGGGTAATGGCAGGGCTCTCCAGGCAATCTCGCTGATACAGAAGAGAAGGGCTGTGATCCTTCCTTTACCCTTAGCCTTGGTTGGATAAAAGTCTGGAGAGGCTCACGGGACTTTGGTCACTCGATGCTGATTTTCTTCCATCTGTCTTTGTGAGCTTACAGAAATACAGATGGGAATTATTGATGCCACGTGCCAAAATAGCAAAGTTAAGGAAAAGGAAACCACGTAAGAAAAAGGAAACCCAAGTAAGCAGCTGTGCCAGAAATTCCCTAAGAACTAGAAATTAAAAAGGAGTAATCAAAAGAAAGAAAATAAAGACCCAATAAAACTTAATTTAAGTATTAGAGCATGGGTCTAAACTTAAAATCAGAAAAGCCAAGACACTGAAATAGTTTTGAGTAACCAGGGATGCAAAAAGCAGTCCTGGCAATTCTGCACATGCATGAAGGCCAGAGGAAAGTGAAGGATGGAGGAAATCTGTGAATTCTCAGAGTGGAAAATCAAATAATGGAAACCACAGAAAATACCTCCTCTGTTTCACTCTATAAAGAAGGATTAGCCAGGCCCAGCTGGCAAGTAAAATTAATTTAAAACAAGGGGAGAAGAGAGAGAACAGAGCGAGAACAGGTTAAAAGATGAGATGAGGCAAATATGAGGTATCCAAAGGCCTGAAGAAATGGGTGCAGGAGGAATTAAATGGGCAGAGAAAGAGGTGTTTTTTGGGGGATTAACAAGGGATACGGCAAGGGGGTGTCAGAGGACTGGAGAAGGGCAAGCATTGTGCATGGCCCTGTGGATTGGAGCCAAGCCACCTTTATTCAAGTTATATATATATATATATAGAGAGAGAGAGAGAGAGAGAGGACATATTATTAAAAATTATCAAACTATCGATTCATAAGCACCTAGAGGATAATAAGGTAATAAAAAACAGCTAGCATGGATTTAAGAAAAATAAATCACGCCAAGCCAGTTTCATTTTCTGCTCCGACGGGGCAGCTGGGCTGCTGGATAGCAGGAGGCAGGAGCCTGGCTGTGCCTTGACTCAAGGAAGGTTTACCTTGCTGCCCTGGTGACACTCGTAAATCAGCTGGGAATATCTGGCTGCCTTGAGCTCTGTGGGAGGCAGGAGCAGCACCTCCCTGCAAACCCCCATAAATGCTCCGAAAGCCATTTGCTGCTGCACTGGGAGAGGTGCAAGGGCTCTCAGGTAGGCATCTAAAGTTATGTAAGGGAAATGCCACCCCTAGGTGATGAGCAAAGCTATGAAGTTAAGAGAATTTGCAAACATTTTTTTGAGGTTAGGGTTAGAATTAGAAATAATTTCATGAAATTGGAGGGATGCTCTGAAGTCAACAGAATGAAATGCAGCGAATGATGGGGAGGGAGAATGGGGCATCCCTGGGTGGGAAGAGGATGGGGGGTGTAAATGGCCTGCAGACAAAGTGTTAGTCAGTAACAAAAAGGTGTTGCGGGGAAAGCATATCCTGTTCCAAGAGGTCGTCAGGAGTGTTTCATGGAATATTTGGGATCATTGCTCCATTATCTCCAATCTTCAGCCCAGTTTTGTTATCACACAAAGAGGTGAGCATGCTGGAGTGGAGAGGAAGGCAAGAAAAATGACAAGCATTTGAGAGAGTGGGAATGAGAAAGAATATGGGATATTTTTATTTTTATTTTATTTTCCCCAGAAAAGCCTGCAGGAGCAATAGGCATAATTGGGGAACAGCTTCTACAGAACTACTTCATGTAGAGGAATTATTATAAAGGGTTGTTTTCCATGTCTCATTCATTTCTCAAAAGGACAGCACTGCTGTGAGTTGTCTTTATATCTCTTCTGGCTGAGAAGACAATGACTGAGAGAACCATGTGTTAATTGGGGGCTCAAAGTCAGCATGCTCATTCACTTGAGTTGTAGCGGTGGGGCCCCATAATCACGGGAGCACAGGGAAGGGCATCTCGTTAACCATTTAAACCCAACTTCGATTAAGAACACCAGGGTATTTTTCATGCCAGTCCCCCCCTACGTGGTCATGCTGATGGGCTCAGCACATCTGCACCCACATCAGCGATGAGCAGCATCAACAAAAGAAGCACTTAACAGCCGGATTGGTGCAAGTGTTTGGGGCTGGCCAGATCTGAAAATGCATGAAATAAGTCCATGGTGTTGAGTTGAATTAAGGTGTTGGGCTATTGTTGTTGGCTGGTTGGTTCATTCTGTTCACCAGCAGCTCAGTGACAGCCCCATGTGTCAGAAAAAAAAAAAAAGTGTTAAAAAATGAACAGAAATGCTGATTTTTACAACACCACAACATTGGTTTCTTCAACTCATTTGCCCCATAAGGACTCAGGTGTTTTGTCTCCCTGAGGTCCCCAGTGTGATGGCAGGGATGAGGAAGGTCTGCAGACAGTTTCTGCCACAAGCTGGAGGAGGGCACAGAAAACTGCCCTCTTCTGGATGACACTGACATAAATTATTTATTTGATTTTATTTTTCATCTGGTGGAGAAACTGCTTCTGAAACAATGTCCCTTGAGAAAGCTTGCTTTAACTGATACTTGAAACAGACTTCATTCATGCTGCCAGCAGCAATGATCCCTGCTGATTAAAGAGTAAATAGACCCTATTCTTGCTGAATTGTTTCTTTTTATACAGGGTCTGGAACATTTAACAGTCAGTTTTAGCTTATGTTCATAAGAAGACGGCCAACACCAGTTTTAACATCCAGCAAGACATAGTATTGCAGGATACTCCAGGGAGTCCTTGACAAGATGGTTCTTCTGTATATTCAATAAGTGCTTGAGCTGTGTTATTATGAGAGGTTCAGTGCCTGGCATGGAGTGAAAAGGGAACAGCTTCACACCTTACAGGGCCTGTGGTATTGTTTGTGTAGTGTGTTTGCATGCCCTCAGCTGTTTTGGGGCAAATCAGTCCCTTTGAACACATCTCACTACATGGCCATCCCTTCTCCTGTGCTACGATACAAACACGGAAGGTCCTACACCATCACAGAGGGACCTCCCCAGGTGCTACCATCCCTACAGAAATGATGTCTTACATCACGGTGGACCCTCCCTGCATCCTGCATCACCCGACATCCCTACAGGGATGACAATCCTACACCACCCTGCATCCCTACAGTGGTCCTACACTATCTCTGGCTGAAGATTGAAGTGATGGCAGGGCAGCTCATCTTCACCAGTGCAAGCAATTGGAGGTCAGACCCTGCTCCTGAGTCCTGCAAAGAGCTCAGCAGCTGAGAAATCCCCTTTCTGCACTACTGGTGCCCTGGAGGGCAGAATTTTTCCTGGACTCACCCATTCACCCACTGTTTGTAGGGTTCCAGCCTGATGGGAGAATGAGTTAATGATTAATCATGATAATCGTGAGAGTGGACTGAAACCCTAGTTTTAATGACTGGCTTTACTACAATATTTGCACATTATATTGGGAGCCCTGCAAGTAATTGCCAAGATGATGTGGTGCACCTTTAACTCAGATCACTTTGCTGTGTATAGGGAAACTCCTAAAAAGCTTAATCTGGCACAACTGATGAAGGTGGTGAACCATAGAGCTGGGATATCTCAGATCAACTTTGCCACTGAAATGGAGGTATCCTATAGCAATACTTATACCTATATCCTAACAAGGGAGAGGAGACAGCCAAGCAGGGATTGCCTAACTGGAGTACAAGCACCTGCATAAGCATATCAGATGTCTGCACCTCAAACACGGTGTTTATAGAGGTCAGATGATTGCCAGGTTTGTGGCTATTTAGATAAGAATAGAAGTTATCAGAAGGCTCAAAATCTGCTTTTCTGATACATTTATTCCTTGAAGATAAAACTTCCTTCCCAAACGGTTAAAGAAAAGTTGCAGTACAATTTCAGTCTGCTCTTTGTGCCACCTGGCACGGTGCTGAGCTTTGGGAGCACACCACGTGTGGACTGATGGCTTAGATCCATCTTGTGTAAGAATGAGATGGACAGATCCAAGTTCCTTCAAGCTTGAGAGGAGACTAGAATTTATGGCCTGGGCAGGGTGCCCTGGGTCTGAATTGCAACAGAGTGGATTTAGGTTTGCATCAGGAAGCCTTTTCCAGGAGCAAGGATGGTTAGGAGGTGCTGTAAGCTGCTGGAGGAAAGCATCACATTGCTCGCCTGTCCGCGTGTCTCACACCCTTCACTTGAGAGGATCAGACTCCTGCTCAGACAAGAAAAAAAAAAAAAAAAAAATCAGATATGTTTTTATTCTTTGCAGCTCTTCTGTCTCTCTGACAGGTCTGAGATCTCCCCGGGGGAAAGAGGGCCACAGAAGTGGGTATGGATGAGGCCTTTTAGATCTTTTGCTGGGATCTGACTTTCTGGGTAACAATTTATGAGAAAAGATCACTTAGGAAATGGGGACCTACCCAACTGATTAAATGCTAAATATTCACAAAATTCATGTAGCATGAACCAGAGAAGACCTTGATTATTTTCCCCTGGGTTGTATCGCTCATCAAGAGCCTTGAAATAAAATGCTAATTTGCCAAGACCTGGTGAATATTCACTGCTCCCAAGCCTTTCTTCAATTAGCACTTGAAAACCACAGGTTCCTTCACAAGCCACCCTTGATGTTTTATAAATGTTATTGCTAAGACAGTTTTGACTTCCTTTAATGCATTTTTTACAGCTGCAGCAGTGATATTATTTCAGTTGAAGCTGCAGACTGTCATCTTGAGAAGAGACCTCAGCTACCTCTCATGGGATATTTCTAAAGTGGCAAATTCTATCTAACTTTAAGTTAATAACCTGCCAGAGGACTCTGTTTCACTTCTACGGTGCAATCTCAGCTGCAGAAGTAGTGGTGAGGAGCATTTTGAAGCGTGGTGCAAGTGCACAGGTACAGAAAAGCTTTCTGAAGAGGACTCAATCCTTTGGCTAAATTTCGCTCTTTGGATTGATGTGACTGTTTCCTTCCAGAAGAGCACCTGAGTGTGCAGGAAGCAGGGTGGTCATGAAAATGATGCAATGGATACTGCAGCAAATAAGCTTTCTTATAATTCAGGAAGAAGCCTGACTGGCTCATTAAAATCTACCTCTGTGCTATTTTGCAGTGTTTCTTCCAAGGGATTGCTGAAAAAAATAATAAATAAAATAATAACAATAACAATAGTAAGAAGAATTATAATGATAATAATAATAATAATAACAAAAAACAAAAACAAACAAACAAAGACAAACACAAAACCAAACCAAACGTGAACTGTCTTCAAAGTGCTGTTTGTTACTTTCCTACCTGGTGTCTGATGAGAAACATCCACCCCCTTTCTTCAGGATAAAACTCACGTATGGAGACAGACACACTCCTGGTAGATGTAAGAGAAGCACAAGGAGAGTCTGTAATGATCATACTGGAAATGAAGCGGGTGGGAGGAACAAAAGCAATGAGGCTTGTGTTAAATTTCTCAGGACCTTAACTCCCAGTGTGTGTCCCAGCCCAGTCCACCACCTAACCAACAAACATTTGTTTTGCACTGTAGGAAGCAAATGTGGCAGAAGGCAGAAGAAGGGGTTAGCCTGAGACAGATCTCCTGGAGGACCACGTGCTGATGTCTTAACTGGGTATTTGGGTTCAATCCCTGCCTACTGACTTCTTCTGTTTAAGCAAGAAACAAAAGGAAAATACCAAGGAGGGAATTGCCCGTTTCTCCTGTGACAGGTTACCTGAAATCTGGTAGTAGCAATAATCTGGAGGTAACCATAATCTGGCTCTAAAACACACACTCTGACGTTAGTATTCTTCAACCATTATGAGACCCAGTGATTTTACCAAGCAGTAGACACAGTGATGATGTTGTTTAGGTTAGACCCATGTTTTCTAAATTCAGGAGGAATGTTTTTACTGGCTCCAGCTGGCTATAGATTGGATCTGTAAAGCACATCCTCATATGAGCTCTGCTACAAAGCAGTCTCAGCTGAATGAGTCAATTTTTCGGAGATGTGCTCTCACATTTTAGTACCCAAACAGTGGACCCATGCCACAACAGCCAACATACGCCTGCTCTTCATGCAGAACTACTAAAGCATAAAGATACACAAACTCTGCTCTAAGCTGTTTAAAGGGAACCCCAGTGCTCAGCTGGATAAGCACAGCTCACAAGCCAGGCTCTAATTCTTTCTCTGATTCCCAAAGCCTGCAGTGTGTGTGGATGTAAGGCTTTGTGAAATGCATGGCAGCTGCCCAGAGAAGCTGTGTTCCAGAGCAGTCAGTGTTTTTTGTTGCATTTCTATCTTTAGCAAGAGAAAAAGGGGTAGAGACAAGACGGCAGCCACTAGAGATATTTGTACAAATTCATCCCATCCTACAGCCCTGCTTTTGTTTTCTATAACTGCCTGGAATACTTCCCAGAGTTCATGGCAGATTAGATTTTAAAGCTTTGATTTCTTTTATTATATATGGATATACAACACGGGTGAGGGAAAACCTTCCTCTTGACCCTCTGCTTAGCTTGTCACTGCTGCTGGTACTGAGATGTACCTAGACAGCATCCTGGATATTTCTGCACTGTACTGCTGTGCTATTCTGTGCCCATGGTTTGCCATCTGTATAAAGTGAAAAATAATAATAATAGAAACAAACAAACAAACAAACAAAAAAGCAGTGTCTTGATTAAAGCTAGAGCCATTTTTACTTCTGAGCATTGTGCCACAGGAACAAGCTGGAAAGTAATGGTGACCTATCTTTGGCCATCCAGAAGTGGAATCTAGTCCAAGATAATCCTTGTGTAATCTGTGCTACCCATTTGGGCTTCCTCTGGTCACTGAGAGGCCTCTTTGGGTGGCAATTCCTCGCCCCCTGCCTTTGGGGAGACCCTCTGTATCATGTGCATTGCTGATGGAGGTCAGGCTGGTCCCAGAGCCATCACCACCTGGCAGGGAGACCAGTGAGAAATTGAAGTGTTAGGGGGATAGACTGGCAAAACCCTGGGGGTTGCAGTCAGGATAATTGCTTAAAAGATTGAGGGATTTTCTCTAGGGAGCAGAGCCAAGTCACAGCACTGCCTACTTTTTATTAATGATACCCCCATACACAAACTTGGAACCCTGACTGAGATCATGCTGGAAACACACCATGTGGTGAGCAGAAATAGAAGCAGAAATTGTTATTTACCCCAGGGCAAGCGTCTTTGTGGTAGAGCCTACAAACTCCTGTATTTCCCTGATTTTTTTTTTTTTTTTTTTTCCACTTTAATTTATTAGTCTTTTATTTATTTATTGAGCTGGTTGCTTGTAAATGCAGTGCCCACTCCAGACCTGAAGCTCTGTTACAGGCACTGTAGTGCTCACACGAGGCATTGCATTTGATGTTGCTTCTCAAGACTTTAAATGGAAGTGGCTCTTTCAGATGCTGGGGCTGAATATCAAACTGTGCTGCAGGTTTTTGCATTCCTGCAAGGAATGACATTTAGGAAAGATGTCGCGTGCATCAGTGAATACCAAACTAGGGAGAAGGTTTGGGAAAAGCGTGAAGAAATGGTGTTTTCTGATGTAAAGGTATAGTTTCAGAGGGTTCGTGCAATCCCTCACTTGAGGCCAGCCGTAAAGGAGAATGGGCACACACACACACAGAAAATAATAATAATAATAAGTAAAATCTAGGCATTCTCAGAAGGAGCTTGTGAAAATATCTGAATTTAAAGTTAGAAAAAATGATCATAATTTCACAGAATCACAGAATTTCTAGGTTGGAAGAGACCTCAAGATCATTGAGTCCAACCTCTGGGCTACAGAAAATAGCCAGGGAAGTCAATGGTTTTGGCTGGAAAGCAGTGTAGCAGTAGCTTAAGACAAAAAAAACTAATGCTACCGAGGAGGTGAGGAAGCAAGGGAGGTGGAAATGCTGCAGGGAAATCCTACAGTCCACCAACCACGGAGCTTTCAGCAACCAGCCTTAAGGACTACAGGTGGTATGAAAGCAAGCATCAGCCCAAGCTGTGTCCTTTCTTTGGCCAAAGATGCTCTATTAGTGTGAAGTGAATTGAAAAATGGAACAAAGATGTAAGCTGGACACTGCTCCAAGACAAAAATTAATATTCAGGAAATAGGGCACCTGTATTTGGACTAACAATGCACAAATATTATGGGTAAGATGAATTTCAACTAACCTTACCTGTATAAAAGGTAGGATCGTGGACAATCAGCTGAGAGTTGCAGCAGGAGAAAGGAGCACTCCCACCAAGCAGACCATCTAACTGGGGTCAGATATAAGCTGAATTGCCTTCTGTAAGCAACCATCTCTCTCCACTGACTACAGAGGGAGCCTGAATCTCTGCCTTAAATTAGAGGCATCATCCTCAGGTAGCTGCATTTGACTGATGGAATCAAATCAACCCCTGATTCTCGTTAAGGGAGTTGAAACAACAAAAGAGCATCCCTGAAGGGAGGTAGATAGCATCTATATAGATAAAGTTAAATGTGAAACATAAAAATAGATAAAGGAAGAGCAATATCTCCTCAGAAAGAGTATTATCCCCGAGCATATATCATGATAAAAAAGTGTTGATTCTGCTGAAAAATTTGGTGACAAAGCAAAGCTGAAAACAATGTAATAAAAAAAGTGAGAGCTAAGGTGGTGGCAGTTATAACAAAAAAAGGATGATTGCCATAAGTTCAGCACATCCACATGTTGCTCCTAAGGAGGCTGCAGTGCCTTTGGTCTGTTTTTTGATGTCCAAAACCATTAGGTACTCATCTCCCACCCAAACCCCGGTACAAGGGGGGTGAGATTAATCTCACTCAGCTATAGCTGCCCGAAGTTAGTCCATCAGTCTCAGCTGTCCGAGCTCCCTCCAGAGCCCACAGAGGGAAGCAAAAGTTTCTAAAGGAGATTCACCTCCTTTTAATACCACTGTCTGGAATAGTGAGACGAACTGCTCTCCAACAGTTCCCATCTCTGGATTTGGACAACTCACTCCTGAACAGCTACGTCTAGTTGAGAAGAACCACAGCCTTTGCCCTGCTCTTTTTTTGGGGGGGAGGGTTAGAAATCCCTATCTGTCCTCTTCCAGCAGCTGTCTGATTGCCTTGCAGACTCCCCAGATGCATTTTGCCAGGTATAAGCCTCTGAAAAACAGGACTTTAACTGCTTTGTAACTTCTGCTCATATTGTTGCTCCAGCTTGTATATCTGTGCATCTCATCTGCTTCCTCTTCCTCCAGCAGCTTTTCATTCCCTGCTACAATGAAGTGCCTAATATTAGATGGCCACAATCTCTCTCAGTGTGGGAAATGGCAAGGCTTTTGGAATAAGGGTGGTGACCTCCTCTACACATAGGAGGGAGCCTTGGTCGTATAGTACCTGGAGCTGTACGTGGCTTCCAGGAATAGCTGTATTGTCCAAGGCCAGAAGGGATGGGTATAACCTCGAGGCAAACGGCATCTTTCCCTTCTTTGTTAAAGAAGAGGGGAAAAAAACCTCAAAGAAAAGCCTTTCCCTAAAGGAACTGAAATGTTTATTTTGCAATGTGAGAAGGTGGTCCTAAGGGGAGTTTCTTTTTTATTTATTTATTCATTTGTTCTTTGAACAAGGAAGATGTAGTGTTGCTTTCCTAATGTCCTACCTAGACTACTTTGCTTGAAGACAACCATGCAAAGGGTAAGCGATTCTGTACCCACACTCACAGCTTCCCAGCAAACAGCTCTGCAAATTGGACTCTGCCAATTGGTGATAAATAGGCTTTAATTTTCTGGTGTTTGCTCCCAGAGGTAGCCAAGCAAAGATTATTTCTGTTTAGGGACTGATCTGACATGTGGGTCTTAGAATCTGAAGGGTGTCTGTAGGTAAATCTGCGTTCATTGTCTGAAGGGGTCATTCAGAAATATGATTAAGTGACCATGCACATACACACCCATGGAAATATGCGTACTGTTTTTTCTGCAGGGTTTTCAAGTAGTATTTGCAAGGCAATCTTTTCCATAAAGTCCTGAGGAGGAAAATCCTAACTATGCTTTTCATAACACAGCGTAGTTCTTTTAACCACAACAAAAAGTGATAGAAAATTCATGTTTGTCCAAGTGCTTTACAGATCCCCAGTCAATATATATATGTCTTAGGCCAAACCTATACTTCAAAAGATTTTCTGACAATGTTACACAGCAAAGGGTGATGTTTTACAGCCATTGCCCTGTGACACATGCAGTTATGTTGTTGAAAATGGAGCTTTAACTGACCTACTTATTTTTATTCATCTCACCAGAATAGCAGCTCTACAGGCTGGAAACCTAGCTTTTATCAAGGAGAACTCTGCCCAAGCAAAGTGACTTTGGCCATCTGTTCCCACAGATCTTAGCTTTTGGCTTAGCTCAAGGTGGGGTCCCAAAACTTTCTGGCTGGGGGGAGAATTGGTCAGTTATTGCATAACATTCAATAAGGTTTTATTCTTGAATTAAAATTTATTTTTTTGGTCAGTTGGTTGGTGTTCTGTTTTGTTTTCAGATTCACCCCAAATGGTGTTTCTACATAATTAAGTAGGTCTTTTCACCCTTGTCCTAATAAGAGGCTGCTGATGTCGCAGGAGATCTGCTAGTTTAAAGCCGACGTGGAACATATGTTCTCGTCCTTTGGCCTCTTCACTACTGGATGTTACAACTGAAACGCAGAGCCCCGAATGCCCAGGGATTTCCAAAGGCCAGAAGACATCTGTTTGCAATCACAGATGTTTGCAAGTTAACACAGGGAAGAACTGATATTAGAGAAATCCAGAGCTGACTCAAATTCTGGAAATTAGACATAAATTATCTCTCGATGAAGAATTAAACAGGGATAAAAACATTGAAGCATAAGAAACAGTAAAAAAAAGGAACTCATTCATCATGATGGAACTGAAATAGCTTTGGATTTTCTTCTTGCCACTCACCCTGTTTGGCAATCTTGGACTCACAGATGCACCACAAGGGATTACAACAAGGGTACGGTGGAGCTGGGTCCATCCCAAGACAAAAACTCACCATAAAGGCAATGCAGAGACACTGGGGGACTCTTACTGAGAATCAGCCAGGAGAAGTTGGGAAGATCACTTAAGATTGTTGTCTAGACTGTTCTTCTAGGCAATGACACACAGCTCTGACATGAAATTCCTGCTGTATGAGAAATATCTGAAAGTCCTTGGGATCAAGGCATGGGAGGTGCCTGTTTATCCATAATCGCCATCAAGACAGCTTATATCAGCCACTTGTATCTGAGAGGATGGCTGCTGTGGTGAATATGGGATGTGAACTTGTGTGTGAAATGGCCCTAATTAATCAGGAGTCTTTGCATCAGAGAGCATTGTCTCTGAAGACAGCATGCTCTACATATATCTCCACAATTCAGTGTGGAGGGAAGATAACCAAGCTAGTTTACAGGAACTGGTCTTGCTGTAGTAGGAAGAAATGCCCACACAGGCTCATTTTACTCTGTTTTCAGCAGGGAACATATATATAGCAGCCACATGGCTATATATATATATATATATGATAGATATGTGTGCTGCAGCATTGACACAAACATGAGTTGAGAACCTCTTCCAAACCGAAGAGGTGTAACAGAGAATGGTGGCTGAGGGATGTAGGGCATGAAAAAAGGGAAGAGATGTGACAGCAAAGCAGAAACCCACAGGGATGTCTGAGTGGCACAAATGTCAGCTTTTCTGTGTGCAAAGTGGATTTTTATCTCCAACGAGTTCCTATTTTCTCTCTGTAAACAAAGAGTAAGTTGTCCACTTGCTCCACTTATACTGAATGGCACAATAAAATATTTTTTTTTCAGCAGATGCCTATGGCTAAAGCAAAATTCATTCAAAAAATAATTTATTTCTACAGAAAGTGTGGGAGTGCTAGCCCCTGATGCTGTCTATTCCCATCCATCCCTTTTATTGGGAAGTATCAACACATATTCTTCCAGTGAGGTCTGTTTAATGGCACCCAATAAAATTGATTCATTACTCATTTTCTTCTTATTATCTTTCAATTGCTCCAGCTCTTGATACCACTTAAAGGGGACATAAGCTCTTGATAACCACTATGTGCCACTAATGTGATAATACTCCTAGGAGAGAATGCTTTCCCTCCAGGCTTTCAATAGACTATGCGTCTTTCTCATGAACTTCTTATAATGTGTTTGGACAGGTTTGCTTTACCTGGAGGTAGACCACCATGGTAAGGAGTGAGAACACAAATATACTTCTTGGAAAAGACATCTCAAGTGCTCTGTGGGTGTCAATGAGAAGCTTTTAGTGTTGTGAAACTGTTTTACTCACAGGAGCCGGCTCTTGAGCTCTCCAGAAAGAAGTCTGAAACCACTGAGAGTGAAACTCAACTTCTGTGCTCCTCTTTGGCATAAAACCAAAGCTGTTTAAACTCCAGGAGAACAAAGACTTTCTGTTTCCAATCAGCCTTGGAAAATGACCCAGGGAGGAGACAGGAGTTGCTGACTTTGTTTTGGGGTAGGAGGGAGAATGGTTCAAACTTCTTTATGGACTGGGAAGGATTACAACCACAGTGAATTTAAGGTAGTTTTGCAGATTCCAGTTTGTCTTCTGGGAGAAGAAGTCCCCATGGATGCTCATTGAGGGCTTAATTTAAAGAGACTGAAAACAGTGTAGATCCAGTACAGAAAACTTTTACATACGGGCATAATTTTGTCATATGAGTCACGGCCCTATGAGAAATCTCTGCTCCCATGGGACCATGACTTGTTATCTCTTGGTTGGATTTAGGACTCTTCTCATCTTCTCATCATACTCAAACATGGGAACTAGGAAGCCTCAAGCATAGGTATACTATTTGCTAGTTACCCTATAGTGATATGATTTTCCAAGCCCAGTACCTATAGTGATTTCCCCATAAGTTAGAGAGGGAGTTAATATTTTAAATGTAGATGTCGAAATATGTCCTTATTCAGGCAGATGGATATAACCTTAAGCATTTTACAGAATCTGATTTCTTTTTAATTAAAGGAGCCCTTTCTTTATTAATAACTTTAAAAACCTTATTTGCCATTAAATTCTTTAGGAGTCTCTTAGGAAAATAATTTCCTGCTGCCATTTTTACTCAGGTTTGGATCTCCTATCTCTTGTCACCTGTAACAAAGTGCTATAGGAAGGAGCATTGCTGTATTGCTTTCATGTTCTCCATCAGCCCTGATACGGCTGGTTGTTCTAAAGCTTCATACATAATATATGTCATGTCTTAAAGCAGCCCTGTAAACGACTGTACAACTGTAAAGGTTTTAAAACTCAACTAGCCTCCAGCTACCAGCTATAAAAAGGCATTTAAGAAGATTAGCATTAAAACTACCTGGTGAGATGAAAAATGGAGAGGCAGAATGGCCTAATGATGGATCATTGGGCTGTGACCAGTGACGTGGCAAAGTCACCTTTCTGTGCCTCAAACGGGCAAGTGCTGATGCTAATCCTTTTTGGAAATTGTTCTGTAAATGCATGGTTTGCCCTCACAAGGGCCCTCTTTCTCAGCACACTGAGTGAGGATTTTCCAAGCAGTCCAAAGGAAATGTTGTGCCTTTTCCCACTGGATCTGAATTTGCTCTGCCTCCTTTGAAAATTATGCCTCTGCTGAACAAACACCTTTGAATTACTTTGTGTATCTTCCATCGTTGTTGAATTTTCTGTCTTTTTTGCTGTAGCAGAGTGTGCTGAAATTGCTGGACAAATGTCTTTGGAGCCTATTCTGACAGGAGGTGGGGTCCCAACTGTACCAGGAATGTATTTATAGTGGATTTTTTTATTATTATTATTATTATTATTATTTATTTTTTTTTTTAATATTTGTGCTGAAAATCAAGTCCATTTTAAGGCTTGGCATGACTGAAAGTTCCTCCTCTACCTCTCTTCCCTGTGCTGTCATAGCAATGAGACTGGGATATGCCTCCATGTATCTAGCTCACCAGTTCCATTCTACTGCTGGGCCGGGCACAAGTTATCTTATAAGAACATAAGAGTCATACTAAAGGCCTCACAGACTTCAGTTTCCTGATTTTCCACAGTGCTCATAATAAATTACCACAATTATGTACTGACATTTTTCTGGAACAGAATCACAATTCCTGGTTCTGGGCTGCTTTCTTGGGTACCCAGAAGCTCTCAAGGGCATTATTGAAGTATGTATGAGGTGAGATTAATCTGAAGGTTCAAATTCAGGTGTCTTCATACGGCCTGCATGCCTGAACTTGGTGGATATCTGGTCAGAGCAGTCAGTCAACTCTACAAAGCAATTCAACTCACCCCTACCTTGGGTACCAGCATTTACTCAGCTGTCTTGTTCTCCAGACCCTACTGATAATCTGGCTGCTGGATTTCTATTGACATTGAGCTTGGACACCTGGTGGTATAGGCTTTGGTTACCTAAAGCAGAAAATCTTCTACCAGATGCATCAGAAGACATGTTTGAGACCCAATCCTTTTAATGTGGTAGTTGGAGACCAAAGGGGACACACTAAGACAAATCACGGGGCACTGAACATCTCCATTTGGGTACTTGAATTCATCTCCTGACCTACATGGAGATGCCTGCATTGGTGGTGCCTAGATTTAAGTGTGCTAATCTGGAGCTGCATCCCAACAACCTAATTTTGTAGGTATGCTTCTTGTAAAGCCAAATGGGAGTCAAGAGCGATATCAGTGAAGCCTGCATCCCGATGACGGAGGGGAAATGCAACACGCCCAAATAAACCTTTCAAATGCTAGGAATCAGCACATCCCAGTTACGTGGCAGTGACATTACACCTGGCAGTTTAAGAAGGACATGTTACATGATCTTCCATCCCTGGCATTTCTAACTTCTTGCTTTTTAAACAGAAGATGTTTGCCCTGGCCCTGTCTTGTCAGCATCTCCTCCAGCATCCCCCTTTGCCATAGCTCTTGCTTTGCACTCTTTGTTCATGCTAATGTATTGAACTGCCTCTTGTGAATCCTGGAGAAACAGGATATTTCATAGACAGTAACAAAATTAATTAATACTAGACTATGAGCATGATTTGTTTACCCAAACACTACTTTAAACCCAGTGCTTTTCAGCAGGCACTTCCACTTGACAGGACAGGGCAATATCTTTTTGTTTGTAAGGAGGCAAATTAAAGAACAGTGAGACAAGCACTAAACTGATTTGTCAGGGTAAAACCTTCTCTTGTTTTTACAACATGAAATTATAGAAGTGAACGTGAAAACAGAAGTTGTTTGTGTTGAGAAAATAAAAACATTATTCCTGCCTGTGTAAAGAGGCATATTAAAACATTTTCAGAGTAATTAAACCTATTCTTTTCTTGAAAGAACTTTTACATTTATATAGAATCATAGAATCATTAAGGTTGGAAAAGCCCTCCAAGATCATCTGGTCCAACCATCCCCCTACCACCAATGTCACCCACTAAACCATGTCCCTAAGCACCACAACCAACCTTTCCTCGAACACCCCCAGGGATGGTGATGCCACCACAACTATAGTGAAAGGTGGTCAGTAGACCCACCCAATGCTGGTGAATTCTTCTTGTATTTACCATTCTCATGTTGTTTGCTGCAAGGGGAGATGTCCAGCCTCCAGGCCAAGTTGTGGCCATTCAACTCATGGCTGGCCTCCTCCAGGGCCACCAGCTGTGTCCACATACATTGGTGCTTGGCCATGGGCTCCTCCTGGATTCACATGGCATCTCTCTGGTCCTAAGATCAGAGTTAATTTTTAGGGCAAAATGCATCCCAATGGAGTGGCATTTCTGTACTACATCCCTCCATTGGGATCCTGGCAGAGTGTCCTAGGGGTACTTGAGGATTTGAGGCTTACTCGGATAGTATTGGAGGATTGGGTAGGACAGAAGGAGGCAAATTTAGCATGGGTCATACTGCCTACAAAGGGAAATCCTTCAAACAACCCCTGAATACACCCAGGGTTCAGCTCAAAGGGAACTCGTTTGTTCAATCCAAAAGAAAACCTGGGAGATAAATAATATTTATGTCCCACAGCTGATACAAAAGCAACAAGAATGTGCCATGAAAGTAGGATACTTCACAATGCAGCTGAAAACACTGAAAAGTATGGCTAGCATGGATGTCAGAAGCTGTTCCTATACTGCTCCTTGGCTTCCAGGCAGGATTTAGGAGATGGTCAGATGTCCACACTGGACAGCTGGAAAAAACCTGGACAGAGTCCTGGCCTCCAGTGGAACCAGTTAATGAAAATCAAATGGGTATATGGTTGAAGCCAGCTCTGAGTGGGGATGTCTGCTCACAGCCAAAATCCAACCTTATCTCCCTGGCTCTTCCCTGGGGGTGCCTTCCCTGGGGGTGTCTTCCCTTGGGGGTCCAGCCTTTTGGGGTTCTTAAAAACATTTTTATATTCTTAAAATCAATTGTTTGCAAACAAAGTATAAGTGACGAACAAAGACTTAAATTCTTAAGTACCTCTATGGACCTGGCTTTTAATTCCCTTACATTTCAGCCTCCCACCTGCACAATGCTTCTTTTCTGAATCTAAATGGATAAGGCAAGGATGTGGAAGAAGCAAGGACTATTTTCCCTGAGTCCAAGCAGTACCAGAGAAGAATCAGGCTTTTGCTACAAATAACCTTTACTGTACTTTTCGTCAAAACTCTATTTATGTGGCTGGATTCCCCAACAGTCCACAGAGAGCTCGGAACACCATGAAAGGGAAGTAGGAACCTGTAAAGGAGCCCTAGGGATCTAGGGCTGGATGCCACCCGTTCTGCTATCTTCTAGCTTCAAATCTGAAACAGAAAACATCTCGTTTAACAGGGGTGTGCTTTATTGTCTGTTAAGAAAATCCATCTAATGCAGATGTGGGCTCAGTAAGAGCTCACCCTGGTCCTGTGCCCCAACACTGCTGCCTTCCTCATCCTTACCACCCTCCCAGCCGTACACACTTCCAAAAGCTGCCCAGTAGGAAACCTTCTCCAAGACCAGGGAAGAGAAAAACTTGAGAACAGAAATCACTGTGCTGCAGCTGAGGATAATCTGTGCACACAAATTGGCCAGGAATTTTAGTTTTTCAACTCTTTCTTTTCCAGGAACTCTATATTTAAGGCTTGTGGGTTATTGGAGGTACAGCTAAGACCCACAAGCACATTACTTTTTATTTATTTTTTTTTAAGATGTAGTTTTAGGAATACTTCATTATCTCAGGAGGGAGTGGGCCTGACATAGATGAAGCTCTGGTGAATGGAGAAGAGGGATGTAACAGGATTTGCTTTAAAGGGCTCACTAAGATGACAAGGCTCAAATACAAGACACAAGTGACTGACAGTTTTCAGCAGTGAATCTCCAAGCAATTTATAAAGCCAGCACAGTATTTCTCTCTCCATTTTAAAGATGGGGAAACTGAGGCATGGAAACCATCTCTTGTCAGAGGTGAGCTGGGGTCTGCTATCAGAGTCTAGAGTTGGCAGTAGGTAGGACATGAACTGCCAAAGGGACGTGGCCTCAAATGAGACCAGAAAATTCCCTTTGTAAGAAAAAGTTCCTTTTCTGAAAGCTTTCACAAGAAATTCCTTCTTTATTTATTAACCCACAGCCACGTCTTGCTTGGCAGAATCCTAGTAAGTAAAGTATTTATATACCTTCGCTCCTGATCCCTGGACTGAGATACTTAGTCCTGAGCTCATTATGACCTTAAATATGTTACCTATTACCTTTAATAGCATATTGCAGACTCCTGCACTCGTATGCATTCTTATTAAATGTGTTTAGCAACCTGGCAGTGAAAAAATAGAAGTGTCAGCTCCTTCAAATTAAAATAAAAAATCAATTATGCTCTAAGGGGCAGATGGAGATTAAGCTGAATGCAATGTACATTTACACTACTGTGGAAACCGAAGCCTTTATGTGCAATTAGTGGCATTTTATTCTTAATCTTTCTCCTTAATACAGAAGGGGCCATTAAAACAGTAAAAGCCATCCACGTGCCTGCTTCACAGTCAGCTTTGGAGAGGTACTTCCAAATGTATCATTTTCATCTTATCTTTGTAGGTCAAAAACATTACTTACGTGCCCCTTTAATTCTTTGCTGTTATTTTGGGGGTAGCAGTGAATGGGGGCTGGAAAGAGGGAGGAAAAGGCCAAGTATACAGTTGCAAGATGAGTTTTTTTGTTTGTTTGTTTTTGTTTTTGTAACCTGAGAGTAATTTTTCCTGGTACTTTTTGCATATTGCATCCCTTCTAGGTTTTGTCCATCTCATTGGAAATTGCCAAAGGGAGATGTTCACAGGAGAAACTTCAGCACAAAGCATGTTGTGGACAGGCTTTTGAGCTTTTATGGGAATGTGCCAGGAGATTTAAGCCTGCAACTGACCCTCAGGAGTTGGACTTGATGATCCTTATAGTTCCCTTCCAACTTGGGATATTCTATGATTCTATGATCTCATAAATGTGATTCAGTACCAAAACTGTGGTGGTGCCTGTGCTGGTTTTTGAGTCCATTGTGCAAGAAGAGTGCACAGAGGGCTAGGACAACTCAGTGTTTTGTGTATTGTGATAGAAAATGCTCTCAGCTTGCAGCAGAAGCTCTGTTTCTCTACTGGGACACATCAGTGATGACGAGAAATGCAGATGTGAGGCAGAATTCAGCTTTTGTTTATAAGACATGAGCTCCTGCTCCTGCTTGTCGGTCAGAGAATTTGGCCTCAGTTTCCCCAGCCTCCCTTCCCAACCCCAGCTCCTAGAGGCTAAGCACACCAGGAGGTGTTTTCCTGCTGGGTAAAGGTGTGTAAATAATCAAAATAAATAAGGAAGCTGTTAATAAATGCTACAAATGAGCAAGTCCTTGCCATGGGAGTGGATCTCTTCTGTAGTGCAAGCGTGATCAATAAGACTCTCAGCTACGAGCCTCAGTATTGAACCTCTGTGCTGTGATTTATTGGATATAACACGTGCTTCCTTTTTATTTACTATTAAGGTGGAAGAGCTGCTGTTCAGCACATTTTCATAGCGTTCTTGAGCTGCAGACATGATGCACTGGCTCAGATTTTTGAGTTAATGTTAAAACCAGTTTCCTTGAGTTGTTGCAGGAGAAAGGGTAGAGCTAGAAACTGGATTTTTACCACCATGCAGGGCTGGTGCTGTAAATGAAAGGGTTCGAAGTGGTGGGAGATGCTAACCAGGTTCCTTCCCTTTCCAAAGGGAAGGTTTTACAAATACAATTCCCAAACCAGTAATCTCACTGCTGCTCGCAGTGCTTAACAAGCAGGACTTTTACTATGGAGCGTAGCGAGAGAGTTTAAATTTTGGATTAACTTCACTTATGCTAATCTCTCCTTTAGATCATGCCTTAAACACCTGCCTTCAAAGCACCCTACGCTCAACGGTAAATCGGGAGAAAAAAAAGCGTCTGCAAAACGCTTTGTAAATTTGATGTTCTTCTCCAGAAGATGGCACTGTGAAACTAGGCTTAGAGCATCCCTGTGCCAGCTTCCAGGAGAGTTTTACCTTTTTTACGTGGTATCAAGCTCCACTATTTGCACCACCTGCAGGACTGACGCCATTTATTTAGGTTTATGAGAAGTCCATATACTGTGTGCAAATAGAGAATCACAGAATGGTTGGGTTGGAAGGGACCCCTGAAGATCATCCAGTCCAACCCCCCTGACGAACAGGATCACCTAGAGCACATTGCACAGGATCACCTCAGCCCTGTGTTAAGCTTGTGGGACACTCTGAGTCCTTGAGGCTCCTGGCTAAATTGGGGCCAGAAAAGGATGTGAAGATGCACACCAATCCATAAATCCTACCAAATGCTCTCCCCCAGGGCATTTATCTTCCCAAGCCTGGAAAAAAGATAGAAGTTGGGAGTGTTAATGTCATATGGTTTGTATGCGCATGTTATTGCATCTCTTTGTGTAGGGGGGGCTTTTTATATCCCCACATCTCCTCTATCCTGGAGGTCAGAAACCATCAGTACCTTATCTAAAGTAATTGGAGTTGAAATTTCACTGGGTTGGAAATGTTCCTCTTGTTCAGCTATGAAAACTATAGGGTGTGAACATCCTTTGGAGGTGAATATCACAGGCAAGGCAGATGGACAATCATCATAACTTGGGTATTTAATACTCAGGTCAATTTATTCTTTTATCAGTGCTATTTGCATAAAAGTGTTTTTCCTGAAAACAACCAAAAAATATCAGTTGAGAAATTTCTATTCCTTACTCCAAATGCAAGTATGGGCGTTAGGTGGCTGACAACAGGTCTGACACTCAGCAACATCAATAGCAGCAAAATTAGTGTAATGTTGGAGACATATCCCTGGGAACACAGGGCCACTGAGACTAAAACCTGTGCTAATGTTGGTGTGGTTTTTCACTGATGGATTAAATCCATTTTATATGTTGGGATGCTCAGCTGGGACAATTCAGCATTTCTCAGTGTTTCCTTTTTCCCAAGGATACTCTGAAAGGTAGTACTAAAATGAAATTGCTCAGATATTGCTGCAATTTATGTCCACCAAACCAATTTGTATTCTCAGCTCTGAACAAGATCCAAAGTCTTTGCTGCCAACAGGAGCTGATACAGTCATGTTCAGATCAGGCCTGCTATAAATCTGCACCTTTTCATTCATATCTGAAAGTCTTACGGTAGCAGCCATTTAGAAAAAAAATCTGGAGGGATTTCCTTCCTCAGCCTCAATTTTTTTTTTTTTTAATTATTATTTTTTTTTAATCCACCTTTTTGGACACCTTCCATGGAGCTAATTTAGATGATAAACTCTTTGGACAAGGATAATGCTTTCTTCTACATCTCTATGAACATGGCCAAACATGCTCTCAGCTCTTCACAATTAGTCTGTAAATAGAAATAAGAGAGGGCCAAGAGAGAAGAGGTCCAGGTCAGTGGAACCAAAGCAAAGAGCCCTTAAGTGTGAATGGGAACAGAGGACAAAGGCAGCTGGTGGTAATAGAAAGGAGATGAAGAAACATCTGCAGTGATGTGAGAGCTGTTTCTGCTACCCTAGGTTGAATGGTGGTAGTGTCAGAGCCTGGCAGCAGCACCTACAGATGTGTTACAGTGAGGGGAACTTCGGTGTGACCTAATCTGGAGAAGGTGAAAAGGAGCAAGCACACAGATATTGTGCTTGCAGAATTTTTATTTTTTTTTCAAAAGTACGTTGAAAATCTGAAATGCCTCCCAGCTAAAAATGTCAGCCACTTTCCTGGCATCTTTTAGATTTTGGGTGTTATTTTGAAGTTTGGACAGTGTTCCCTTGCTGTTTTGAAATCCCATCCATCCTGTAAGCCAGAAAAAATACGAACTGCCCGATTTATGTGTTTTACAGCAACTCTACTGGAACCAGAGGGGCTGAATCCTTCTCCATGGCCTTTTGGAGATGGACCACAAATGGCAAGAAGGTGGTTTGCGGGAAAGAAATGCAATGTCTGTAGAGTTTGCTGTTTTCTCCAGTATTCAGTAACTCCTCCATGAACAAATCCCAGGGAAGAAAAAAAAAAAAAAAAAAAAAAAAAAAAAAAAAAGCACACTTTTCTTCTTCTCTATTACACTCAGAAATGACCAGAAAAAGTCAACCAAGATAGAGATTGTGTCTGAGCCTGTGGGGGGAGATGTAAACTTTACAGTCTTGGCATGAGGGCAAATACACCGGTGTTTGGGGTGAATTTCATGGGTGGAAAGAACAAAGCCCTGTGGTGAGGAAGCCCCTTCCCTCTGCTCCCCTCTGGACCTGTTGAATATGCATGTGCTGCACCAGCCCTAGTCCCGGAGGATGCTCCAAAGGTATCTGTCTGCATCTTCACACCTATCAGGGATACTGCAAGGAGGAGGGATATGAAAAAAAATCCCAAAATCGACAGCGAGGAGCATTGTGCAGCCTCTGGGCAGGGCTGCAAGGCAGGCAGAGGAATCTCTGCAAAATCCTCCACCGCCCCGCTGCTGAGCAAAGCCGGGTAGGGAAAGCCGTGGAGATGGCTGAGTCGGGGCATCCTCCCAAAAAATGGCTTCAAAGGGGGCTTTTATTGCCCTCATCGCCCCCGGGAATTCTTGCGCCCCTCCGGGGTGCTGGAGCAGTCAGGGCGGGGGGCATGGGGCGGTTTCCAGCCCTACATCGGGGCCGATTTCAGGATCTTGAAAGAGAAATAAAAAATAAAACAGAAAAATCCCGCAGTGTGGCTGAACGTGCAGACACCCCCGCACAAGCACACCCGCACGGCGACGTTCGGTGCGATTCTGCCGCGGATCCCCTGCAGCCACTACAAGGAAAAATAAAAGAAAGAAAAAACAAAAGGAAAAAAAAACAAAGAAGGGGGGGAGGGAGGGAAGAAAAAAAATAAGGAAAAAAAAAAAAAAAAACCAACGCGCAAACGACATCCAGAAAGTTGTGTGTGTGCCTGCGCGCTGGGAGGGGAGTGCCCCGGCTGATTTTGCATCTTGCCTTGTGCCTCGCCTGCTCTTGTTTTTATTTTTATTTTTTATATTTTGCAACAGGGAAAGAATAGGTAATAGAGGATCAGGGGAAAGTCCAGGCAGTCGGAGCAGAGGGGACGCGGTGCATTTTTTTTCCTTTCCCTGCTTCCTCATCCTCCCTGGAAGTTTCTTTGCGACACAAAATCGGGCAAGAACCCGAAATAGAAGCTTGCGGGGAACGGTGGGAAGGGAAAAATGGGAGGGAGATGTCCCACTCGGCTAGCAGCACTGCTGGCTTTGGGGCATTTTGTGTCACAAAAATTGCGCGCAAGGCGAGACCCCGCTGCGCGCTTCCCTGCGCCGCTCCCCGGTGATGCCGGCTGGTGCAAGGAAGGGGGGGGGGGGGAGAGATGCGGGGGATTTTCTTTTTTTTCTTTTTTTTTTTTTTTTTTTTTTTTTAAACTGCTGAAAAAGGTCACTGAAGGAGTTGGCTGCTAAATAAAAAAAAAAAAAAAAAAAAAAAAAAAAAGCCCTAAAAAGAGCGGCAGGCATGCGCACTGCGCGGATGCCATATTGGAATGAGGCTGCCGCGGGTGCGGGCGCAGGGACGGCTCCGCGCAGCGCCGCGCACCGCGGGCTCCCGCTGCTGAGGCGCGGAAAAAAAAAAATAATAAAAAAAAAATATTAACCCCCCAAACTTCCTCAGGTAAGGCACCGCATCCAGCAGCACCCCCCGGGACTCTCCTTGCTGGCATTTGTCTTTATTTATTAATTTTTTATTTTTTTTTCGCAGCGCTTGGGTGGAGAGAGTCGGGTGGATTTTTTTCTCTTATTTTAAAGGGAAGCCGAGGGATGGAAGGTTGCTGTGGGTGTATTGTGCGAAGAGGTGGAGTTGTTGGGAAGTGTTTGCGGGAGGCTTGCGGAGCTGCTGGGGCACAGCCCCGGCTGGAGCCGGTACCTGCGCTCGGCTTTGCGGCTGGCGCTCCCCGCGCACCCTCCCCGGGCACTGCGGCCGCAATTCCCCGCCGGCTGTCAGCGGGTTCTTTTCCTGGCATACTCTGCATGCCCTCATTTCTCCCTCTCTTCTTCTTCCTTTCTTTCTTTCTTTCTTTTTTTTTTTTTTTTTTTTTTCCTCTTTAAAGTAATCTATCTTTTTGGGGTCTTCCCTGGCATCCTTCGGGGGCATCCTTCGCATGCAACCCCCCTTTCAAATTGCTGCGTGTCTCGGAAAGAGTTATTTTGGGTGTGTTTTTTTTTTTTTTTTTTTTTTTCTTCCGAATCTGCAAGGGTGAAAAAAAAGCCGCCGCAAATAGCGGGGAAGAAAAAGAAAAGAAAAGAAAGCAATCAGCTGTGCCAAAACGTGCAGCCCTGATCTCTCTACATATTTTCCCCCGTAGCGCTCCCGAACTGCGGTAAATGAATATTTATAAAGCTTGTCAGTTCAACATGGCGGGTTAAGGTGTCTTTAAAACTGAAAATAAACATTTTGAGGGGAGAAAAAGAGAGAAGCCAAGGTGTCATACGTTGGCTCAACTCTCTTTTGTTGCTCGGGAGAGGTGCGCCGGTGAACTAAACGCAGAGAGGTGGGGATGGGATCGGTCCTCCGGGTCCCCCCCCTGCAGGACTCACTGGTGGGAAAAGTACAAGGGATTTGTGTGTGCTGGGAAGGAACCACGAGAAGGGGCACGCAGACTTCGGAGCCCGGCCGATTTGCCTTTGAATGCCAAAATCGCAGGCGTGCCACGAGAGAGAGCTAAAAAAAAAATGCCGAGAGACGCGGCGATGATTTATTTTGCATTAAGAGTAGACATGTCGTGGGATGAGATGTCCTGTTGGAGCTGTCAAGCCTTCCCCGCTCGGCGCAGTCAACCGGGGATGTGCTTTTTATTTCCCCCCCCCCTCTGTTGTTTAACAAAAATGCTCAGAAATTGCCGTGCACGGAAAATCGGGGCTGCCAAACAAGTGGCGCAACGAGCATCTCTTGCGCGGAGGGACCCTAAAAAGCCCACGACGGCGGAGGCGACTCGCAGCTTTTGCAGAGCAAGCAAATGAGAGTTTGCGAGGAGTTTGCCGGGAGTTGTTTGTGCTCTCCCCGGCTGCCGTTTGCAAATGCATTTTTCGGGGGAGTGAAGGAGCGAGGCTGGCGCTGAGGCAGGAGAAACTTCCTTGTTCCAGTGCCGGGAGTGCTCTGGTGCTGCTGTCCCGGGGATCGTTTCACCGTGGTGGCAGGGTGTTAACTTGGGAACATCCGTATTTTGCAGCCCTGGGAGGCGATGGGAAGCTCTAGCATCGCGGGGATAGAGGAGCCGGGGAGGATCCTTGGGGGAAGATTTCCTTGAGCCTCTTGGAGATGCTCTCCAGAAACCCACCATGCTTTTATTTAGCAGGAGGGGTTGGAGATGCAGTTCGCCCATCGCAGCATGGTTTTGCCTTCCAACGGGGCTCTTTTCCATCCTCCCACTCCATTTTTGCCCTCTGTCCAGCCTCCATTCCCGCTCAGGACCAAGTTTTGCCACTCAGGGAGCCAGCAAACTGATCTCGCAGGGGTGGGGACCGGGGGAACGAGGGAGGGGGAAGGATTCTGACCTGTTATTAGAAAATAGCATTAATTATAAGCAGAGCATTAATTATAAGCTGCTTGGGGGGCAGCTGTCAAACAGCAGCAGGACTGAGCTTGCAAAATCCAAGTGGAGTGGAGTCAGCCTGTGGGATCTTCTGTGGGGTGGGAAGGGATGGAGCCATTGCAAAATGGGGAAAAAACTCCCCTGTCCCTGCCCTGCATCTGCCCCTCTCCATGTGTGTTGCCCCTTGGCAGAGGGGCTTTTGAAGGCACTTTGTGCCCCTGGGCACTGGGGCAGGAAGTGTTGTAGCAGAAGGAGCTGGAGGCTGAGCACAAAAGCAACTTGGTAGGGTCCTGCTGTGGATGGGGGCACGGAGGGAATGCAGAGGTCTCTGCAGATCCCTTTTCCTGGGGGTATATATATATATATATTTTTTTTTTCTTCTTCTTCTTCTTTCCTTTGCATTAAAGGAATTTGCTTCAAAATAGAAAAAGCAGCCTAAAATGGTACTTGCAAACTGCGCTTTCTGATGGGAACACCTCACTTTGCACTAGTGTTGCCCATTTCAGGCTCTGCATCCAGACCCCCACCCAACATGGGGTGCAACCCCCAGACCCGCCAGGGCAGGGGACACCCCATCACCCTGAGGAGCTGTGTTTATGGGACGGTTTTGCACCCCCCAAATCTTTGCTCCTGTTTCCCACAAAGGGAGAGGATTCTTCACAGGCACTTTTGATTTCCTTTGCTGGGGGGCAAGGGGATTATTTGCTGGTAGACTCTGCAGGAGTTGGGGGGCGTGGGCAAGACAGGTTTGCTCTCAGAGTTTGTGATTGTAGCCCAGGGGAACAAGGACACAAGTGGTTTGTTTTTTTTCTTTTTTCCCCATTTTTTTCCAGCAGATTATTTATGGAAAGGAAGAAAATAGTCTCACAAGTCTAATAACTTCAGTGTTTATAAAGGATTAGATCCTAATAACTCCTCTGATAAGATGGAGGCTCAGTGTAATATGTTACTAAGTGAAAATGTAAAAGCCATTTAAATAGATACAGCAAAGAGATGCTGGGCGACTAGCACACTGCAAACAAAAAGGAAATAGTACCTTTTTACTGATTTTTTGGGTTGGACAGCATAACAGGATAGTAGGCAGCCAGTATCATTTCATTTATATATTGAGAAAACTTTTACAGATATTCAACAGATGTTTCCAGGGTGCTGCAGTGGTGGAGAGTGTGTGGCGCAGCTGTAAGAACATCTGTAGAAGGCAGTATGTAGTTGTGTGGCTGTGATTATGAGTGATAATTGACTGGCTGGACAGACAGCTGATGTTTTAATGAAACATTTATTAAAACTTTATGGCGGTGTTGCCAGAAATAGAATCAATACTGCAACTGTCAGCTCTTTAGTCTAGGGATACTTTTTTTTTTTTTCCCCCATGGCTTGTGCTGTGCAGGGTGGGCTGCTGACCCTTTAAATTAATAAAATAAATAAAATAAATAAAATAAATACTTGTATGTATTTCAAGTTGCTTTTTCAGACCTTTTTGCAGGGATATGGCCACAATATGTGAGCATCAGCAAAGGGATGTGAAAAATATCTTGTTGTGGGACAGGCCGTGGGAGAGAAGGTGCTGTGTTGTTTCTTCACGGACTTTTTGCTGGCTAAATTCACATTGGTGTAGGATGGGGGAGTTTGGGGGGTCCCAGGGGTGGTGGTTGAGGAAGGTGGCTACTCCCTGCTCATGTCCAAGTGACAAAATCAAGGAGTTGTGGAAGCTCCAAGAATCAGGCTGTGGAGACGAAACAGAGAAGGAGGATCCAGAGGCACGTTTCTGAAGGTGCCCAGGGAAAATTAATGGGGTGGCCACTTTTCAGATGACCTGAAGGTGATAGAAGAGTCCCAAGTCCTTTATTACTGTGTATTGACGTGTGCCATGGATTGAGTGGTGCAGCTGGGCCCTCAGTGCAGAAAATGAGATGCTCTTGGTAATAGTGATGCTCCTTGCAAATACTGAATTTGTTCTATCCCTGCAATGTCATCCTCAGGAGCAGTTATTTTAGAGTGGCTGGTGGTACCTTGCCAACGTTTAAGTCTCATCGTTTCAAACTATCTGTTGATCTTTTTACAGTAGTCATCTCTGAGGAAGCCAGTCAAATCCACCCTTTGGGTTTTCAGCCAGAAGATTTATATTAGCTTTGTTTTCTGTGTCTTAGGTGGCACTCCTATGGTGAGTCAAAGTGTTTGGGTTGCAGAGCAGAGGGAATGCAGGAGTATGAGCAAAAGGCTTTGTCACTGACATTTAACAGCTCCTGAAAAAGTTTATTTTGAGATCTGCCTTTTTGCAAGGCCTAAACAAAGCGGTTTTGAGAGGGCTGCTTTAGAAAGTGTGATCACAGTTACTCCACTTTCATGAATCAGAAACGTTTGTTCTAAAATTAAATAGTAATAAAAAGCCATAAAATCCCCCAAACCAGGCAGATCTTGACAGCTGACCGAAAGATCATTTCTGAGTAGGTGTGAAGCTTAAAAAAAGGTATGTGCGGAATCTAGGCTATTTTTTTCTCCTGCTCGTGATTCTTGCTTTCGTGATTAATGCTCCAAACATCACCAGGTGGCTTGTGCAAGGGAGCCCTAATTGCTTGGACAAAGTCCTGAGCTCCAGTTTGAATATAAGTTATTGGGAAGGTGCAAGGCCAGACGTTGGGATCCTCTGCTGTGTGGGGAATTCATTATGGATGACCTGGGGCAGCTCATGTGTTCGCCATGGCATCTCTCAGAGGCCACTTGTGGGATGAAAGGGAATCCAATCAGTCTTGTCTTGGAGCAAAGGGGTGTAATTAGCCCCCTAAATGTGACTTGCAGATCTCTGAATTAAAATGTCTTGTGGAATTTGGTCCTGGTCAGACCTTGGCAGGGGCTGCTGGCTGCTCTCTACTTGTCCCAGGGGAAGGGTAGGAGTGGCAGGAGATGTCCATGAGGGCTGCAATTTGGTTTTGCAGATCCTCCCACCTCATGGAGCTTATCTGGATGTAAAGCACTGGGAGGGGTGTGAACACACACAGGACTAAGCCCAAGTGCTAATCAGCTGTGCTGTGTAAATGAACCAAACGGCGCCAGGAACCTAAAATGTCATTTTTCCTAAAAAGCATTGGAATCAGATGGCAGATGTTTAATTTTTTTTTCCAGTTTGCGTATTTTTATTTATTTATTTATTTATTGAGAATGTGGTGCCCTGCAGGAGTCAGAGAGAATGTAAAAGGCAGCGCTCATTGCCCCGGGCAATTGGAGTTCTGGCTGGTGAGAGGCTTCTGAATTGGGCCCTAAATGAAGTCTGTGAAAACAGTGTTTTGTGTCTCCCTCTGGTGACTTGGCTGATTGGTCCCTTTGTGGGGGTCTGGCTGATTTTTCTTTTATTTTTCGGTCCACGTGGCTGGTGCTAAATGAGATGTTTTGGGATGATAAGCAGCTGTGCGCGTTCGTTACCCCACTAAAAGGCTCCCTTGTTTCCGACCCAGGGGTGGCAGAAGAAGGGACACTGCAGATGGTTGATGTTGCTGCTCTGCTTCTTCCCTGCAGGTTTTTTTTTTTTTTTCTTTCTTTTTTTTTTTTTTCCTGTTTTAAAGGGCAGCATTGGGGATATCAGTTCAGTCTGCTCCATGGCCATAGTTCAGCCGAGCGCTTTAAAAGATGCTTAATCTTAAATATGCCGTATTCCCAAAGCAGCTGGTGTTCAGTGAGTGCTGAGCAAGTGTGGAAGCACATGCCAAGGCGGGGCTGAATCATGGGGACTGCCTGTTGAATCATGGAGAAGGTGACAGCCACCTAGCAGGTGATGGAGCAACTTGAAGTGAGAAAGGTTAGCACGTGGCGACCTCCCTCTCCCTGTCCTGGCACCTTCTGCTGGCATTTAGCTCTCTGCAAAGAGGATGTAAAATAGCTGTGCTGTGGCAGGAGGGGATTTTTACAGCTGCTTGGGATGAGCATAAATAATTCAAGTGCAGCACAGGGGAGAGGTGCCCCCTTGGCTTGCCCTGCTGTTTGGGGCAGCACAAAAAAGTGGCTTGGGGCCAGATCCTGCCATCAGCACCCAAATCTGGCAGGCTTCCCCCAGGTGTCTGGTGTGGGTGCTGAGCACAGGATCGTGCCCTGCACATGTGTCCCATGGGATGCTCGAGGTGGGGATGTCCAGGGTTAGCAGGCAGGGCTACAGGTGTGGCAGCGATGCTGTGCTTGGTTATAAACCTTCCAGCTCATGTGGAAGAAGGGAATTTTAAGGAAAAAGTGCTTTTAATTTTAGAGGTTTGATCTAATTCTCATTGAAGTCCATGGTAGGTTTTTGCTTTAAGTCTATCTCTGAGTCCTTAGGCTGCATTTATGCACAGGGCAGCTAAGAGTGGGATGAGTACCTCAGCCAGACATCTGTGTGCTTGCCTCTCATCTGTCTTTTTTTTTTTTTTTTTTAATCCTAATACTGCAGGGCTTTTCACTGTAAACAAGTTAGTTGCTCTAATTAGGTTTATTTTACTTTCTGTCATCTTATCTTGCTGCTATTTATCTCCATGCATATCCTGGAGTCCATGGTGTGCCGGGTGAGGAGGAGGAGAAAATCACCTAGTGAAACAGGTCTGTCTCCATCAGCCTGAAAGTGCGAGGCATTTGGCACCAGGGCAAGGACAGAGGAGTGCAAGGACCTGCTCACTTACAGAGGCCTGTCACCACCCCACATAATCCCTTTTTGAGCACGTGTCTGCAGAGAGTTTGATTCCCACCCTTCTTCCCTTTTAGGATGCCAAATCTGGACCTTCCCTGCTCTGATCGTTCTTCTGTTTTCCCATTTTTGCATTTTTTCCCTCCAGGGTTAACCGTTCTATTTTCTTTGCTAGCGCACAAATGATACAGGTGCAAAAAACAAAACAAAACAAAAGCAAACAAACAAAACAAAAAAAAAACACAAAACAAAAAAAAACAACACCCTGCTTGATAGAGCAGAAAGATCAGCCTTATTGAGTGGCTGGGGTAGGAGGGCTGGAGGGACCTCCAGGGCTTGTGCAGACCATCTCTAACCCTAGCGCAGGAATAGCTGTTCCAAGACCTGCCTCTAGAAAGATCAGGGGAGCCCTGTGTCCTTCCCACAGTCTATTCCACTTCCTCACCAAGTTCATTATTAATGATTTTCTTTCTTTTGCCCATACCAAATGCCTCCTCCTGTAGTTTAAACCCAAACCTTCCTGTTCTATTCACCAAGAACATGGAAAGCAGATTATTCTCTTCCTCTGGTCAGTGGCTTGTTACATATTTGTATTTTTTGAACATTTCGGGTTCTCTGGATTAGGTGAAATTTGTTTCTTCCACCTTAGAATATATTTACACCAACACAGCGCTGTTCAAAGCAGTGATGTGCCCCTAATCAAGTCCTGTGGGGTATTCAACGTGAAGGAGAAATTGTCACTTGATATAAATGAAAACATTGGGCGAGGGGAGCGCTCGAATTAATAAATAAATAAATGAAAGGACAGGAATTTGGAAGAAGTGATCCTTAAAAGGATTCCAACTGGTACTTTGTCTGGGAAGAGAGACAGGCTCTTTCTCTGGGAGGTGAAAGCTGCTCCTTGATGTGTTCAATAGCCCTTCTGAACGAGCCTCCGTTCGCATTGTGCCGATGCTCGGGGGGTGTAAATATTGTGGCAGGCTGCCACTAGCAATCCTGCATGAAGTATGGTTTTATTTAGGGACCTCTGCCTGGAGGAGCAGGCTTTCTTCTCAGGCACAGCTTTAGTCGTGGGCATCGTCGTGTTAAATGAAATGGGAGATTTGCAGCATTGCCTGTGAGATGGCTTTTTGGGGGAAGCTGGAGACCGCATTGATCGCCCTGCGTGCTTTTGGAGGTGGTCTCTGAGCTTTGAAAAAGGTCACCTGCGTTGTTTAAGGCAAAGACTGCACATCCAGACTTTTAGACCTGGCAGAAAGCATTGCTGACTTGACCTGAGCTGTAAAAAGTAGAGGTTGTGTGTTGAGATCTGCAGGATGGCTACTGGGGAGACTGAGCCCAGCACTTACTGGGGCTGGGAGCCACTGGGACATGTGTATCTCCAGGCTAGCAGGGAAGGGAGCTCAGTGCTGGGTCAGACACCCAATGAAGGGTGAGTCCCTCAAAAGGGATGCTGTGGAGGCAAATGCTTTAGGGTGGGCTGGGGATTGACTTGATTCCTGTTTGCCCTGACTGCTGGGTGATGACTGGTCTCATACTGTGTCCCATGGGTCACAAGGTGCCTTTGTGGTCACCTAAGGATGATGGAGGGGGGAGAGCCTGATTCAAGATCAATCCTGAGGTGATCAACTTGCCTGCATCCTAGACCTAATCACACAGGGCTGAGTTCACCCTGAGTGCAGAGCTTGTGTTGTTTGGTTCCTTCAGTTTGCTTGCTGGCAAATATAAATATCTAAAATCTTAGCAGGCCCTGTGCCAGCACAGGGACCCTCCCCAGGGCTGGTGTTATGGGGCAAGCTTAGGTTGTCTCGCTTCAGCCCCGCAAGTTGCCCTGAGCAGGTTTCTCTTGGTTAGCTGTAAAGGAGCGTCTAGGTAAAAGAAATCCCACCAGCATATCTAGGGTCGAGCTCTGGAAATGCAGTGAGCTCAGGAACACCCAACCATATCCCTGTTAGGGGCTCTTTGCCAAGGGCATGGGGCAACACTGGCAGCCCCACAGCAGATGCAGCAAGGCTGTGGTGCTCATCACCTTCACTGAGTGTTACTGAATACTGGGGCAGGGGCCAGATCCTTTGGAAAGCAGTGGGGTTGGTGCTTCTTCTCCATTCAGGACTCAGCAGTACGTTGGCGTAAAGTGATGGACATAAATTACCCAGATAGGAAGTTCCAAGGATGTAGGATCTCTTTTGCATCCTCTGTTCCAGCAGCCTACCATTTTTATGTCAGGCCCTATTAACCAAGCATGTGTTGGAGGGGGAAGGTGAGTTTTTCAGGAGTAATTCCAAGGGAGAACCCAAAGGTGCTGGATTTGTGTGTGTGTGTGCGCGGACCTCTCCCTACAGGGTTTTATTCCGAAGGAAGGAAAAACAGGATAGAGCACACGGGACAAGAAATGTAAAATGGTGTGAGAAAGCCAATGCCAGCACTTATTCGAAGAGCCAATATTGATAGAGATGACAAGGCAGCATGTTTGAGATAATGATGCGGCTAAGACTGACAGCCGTGGGAAGAAGCAAATAAAAGAGATTCTTTTTTATATTGGCTGGCTCTTCCTGCCTGTGAATTAAAAGTCTGGATGTGAATTAAATACCAGGGGAATGGGAGCTGCGTGGGGGAAGCATCGGATCGGTTCGAACCACCACTGTGCAAACACAGTGAACAAGGGATCTGCAACCAGGGGCTTTTTTCCCTCCTCCCTCTTTCAGTTGCATTTCGTAATCCCTTTCCTTCTGTTCCTGCCTGATGTAGTGTCACCTTGAGCATCTTTTGCTGTAGTTTCGCATCCCCTGGTTTACTTGTGGTCCTTAATTTGGGACACGTGTTTCTTTGGATGGATGGAAATCAGCGAAGGGCAGCATGCAGTGCTTGTTTGGTGGTGGTGGTGGCAGGCAGGTCAGCATGCTGCTGTTAACAGTATGGCTGGGGACTCCGTTTGAAGTGTTAATTAGCAGCAATTAATAAGAAGAGAAAAATTAATACCCTATGTCAGCTTTCTTTGCTAGTTAGTTGTATCAACTCAGGCTCAGGGCTATCTTGGAGCTTGTGTTTGCACAGGAGTTTGGTCTTGTTTTATGGTGTTGGGAGGACACTCAAGCACACTCCTACCACGAACTATGAACTAGTTATTCCCAAAATAAGAAGATAAACCATAGCCTCAGGCAGATCCAGTTCTCTTGGAACATGGATACTCTCAATGAGACATCTCAAAACCAGAAAGTTATCCATAGCTTAAAGAAAAAAAAAATGTTAAAGTAGAATTAAACCAACAAAAATGTCGATGACATTGCTGAATTTGGTTGAGATTCTGCATTGCTCCCATTTAATTAAGCTCAGACATGGCTGCTGAGGATCAATCCCAGCCGTGCTGCAGCTACTCGGGCAGCTTCCTGCTGCTTTTCCCATCCATTTCCCACTTCTGATGGAGAAATTCCCAGGCAGAGGAGTAGTCCCTTCTCATGGATCTGGGGAATTGTCTGAATGGACACCTTCAGCTTTCTTTAAGTTCATAACTTTGCCCTATCAGCGTCATGGGAACGTTACAAGGTTTAACTATGCTATCAAATGGTTTATCTTTCTTCTGGGTATTTGTACTGGTACCCTTGAGTTCTGTTTAAGATGATTGATCTGTTGTGTTTAGATTGATCTCTCTCTGTCCTTTATTTTATTTTACTTTTTTCTAATAGACCCAGATTACCTTCCATCACTGCCTGGTCCTAGGCAAAAATGAAAACTGCCTAATCCGCCCAAGGTTTCATTTCTGCTGACAGTTCCCCTCCTCTCGTATTTAACAAGCTTGATGTAAAATCCTGATACTTAACCAATTTATTATTAATGATATTTACGGAAGTATTCTCTACTGAAGGAGAAGTGATTTTTGACTTTCAGTAGACTGATTGCTTCTTGTTTCATGGTTAATTGAAAGTTAATATACACTGGGGATGAGTGATATATATGTTCTGAGGATAGCTGCACTCAAAATACTCATAGTATATAAAACACTTAATTCATTAGCAAGTCTCATGTCAACAAAGAATAAAGATAAAGTGCTGTAGTGGCCATCGCAATGGGGAAGTGATCATTATTATTTATGGTGTGCTCCAAGTATACTAAGCACTTTGCAAAGAGACCAGCAAATATATTGCACTGAATAGGTTTATAATCTCCTTATTTATTTATTTATTTATTTATTTATTTATTTATTTATTTATTTATTTATTCATTAGTAGGTTCCTTTAGGTTGAGGCACACAAATCACTGATGGAAATCTAACTTTGGTCAAACCACCTTCCTTGGTAATCTGCATCTATCAGTGATGCTTTCTGAAGCACATGTGGCTTTAGTGTGGTTTAGTTGCCATTGTGACCACTCCAACCAGCAGTTAACAGGTGTTACACTTACATTTTACATGCTCCTCATCCTTGTCAGTTCCTGCTGTAACTGCTCATACATGTCATTTTTCCTCTCACATTTTTCATTGGAGTAGCCTTAAAAACCAGGAATGAAAAACCTACAACAATCCACTCTCATTCTTTCTATTTTATAACCACTGTATCTGGTCTTCCTGAATATGCTTCCTGAGCAGTAAAAGTTGGAAAAAAATCCCATAATATTTTTACACTCTTATTACCTCGTGCTTTGCCTGGCCTCTGGCAATAATCTATTTTCTTACTTTTAGTCATGCCTCTTGCAGACATTTGGTGTTGGTGCTGCCAGCATAGTCCTCGCTTTCATGCAGGTATTGGAGGCATTCACTAATAAGCAGGACCCGTCCACCACATCCTATATTCTGGACACACACCTTCCTTACCATCTGTCTTCACTTTAGCGTATCTGTGTGAATAGCTGGTTCCCTCTGTGCCCATAACCCACGCTCTTGGTTTCTCTTTTTCAGCCCTCCTTTGACACCTTGTAATTCATCACCATCTTGGTGAGTTTTACTGAAAAGCTCACTTTGGAGTTCTTTTTTTTTTTTTTTTATCTACTCCTAAAGGTGTTTCTCTGGGTATTGCTTGTCTGGTGGCTTGCTCTTGCTGGAAATACAGTTCTCATTTAGTCTGGTATCTGATTCAAGATCTAGTCAGTCTGTATTTCCTTTCTCATATCATTTTTCATCTCTGTGTTTTTATTCTATTTTTACTATGTTAATTTCTTCAAGAAGAATCCCTTCTGCCAACATGACCCAAACTACACCTGAGTTAATATTTGCTACCTTGGGGGGTACTAACTGCTGCAGTTCCCTTAGATCAGCCTTCATTAAAAACCAGTTGTGGCTAGTACTATTTCATTCTGGTATCTCCATTAGACATGTTGAACTTTATTTTCTAGAGTTTTTTCCAGTCTCTCCCAATTATTGTCCCTTCATTGTTTCCTCTGCTTCTTTTCTGTAAATCTCCCCCTTCAGAAATATGAGTGTTTATTAAATGAGATATAGCTCACACAGTGTTAGCCATCAAAAGAAATTGGAAGCCATGGGCTCAACTTGTTGGAGGAGGGCTGAGCTGAGCTGGCCTTGCTCAGGTGCCTTTTTGGGCAAGGATTGTGCCACGTTATGGGCATGTCCTTATCTCTCAGTTGGCAACACAGGGAGCTGGACTGAACTTTGGGAGGTGAATCCTTTGTGTTGAATATTGTGGATGTTGCTTATTACCACACTGTCATCTCTGTTATTGCAGTGATTATTGTCATTAAGGGAAGTGTCCTCTGCTGTGGCTCCTCATTCAACAACAGCTTCATCTTGGATGAGGAAGCAGGATTGAAGGGTTACGATCAACACAAAATAACTTGAAACTCCTTAGGAAAGGCTGAGAGTTGGTGTAGGCAGAACAAATCACCCATTGTTTCTTTTTTATTTAGTTTGTGCTCTAGGAACTCCCTGCTGCAGGATGAATTAGGAAGGGAAGGACTCTTCCTCTGAACCATGGACACAAGGGCATCCTTCATCGCCACCATGCAAGAGACCCAGAATCTCTCCCCAGAGAAGGGTCAGAGCCCAGCCAACGGCGATCAGGAGCAGTTTGATTCAGGTGAGCTTTCCTTTACCATCACGGGCTACCTACATGGTCACAGCCCTCCAGCTGACCACCAGTAGGGGTGAGGGCAGTCGTGTTACCAGGGGACCATTAGGGGTGGTTGTATGGCTTGATGGCCTTTTTTGAGATTTGTGGGTTGGACAAAACTGTGTGTCCCATATTGTGGAGTGCTAAAGTGGATCCCTGGCTGATGGGGTGGGAGATTTCAGCTTTTTTTCTACTGGATCTTTTCTACAGTGCATATCAGTTACTCCAATTTTAAATAAAAAGCAGTGGAAAACCTTTCCCAGGACACCGTATTGTGTCTTTCCTGTCCTTACATACAAATAGGTGCTCTCACCAGTGGTGAATCATTGATCCAACACTCCTCACATGCAGTGGTAGCAGTGGTGGGGTGAAAGCTTTCAAACTCTGCATGCTTTCCCTTCAGTGCCTTTTGCATCTGTTCTCTCAGGTGGTGCTGTCTTGTGCTCTGTTGGTAGCCCTGTGCTCAAGTCAAGCTCCAAAGCTCTACCTTAGGTCCATTTCTCACTGTTTGTCCCTTAGCACCCCAGAAATTTGGGGGAGCATGTTAAGATTCATCCCACCTGAAAGAAACAGGACACTTATGTTAGTTTAGGTAAGAACCCAAGTACTGCCTTGGGTTCTCTATAGACATGAAAGAGAGCCCTACTTCCCTAGGATGACATGTAGAGATGACTGCTGAGCATCACCTAAGCTTTAACAGCTGAATCTGGAGCTGAGATGCCTTAAGACACTTTAAAAAATAAATAAAAAATTTAGTCATCACCAGCAAAGAGGGAGATGTAGTTCCAAAAAGCAATTCATCCTGTTTTAACATTAGAGCTGGGTTGCCTTTGGGTTGAGTCACCATATGGAGCTGCCTGCTTTTTCCCCAACGAGGATAAATAAAAGTAACCCTGGTTGGAGCATACAGGAACATCTTGATCCTAGTTGCCTGTGTGAGGTGGATCCCCATCTCAAGGTGTGATGGATGTGCCCTAATTCAGACATTTCCAGAGTGGACACCTGCAGCTTTTTATCACCACTGGATCCATTTATATCCATGGGAAAGAGGTGGGATCCTCTAGGGTGAGATGCAGTTGGCCAACTGTAGACATCAGTTTTGGAATGACCTGTGGTTCCTGGATGTCTTTGAGGTTAAGGATCTTGGTGACACTCCCATGACCATTTAGGAGGTTTGTTGTTGATCAGGATTTCCCCACTGGCCCCAAGCCCTCACCTAATTGCTGAATCATTTTGCCTTTCAGTTCTTTGTGAGTGACCAACGTCACAAATCACAGAATCACAGAATTTTCTAGGTTGGAAGAGACCTCAAGATCATCGAGTCCAACCTCTGACCTAACGCTAGCAGTCCCCACTAAACCATATCCCTAAGCTCTACACAAATGCATCTATGTGCCTGTAAATAAGATGGCTTAACAATTTTGCCACAAACCTTTTACATTTCCAAAATTGTTCTCCTTCAGGTAAAAATCTCTCTTTCTGGAGCCACAGGTTTGGGGTCTTTTATTCCCTTTATTTCCTGTAGCCAGACGTCCTGGGAGGCTGATAACAGCTGGAATAGTTGCATTTTTATCATGTCAATGCATGGAGGACTGCAGAGCACTTTAAAGCCATTGAGAGGCTCAGAGATAATGACTGGTTGATTTTATTTGCCATCCTAGGCTTGTTTATACATCACTGTATTGTAGGCTAGCCAGCCTTGACTCTCTCATTAAAAAAGAGCACTGGGCCTAAGCACCAATAATTGGAAAGGGAGTTGATATGTAAAATAGGCCTAATGCCAACTTTGTCATCTTGTGGGGATCTCTGCAGCAGAGCCAGGACTTTCGTTGTTGGAGCCTGTGACTTGGGAAGGGACGAACAAATAATCGCTTTGGATAATCACTTCTTGAGTGGGCACTGTTGTCATTGTCATTTGTTAGGAAGGACTTTGCCTTTCCAGGTCTGCCTTTTAATCAGGGATCTCCGGAAACATGAGAGAGGTTGACGAAGGCTGTCTTGTGCTCCTCATTGGTAGGGGTGTTGTGATGGACGAGGAGAGTTGTGTACAGTCCCATTAATACACACGTGGATGGGATTAGGGGTGTAACCCCATTCCTTTGGCTGTTCTGACCACAGGGCTATGCTGTGTCTGCTCTGAACGACCCTCTGCCAGATTTCTAAAAGGGAACAGAAGTTATTAAACAAATAAAATAGAAAATATAAAAAAGGAAGCTTACAGTCCCTTCACAATCCTGTGTGGTAAAATGAGTGAAAATAAAACACTGATGCCATGATAAATGAATTCTCTGACATTATTTTTACAGACCTTGTAAAAGTAATTTCCTGATAAAGTCTGCAGATAAAACACTGTAGAGGAGTCAGACTGGAGAGAAATGGATTGACGGAGAGGGAAGGCTGCAGCTCTCATCACTGGGGGAATAGCACTGCCAGGGCTTGAGCCTCTCTGTTTGGGTTTAGGAAGGAGAGATCTGGCTGATTTTGAAAACAGATGCTGTTGGGAGTTTTGCTGGACTGCATGTGAATGAACCTGCTGGTGAGGCTGCGGGAGCAGCAGGGCGAGTGATGCTCCGTGTTGGCATGTGGCAGAGTAGGTCATGGGTGATAAGATTGTAAAGGACTTGTTGCATCCATAACTAGCATCTGTAACGCTAACATAATTAACTTACTATTGCCAAATTCTGGAGAAGATTTTGTCGCCCTGGAGACATCGCTCCCTGAATGGGCTGAAGATGTATATACTGAACTGCTTGAAAATTCTGCTCTGTGGTAATTATTTCTTCCATAAGAATATTTAGTAAGGATGGAGAAAAACAGAAACTTGCATGGACTCCCTCAGAAAGTTAGAACAAAAAGAAGGAATGAAAACTGGGAACATACAGAGAGCATCATAGGCTGAGAGAAATGTCTCATGCTTTGAACAAGAAATAGCTGAGCAGGAGAGAGCCCTGGACTGACTTAGAGATGTCCTCAGGAGATGTCCTTGCAGTTGTTGAGCAGCCCATCCGAGTACCACAGGCTCAGATGGCCACAAAAGCAGGGAGCAACCAGGCAGAGGGGATGTGCTTTTAGTAGATGGGCTTTTAACTTTTTGCCTTCGCTTTTTCACATCAGATATAGTAATACAGTAATAGATTATAAGTAGTAAGTAATAGACTTAGTGGGACTGGGATTGGTGGTGCTCAGGGTAGAAAGTTGCTTAAACATAGAAGTAATTTTAAGGCTTTGATGGACAACCATATCTGCTAACCATCTACTCACAGACTCTGATACTGTTTTGTAGAGTCCTAAAATCTTTGAAATCTTTGGACCTGGCTCTCCTCTAAAACATTAACTCCACAGGGTTGCAGACTTTAAGGTTGAAGGATTTCCCTGATCAGCAAAGTTGCCCGCCTGCATGTTATAGATGAGAGAAAGTCTTAGCAATTTTTTGCACCAAGTTCCTACCTCGTGGCTAAGCTATGACTTGTCTTTCAGCCAAGAATGAACAGGGCCCTCATTTTAGGTCCAGTATGTCAACCAGGGACAGTTTCTCTGCCTGGAGGTTTTTGCAACGATTGCACTACACAAAACAAAGCCCATCCCTTATTCTACATTGAATTTGTCTGCTTCCAGATCTTTATCATGGGGTTGGGCTATTTCTTGTCCAGCTGAGTTGAAAACTCATCTGGTAGCCATCTTATCATGGGAGTAAATGTTGATTTACATCTTCATACTTAAGCAGGTTAATTGAGTTTGCAGTAAAGAGTCAGACCTTAGGCTTGATGCAGCAGAGTGCAGTGTTTAAGGGTGATGATGGCTCAGCACTCCTCTTTGAACTCCCAGACAAATCTTTTACCCTCTGCCAGCTCTGACTCAAAACCCCTCCTCCAATACATTTTTTTCCCCTTGCATATATATGTCTGGCTCCATGGGCAGCAAATAAAACCTATTTCTTCCCCTTTTAATGAAGAGAGATTCCTATTGCACAATATAATTTTCTAGTCCTGAAAACTGGAGACCTGTAGCAATAATTGCAATAAATTAATCCTGCTGTTTTCTTCATAAAACTGTCTGGGGAGGTTTCTTAATTCAGTTTGTCATGAGTCACTTTAATTACATCATGACCATGCTGATGAATGTTTGGGCAGGTAAGGGTCTCGCAGAGTTTGCCTGATAAATGCTTATTGCGAAGGGCTCATTGCTAGACTGTAAATATTTTTGCTCTGGGGATGAAACTGGGTTTGCGAGATTGCCTGGGAACAAAATGAAAACAATCAGATTTGGCTGATTTTTCTGTAAGTGAAGGAAGATTTATTTTTAATTATTGCTGTGTGTGTTTTGGTGATGGTTTGAGGCCTCAGCTCTGCTCTGCTTGGCGTGGATGCAGAAAAAGAAAGAGCAGTAAAATCAGCTCCTTTGCCATGGGGAAGGATCGTGTGTGGGCCAATGGTGTGGATGGGGGAGGAATGATACAGAACCCCAAATCTGAAATGGGACAAGAAGAAATGCAGGGAGCAGTTTTGTGAGTGGTACAGGAGGTTTAAGGGGAAAGCAGCTGTAGCCCTGGGGGAATGGTCCCATGGAGGTCTTGGCTGATGTATTGGGACAGAGGGAGGCTGAGCAGGGACAGATAGGGTGGCAGCACTGAAACTGGGGCTCCACAGTCACAAGGGTTGGGGTATTTGCTCTGCGGGCTGCTCGGCCAACAGAAGCAACTCCTAGTATTATCACCAGGAAGCTGCTGTAATTAACAGTCCTGAGGATCCCAAGGCTGGGCCATTACACCCCAGAGATAGTGGATAGGCAGCAAGTGCCCCTGTGGCAAAGGCACAAGTCCCTATTGCACTATGGTGAGGTTGTTCCGCTGCTGCCGTGAAAGCAGAGTGACTTCTGGTCTCACAGTGGTGGCTGCTGAAGTCCCCAAATCTGCTGAAAGTGCAGTAAGAGCTGGTCAGACTGGCTAAGCACAGATCTTTAAACAAGCTTTCTGTGTTTCCTTGTGTTGATGTTTATATCGGTTGCTATTCTCACCCCCAAACTCTCTGACATAGCTTTTGCCTTCTTTGGCTGTGTTGTAGGCTGCTTTCCTTTCTTTCTATTTTTTCTTTTTTTTTTTTTTTTTCCTTTTTATTATTTTTATTTTTCTTTTGAGCAGATGAGGGCTCCAGCATTGAGGATGCAGACTTCAACTGGGATGAGTTCCTGGAAGAAACAGGAGCCAGTGCCGCTCCCCACACCTCCTTCAAACACGTATGTGCTTTGGCTGTGCCTCGCAAGCATTGAGCATGCTCCCTCTTCTGGTTTTCAGGGGATTCCTGCCCAACTGAAGTGGGATCTGACCATTTGGTGTAGGATTTGGCTCTCTGAGGATGTGACAGCCTGCATGGGAACAAAGCTGAGTGCTGCCTGGTGCAGCTCCTGGCACTCTAGCTTGTGTTAGGTGACATCAGTTTGCACGCACTGACTGCAGTCACAACTCAGGACACTCTGTCATCTGCCCTGGGTTCAGATTGGTCATTGATCAAGGTTTATGTCGCTTTATAATACTCATATTTTTATAATGTTTATAATGTACGTATGTTTTTTTTTTTTTTTTATTCCACTGTTTCTCCTTTTCCTTTTTGTTTTATTGCTATCCATCACAACTCATAGAGCTTGATCTCAGAAGACTGCTTGATTTATCTGAAGGTGTCCTCTCAATGTGTGATTTACTGACTAGCAGGCTCACTCAGCACTAGAGTCCAGCATGGCCCACAGGAAGCCACTGAATAGAATAACAATCTTGCAGCCTCCTTCCTGGAGATGCTGCCTCAGTAGTGTGGGAGCCAAACGCTTGGGCAGATGACCCTCCTGGGTGAATGTGGCTTGTGCAGACATGAAGGAGTCCTGGATATGCCCTGGTAGTTACAGCAAGGTCTGTTCCTCCGGTCCATGTTAGCAGAAGTAGTATCCACAGTTTCTGAAATTTTGACTGATGGAGAAGATTGGAGCACACTTTGAAGAAGGAGTCTTCAAGCAGAGCCCATTGCATTCAAAGATCTCATTGTATGGGACCAGTTTCTCCATCTACATCCAGTTGTCTAACCTCTTCTGCTCAGCCCACCTGTGTGCTGTTCATAGCCTGCCTTTACACAAGGACATGGACAGAACTGAAATTGATGCACAGGTTCATCATAGTTGAAGGCATGCATGAATGTTCTGGAGGATGTAGGCATCTTAAGCAGGAAAGAGAGGGCTTTTAGCTGTGATGCTCTCAGCTCCCTTAAACTGAGTCTGGTTACTGGCAGAGACATTTTTTGAGAGCTGTGTAGTTGTGGAGCATGTGAGAAGGAAGTTCCTCAAAGAATCTGTTGCTACTTTAGGATTAGTTTCCATTTTGATGACTGCCTTCATGTTATTAAGTTACCTTTGTCTTCAGGTGCCTTCTTGATTTTTTTTTTTTTTTTGAGGAAGTGAGGAGCAGCAGTGGTGAAAAGCCTCTCTCTCCTATCAACATCTGAAAAGAAAAAAATAAGTCATACAATCCTCCATTATTTATTTTGCTTTCATTTTAACAACACTGGAGTATTGCAGGATGAAGGACCGTAATTTTCTGTACTGGAGAATTACAGGACAGTGGTGAAGTTTTATTTTAGTTTATCTTTGGTCCAGTGGATGTCTGGAAAGAGCATCTTGTCCCAGGGTTCTGCTCTGAGCCCTTACCCAAATACTGGAGCCAGGTGGAAGTTCTGTGCTTCGTGAAGTCCTTATGGATTTCTTTAGGTGCATGAAGATGCTTGTTGCAGCCTGCTGATTGTGGTATTCCACACCTGGGACAGTTGATGTGATGTAAGTTTATGCTGGGAATTATCCTTGGTGTCTATGCTTCACAGTCTGGAACTTCATCCTCCAAAAAATTGGTTGTCCAGGAACTGGAAGGCCCTCAAAGAAATTCGATTGTTTTGTCCCCAGTTTGTGTGATTTCCAGTCACAAGTCTCTTGCCTCTAGAATACTGCTTTGGTCCTTACTCTTGGTGAGAGCAAGGAGAGACACAAGTGGCCATGTATCCTGGATTATTCTTGAGGACCCTGAGCATCACAAGAGCTAAATCCTGTCTTATGACTAAACTAGTAAATGTCATGGATTTTTCTCAATCTTAGATGATCTCCAGAGGTCCCTTCCAACCTCAGCTGTTCTGACTCAGGCATTGATGCTGATGAAAGTGTCTACATAACTAAAAGCATGTGTAGTGTTATAATCTGCAAATAATATATGGCTTTGGCTGGCCACCACTCATGTCATAAACTGGAGTGGGGTGGGTGAGGCAGTGCTAGATATTCCAGAGGAGCTCAGTTTTCTTTTTTCTTTTTCTTTTCTTCAGCTTGGCAACCTGAAGTATGAATCTGCAGGTGGCTATGTAGACTGTAATACATTTATCTCTATGAGCAGAAGAGGCATTTTAACCTGTCATGTAAATGAGAACTAAATCAGAGACAGGCTTAAACCAGATTGTAAAATCTCTCTGTAGGAGATAATGTACTTAGAAATGTTTAAGAATCCATCCTTAAGCATCTCATAGGGAGTCACAGGCTCAATTTTGGATGGACTTCTGAAGACAAAGCTGGCATTGCAAACAGTGGACCAGTATCTACCTCTTCTGTACCAACAGCAGCTCGAGACACCCCACTGGCCCTTGGAAGATCGATTTCGATGTGCCCATAGCAGTCCCTGCAGGGACTGAGAGATACACTCTAAGAGATGCACTGGTGCCTCCAGTGTCCATGGGCGAATTATTTGTGACCTGTCACTGCTGAGATGAATGGAAGTGACCTGTCCATCAAAGGGCAGGACAGTGATCCCAAGCCAGTTGCTTCTTTCAGCCGTGGATCCTGCCTTCTTTACCAAGGTGCTGGGAGAGTGAATTGGCTGTGCTTTGAGCTGCTGGGCATGGATTTAGTGGAAATGCTCTCCTCGGTCTGCTTGGCACAGCATTCAGCCTGTGATGCTTGTCATACATCAAGAGGTGCCTCAGTGTTGTTATATGACTAATTATTATAGCTGGACCTAACTCCCAGAGGTGCTCAGTGCCTGCCTGTTCTACCTTGCACGCATCCTGTCATTTGCCTGACGGAGCTGTGGGGTGGGAAATGTAACCTCAGTAGGGTGACCCACCTTTCTCCCAAGCATTATGTAAAGATTGATGATGCTAAGGCAGCTACCAGCCGTCTCCTAAAAGTGATGCACCTGACGTTGACACTGATGGTGAGCCCATTTGGAGTACATGGGACCTTTCATGACGGGGTATGTACTAGTGAAGTAGGCATGATCCTGGGCAGACTGGGAAGGAGGTAGTTGTATTAAGGAGCCCAGTCAACTCATGTCCTATCCCAGACCTGTTCTTTAGTGGCAGTGTTGGCTTGCTTAGTCAGACAGGGAGTCTTCCTGCAAAGAAGAAAAAGTAACACCATGCCTTTCTCATTCTGTAAGGTTGAAATCAGCCTTCAAAGCAGTTTCCAACCAGGGATGAAATTAGAAGTGGCCAACAAGAGCAATCCGGACACATACTGGGTGGCTACGATCATTACAACATGTGGACAGCTCTTGTTGCTTCGTTACTGCGGCTATGGAGATGACCGCAGGGCGGATTTCTGGTGTGACGTAATGACAGCAGACCTTCACCCCGTTGGCTGGTGTACGCAGAATAATAAGGTCCTGATGCCTCCGGATGGTGAGTTCTGTGTGTTTTGCTAGAGCCATACTGATGGTTAGTCTCCAGACTTCCAGTCAATGTGGAACAAGTGCTCCAGGTGCTTGTTGGGTGGTGTTGGGGTGGTGTTGAATGATGCAACACCAACAACTGGTGTTGGGTGATGGAATTCCACTGAAATTGTATGGCAGTTCATGGCCATGTCTCCATAGGTCAGTGGGTAATTCAATTTTCCAGTCAGCCTCCAGGGGAGAAGTTTTTGCCATGCTGTTAAGAAGAGAAGAAGCTTCTGGATGAGGTTATCTTAACAATGAAATGCATTACTAAATTGCCAAGCCATGACTTTCAGTGAGAGCAGAAAATTGTCCTGTACTTGCAAAAAGGAAGGACTAAATTCCGGGTGAGGACAAACTAGAATTAACAAGATATTTGGGTGTAACCAAATTCAGAAGTTGGCTGTGCATTCAAATATTTTGCCCTGGAAGTTTAAAGCCTTCTTTTGCCAGATTCTTTAATTCCAATGGTAGATACACATCAATAAAGATAGCAAAATTCAGTCAGCATAAGTGAGGGTGTGTCCTGATTCTCTGCTTTTTGGTGCACAAAAGCTGAATACAAGAGCTGTAAATTCCATGTGGAACAGTTTTTTAATAATACGTTTAATCCTCAATGTTTAAGAAAAATAATGTGGTGGGTTTATTTGTTTGTTCATTTTTGCTGTGGACAGCAACAGAACAGCTGTGCATTCTTACCACTACGTAGCTCCAAGCAGAGGTATTCTTGTCACCGTTGCTCATATGTATTCCCTCTGTACATCCAGTTTATTCTGGGCTGGGGGAAGAAGAGATGAATGTTTAGCCTCTGGCTTGTGAATGTGTTTGAGAAAAGTCTCGTTTAAGAATTCTGCCTGCCGAAGTCATTCTTCTACTTGCTGTTCACACGACCGTTGAAAAAGTATATGTACCATTTGTGTGTCACGCTTGACTTCTGGTGTAGCTGTTGCCTTAATTCCTCTGGAAGTGAGCTGTAGTCTATGGATTAGAGCAGAAACAGGCTCATTCCTGCCTTGCATATGCTGAACTCTGAGCTGAACTGTTATCTTTTTGTTCGGATCTGACTGCCTTTTGAATAAACAGAAAATTGATTGCTTAAAAAACAACAGCAAAAACAACAAAAAAATATGTCAGAGAAATCTGTTGGTTTAGGAATAAGTCAAATGATGTAAGAGGGGTTAATTTTTTAATTTTATTAGTGTCTTAAACTGCCTTTTATTATGTGGATTATAATCAATGTTACCATAAGGGTGTACAATGCCATAAACTAAATCTCAAAATGCCAGGGTCGAGGGGTAAAAGATTTTATCGACTGTTGTAATAGAAAATAATGATTGTTTCATAACTGGAGGCATACTGCTTTTCATGAAAATGTTAGTCTGCTCTTTGGGCTGTGGCTACTTCATGTAAACTGTTTTGCTTGAGTGACCGCAAATGTGGAGTGTGTGATGGCTCCTTTCTCTTCTGTCCAGGTGATGTAACTGTATGCCAGAGTATTAAATCTGGGAAACTTTCCTGCTTTTTGGGTGTGTGTTTTCTGTTTTGTTGTTTGTTTGTTTTGTTTTGTTTTTCCCTCACCATAAGATGTAAGCATTTAAGAGCTTGAGCTGTGTTTTGGAATGAGACATCTAAAACACCCCAGAACATCTGAGCCTTCAGGACTTCCATCAGTTGGAAAAGAGGGAGGTCCTAAATGCATTCATAAATCACAGAGCTCCTCTGTGTGTTTGCTCAAGGGATTTGGCCTGTGGTCAAAGGTGGGCTTTGAAAAGATTGTAGCTCCTATGGGGGCAGTACAAGGAGGAGGCTGGATGTTCAGGAGTGCCTCTTGTCTGCTGTAGGGCGAGCTGAGCTCTGGCCAGCTTTGGAAAGTAGCTTATGAGTACTGGACTTCATTCTATGCAGATGTCTGAAGTTCATCCTGTGCTTAATTGTTTTGCTGATCAATGACTGTATCTTAATGAACTGAACTTCACTACAGTCCCGAGAGTTTTACCTGGTAAAACCTGAAAGATCAGACCTTGCCTTGATAAAAAAGAAACTGTCATTCCCAATAAACTCTACTGAGGTTTTCTGCCAGTTTAGCATTGCACACTACTTTGTTGTCAAACCTTCAGAAGAAATAAAAGGCAGCTCTGAATTATGTGGTCTTGTTTCCTAGGGGCCCAGTTCTGCACATATTGATCACAATGAGGCTATCTGTTGGCAAGACCATACAAACAGAATGGGCAGGGCCAGTTACCTGTTGTTACAATTTGTTTTTAATCAGGAGCCAAAGGCATATCTGCCAAGAAGGAGTTGCTTAGTGGGCAAAATACTATCACTGGTACAATACTTTGTTTCTGCTTAGGAAGCAGATAGGACTGATCAGTGTGAGTCTTGTAAATGCGATGCCAGACAACACTGGTACAAGTGAGAGGATGGAGAATTTCAATAGATGGAAGAGAGATGGAAAAAAAAAACAGTCTGGTTCAGTTTACCAAATCAATAGAGCTTGATTTAATGTTCAGCGCATACAGAGCTTTTAAGGGGCAGCTGCCAAATAATTATTGTTTATGATCCCGATAGAAGGAAGTCGTTTAATTTACAGACTGTTGCATTATTATTTATTGGATGACGTTAGTTTTGCATCATGGTGCCTGCAAGGATAATGTCAAGTCATGTTATGTCCTCCCCTGACATTATGGTATAATGCACTAAAATAGGGCTGAGGCCCAAATGCTTCAGTTTGTAATAAAATGTATTGGCATATCAAAGGACAGTGTGAGTGTGCATGTGCCTGCAAGCTTCACCCTCCATCCCCCTTCCCTGCAGGAAATCAAAGGAGTAAAATTGTAGTTACTTCAAGCTTTGCCATTAATTATATTTTTCTCATTACAAATCGGTGTGTAATTTGAATTGCAAACTCAACTATCCTGGCAGAATAGATCTGTTTACCATTCAAAGCAAAATGAAAATTATTTAAATTAGTTAATATAGAACTCATTTGAATGAATTGGATGTTTATTCATGAACTAGCTGAGGCAAGTGTGAAGCTGTCCTTATGGTCTGTAGCTTTGGCACTGATCAGCTCTAAAGTCACGTCCTGGGACAGAGATTTCTTTTTTATTGTGTATTAACCATGGGGTAAACCAGTGGGGTAGGTACTGCCTGATGTAGTTGAGTCTGAAATTTTCATCCTTTCTGTCAGGGCCCTTCAATAACTATAATTCATTTGAGGAAGAGTGACGTGCTTCAGAGTTTGTTGACAGTGGCAGGAGTGTGGTGGGAAGGTGGGATTTGGCTTCTGCACTGTAGGTGTGGGATGTAAAGTAGACCTTCCATTGGTTAGTTAAAATTGCCCCATTATAGTGACCTGTATGGAAGCAGAGACAGCTCCTTCGTTGCTTCATATGTTTTACCAAGCTCCATCCTCCTCCTCAGCACAGAGCCGATGCGGTTGTTGTTTCATATCCTTCATCCCTTGGGATCTCTTACTCACTGAGCATTAAAAATTTAAGTCTATCTAAACTTTCCCTTACTCGTAATTCCCTCAACAGAGAAAGAAAAAGAGGTCTCTCGCCTCCTTTAGCCTGTTATTTCCATGTGCTGTTTTCCTTTGTTGATGACAGTTGGGTTCATGAACACATTTACCATCGGGTAGAAGAGCAGCGTGGAGAACCTGACAAGCGTAGTAGCTAAATTATGCATTGTGAAACATGCAGAGAGCAGGAACGTTTTTTGATTGACACTTGGGTGTTTTTGTACAGATTGCAGGTTTACAGCTGAGCCAACAGAGCTGAATCTCTCCTGGCACTATCTTAATGCATTCTGGGATGCGCTAAAAACACTGGACGACAAGATTATTGTGTACACATGTAATTGCTGCAGTGGTTTTGCTTTAGCGTTATTGACAGATGGAAATTCAAATAGGGCATTTTGGAGTGTGGATCCTCACGGTGATCTTGTCTGCTTGCAGTGTAAACCAGGAGGCAGAGGAGGCTGGAGATGTAAAGGAATACAACAGCGAGAGAACCAGGTCTATATGCTGGTTTTACAATGAACTGGTGCAGATGGGAAAACCTCAGAACACCATCTAGCCATGGATACGGTGATCACAATGATCAATTGTACTGTGTAGGAAAGCAGCCTCTACTTTTCTGTTACACCAATATAAGAAGAATAAAAACTCAAAGGCCTGATCCTAGGATGTAATGAATCCTTCTTGCATGGTGCTGAGCTCCACCAGGGAAAATATGCCAGAGAGTGCTGAACACTTTACTCTGTGAAGGCAAATATCACCATTTGGTCATTTTGAAATAGGTGTTTGTACGCTGCTCAGGTCAGGTTAACTTTTATATTAAATTGAGGCAAAAGGAGGAGAATTTCACTCAGACTTCAAGTGCTGGGTTGCATTGTGGGCAGGGTACGGATTAAAAATTAGATAAAACTTTTGTGACACACAAAACTGGGTTGCCTTCAAATGACAACTGTATTCCCATTTAGGTTGACATTTCGTACTGTGACAAGTAGCCTACCTCAGTCCTGCTGTGGACTGATAGAGAGGTCTAATTACAGATTCCAGGTTTCAGATGGGAATCTTAATAGCCTTTTCTTTTTTTAGTCATTATACGAGTCTATCAAAAAGCTAAGTCCTGCTCTTTGAGATCTTAGGTGTGAGCAAGGGGAGAAGTGGATCTGTTTGGCAATGGTAGTACTCATGGCATGATGGCTCACTGGTTTCTACACAGTCAGAAGGTGATCTGTGGTATTCCACAGCCCATTTGTGTGCAACATGTGGGCTAGATGAATACATAGATTAAAGAAATAAATTACGTCTGGGCCATTTTTCCCATTTTGTTAGAGTTCAAGTGAAATAATCAATGGGTGTAATGGTTAGAACAGACACCAGGTTTGGGATACAATGGAAAATAATGGAATTGAGACAAAATAGGGCACAGGGCATGGAAAGAACAGCAAAGGGTGATGGCGAGGCAGAAAAAAAAAAAGAGAAAAGCAAGTTTTGAGTAGTCAGTTAGTGTTCAATGTGTGGATTTGGTGTCATGCAAGAAGCCCTATGGGCACTGAATGCTTTTCTGTAGGACACTTTGAGGCTGGTGGGTGGTGGTGGAGATGTGGCCCTGCCACTTGCCTTTCAACCCCATTTTTGGACGTCACTTGTGTTCAGAAAGCTTGTCCACAGGGTTCTTCAGGGTGACAGAGGTAACATTTCTGCAAATAGGTACAGGCCTTCAGAACTGCTCTCAGAAAAGGCGATCATGGATGTTTTTTTACAGCTGAAGCCAACTTTCCCCTGGTAATCTCATCCCAGAGGAAATAAAACTTAGACTGTGCCTGCAGCTCAGTGATTATAGTGCAAGTAGAGGGATCAGATGGGCAGGGCGGACTTCCTTTATCTTTCTGAGGAGTTGGCTCGCCTCCTCTGACTTATCTGAGATGAGCTTGCTTTTCAACTGGTATAATTGAGAGCAGATCTGGCTCTGCTTTACCTCTTTCATTGAAGGCTCACCTGAAATATTACTTCCTAAGAGCTCGAGGCTGGAGAAAATCAGTAGGCATTCACTGAGCTTATGCTGTTTTACATCCGCTAAGAACCGGGCCCTCGAGCCAAGTGAAATGAAACTCGGAAATCTTCTTTGGCAGGTTGTACTGTGAAAGACTGTGGATATTTCTAAAGTAGTGTATAGATTTAAAAAAAAAAAAAAAAAAAAAAAAAAAAAACCAACTTGCTTAGTCTTTATCCTCTTATTCCATCAAAACCAAATTTAGACTAACCTAATGTAAATAGATTGTAGGATTTCTTTATTTTAAACACTGCAAATGACTCTTAGTGCAGTGTTTTATGTGTGCTTTTCAAGTCAACTTTAGCAGAGTATTAATTATGCAGGGGTGACGTTAGCATAAATAACTAGTCAGCAAATAAATGTCAATTAAATATTCTATTAGCATAGTAGGCAGCTTTATGCATTGGCATAGAACATTTAGCAGATCATACTTAATGAGCATGTAAAAAAATAACATTTTTTTTTCTTTGCTCTCCTAATGATGGCAGAAGGGAGAAGAGAAAGGGAGGTAAATATAATGCTAGCCTTGGCTGAAGAGCTGATGGTGTTTGGGCTGAAATTTGCCCTAGTGGAAGGGTGTCAGTTGCCTCCATTGCCTCTTGGGAGCTTGCAGCAGCTGGAGATCACTGGAGCGCATCCTGGCTCAGCATCTCCCCGCCGGCCCCACGCAGCCCCTTGCATTCTGGCTCCTGAGAAGAAAATATTTTCATTACAGCACCCACGGGAGTTTTTCCTTCCCTTCCTTGACAAGAGTCAGATGGCTCAGTCTGGGGTGTGAAAATTCAAGAGTTAGCCCATTTCTCGTGCAGTGTCAGGATAATGTTGTCTTGATCACAAAAATAGTCTTTTTGCTACTGTGTGGAGCTGCAAATCTTTTGCACGTGGTGTTGGCTTTAGTTACTTTCGGGAGACTTCATATTGCCAAATGAGGCCCTTCTGGGGTAAACCAAGCATAATAGGTCCCCGTGTGTCTTACGGGAACGTAAGTAATCATTGAGCTACTGTGCAAATGTGGCACAGCATGGCCAGTGGGACAGGCCTTGCAAAACATTTGAGTTGTTGATTTCATTAAATGTAGAGTTTCTGAGCATCTCCAGATCTGCGGGGCTGGAGTCAACTTTTTTTTTTTATTTGATTATTTGAAGTCAACCTTTTTATTATTATTTGATTTTCTTTTTAATATGATTTTTCAGGTCTAGAGGCAGAGTTGCAGAGAACCTTGTAGGGATGAAGTGCAGGCTGGTTTGTAAGGTGGGCTTGGGAGTAAATGATTTCTCCTGGTATTTCTGCTGTGAGACTTGGACAAAGAAACACCGAGTGAGAAATGAGGTCTGTGCTGCTCTGGCCTTAGCTTTGGGCTGTGGTGATGCAGGCTATCGAGGGGGAAAAATAAATACTTGATTAAACATATATTATTTTTTTTGAAGTTTTTCAGGAGTGTGGTGAAGGTGGTCCTTAGGGAAGACACCTCCTGTGAGGCTCCCAGCCTTGGCTCTGCAGTGTCCCTGTAGTTAAGGTGTGTGGGTTTTAGGGTGGGGTGCTGTCAGGCTCTCTGCAGAGAGGAATATTTCTCCTAGGGTGAAACCCCATCAGCTGAGGTCAATCTTTGTACTTCTCTATTGAATTTTTGGTCCCACTGACTTAGAAAAGGTGGGTTTTCCTCCTTTACAAAGCCTTTGCTTTCTTCTCCTCAGTATTTTCCTTTGGAAGAAGTCACTGTTTCCCGCTCCTCCCAAAATATCAGAACAGCTGTTTCTGGGATTAAATGCCCCAAATGTTGTTTTGAATTGCAGCAGTGCCTTATGGGGTTTGGACGTGGGGGATGGTCCCTCCTTGTCCTTTTGCCTTGGCTAGACTCTAGCTAGGCCTCTCCTTGTGGAGGCATACTGAGATGAATCCTCCTCCTGCCCCATGAGATGTAGTTGTGTTTGGGGAACCCAGGCCCTGCTGAGGACCAGGCACTTGAAAACCCAAGTCACAGGAGTTGGTTCAGGTTTCCAGCAAAAATTAAAAAAAGCCGAAGATGGTACATGAAGGAGGCTCTGGTTATTAAAGGCGAGAAAAGAACATGCTTTAATCAAAACCTAATTTTCCAGCAAGAAGCTGTTTCAGCAGAAACACTTCCAGCAGGCCTAGTTTCCACGGACAATGATGTGTGCTTATGGTGTATTTATATTTATTTATTCTCACAAACAAATGGAGTAAGAGAAATGGGAGCAGGCCTGACCAGGCAGCCCATGGTCCAACAAGGCAGGGATGTGCACAGTGACTGTGGCCACTAGACCTGCACAGGACCCTGCAGTGCACCCTGCTCTGCATCCACTTTGGGGTGCTTTTTTATTGTTTAGGATTTTATGGGAAAAGTAGGCCTGGCCTACATCCAGACTAACTATCGGTACAATTTCTTAGAGATGAGTTTTATTAATGCAATTATCCCTGCACAGTCCTAATGCAGATCCTGGATTTTTGCACACTTACAGATGTAAAGTACGCTTACTTGGATTTCTAAATGTAGCCTATCCTCATTTCTGTGCTGCACTGAGATGTGTAGTCAGTAAAAATACAGTAAAATGATATTACATCGCTTTACAGCTAACATTGAGGATCCTATGGCACTGTTTATCCTTGTGTGTTATTAGCCCAACTCGGAGCATGGGTTTAATCTGCAGGTTGGCTGGCAGCCAAGGAAGGGTTCGAGCAGGGGATCCACTGATGGAGTGAGATTTGATAACAAATGACTCAGACACACCAATGCTGAAATGAATGCAGTTTCTGACTCCTTTTCTCTTGTTTGGGTGGACTTTCTGTCCCAGGACAGTCAGGGTCTTGGAGAGGGAAAAGGAAAATACTCTTTGCAGTGTCCTCATTCTTGATGCAAAATAAATGTTTTTTTACAGGTGCTTTCTGCCTGACCAGTGAGTGGGTTTGTCAGGCAATCCCTACATAGCTTTGTGCCCTTCCTCAGCAATTTCCTGTTCAACCTGTCACCTGCCTGATGCTGAGCTGGGCAGGCTTCACCCCTCCTTGCATCTAAAACTGTGCATGCATCTCCTGGAAGGGGAATCTCTGAGCATGTGTCTCTTAGCTGGCCTGACTTCTATTTCCGTCTATTGCTACGGGTGCAATAAATCAGCAGGGTGCTTTGCAGCATGTAGCAGTCCCTTTTGGGTGGCACAGGGAAGGCTGAATTATTTTAACTGCAGCTATCCAGTTACAATTCAAGAAGCAGTGCCTTGTGTACAAGCAACAGTGGAGCTGAGGAGTGCACTTACTGCAATGAAAACTGAAAACCCGATACTTTCATAAACAGTCTGGAGGGGGATGGATGTTGAGTAGGGGGGGAAAGAAAAGCAGTGTTTTTTGTGGACTTTGACAAGTTATAAATATATCCTGAGTGAAACTGATAGCGTGGAGCTTTATGAAAGATTTAATGAATAAATATTTCATGCCCACATGGTGCTTCTTCAGTAACGCACGCTGCCGGTAAAAAGCAATAAACAAAGAACCTCCTTCAGGGTTTGTTTGGGCTTCCAAATTAAACTAATTTAATCAACTTTTTCAGTCAAGCTTGATATTAGTTCATTTCTGTACACAGCACTGTACTTGGATCTGCTTGTTTTCTCCTGTAACCTGTTTTCCTGTCAGGAAGGTGTTTGAATATCAAAGAATGACGCCTTTCATCCCGCCACTGTGGTGTGCATCTGGGTTTTCAAGGCAGAGAGCACAGGCTGACTTTCTCCCTGTCCTGCAGCTTGAGGAATCAGCCGTCCTCCACAACCGTGGCTGTCAGGGTTAGAGGTCCCCCTGGTGAAGTTTTCATTTTCCAGCAGGGAGGTCGCTTGAGCACAGTGCTTGTTTCTGAATGCAAGCAGGTGGCCATTGTTTGGGTTTTGGGAGCCCTTATCATCCAGTTTGCTGCTCAAAGAGCCAGAGTTAGCCATGTGTGCTCTGGGGACTGGCTTCATGTGGGCAGCAAGGCTTGCATGCATCTGCATTGGGTTTATTGCTGCACAGATTTATGCAGAGATTGAAATGCTTTTGTAGCTCAGGCTATTGGCAAAGCTGGGTCTCAGGCATGCTAGTGCTGTTGCTTTATTGGGTGACTGTCACAACAAGTGGCCAGGAGGAGAAAAGGTTATATATTAGCACTGTGTTCCACGTCTTTGAAATACTTTAAAAAATAAAATAAGATTTATAGAGAGCTCTTTTTCCTTTGAAAAGAGCAGGACAGCAGCTAATTGATTCTTTCACAGCTGGACCATGCAAATAAACAGCAAACAAGGCATGGTAGGGAGGCAAAAGCAAGGGTGCTAAGAAGAGTAGAGCTGACTTTGGGAAGACATCTGTGGACAGAGCTGCTCAGTGAGCTGAGGATCTGCTCAAACTTGGACACTGTCATGAACCTTCATGTGAGGTGCTGGGGTTTTTCGTTTTGCCTAATGCAGGTGCATGGAATGGGACACTTCTCAGCTTTTCTCACAAGAAAGTGCTTTTTGTTACTGTTGTTGTTCACAGCCACTGATCTGGAATCAATTTTTTTTTTTTTATTTTTTTTTTTAGTGGGCAGCCTTGAGAACTGGAATTTTCCCTTGGGGCTAGATGGAGTAGATTCCCATGAAGCGTGTGCCAAACTCTGGATTGTGGCAAAAAAAGGGGTTGTGTTAGAAACTTTGGAGGAAGCTCTGATTGTCCAAACCCATGTAGACCTGTACTATTATTTTTATTTTTAATATTATTTAGGGAAATTGTTATTGTGTTTATCTAGATCAAAACACAGCAAAAAGTTGCATCTTTTGATAAGACTGATGGCTTCCTGTAGTAGCACTGAGGCAGTTGGCAGATAGTTGACTGAATATTTCAATAGTTGACTGATCTATCTGGAAGTGTTGGCAGCACCAAATTCTGCTGTGGCTCCCGACTTCCTGCAAGGAAAGCATGTTTGGATGGGACTTGAGTGCCATTCAGGATACTCAGAGGGCTTAAGATAAGTAGTTGGGATCCTGTGGCTTTGCCTTCTGCTGCTCACAATTCTGGTCACAGTCTGTGGGATAACGCTGCAGCCACTGCTGTGACTAAACCATTGGTTCTGGACCTGACATTTCGTGTGAGTTTGTGCTGGAGGAACAAAGATATGGGGGGAGAAGAGTAATTGCAGCACGACTCTGAATGAGAAACTGTATTTCCAAGGAAATATATTGGAGGAAAAGGTTGTGAGCAGACATCAGGCGGCTTCTCTGTGAGCAGAGATTTCCTGAGTGGTCTTGTTTTTTTTTTTTTTTTTTTTTTTTTTTTTTAGCAACAAGTAAAATGGGATGGATTTTTGGAAGATACTTTTGAGGCCATGTCAGCTAAAATATCCCTTTGATTGTTGCAAAAATAACAACCATTCAGTTCATTGCATAAAACAGCAAAATCCTCCCCCCAAGACACTTAAGTTTCAAGGGATGGAAGCATGTAAATTATTTTACAATTAAGGTCCCGATGGGGCTCCTAAATACAAGTTTGGTTGAGGAGACAGTCAGTTTTAGAAGTACTGGGCTTTTATGTTGAGCCACCATTTGACATCACCCCACTATTTGCTGCAAACCATATGAATATAGAAGAAAATGTAGGATGAATGAGAATATTTTCACTGCCAAACAGCTCTTTTTGTAGATGTGTTGAGTTGTCATTGAAGAGATTGAAACGTCCTTATTCAAGCAGAGGCCCCTAAGTTGTGTACCTCATTCGTGACTGTATAGTCCACAACTTTTAAAATCCAGCAGTGTGTTAATGTCACACACATCCTGGTATATGAACTCTGAAGCTGTTGAGCTAGAAGCCCTGAAATCCTAGAAAAGTGCAAAAATTGACACCGAAAGCATAACATGCTTAACAAAGCACTCTTTGGCATGGTCAACCTAATTAATGTTCAGATGAATGGGATTTTATAAAATGTTCTTTAAAAATAAGAATTGAGAGAGTCTAAATGGCTATCTTGGTAATTGCTTCTAATTTCCCTTCCCCAGTCTCCCATAACTTCCCCCAGAGCAATTTTGGAGTGAAAATGCCACCTCAACTGGAAGACTAGGCTTAGGTAGTTAATGTGGCGATGTAATCATCAACAGATTTTAATTGCAAGTGGAGACATCTGTAGGGGCTTAAAAGTAAGCAAACAAGCAGGCAAAAAAAAAAAACACAACCAAGCTATCATTTATAGTGTAAGCATGGCACGGTTTTTAGCCTTTGTATCAGGGAAGGAGGTGACTTTCTGTAGGAGCTGGGAAGGGTAAATAGCACAAGGGACTTGATCCGGAGCACACAGCAGTCAGCATACACATTCCTTCAGTGAACCTTTTTTTGATCAGCTTGAAGATTAAATAATGTCTGTTGTAGCTGAGTGGACTTCAGGGGATTTTCTGGGCTCATTTAGGGCAAGGACAAACCAACATGTCCAGTGTCATGTCTTCAGCAGAGCATCCCTTCCTACACTCGGCTAGTGGCATATCCAAGGTCGCTCATGAGGTGCCTGCATAAAGCAAGCCTGGGAGGCTGCTAGGAGCAGATGCAAGCAGCAGCGTGATCCCAAGCCAGCTGTGACTTGCTCTTGATTTTTCTTTCATTACACATGGTAATGTGGGCTCCTAGTCATGACGGAAGGGGCTTGCTTCCCGAAGCAGACCATATGCTCCTGGAGCCCGTGCAGGTAGCTGTTAGGCAGTGCAGAGATGAAGTGATGGCCCTAAAAAGCATTTTCCTGGTGAGAATTGAAAAGCAGTTCTTCCAACTCAGAATCCAAATTCCAGGACAAGTCTGGCTCTGTTGTATGAAATTGGAAAGTTTTTTTCTTTCTGAATTCCCAGTTATTTCATGCACCTGTGTGTTTTTGTTCCTGTTTGATTTTGATCATAATAGGGGGAAAAAAACAAACATAAACAAGAACACAGACACACACACACACAAAAAAAGCAAATTGGCTTAAGGATGCTCTACAACACTTCCTGATTGATAGTTTATTTTGTGATTTGAGGCAGAGCATCCACCTCCTGTGTTTGTAGTGTAAAAGCACTTTTTCCCATACTGTCATTGTTGGGAATGGATAAAGAAATGTGGGAAGTTCAGCTTTTTATGCCTGTGACATAAAAATGCAGCTGCTCCTCAACCTGCTGGAGTTAATACAGAAGGTGTATCCAGAGAAAATTTTGCCAAACTCAGGAAAACATTCTGCTATATTCTGTATGAGCTTTAATAAAGAGGCTCTGCTGTGATGAACCTGGAGTCTGAAGAGGCAAGAAGAAAATCCTGCAATTCTCCCATGCTTTGCAGTCCCAGCAAGGTGACCAAGCAGTTCCTGGAAGTGTGACAGATCCGTGCCCTGGGCATTTGGGCAGTGAAAATGCCTCTTCCATAGAGCTTTGAGCTTTCATAGAGCTTTTCTTTGAGCTGTTCGCTGTTGCCCTTGAACTTGGCAGCCTTGACATCAGCAGTTAGCTCTGTTTAGAAGCCTTTTTCCCCCATAAAGCATCTACAATATTTGTTCAGGAACAAAGAAGGCAAAAATACTTTGAGGAAACCTTGTATGCTGATTAAGATTAAGATTAAGAGCTCACAAATGAGTTTAGTGAGCCACAGCTCCACACGGAGATTTAGGAGCCTCTGGTGTAGTGGGGAAGCCATCAGAGCACTGTCACATCCAGTCTTCCCATAATGATGGAGATGCTAAAGAGCTAAAATTCAGAGAGTTTTGGAGCATTGTAGAGAAGCTGCTTCCATTTCAAATCCTGCAACATGCAGTTAATTGCATTTCAGATGATACCTTGAGAAATATTCTATGTTGATCTCCAGTTCAGATCTAAACTCTTTAAAGTTTGGGGGATTTTTTTTGATCCTGGGATTTACAGTTCAAACCCTTGTCTAGATTCGGGTGAGGAAAACACATGTTTAGCAAGCACAAAATGAGTCTTGATGGTGTATTTCTTTGGTGTTGCCATGATGATTGTGAATTTACATCTTGTGCATAGGATGTTAAGCACCTCACGGGGCCTGGCTGAGCTCAGACCGTACCATTAGTTTCAGGAAGGATGCATGATGAATGTTCATAAGGACCTCCAGGGTCTGATCTGTGGTGCTTACGTCATGCAGCTGAGGGGCTCCAAAGTGATTAAATGGGATTTGATCATTAGAAGCAGGCAATACAATTCCAATTAATTTCAGAATGAGCTGCAAATGCGAAATTCAATTTTTTAACACATTTATACCTCATAGGGTGTCAGAAGGTGAAATCATGGTGAATGAGGTTTGTCAGCTATTTCTTTGGTAATTTGGGAGTGTGCTGGCTAACTTTCGGGCTGTGGGGAAGGTTGGATTTCAGTTGTGGCCCATGCTCTGACCATGAGTGGTGAGATTTGCAGAGAACTAAAAATGAAGTCAAAAATGAGCTTTTGTCTGTTTTCTTGGACTCGTATATCCCATGAATTTGCTAATAGAGAAGAAAAAACAGTCTCTTTGTAGTCTAGTGCTGTAACCAGGAAATAAAACTTGCAACCTGATTTTTTTTATTGATGTTTCCCACCAGAGCTGAAAAAAGAGACGTCTAAATTACTCTTCTGTTGTGTTTTAAACAATGCAATGCATATAATAAACTGCAAACATCATCTCCACTAATTCTCATCTTTCTGTAGCAGATGGGAAATGTAAAAAAAAAAAAAAAAAATAGCAGAATGGATTTCTTAGACATCAGGTCTCTCTCTGTATGTGCTTCTGTGTTTTGATACCTTCATTAACAGTGGATATTTGCTGTAGACTGTTGGCACTGCCAGAGAAAAAGAGGTAATTGTGCAGTGAGCTGGTTTGTTCTTTATGTAAGAACATTGTGCTGCTGTAAAGTTGTTGCATTTTACAGGGATGTCTCCAAAGAATAGCCTTCAGAAAGTGGCTGCGGGATTTGGAAGTGAGAAAAGGCACTTAGTGTGTGAGATAATTGGACAGAGCGTGAAGGTGTGAGGTCAGAGACTTGGGCACGGTATTTATATTGCAATGACACCTCCTTACAGAGTGGCCCGTGACTTTTAGATGTTGTAATGGTGCAGAACTACTTTGGGACTGGTGTTTGAGATCCCAAAGGGACAGGACATAAAAGTGGTTCTTGTGACCACTTGCAAAGGTGAGCCAAGGGGATAGCGTTTGGCATCTGGGCCAGGATCAGGTGGCTCCAGACCTCTTTTCCTTCACCAGCTCCACTTCCTAGCATCAGAGAGAACTGGTGCAATGCAGCATTATGTGAGAGACCCCCATGCTAACCCATAACAATGACTGGCATGGTTCAATGCGTGCTTGGTGCTGGGCAGAGGTGCTAATTCAGGGTGTTAAGCAAGCTGATGGCTGTATTGCTGTTGGTTCTGGAGCTAACTTGGATAGGGACGGATCCCAGAATTGCTGCATTTTGCTTAGTGGATGTGCATTTCTTCACTTTCTTTATTTCTCGTCTGGAACTAATGTACAGGAAGCATATGAAGTGATGTTTGTTGGCTTTATCAGGGTGTTGATGGGCCAACAACGGGCATTCATCCTCCCCAGTAGTTGCTCAAACTTTTTTAAACAGATTTTACAAAGTGTCTGTGTATCTCTGTCTACCTGCAACAGCACATCTCTTTGTAAGGATGACCAAATGCCATCTGTGTTTTTACCGAGGGGTTACAGCTTAGAAAAAAAATAAAATCTGAGAATCTGCCTACTAAGTGTCATTTTGTGCTGGATATTTGGTGCACTTACCTGTGTCTCATGTAGGTACACACATAACCCATCTCCTGTCATCTCACTCTGAGGTCTGTGACCTGGGCCTTTCTGAACACCTTCTTAAGGTGCTGATTTTGGCTGGAAAACAGAGCTCTTATAATTATTGTTACTATTTTTTATAAGGTTACAAATTGATTTTTATGTGTTTTTTGTTTGTTTGTTTTTTTTTAATGGGATAAAAATGGATTTCAAAATTACAATCAAAATACCAGGTTCCCCACCTCCCTGAATGCTCCCAAACTCCTGATTTGACAAGGCGTTCATTAAGACTCCTGGGTCTGAAGACTGGGAGTTTGAGCTCTCATCTCACGTGATACATCTCTTCTGTGCATTGAGCATAGCACTTAATGCAAGTGGAGGAAAAAAGTAATCAAGGAACGTGCATGGAGGCTTGAGGTTAAGCAGCGAGAGTCGTGGAGTTTGGATGCTTATTTTCACAGTGAGCCGTCACCCTAATGGACACTGATACTAATGATGCAGGAACCCCCATGGTTATATGGTTTGTTCAGAATTTTCAAATGCTGGGCTTTGCCTGGCTTTCAAAAATATCTTCAGCAGCTCTATCTGTGTGTGTACAGGTGTGAGGCCATTCAAGTGAGCCATTCCTGCTTTACTTCTAATATTGTTGTTGATACCAAGGAAATTTAGTTACCTTGTACCTGGAATTGAGTTGGGCAGAGTGTTATTATTATGCATGAAAATGTAAAATCTCTGTTTAGATAAGGGCAAAGGTAAGAAAATATTGAGAAGTAGAAATTACTTGCTTTGAGTGAAGTGTTCTCTTCACCTTTGTAGTTATACAGCAGATTTCCTCCTAATTTTTTACATAGGTACCTAAAAATAAACCATCCCTCTTTTACCATGTTATATGTTATAGCAAAATCAGAATAATCAGCCTTCATTTGTGCCTGCAGATGCAAGAGGACAGATAACTGGCCCAAGTAAAATTGTTCATGTCTGGGGGAGCTTTTATGTTCCTAAGTGAATTGCCAGGCAACTGCTTTCCCCAATTTGTGGTAGTGTAATGTAGCTTTTTCCTCTTGTTTGGTACCTAACCTAGATAACAAGGTTTCAAAATTGTGTTCCAGGTGAAATTATTGTAAAAGCACTTAAAAAATAGGGTTACTCATGGCAAATGCTCTAAAAAGTTGACTGCCCTACCCTTGAATACCATCCCACGGAGACTAGATGGCCATAGGTGACTTTTAGGTACTTTGAGGACCAGGTGAATTAATTGGTTGCATTCCTGCAAGGCTGGAAGATGGGAAGAAATCAGTTTCCATCCCCTCTCGCTGTCTCTGACTCTCCCTCTTCCCCAGTTCCCATTTTCCCAAGGGAGAGCAGTGCTGTGTCTTGGTGGTCCTTGGCTGCACAGGGCTGCTCACACGAAGCGAAGGGCTGTGACAAGTGCAAATAGAGCTGCTGAATTTACTTGTGTTCTTTATCTGCTTAATCTGATTGCGATTGATATATAATGCCACCTAGATAGAGCAGAGCCGCTTCTCATTATCAACACACTTTTCCTTATTTATTTATTTTTTTATTGTAAGCAATCCAGTGCAAGGAGGGTATTGACTTTAACTGAAAGGGAGTAATTAATCACAGTACTTATGAGTAGATCATTTACTGCGGCTTGCATGCAGGATGGGGAGCTGAGACCATTGTACTCAGTCAATCAAGGCAGGCTGCACGGGCTAATGGCACAGGGGTCACCGTGCTGTTGGGATTTATTAGGCAAATTTCTCTTCTGATCTAGGACAATTTAACTTGTAAGCGGAAAGCCGTAACAGTGGGCTCTGAAGAAGAGTATGCTTGTTTCCATAACGTGTTTGTGGCTAAGGCAGCCGAACAAGCCACGTGGAAATGCCTCAGCGGTCGCTGGTGGTGACCCTCCTGCCAGCTGCTTTGTGCTGGGTGAAGTTCAACATGCTGAGCAGCTCCTTCCTTGAAGCTGCAGTAAGTTAATTACTGAAAGACCTTGGCATCATTCAAAAACAACAACAACAAAACACCTTTAATGTAATAGCATCCACTCACCCTGGCTGCATGCACGCACGGTTTTCTCCCACAGCATCCACATCCTTTTCTTCTTCCACCTATTGGACACAAAGCACAGACCAAAGCAAGCTGCAAGAAATGAAAAGCAACTCCCAACCCACCTGCTGCTTTTTTATTGTTAAAAAAGTAACAGTTAATTAAGGACTAGAGAAGCCCGAGGGGAATAGTGTGTCTGTGAAGGACTAAAAGGATATTAGGAAGTAAAGTCTTATGTGGACAATGAGACAATTTTTTCCATGTGATTTTACTTGTTTTAGCTAAGAGTGTAAGTGGATTATTTCTGGACACCTTGAATGGCAAAAGGAAGAATAACAGTTGCAGTCTACTGAAATTCAGTATAATTGCACAATAAGGGAATTTTTTAAGGTGAGAACATAACTTTTTCTAATCAAAGGGTGCATGTTAAATTGGGTATACAAGGATTAAAATCTGTGCATTGGCCCTTTCTTAGATCAAGATCGTAAAAAGTGCTGCATGGGTAGTTTCTTAGAAATGGCACTGGGTTGTTTGGAGTAGCCTGAAAAATGGAGCATGCGAAGGATTTTGAAGACAACTAAAAATTATTATTATATGAAGTAGCTCATGAGGTCTAAACAAAGAAGATTAATTTGATGTTTACACATTTTCAAAATTTTATTTATAGAAAGTAATTAGATAATTAACGGCTCTAAGAGCTAGTAGATCAATCCGTAGCTTAAACCAACATCCTCCAACAGCGTACAAGAGCAGCTCATTCCATTACAGTTATCACCCTTTCATACACTAGCCTGTTATAAATGCATGTGAATGGCATCACGATGTACTGCTGACTCCAGGAATATATTTTGAACATGGGTGTATTCTTTGATAGAAAGTTGTTTATAACTTCAGTTTTCCATGAAAATCCCCTATATAATATTTTCTTTGAAGGCTTTCCATTTTTAAGACAGGTAGGTATATAGAAGGTGATGTCTGAGCTCTGAAGTTTATATCCCTTGGAATTTATGGCTGCATCATTAGGAAATGAGATCAACAGCTTTTGATGCTTTTTTTTTTTCTTGGCACTGTATTTTCATTTTGTGATCTGATTCAAACCACAGAACTCTGCTGGTGTGAGAAAAGAAGATTGTTTGAAGTTTTAAATAAGAAAGTTGTTTGAAGGTGTCTCCAGCCACATTTGGCTTTTTTCAGGGAGCCCATGAAAGAATCAAAAATAAACAGTCATTTTCATTAAAAAATGCCACTAAGTAGCTTTTTAAATTTTATTTTATTTTATTTTGGAAATGCCTAATAGGGGATCTTTTACTAGGCTTTGTAGGGTCCACAGCAGAGGTTGTTCCCTTCCCTGAAGGAATTGGGGGTAGTTCAGAAACAGTGCAGACACAGCCTGAGCCTTTTGCTTAGGGGCACGGGGGATCCTTGAGCAGGGGCAGCACCCACATCTCCATCCCATTTCTACCTCCAGTCTGGTTCACAAGGATGTATAGTTCAGCAAGCTGACTGAAAATGTTTAGCTTCAACCGTTTTCTGTCAAAATGATCTTTTATCAAAATGGAAATATTTTGCAGGAACATGTCAGTTTTGACAAATTGTTTTGATGGGTGAAGTCTAAACAAATTGTTTCAGCATTCTATGTTGTTTTGATATGAAGACATCTCATTTTGACTCTATCATTTAGACCTTTGTAACTTAGTTCCAACATATATTTATATGTTTAGACCTTTATAACATATAAATACTGCATCAAATGTATGACAGTTTAAAAAGTATCATGATGATACATTTCTGTATTTTTGCAGTATGCTATTTACCTTTTCAAAAACTGCAAGTCAGTATTATTTGTCTATAAAATTTTGAGCATCCTGAAATACTTATTTGAGAAATGTATTATTCCTTTTCATGAAGTGCTGATGTTTTAGCTTGTTTTGTAATGGAGTGATAAGAATTTCCCAGGTCCTGGCCAGTTATAGTTCCTTTTGTTAACCAGTTTTGTTCATTCCAGTCCCAGTAAGAACTTAAATCTTTAATAATAATAGTTACCACAGTGAGAGAGTTGTCGCTTAATAGATTTATTCCAAAGATTTAAAACCATTTTACAAAGACTCTGCTCCTTGCTTCAGGTATGAAAAAATTGAAACTCGGATGTTTAGAGGTTAATTGGGACCAGTGGGGATTCTCCAGTGGAGATGTTGGCAGGCTGCTTGTGATCCTGGGTAATTAAAAATAAATAAATCACAACCAGCATTTTTTTTTTTTTTAAGTAAGGACAAAAATTAGCATAATTTGATGTTTTTACTTGTCTTGTACAGCGTTACTGGTGGCAGAAGTACAGGTCTACTTGAATAGGCTGGTGTTAGGTTGTCTGCATACCTACTCAACATGTGTTCAGAAGATATGGAGAAGGATGGGCATAGGTCATTATCTTGTTCTTTAATATATAATATTGATGATATCAAAGACTCTGACAAAAGCTGCCCCTTATTCATGCTTTTTGCCCAGTGGCATGGATCCTTGACTGGCCGCTGTGTTTGCAAGACAGGTCAAGGTGCAGGTGTGTGGTTGAATGCCATGAATTATTTTGAAATAATTTATGTTTGATGATTCCTGGTTGGTGGAAGCATAGTCTTGGCCCATTCTACCTCTGTTTGTGCTTCTTACGCCTTCCTGGGAGCTGAGAAGGGTAAGAATATCCATGGGATGCATAAAGGTGGAGGAGTAGCTTACCTAGGTGCTGTAACCCAGTGAGGTATTTATGCAGCAATTTGTTCCCTTTACTGAATGCCTCAGTTCAAATTCCTGAGTCTTGCTCCTGCCAACTGAGGACGTGGTTTTTCTGAGGAAAAAAATGTCCCAAGAAGGAAAAAAAAGTGTATGTTCTTACCATTGTCTCCACTGTCCTATAGATTACAAGGCTTTTTCCTGTAGTTTGCAGTGCACTGTTCTTGAAGGAAAAAAAATGAAGAAAATGAGGATTTTCATATGATCCCATGACCTTAGGAGAAATGGCTTTAAGAGAAACAGCAACTGCTAAAGACTAGATAAAATCCCAAGAGTTGGTAATGTGATAATAGTATCTCATACTCATTGAATGGAGCGCCTATGACTCAGTGCTTTCACGGGACTGTAAATGTTCTTTTAATCTCTTATTTCTCTAGAGAGGCAGATAAATCTGAACCCATTATACACTCTGGCTGAAGCAGGGCACAGAGATTATAAGGTTGCAGGAGCACAGGGTGGCAGCACCGGGAACGAAGCAGCTGCTTTGGTTCTCAGGCATGTGATTAGCATGATTACAGGGAGTGCAGTGATGCAGGGTTTGCAGCTCTCTGTGCTTTTTCGACCTCTGTTTGCATGGCTTTTGTAGTCAGTATGCACAATGCAAGGGGAAAGGGCCACTTTTGAGCTGTTAACAGTGAAAAACGGGAAATCAGGTGCATGGTAAGTGATGCTGAAGGTGCTTTGCACATCAACTACTGACCTGGGTTGCAGCAGCGCTGGGTCCTCAGCTGCCCCGTGGTGCCCAGGTTGAGAGCTGCTGGGTTTGGCAGCCCAGATTCATCAGGAAAATGAATGAGTAAAAGTGAGAAAATGGCAGGGAGTTGAAAGGGGGGAGGGAGAGGAAAGGACGTACGAGCAGAGCTTTGGGGCAGGATGAATCAAATAGAGAAAGAAGTGGGAATAATTACTACTATCTGAAGGATATTGGGTGCAACCCCTTTTTGATCGAGTTCAACGCTGTGGAAGAGGAGCTCAGTTTTATAGCCCATACTGTCAATTCTGAGGCAATAAATAGTCTTAACATGGAAAGGTGCTTTTTCTTTCTAACTTAAAAATCTGCTGTAATATTGGCCAAACTAGAAACTGCTCTTTGGAATAAGTATTTTTCACTGAGAAAGGCAAGAGGGCTTTGCATTTTTCTCCATGGTAACATGCTACAGGGACTGCAGCAGAGCAGGGATGCTTGGTTTTTATTTTTGCAGGTATGGATAACTTGATGGAAGTCTGTTAGGAAGAGACAATGCCTTGTCTTGGCTTCAACCAGACCAATGCTGGACACTGTCTCTGTCTGGGGATCGGTGCACCTATACAAATAACTGCTTCTTGTGAACTGGGGACAGCTGTAAGAAATCAGGGATCTTCCTCAGGTCCTTTTGTAGTGGTCTAAATCCAACTGGATCTTACTCTCTGTGCATTTAGTCCTTCAAGAATGGAATTTGGAGCAGAGCTTCTGGCTGCTTCTAACTGCTGTGGGTACACCTTGGCCCAGCAGCATGCAGATCTGGCCTTGGTTTTGGGCTGCCCTTGCTCTAAGGCAGGTGGTTTGTAACATTTTTATTGCAGCAAGATGCCTTAAAACCTTTGGCCTTGGAGCTGCAGAAGTGTGAAAACCACCACCAGTGCTGGCTTCAAGGTGGAGGGGACCCAGTCCAAAGGAAATCAGCACATCTGCGTACCCAAGCTGTGGCCCCCAACAAGTTGTGGTGTTGCCTGCTGAACCTGGAAAGAAAAGTGGTTAGGAGGTGCTGGCATTTTCAGAACATCACTTTTCCCATGCTGAGAGCAATGCTAATGCCTGGCTCCTTTCTGGATTATTTAGTGTCTAATCGTTCAGTTCAGCTCACACTGGAGCCTTTGCATCACTGGGGGCACTTAGTCTTTTTTCTGCTGCCACATTTCCACTTCTTCTGAATCGTTTCCCTGTGATACATTTGATGGTGGTTGGCCCCCAGGGTCATTTTCAAAGTAGTCCCGACGTAATTAGGATATTTCAAATATTTTCTTGTCATTGGGCCTATTTGGAGCCCTGTTGTGGTATGGGTGACAGTCCCACAGAGGTCATGATGGAGCCATTGAAAGGGAGAGAAGACACAGCTATCTGAACCCTATGCACCCAGCTCCTGACTCACCATAGTTATCTAAGGACAGAAAAATTGTTTTGAAAGTAGCAGTACTACAGGAGCTCAGGTCCCTGTGAAAAGGGTCCTATGTTCTCTCCACCTTCCTGTCCCACCAAATGGCGAGCCTTTTGCAGGTGGCCTCTAAAAACAGAATTATTACTGCACGTCTACAATAGGAGAGGTTCAGTTGGGTGTTCTTCCTCTAGCTAATAAGCCAAAATGTGAATTAGTGATGTAAAATCGGCACTTTGGTTCACAGGTGCTGGGTCAGATACACCAGAGAAGCACCAGCATTTCCTGATAGATGCTCAGGATGGATGCATGGGCACCCATGCATTATGCTGCCAGCTATTCTCGTTTACCCAGCGGATTTTCCTTTGTTCGAATATTCTTGTTTAACATTTTGCTTGGTCCTCAAAGGCTTTTTGCAGATCTTGTGATGATTCAGATTCACTTCATTACTACTAAAAATTAGTATTTGCACTGTAATTATTTGCACTGCAGTACTGAGAATCCTGATCATGCTCCACGGGCATGGAAAAGAGTGCAAATCCCTGTTCCTAAAACTTCCAGTGCAATCTCTTCTCTCCCAGAGGTTTCCAGAGTCCCTTTATCTGCACTGCAAAAGAAGATTAAAATGAAGCAAAACATGCTGGATTTGTTTGGGAAGGATGATTCTGAAACCGCTTAGAAACTGGGAGCAATATGTTTTTTCAGCTGAGGCCATTCAGTCTGAAAGCAAAGATCAGCTTGTCACTTTTGGACTTTGGAAGCCCCTAATCCAGATTTAAATGTTGACAGAGGCCCCGTTTTATTTAGGTGTCCAAAAGCTTTGAGGTTCAAGTTGTTTAGGCAGAACAAAGTATTTTTTTTGAGAGGCATTGAAAAGGGGTCTGACTGACAGACAGCAAGATCTGTGAATCCGGCACCGTTAAGACATCTGAAATTGGGCATCTGGAAATGGAGGCTTATGAAATCTGTTGTCAACTTTGAAAATCCTGACTATTTTTCTTTCCTCCTGCCAGTTTTGAAAGTTTGAACCGTGTTCTTTTTATCACATTTGTCATTCCTTAGTAACGGAGCTCTGGCATTAAAAAATTGGCTGACAACTTTGTGGGTATGAGCCAACATGAAGTTCAGTTTGCACCCTTCCCCGATGCACCCAGCATTGTTTGCAGTGAGAAGCAGAAGTCTGAATTAGAAGGGCTCTCATTCATTACAGCAATTACTATCTTCTCACTGATGCCAGGATTAAGCTTGTTTATTATCTCAGTGTAGGTGGACAGGAACTGATGAGGTGTGTGCAACAGGAGTATTGAGAGAGAAAGCACCTTGTATAAACCATTTCTTTGCAGGCTATTCCTTCCTCTTAAATAATTCAAAGGTGATAAATCTCCCAGAAATCATGCAAAATCGGTGCTGCCTAAGACTTAGAGCAGTTCCAGGCTACCTTAAGTGTTATTTTATAGAAGCTTGAGACCAGCATTTTAAAGTTTGCTGATTTTAAATACATTTAAGTGCACTTGCAAGGTTGTTTAGGTCTATAAACTGAACATATGTTTCGAGTGACATTGGGAGAACTGACTTTAGAGGAAAGAGCACAACTCAGAAATGGGATCTAATGTAAAGTCTGCTGAGCATGGATTCTACCTTTTTCCATGGCCATCTGTATGGATTGCATAAAGTATTTAGGGTATAAATTGAGTTTGGGCCAAAGTCCAAGTGTGCCAAGTGCCCAAACTGGAAGTAAGCCCAAGCATGAGTATGTTTTTCCCATTTTTTTGCCAATATCATGTAATTATCAGACAAAAACACTGGTCCCACGGTCTGGAAAGGGAGGTGGGATTTGTAGGAGCTATGCAAAGGTCGGCGTGAGTATTGCCAGTTCTGAATTCTGCTGTGCTTTGATTTCTTGAGATGAAGCTCTTGCTAATTTCAGGCTCTCTCGACTGAGCTTGTTGAAGGAAATAGCTGCTGGTTTGGGATATTTCCTGCCAGGCAGCTTGGGATTAACTTTTTTTTCTCCCCCAAAGGCAATGAATATTTGCTAGGCACTGAAGCTTTGAGTACCTCTGATGAACACCCCTGTGCTGGGTGCACAAATACAGAGCATTTCATCAGCTTGATACCAAACCTCTGTTCAACCTGTGTACCCCTTTGTAGCACAGAGGGAATAAAAGCTATTCCTCACTGTGGGCTGTGTAGATTCATAAACCCCTCAGAGCATGTACTTGGTGTGGCCCCATTCATGGAGTTTCAGGAGCATTAGCCCATTTCTCCATCCATCCATTTTAGCCTGTCCATCTTATCCTTCCTGGGCTTCATGCCCAGGCTGTCATCTACCTTCTGTCTTTGAACAAGAGGAGAAACACGTCTCCTTATTCCACCCCCCCACCAGGTACATGCCTGTAACTAAAGGAAATGAGTTGCATGTCTTCAAAGAAGAGAGTAAATTACCTTTTTCTTTGAAATAGTCAGTAGAAGAGAATGAGCTACCTTGAGCTAAGCTGCTCACCAGGAGATGGGTCTAAAGGAACAATTTTTGATGGAATACTGGGGCTTCCTGTGGAGGGGAGTTGTTTGAAACACTTTTACTTCTACCCATGCTTCAGGTAGGGTCTCTGGTTTCCTGTATCCATTTGACACCAGGTTGGTGTTTATTTTCCTTTTAAAAAGAAGAGCTGAAGCAGTATCACTGGCATGGGAGACAAACCCATGTAAAAAGCTCCATCATGAAGTCTACAGGCCACTTTTCTCTCCTCTTCTGAAACCATCCTGGGGTCCTTGTAGCCCTTCCCATCAAACAGAGCTGTTACAGGTCTTTGCTGCCTTTACCCATTTCTACAAGCAACTGGGAGGCCTGCAAAAAATAACTCTATGTATTCCAGCTTTGGTCCTTCCTTGCTGCCATTCACGTCATGCAGTGAGGACGAAGAATGGGGATTGTATAGAGCAATATTAACTCATGGTGCCAAGTTTACTTTTGCCTTATTTAAGGCCCTGCTATGCTGTTCTATCAGGAATTGCGTGGCTATGGTTTGAAAGGTGCTTGGTCTTGAAGAGGTTCAAACCAATTTGTACTTCTTTATTCGTTGTTCAGCAGCAGGCCACTTAATGCATTTTGAGAAGGCTCAGGTTTGGCCTCCTTGTCTGCAGGTAATAGTGGCAAGATTTGTGCCCACAGTTCACCGCCTCTGCTGGTCGTGTTTCTAATCTGAAACCCTCCTGCTCTAAACACTGCAACTACACCTTCTCAGAAAGCATGAAATGTTTCAGTCTTGGTTGACTAACATTGTATTTCCCTGAAGTGTGAAGCAAAGGACTTGGCTTCTTCTGAGCAAAACAGAAGGGTTGCTATAATGTAATTATTTAGGACCTTTGCTGGTTACTTACAGCCCTTTCTGGACTCCCCAATGGATTAATGATCTTTAAACTGTGTGTGCAGTTTGTTCAGAAGAAAAGGTTTAATTTTCAAATGCTTATGATTTTTCCCTTCTATAGGTGTTGGTATGATTAACAACAAAACTATATCACTGTGGGTTGTCTAACATGTAAGTAAGATTTTTTGGGGAGATAAAAATGTTTCTGATGTAATCTAATTCCCATTTAGAGGCAGGTGAAATTAAAGTCTGGCTTCTGGGTTTCCAACTGCAGATGCACAATTAATTCAAAGAGGCCTCTGAATCTCTGGAGTTGAGATTTGCTGAATATACATTTGGTGCCTAACTTGCACTAATTTCAACAAGAATTGAACCAAAGTTTGAATCCCAGAGGCAGCATTTATACATTTTAGTTAAATTCTTATGAATAAAATTATATATTTTATACATTTTATACATATACTTACACATTGTATATGTATATTTATATGTTTTAGTTTAAATCTTATGAAACGGTTGATACAGATCCCAAAAGTAACACAGGCATACAGTGTACAGTTCAAAATATCTTTTTTTTTTTTTTAATAATGAAATAAAAATTCATGATTAATGAATAAAAATTCCTGATGAATTAAGTCTTCTTGCAAATGTATTGACTCAGTAGCTGACATAGAATAATCCCAGGGTTGTGTTTTCTGTTTTTTGGGGGAAAGCATCTGTAGTTTCTGTTGACCTTGTTTTAAGTCAAGGAACTTAAAAGTTAGCACATTTTGTCTCTGTGGTCAGTAGTAAAGATACAAAGAGATGTTATGAATGATATCTGAGCCTACCTGGTAAGCAGCAAACAAGTGGTTACCCAAGCAGTGGCCAATTTTGAATGGGAAAGATGGAGATGATAAGCCACGCTGTTGTAAATCATGTCAGTGGGTGCAGCCGAACAGCCCCTTCCCTTATTTTGGAGATGTAATCACATGATGTGTGTGTGTTGCCCAAGCAACTAGGCAATGTATCAGCTTTTCTCCTGGTCTGGACTGCAATCATACCTGAAACTTCAAAGCTGTTAAGTCCTGGGGAGCTCTCTCTGAAATACACGTGGGAAATCCATTGCAGCCTGCAGTGCTAAGCATTTCTTTTCTTCCCTCACCCTCTGCAGCAATCAAAGAGAAATACGTGGACTGGACGGAGTTTCTTATACACGATTTGACCGGCGCCAGGACTGCACCTGCGAATTTACTGGAAGGCGTATGTATTAGATTGCAGTTTCTATCTGATACTGTCTCGCGATGTGCATGCTCAGCAGTGTTTGTGCTCACCATGTGTAGGGCTGTGTGCTTGCAGCGTCTGTGTGCTGGCAGCGGGCCTCATCCGGTGCTGGCCAAAAGTCCAGGGTGATGTTGCCTTGATTCTGCTGGCTCTGCTTCTGACTGAGTCATGTGGTAGTTTATTGGCCTTCAGGCTGGAGGGTTGGTCTTAGAAATCTGGGTACTCATAGAAGTCTGGGTTGTGAAGGAGAACATTGAGGGTGTCTGTAGGAAGGAGGACTTCAGTGCCCCATCAGCTCCAGCAAACTCCACCAGGACTCAGGTTGGGGAGGGGGGGTCAGTAGGTTGATGGAAAGCACTGCCAGAATTATAGGTGTGTGGAAATAGCTCCCTCAAGGACATTCCATCCATCTAAAAGCAGCAGTCAGATTTAGCAGGGAAGTTGGGTGAGATGACCTTGGTCACTGGTAGATGGGAGAGAAGAATTGTCTGTTCTTTTGGATGCACCCAGAGGCCAGGAACCCAGCCTGTCCAGGGCATTTGCAGGGAGCTTCAGTTTGCCTTGCGATACTTGACAAATATCTCATAGCTTTAGCTTGAAACTATGGGAGCGAGGCACCTTTTCCACTGGGGCGTGCCTTGCTCTTGTTTGGATGCTGCATGGACGTTTGGAGAGCAGGCAGCCTGTCCAGCAGGGGATGATTCTCTCTGCCCCTCTGAGTTTAGGCTGGGAGTGAAAGTAAACAAGTTGTTTAGCTTTGTGTAAACACTTATGTTGGCTTTTTGGAAGCAAGAGTGCCTCCAGGCACCATTTTTAATAATTTTGTCCCTGGTCACTGCCACTAGCCACAGCTGTATCCTATTTCCATGCACCCATGCAGTACAAGGTCCCTGGCAGGGAGAATAAATAGTGTATTGTCAGGGATTTCCTCCCCCCTTCCTTCCAAATCTGTGAGCCTGACAGCCCTTGCAAAAATAATGTACGTTCTCAGGGCTGCTGCATCCCTGTTTCTGGACCATTCCCAGGCAGCATATATGAAAAGTCAGTGGTGGTCTGCACCCATCCCTGGCATATGGGACAACACCAGTGCAAACCTCTCCATTCCCTTTCTTCGGGCAGAGAAAATAGGCAGCCCAAGGTAGAAGTGCAGAGAGAGAAAACAGTGCTTTGGTTTGAAACAGTATCTAATCCTTTCCTGGTGTTTCATGCAATATACATGTACGTGCTTGGTGCTTTCTGTGTTGTGCAATGTATGTAACCCCCTGTCGACAGATTTGCTGTTTGTGAGTGCTGCAGATTGTTCTTGTACTGTTAAATCAATATGCAGTGATACTTTTTTTAATTTATTTATTATTTTTAACATGCTAGCTATGCATTTAGAGTTCTTGCATTGTGGTAAATGTTAATATTTCAAGCAAACCAATTATTAATTTTAGCCATTGTGTTCTCAGGGGTAAGTGACAACCCACTGGCTTAGAATCTAGCACACAAATCAGAGAAGCAATAGATGCTTTTTAGTGGCTAGGGATTTATAATAATAAGCTAAATCATTATACCATTGTTTGATATTAAAGCATCTTTTATTGCAACGAAGTAGTTGAAGAGAAAAAAATAACATTAAAGTCATTTCTATTATATTATTAATTTTTGAGACTGCATTGTGCTATGAAATAATATTTGAAGAGATTGTGTAGGAGCCTGTAGCTTATACAGTAGAGGAGTTGCTTATAATGGTAGATATATTGTTTTGAGAAATATCTATTAATCACAGGTCTGGTTAAAACTGTACACGTGATAAAGTTTTAGTTAATTTTACTATTTTTTTTTTTTAACCAAATTCTTGTTCTCTTGCTTGCATTTTGGCTTAAGAGAGATGTAGCCAAATTTGGTTGCATTTCAAACTTCTGAATGTTTTAAAAATTCTGTGAGAGAGCTTTTTGAAAAAATAAGGCTTTCTCCTCCTTTTTTTCTAGGCACCCCTATAAGGTACTGTTTTGGGCTGACTCTGATTTACAGAATTAATATTTAAAAAACAACTGTCAAAGTACATATTATTTAATTAAGTAGAAGTGGAAGAAATGCATACAGAAGCAAAAAGATTGCCCCATTTTTTCATATATTGTGCCTATGCTTAGCATCTCCTTTGAGGAGCAATATTTCCAATTCTTAGAGTGATTTTTAGTGCTGTTCTTAAAACCCTAGAAGTGAGAAATCAAATAAAAATTAGAACTTGCATTAAAAAAAGAAAAGAAAAAGAAAAGAAAACAGATAAAAAAAAAAAAAAAAAAAAAAGAGCTCTAACGCATACATTAGTGGTGAAAAGCTTGACAACACAGAGATGCTCACAGTCACAAATCAGTGAATCCCAAAGGTATTATTCCGGAAAATGTCTTACACTTTTTTAATGGCTGTAGTTGGCAGCTTTGCAGGTGTAACATTAAGCACACGTGTAAATGGTTGAAAGACTGGGATCACAGGAAATACTGTGTGTGAGCAAATGACCTCATTCATTGGCTTGACCCATGAAATGCTGTGTGGCTGGGCTGTGATCCCAAGGCCAACTGATGTGGTGGGAGACTGCTATTGGCTTTCATGAGCTTTGGAGTAACCACCGTAGACTCTTGCATCTGTCACAGTGGGAATAATTTGCTCTACATGTCAGTAGGAGCAAGATACTTTAATTTTTATTTTTTAGTGGGAAAGATCAGTGTACAGAAGGGAATTTCAGTGTCCTGCCCAAAGTAGTTGCCTTTTAGGTAAACACTGGTGTCCAATCTGGTGACTGGTTCTTACCAGCTGCAACTGATGAGAATTTGGTTTGAAATCCTCCAGTATAACTGGGCTTTGAGTTGTTCAGGAACATCCTAAGTGGATGTGCCTTATGAGCTGTTCCACCTTTTATTATTCTTTTTTTGTTGTTGTTGATGATGTCGGTTGAGAAATTAGCACAACTGTTGTTTTCTGTTTTACTTCTGAATTTGCACTTGGAAGACATTGGGTAAAATAGAAGAAGAACAGACTGTTTGCTGATCGCTTGGATGATGGTGTGAAAAACAAAAATAATCTTCTGCTGTCATCTGTTTCCTTGAGAAGTCTTCAAATAAAGTTTAAAATAAGGAGTTTTGCTTCTATTCAAACAGCCTCTGCGAGGAAAAAACCCTGTAGACCTCATTACAGTTGATTCCTTAATAGAGCTGCAGGATTCCCAGAATCCCTTTCAGTACTGGATAGTTAGTGTGGTTGAAAATGTTGGAGGAAGATTACGCCTTCGCTATGTGGGATTGGAGGAGACTGAATCCTATGACCAGTGGTTGTTTTACTTGGATTGCAGACTTCGACCAGTCGGTTGGTGTCAAGAGAATAAATACAGAATGGACCCACCTGCAGGTAAAAAGCCTTTGCAAAATACTGTCTTATTTTGAGTTATTTAGTGATGCTTTAAGATACTTGTGCAACCCATTTCTTTTTCTCCAGCATTCATGTTGCTTTGATGGTAGTTTTAAACTGGAATACGGATTATATGTGAGAGCCATCTGATTTGGGTTTAAAGTGGGTCACGTACACTGTATTAAATATATTTAATAAACTCTGTTTAGTGTAGTTCACTCCTGAAAGGAAGCAGTGTGCAGTAAGAGTAGCTTTGTGCACCAAGAGGCAGAGCTGATAGAGATGGTCCAAGGTTGTGTCTGTTTGCGCACCTCTTTTCAGTAGTGTTTTGGTGATCCTAGAGGAGGATGCTAGGATTTATAGAATCAGAATATGCTGAGCTGAAATGGACCCACATGGATCATCGGATCCAGCTTCTAGAAGAAGTCTTCTACTTGCCAAATCAAGTTCTAGATGACATCTCTCAGCATTTGCTTTCCCTTCACCCAGAGACCTCTTGCCAATCGTTCTTTCTATGGTCATGCACATTTCTCTTGGTTAGCAGTGGATTTCCATGGAATTTCTTGGGGCCGGAGAAAATGCTTTGAGATCTTTATGGTCCCTTTAAAGCACGTCTTTCATATTCTGCTGTGACATGGCTGTACAGCTGCCAAGTGAGACCTGCCTTGTGTGTAACCAGCTCAGAAAGTGCAGTGGAATGGGGCTGGGTTTGTCTGCCTGTCTATGTTAATCTGCCCATCAAGGAGTTATGGGGTGTGTGTTGCTAGAAAGTAAGGTATTACTCCTTTAAGTAAGTGGTAGATGGCATCTTTAATGTTTACAAGACCACAGGTTTTGTCTTGAATTTTCTCCAAGGGAGCAAAGTCTTTGCAAGTGTGGTGGACCAGACTGAATATCAGGAGACTGCAACTTGGAGAAGAAGGTCTTCGGAGCTGAGTTTAATCCAAAGCAGGTTGGAAGGAGGGAGATAGGGATTACAGTTAAGTGAGTGTGGGGTCAGAAGTCACAAATCCAAGGACAAGTTCATAGGACAGAGTCGGGCACATGAAGGCTAAGCCAGGAGGCTGGCCAAGAGTAGGCCTTGGGGTCAGCTGGAATCAGACTTGAAATACTGGGACTGGGTTGAGCAAAGGGAGCAGGATCAACCTGGTGGGGCAAGGAGTGCAAGGCTCTGGGTGTAGGGAAAAACTAAGGATCACTAATGTTTAACAAGTCAGTTAAGGCCTTGGGACCACAGCAGAGGCTGTGGCCTCCTGGAGAAATTATTTCAGAGGTGCTTACTGTCACGGTCTGGAGCTGGGTATGGAGATGTGATTCCATGCAGGTTGTACCACATTACTGTGTCAGAAGACTGGAATGGTGGATTTTTTGCATTACACTAACAGTATTGGTCAAAACTTTGTGAAAGCTTCTGGGAAATTAGGTTTCTCTCTACACAGGGTGTGTGACTCAGTTGGTGTAGCTTGAGTTGGTTGAGTTGGTCAAGTTAAGATGCTTGACGAGAGTTCTCGTGGAGTTAGTGATCTGGTTAAACGTGGCAGTCTTGCCTGCTGAATGTGTGGTCTGCTTTGGGGCACAAAATGTGCAGCCGATGTATTTTTCATAGGGCTGTAGCTTATACTCGGGGCCCCAAAGCTGTTTGCCAAGTCTTGTGGAGCATGGCCTACATTTGCTAGCTGTCTGCACCACTGAGTTGGACTCTGATAGATGAAGTACTGTCTTGGTTAATGCATAGCTTTTGGCATAGCAGACCTCCACGTTTTCCTGTGTAGTTGGGCAAGTTGGCCAGGTCTGTGCTTCAATTTGCTTTTGCCTTACGCAAAGTTTTCCTGTGGGTGTCTAATGATGGAAGAAAGGTAGCTTTTCTTTGGACAGATATTTCTGATGTGGCTTTTCTCCATTGCACCTGATTCAGAGTGGTTACCCTGATACGTGCAATTGTGCTGCTTACAAATTTCCATGGGTCTTGGGTCTAATTTGGGATCTTGAATGCTTTTGGAAGTGTGTGTGTTTTTCTTCAAAGATAGGTGGGAACCAATGGTCCCCATCACTTCTAAATCAGATGTGAATGTTGGAAAGCATGAATATCATTCACTCTGTTATTTCACAGAGAATTTGTGTTACAGAGAAACACCTTTTCATTGATTGTCTCTGAACTCTCTTAGCCTGTTTGATGAATCAATATAGAAATAGCCACAACTATATATGTGTTTCCTCTTTGTCGATTCCATTCCCCTTTTACTCTTCCTTTTATCCAATTGTTTCCTTCTCTACTTATTTCCTTTTTTTTTTTTTTTTTTCCTGTCTTCCCAGTTGTGTTATCTCTAAACCTGTTATTGGTCTCTTTATTTGATGAAATTGTTTATGTTTTCTCTTCCCTCTCCTTGATTTAACTGCTTTTTAAATGTATTTCATGTTTTCATCTAGCATCTTTTTCTTCTCCTTGGCATTTCTCTAGCCATTCACCTTTTAGTGAGCATTATTATTACTGAATTCAACAGTCCAAATCTTCTTCCTACCTTCCATTTACTTAAATAGGTAAATACATATCTAGGGAGTGTCTCACTGGTGTTTGCTGAGATGAAACCCTTTGGATTTAAACCTTTCAATTTTCTTATGAGTCCTGTCCTCCTGAAGACTTCCCCCAAGGATCTTTTTTGACCTACCCCTGCCCCTCTGGGCTACCCAGTTGTCAGGCTCTGCACTCCAAGGAGTAACCAGTCAGAAATGGGAATCCAGTGGAGCTCTGGAGGCCGGAATGCTGGCTGTTCCACTTCTGACATAGTGGACAATATTGGCCATTTGAAGTCCACATAACATCAATGTGTTCATAAAGTGTAAAAGATGACTAAAGCTTATCCGTTATAGAAAGGAGATAGGTGAGCAGTAGTGAATTGTCAGGGTAAGGTGCTGGGCAGCAGAAAACACTGAAGAAACTCAGGAACGAAGCTACTAAACCACAGTCTTGTCACAGGATGTGATTTCATAAGGATGCCAGACCAGGACATTGTGCCAGGGACATGTCCCTGTCTGCTTACCTCCTTCCTGACTTCTGTAGTAAACAGTGTTTGGACTACAAAGACCTTTGGCATCACCATTATGGAACTTCTTAGGAAAATAATCTGTGGTTAATATTTTGGTCTTTCTACTTATCTTACTTACCTTTACTTAGTAGATTTGCTTACCATCATGTAGGCCTTGAAATGATGCTTCACTGTGAGCTATTGCTTTCTCGTTATGATCAGTGGAGAGAAAGGGAGTGCCTAAGACAGGCCTGGCACAGATCAGAACAAATAACATCTTCATAAGCCTATGTTTCCACTCACAGGGTGAAAAGGAAAGAGCACAAAGCTCATTGTCTACCTTTTGAACCTCTGAAGCCAGTTGAGATGTCTGCTGGATGGAAAACTGGAACAGCTTTAGAGTGTATAAAAGCCACTATGCATCTCCTACGAAGAGATGCTGAGGGCATACGACTCCTCCCAAATCAAGCTGAGAGCTCAGTTGCTATCAAGTGAGGCTGTTCAGCTGCAGATCAGCTCTGCAGGTTGTTATAGTGCCTTACCCACCCCTGACTTGGATGCTGTGTATGCACCATTAGCTTTATTTCCCAATCTGTCTGGGCTGTGGTTTTGCTGTGTTGATCCACCGCTGGTGCCTGACAAGTTGAATTTCATTTTGCTCAGCAGTCTGAGGCCAGATTTTCAAGATGCAGCGCATCCTTCTATAAAAGAATTCCCATGGATCCAAATGTCTACACCATTCTGTGTGGAGAGGTCTCTTTTCTGAGACCATACAATCTTTGACAAAGATTGTACACTCATTGTACAAAAACGTGCAAGAGAGTCCTTAGGAAATAGCATCATTGCTGCATCCCCCAAATGGGAACTTGCGGTGGCTTTATATATCCTGAAAGCCCTTTTTGACTGTGGCAAAGGGATCCTACCATATTTTTTCCTTCAGATGTAAATTTGAATCCAAGACAAGCCTCCTTGCTAGCTCAATTTGGCAGAGACCACTTGACACAGAGCCACCGATGGTCTAGCCCGAACTGTTTGTGCAGGAAGAGATCGTCTCATTTTATGTTGCTTCCTATTTAAAGACAAATTGGCAGTCATTTTAATTGCTTTCTCCTTGTTAACCTAAATACAAATTGACACAGTACACTCTGCTCAATTACCTGCAACACTATCACTTAAACAAAATGCTTTATGCTCCTTTAACCGTGCGATTTAGTGTCCATAAACTTGCCAGCATAAGCTAACTGCCACTGTCTAATGAAACGTGCACATGATGCTGCTTGCTGGTTATTGAAACGATTGAGGTTGTCTTAATCTTTCAAAGCCTGTTGACACCAAAGAAGTTGCTGCCTCTTTTCTCTGATGGTTGCGCATGAGAGAGTCGCCCAAAATGCCACTTTCTTCTTTTCTCCCATGCTTCACTGCCCCCACAGTGAAAAATGAAGGTCTGTTATCAGCTGGCTCTGTCTGGCAAACATCCAGCTGGGTTTTCCAGAACTTGGACTTTTTGTTGGTTGAAGCTACAAGTTGAGGCAAAATTGTGACTTAATATTTCCCTATTTGGCATCATTTAAGCTAAAAAGGGAGAAACAAGGTGGGTCATTTCCCTCCCAGCATGTCAGCCCAATCAAGTCCCCTACAAGTAAGGGAGAACTGGTGAAACAGGACTATAAAGTAATGAACAATTAGATAAAGAGCACATTTCTTAATACTTGTGATGGCTGCATGTGCTGTAAACAAAGACTTGAAAAGTATATTCCCATTAACAAGCAAACAGTTGAGAAATTTAAAGTACAGCCATGAAAGGTTAACATTTCCTTTTAAGCGTATTTAAATTCATATGCATATCCTTGATGTCTGTCTGAAGTAGCAAGGTTTGATATAGTGGAAGAATAAATACATCCACTTTCAGTGAGTGATTCTGCAAATCCTGTTTTGATAAGGTCTTAAATCTATTGAGATCAGAGCATAAAATTCTCTTCTACTGACAGTGCTAGGTGGAAACAGTGCTTGCCAGTTCCTTTATATATATATATATATATCTTTTATTTCCTCCTTCAGAATTGTAAAATACAACAGTAAATCTTTGCTAGCCAGCAAATATATATGGTTACTAGATGTACAGAATTTAAATGCAAATTGGACCAAACTGAACTGTGCTGTGTGTGAAGCCAAACTGACAAAAGCAAAGCTTCACCCTATTCACTCTGTATCAAGGTTCAAGTTATTAATAAGTAAATGTTCATTTCCATTTTAATAATTGCTGCAATCTGTCTACCTATCTTGTCTCTTTAAGACCTTGATATGAATGTTCTGCAATAACTTGTTATGTGCGGGATAACAATATGTTTTCTAGGGCAGAAGTAAATCCAATATAATGTTCTTCATCATAGTATTGTTTCCTACATTGTTTCCTTTGATGATTCATAGGCATTTCACTGCACTGAACCATAAAGGGCTTGCTAATACAATGATTTAATAATATTAAACCTATTTAAGGAAACTCACTGAAGGCAATGTGAATTTGCACAAAGACGCTGCCTAAAAGTGTAATGATTAGAATTCATAAGTGTATGTCTTTGAGTTGGTGCGGTGCTCTGCTTTCAGTGTGGCACCAAGAAATATGTCAGTGTAGTGATCTAGCTGAAATGTTCCTCCCCCTCCAAAAAAAAACAAACACAAGAAAAACAAAACAAAACAAAACAAAAACAAACCTGCACTTAAAAAATGACTTTTCCAATGAACAGAAGCATTGTTAAAGATATTTCTGGTTTTGTTCAAATATAATTAATATTGGCTGAAAACCTGAGGGTCCTCAAACTGGAAAACATCAGGTATTTCGAGAATTGAAAATCAAAGGAGTTTTTTGTTATTTTCAAGTAATGAGACAGTATGGTTCATGTTTCCTCAACAGAAAATAAAGGATGTGCATTTTCCTGGGTTTTACTCCAGGATATAAAACACAGTCTTCCTCAGATGTGCCCCTGCTAGTTGCTTTTGCGTTCAATTTATCCATGCTGTACAGCTTGGGATATACACACTGCTCATTTCACTTGGACTATCCATTCTTATGGCATGGGAACTGAAGTCTTTCAAAAATGTTTGATTCCCAAACAGTCACCTCTTGGTCTTGTGTTTTTTTGTTTGTTTGTTTTTGTTGTTATCATTGCTTTAGATATCTATTCTCTGAAGACTGTATCTGAGTGGAAATGCGCTCTGGAAAAATCCCTTACTGATGCAGCAAATTTTCCTCTTCCAATGGAAGTATTCAAGGTAAAAGATGCACATTTTTCTTCAGTTACATGGTGAATAAATAACATGTGGTGTTTAGCAGTTTATGTTAAGCTTGTGCAGGAAATGCTGTTGCTCTAATACAAAAGGTCACAAGTGAGATGTTTGTATAAAATGAAATTCTGCTCTTGTGTGGACTCTCTGCCCTGACACCTGATTTCTTGCCATCAAAATTTAATAGATGCTGGGGAGGGGGGTGATCAGCAAGGATTTCTCCAACATCCCTATTTCTCCAACATCTTTTTTTTTTTGCAGACCTAAGTTTTCACAGCCCATGATAGCACAGGGCTATGATTTTGAAAGTGGGCATAAACTAGCCAGCTTTCTCTGAGCCTTGCACCCAGATTTTCATCTGATTGCAAGCCATGATGCAGAGAAACCTCCTTCAGGGACCTGTAGTGGAAGTAGGAGATAATTTTCCTCCCATGTCATTTTTTTTTCTCAGTCTGGTTTTTAATAGTTAGAGATGTACTTCAGCCCCGAGGCACCAGCTTTAATATCCCGTCCAAATCCGCACTGCTATTAATCACGACTGCTCCAGATAATCCTGATTTCTAGCTGCTTTTTAATGGGTGCAGCCTTGCTGTGGTGCGATGGAGCTACTGTGATGCTCCATCCCCCTGGTGCATCACAAAACCCGGTGCTGCCTTTGCCCATTCTGCAGGATCTTGCTGGCAGCATCCCTTGAGGATTTCATGCTCCTCGTCCAGCTGAGAAACCCTTGAGATAGCAACATTAATTATGGAACTCTTTGCTAATGTCTGAGGCAGTGGCTTATTTGCTCACTATGGGAAAGCTCTGTGGGACTGGGAGAAGTGGGAAGGGTTTGTGGGCTTTCAGAACAGATGTGGGTTTGAGAAGTCCCGTGTTGTTACGGGAATGGCATGCAGAGAGTTTTGGTTCTCTGCTGCTTATTTCATACAGTGCTTGAACCCACAAACTACTAAAGCTTGAAGTTGCAAGATCAAACATGCGTTGTGTGGGGCAGGGATTAAATCACAATAGGGAATGCCTAATGTGTAAATTTTATCCCTGTCTATATGAGAGAGTGAAGAATGTTTCTGATGAGGCTTATAAAGCATCTTTTTTTTTTTCTTTTTTTTTTTTCTTTTTTTTTTTTGGTTTATAACTAACAGCTGTTTTGCTGCCTCTTCTCAGCATGCTAGACTTATATTCACTTATTTTAATTATTGCATGAGGGTCATAAATTTAAATTCAGCGAATTCCAGCGAACAAGCGGTGTGGTTGGAGCTTACAAGGATGTTCCTCTTAGACAATGCAGTGCCTTGCAATTCTTGAATAGCCCAAGTGGAGAGAGAATCTAGAACTACGCATGACAAAAAAGCAGGAATAAGGCAATTCAGCTTCTTTAATTGTACTGTGAAAGCTGAGTAAAAGGAGAGCTGAATTCAGTGTCTGGTGTTACCTAAATCTGATTCTGGTGCTGGGGAGGCAGGAGGCTGAATAAATGGTTTGCCTGTGGGCATCAGTGTGTCCTCCTCTTTTAGGGGGAGTCAACCCCATCTTGTGCCTGTTGACTATGGATTAAAATATGAGAGATGTCCATGCCTGTGAGCGCGTCTTCCTCTAGTTATGACTTAAACATGAGTTAAGGAAAGGCCTTATTAGCCCAAATGACAGTACCATTTTCTAATTATATAAGATGAGCCAAAATTTGCAAGGGACCTTCAAAAAGAATCCCAGAAGATCCCAGCAAAATATGTTGAATCCAAAGTCGTCACCCCCTGCTTTTTTTTCTTCCCCAAACCAGCACAGAAATAATGTCTGTACATAGTGCCAGGGGACACCGTGCTACTACAACTGTCATGTGTTAGATGAGATATAAAACACAGAGTTTGACAGCTGGCAACTGTTAAAGATCTTGGTCTTCTGGAAAGCTGGAAATGTTTACTTTGGCAGACATGGTAAACTGCCCACTGAGCAATTATATTCCACGTTTCCCTACAGAAATCCATCAGTGAGGAGAGCGTAAGTGTGTGCTTGCTGTACGGACATGAGCGAGCCCTAGGGAGAGCATGTGCACATCTTTTTTGACTGGATTGCAACTTAAATTCCTGTTGTTATTTGAGCTGTGCTTGGTTGTGGGCAGTGTCACTAGTGCACGGTCAAACTGGGCCCAGGTGGTGGTGCCAGAAAAGCAGGTCTGCATTTGTGGTGGGAAAAGTGGCTCCTCTTAGGGGTTTATCAGGGGAAAAGCAGTTTGGTTTTGGTGCCATGGGGTTGGATTCTGATTGAGACCTTGTATGCCATTGATTTGAGGCTGAATTATCAATGCTGAGCAGCACGGCAGAGCTGGACTTGTGTGTGGTGGTCTTCAGCAGGTCTGAAAATCCCTTGTAAAAGTGCAGGCCCAGTCCCCTCCTAGCATCCAAGCAGAGGGCACCAGACCTTACGAGCTGGTTGCAAGCAGGATCTTAGTTCTTTTTGGTGCTGTTTTACACTTGGCCATATGTTGAAAACATTTGTAAAACGCTTTAGGATCCTTTGAGAAGGAACGCAATGTTCAACTGCCAGAAAATGTCACTATTATATAGCTACTAAACATAGTGTTTCGCAAACTGCACCTCCTGGAGTAAGTTTTTTCTTCACAAAAGCTTTGTGCAACACATCCGCTGTTTTGTCATTCTGTGCTTCTTAGAAAACATGTTGATTCTTAAAGAAAACTAAATACAGACTGGATCTTCAAGGGTGTTTGCATAGTTTAGGAGCAGAAATCCTTTCAAAAATCTGCATCCTAGGGAAATGTGTCCTTTGCTGTTCCTGCTCTGGTTTCAGGGTGCTGTAGGGATCCCCATGCTTGGCTGAATGCCAGTCACAAATGGGTCGGGCTTCAGAGCTGAGAAAATGGCCAAGGCTTTGGGTGTGAATAAAGGTGAATGGACTGTCACTGAGGCCAGTTTTAAAGCTGTGTGACACCAGAGTTTGCTTCAGTGATGCCATGTTGGTGCTTTCTAAGGAGAGGCCTTGCAGCAGTAAGCCAGACTGCAACAACAGCGCCTTTAAATCCTAATATTTACGAATAAAAGTGCTTTTTAGACTTAAATCCCTGTACTTTGGTTAAGATTAAGGCTGGATATAGATCATGGGATTCGGTTTCACAGGCAGAGGTGGATTAGTGTCCTGGGGATCTTCTCTGACACCCCAATAAGTGCTCCCTGGCCTCCTGTGCCATATCGGTGGGCCCTGTGCAGGTTTGGATCCCTGGGTGTCTCTCAGCTCACCCAAACACCTCTGTTTGGGCAGCTAAATCCTGCCCAGGAATTGGGCTACCTGTCACTTCTCTGTGGATATTGCATATGGGCATCCTATTCACAATTCCCCGTCATAAAGTGGTTCCTGTTGGCTAGGTTGGATGGAGCCGCATCCCTAACCTGTGCTGTGCTCAACTGCTTGAAGAGCACAGATGCTCAGGAGAGAGAGGGATTATCAAGGGCCGATTCCTGGTTTATAGCTTTTGGTCCCATTCCTCTTGTCTCCACCCAAAATTGTTCTGGTGTTTCTTTTGTTTTGTTTGTTTGTTTTGTTTGTTTGTTTGTTTTAACCACTTGAAATGATTATCTCTGGCAAGCAACACCTGTTACCTTGTTACTCTACACTATCCCCAGCCCAGCATTAATTATTAATTATCAATTAATGATTAATTGATCATTAATGGTATTAATTGATACTAAAAGTAAAATAAAAATAAAATAAAAATAAAATAAAATAAAATAAAAATAAAATAAAAATAAAATAAAAATAAAAAAATAAAATAAAAATAAAAAAAAATAATGGGATGGAAGGAATCATCTGGGACAGTTCTCTCTTACAGAGGATGATGAAGGGAACAACCATCACCAGACTGGGTGGCTCTTCTTTGTATTGAAAACTAAAATGAGAAATATTAAACAGAACTTATTTTCCCCCTCCCAAATACATCTGTTTGTTTGTTTTCCATAATCTGAATTGCACATTTTTTTCAAGATTATGACTTTTTTTTTTTAAGAACAACATCTCTCAAAAAGTAATAATTTATTTGTCTGTTTTATGGTGTTTTATTCTATTTTTTGGTCTTACAGAGAAGTTTCAGTGCAAGGAAGAGATATTCAAGGGCTCAAGGGCTACTTTCCTGCCCTTGACTATCTGTCCCAGACAATCCTGACTTGAGTGGATGAATGGACTTGAAGTCCAACTGGGTTTTTCTGTCTTCAGCCCCCATAATGGGTGGGCACATGCTGATGCAGCAGGTTAAAGCAGCCGTGCTTTTGGTTTCATGTGGAAGCCAAATTCAAGCATTAGCAATCCCCAGCTCCTTCATGCACCGATGGCTTGGCTGGCCTTCATGGTGCATGCTGTGCTTTAATAACCCACAAGTTGCCGTGTAGTTTGCAGACTGCCAAATTATTTCTACTCCATCTGTTCTTCCCCATCCATAGCACTCGTCAGCCCTTCTCCCTGGCTGCATTTTGCCTGTCTGGGCGACATGCATGGCCTCCCATCCCCTTGGATGTGCCTCCATCTTTTGACCCACTCCTGTCTCAGCTCATTAAATCCATTTATCTTTGTAAGACCTAATGACCATCATTAAGAGTATCCCCCAAAGGTCCTTACAAACTGCTTTCCTGGCCCTTGGGAGCAAGGATGTCTCTAACACCGAAGATGCCACTCAGGTGAGATGGAGTCTGGTGGAAAGACTTGATGGGGAAAAAAAGTTTTAACTTCTTTGCAGATCCATCCTGATGGTGGGCTGTGCAAGGAAGCAGGTAGGGAGAGCATTCCAAGGAGGTGAATGAAGACAAACCCTGTCTGAGATGCCAGGCCCTGCCTTCAGAGAAGCCCCAAGGGTCTATTTGGCAGTACCGTGTGAAAGTCAGGATAGGAAAAGAAGTGCTGGAGGGAGTTCAAGCAAAGCAGATGGGTTGAGTAGGAACCAGGTCCCTCAACCTGCTGCCTTCTTTGTCCTCCTAGCTGCATGTTTAGCACACATGGTTTTCTTTCTCCATTACATACCAGAGGTCTCTTGGGACTGTGAGAGGTTAGTAAAAGGCCTCATCTGTTTTACTTACTGCATCCAAGTTCAGTGTGGAGGAGTTCGTTCATGAAGACCTGACCTCCACCTCCCATGTCCTTGGCCATGGCAGTGTTTGCCACTGAGAAGACCCAATGTGCACCTGCAACCAGTCTGTTCTCATGCAGGGGATGGGTGTACCATCCGTCTTCAGATGGATGATTTTTCCCAGAAAAAATAAAAGTCAGCTCTGTCCCAAAGCTGTTTTGTGAGAAGGATGCAACCCACAGTGTGCATTGAACTTGTTCTGATCCTCTCTTTTCCGACAAATTCCCACTGATTTCTCAATAGCAATTACTGCTATATTACTGAGGGTAGACTCCATCCAAGCAAGTGCCTGTGAGGACTCTGCCCCTCTTACTTAGAGGTGTGAAAAGAGCCAGTGATGGTTCCATTTTGAGCATGCAGGTGAGCGTTCCCACCTGTGACATGGGAACCATGCATATGACACAAAGATTTGCTAGCAAGCACCAGAAATGGTGTGGTGATGCTGAATGTATTAATTCTGCTGTAAGACATTTGAAAAAATGAAAAAAGTGGATGCCTATCTGTCTCTTTTACCTCTGCCACCCGTGCTTCCACCGCCCAGGCAAATCAAAGCATGCACTGTGTAGGAGGGGATCTTTGCCCTAATGCCATCTGCAGCAGGCCGAGCCATACGGAGAAGGTGTATTTGGATTTAGCCTGGCTACTCTGCAACGTTGCTGTTTCTATGGTAACTATTTTTATTCAAAAAGAGAAGCTTAAAATCTGTAGGGCTAAATTCAGTCCTAGGCAGAAGCATCTGTGGTTTTTAAGGGGCTCTTTGGTAGGTGAGGGGGGTAGCGGCTGCCACACTCAGGGTCACAGAGCCTCCAAATCCTCCTTCTCATCACCCTTTCTTCTTCATCCTACCCGACGTCTCTCCAGGCTGGTCTTCCCACCACCACACTCATCCAAACGAGGGACGATTTGCTCCTGTTGTGTGTTACTGGGGGATCTCTGTGTCCCTGCAGAGAGCGTGTCTTCAGGGAAAATTGCTCCATGTTCAGCAAAGGAAGTTGATGAATCGCAAACAAGACTGATTCATCTGCAAATAATGCAAAGGGTTGCAGTTGGGAGGGTTTCTTTCTTTATATTATTTTTTTTTTCTCAATTAAAAAACAAATGCCAGATTCCCGTAGAGGCAGTTTAACCACTGCTATTGCTGTGTGTGTGACTGGTTACCACACATGAGCTTTGTGATTAAAATTAGGCCATTAGAAGCAGCCAGTATCGTGGAGAATTAGGGAAAACACTGGGGGAAGCAATTTCTTTCAAAACAAAAGCTGAAATAAATAATATGTTTCCAGTCGTACCAGATGGAGCCTGCTTCTTCTATGCCCTTAGTAGGGGAAAGCAAGAGAGAGGTGATTGAAGGGAATACCGTTTCACACTGTTGCATCTGGTGAGGATGAAAGGAGGCTCAGGTCAATCATACGTTAATTGTTTGCTGTTTCAGCCTCTCAACTTTGCAACTTTTCAACGTTCAGGCTTAGTTCTGAGTTCTCATAATTGGTGTGAATGTGACTATCCTGGACTAAAAGAACCCTGCATTTGGGGGTATTTGAAAATGAGCCTTTTCCCCTTATCTGTATACTGTGTAAGCTGTTGGGTTTAAAACGAGATGAGTCCAGTGTTTTATGGTGAGGAGGATGGACTAAGAAGGAGCATTTCAGAACAAGAAGGAGACACCTTTCTTTGGGTTTGTGGACACAGCTAGCAGAACCAGCCCATAGCATGGCTTCCCTAAATGTCACAGGCAAAAGCAGCTTAGCCAAGGCCCACTGCTCTCTGCTTTGCCCAGTGGAGTGTAAAAAGACCTGAGCCCCAGTCTTTTATAGCCAGAATACTGCTGTGATGTGGAGAAACTTGAGTTTACTTACACTTAAATGATGTTTGTATAGTAGAAATACTCAGAAGCCAGATTTAGCAAGGTATGTTGGCACCAGAAAGGGCAAATAGCTATGGTGATTTTGCAGTATGTATTTCTGAGTTCAAGACCAATGCTTAGTGGAAGTCAGTGAGTATTCTTTAGGATTAAGCACATCACCCACACAGGTACATCTCTAAAGCCTGTCCATATCCTCGAGTCTGAATACTTTTGTAAATCTGTTTGGGGGCTTCTTTTGGAATGACGTTTAGGCTCCCAAGTCACCCTCACGTTTTTGAAACCTGCACTGCCTGTCTCTCATTAGCTATGAAGGAGAAAGTCAGGCAGTTCTCTCAGCACCTCAAGAAGAGGATTGGGAATTAGGAGCCTGGTTCTTCTCCCAGCCCAATTGCTGACTTCTTGTTTGACCTTCAGCTGTTCCAGCATTCAGCCTTGCAGATGGATGACGGGAAGCAGTGCTTGTTGCACTGAGCTTTCGCAAAGATGTTTTTGTGGAAAGGTTGCAGTAAAATGTATTTTAAGAAGATGCAGATAATGATGCAAATGAGTGTTGAAGTAAAGCTGACTTTCAGGTGGCCTGGAAGGTTGCAGCTCATGCCCACTGCAAATTTTGCAAGCTCACACTGTTCTCAAATGGCAAGAGTGGGGCTGAATTGAATTGCTTCCTGGGCTTTGCAGTGAGAGCTGTGACAACCCTGGCTTTGCCGATGGGTTTGGGCTGTAAGTGATGGACGTTTGTTCAATGGAAGGTTCTGCAATTTTCCATTCATTGCTTGTAAGTGCCATTGTGGGCTGTAATCCATCATGTTAGAGATGGTGACCCTTTGAATGAGCAACTCTGGTGCTCGTTCCACGTTAATTCATTGTACTTTCCTTGGTGTGATTTTTGCTTTGCTGTAGGGGATTTCTCAGCATTAGTGTGGCTTGTCGGGCTAGCTTTCTTGACTGCTTACCAGCAGTGAGGGCTGGGAGGTTACTTCTATTGCCCCTTAGACAGGTTAGCTGCTTGTGTAAATCTGTGTGGTCAGTGGGGTTGTTTCTGGGAAGCATTGCCTCCCAGCAGGAGTAGAGGTTCACCATGCACGGGGCTATAAAATGGTCCAGCTGGCTTATTCGACTCCATTGCAAAGCAAATTGAAACTTGCTTGAAGTAGTTGCTAGAAATTAATGTCTGGTGACATCCTCATAGGCAGTTTTTGAATGCCATGGACAGTTGTAAAGGGTTGGTTTCTGCCACCCAGAAACATTTCAGGCACTGCTTTTGCTCTGCTGCAGGGTCTGGGGACAAGCCAGGGGAAGGTCTCACCTCTTTGGTTCTCTTCTTGCAGCTGCTTTTATTTAACGGGCGTCTTCCCTGTCAGTGTGAATAATGGGAAGAGAGCGCAGTTCATTATCCACTGTATCACTTTGAGTCTAATACTAATTAAAAGCTTTGCCTTCACTTCTGTAAAACCTATTCTTAGAAATTATGTAAATTAATTGGAGTTTTGAAGAGGAGCATATGCCAAATCCTAAGTAATTCCCTGCTGGCTGAGACAACTCCAGCACTGGAACCAGAAAACGGCATTGGGATCTTTTTTCTTTTTGTGGCAGCAAAAATCTAAGGCTCTTTCGGTAAATTTTGATGCTTCCCTTTAACAAATATGTGAAAGAGATCAAATATCCAGACCCTGACCAGAGAGGTACAATACAAAGGTTTTTTTCTCCATGAAAGCTTTTCCATCTCAAAAATGACATTTAACACAGACAAGCTTTTTGCTTCCACAGCCCTTCTCGAAACAAATGTACATTCCTGCTTCAAAGAGCATTTTCTGCCTTAAAAAGGAGACATACCTAAGATCCCACGATTTCCCTTTGGGTTTATTCTTGCTATTAATTTAATGGGAAAGATGTTTACATGCCCCACTGAATGAGAAGGGAGATTTGATTCTAAGATACATAGCACATGGACAAAAGGGGATGTGCTTTAAAAGTAAAACAAATAGCTTTAAATGTTATTAACTTCATGATTTTTCCTACTTAATTATTTTTCCCCTTCGAAAAAGGCCAGAGTAAAAAAGAAGGAGCAGAACCAAAGAAACTGATTCAAATAAAAATGAGAAGCAATATGGTTTTAAGTATTTTGGTCTCAATCAACAAATCACTTACAAAGTTGATGAAACTACTTGCATGTTTAAAGATAAACATGATTAAGTAGTTTGGTGGATCTGGGCTTATTATGTAGTGAAGCCGGATGCGAGCGTGAATTGAATCCTGTATCTTTTGATGGGAAGATGCTGCAGTGTAAGCTTGCTTCCAGATGCACGTTTTGTGCAGTTGCCTTTTCTTTACAACCCTCACCCCAAGGATTAAGGGTGTGGATCCTCGTGTAGGGAAGGAGTCATCCCTCCAGTCCAAGTGCTTTCTGCCTTTGGAGATCTGAAGTTCACTGCCAGTGAGGTCTGATTTTTGCAGCCATCATCTTTTCCCAGCTGAAGTATTTTTGGTAGTAAAAATGGCAATTTCGATAACCCATCCGACTAATGCATCCCTCAAACTGTGCAACATCTATGTACAAGGAACCAAATTCTCTTCCCTGAATCAGCCTTTTATTCAGTGAAACGGTCACATTGTAAAACTGCCAGAAATGGGTCTCCTGGCTTGCTGGGACTCCAGTGATGCAGAAGTAACTGCCAGCAATTGCAAGTACAGCTGATGCTGTGCTGCAGGACACTCGAACTCCTAAATGTCTGCTCCTTTCTCAGCCATTATTCCATCTTGGTGCTTTGGACCATTATTGCTAAATCTTCCTCAGTTTCCCTGTAAGTACATACTTCCCCTGCTGTGAAGCTAAAGTCATTGAGATACTTTTTTTTGGACTGCTTTTTGGTTCTCACATAAAAGGCACCATAACATTGCAAAGCTAGGTGGGATAAAAACAACTATTCCTTTAGCCTTAGTAGGATCTTGTAAAACCCCTTATCTCTAATGGCACCAGGAATGTACAATCCCAAAATAGAGGTTGTTAAGTCTGCAAACGAGTACAGTTCTTGGGAAGGAAAGATCAACGACATACAACTCCAGATCAATAAAAAATCATTTTAGAACAAGAGTACATGTAGCAATGAATGTAGGTGGGAATGACACTGCTAAGCACTTTATTAGGTAGCTTTCTGCATGTATTTTTGAGTTCAGCGTGTGTGTGTGCATGTTTTAAATGTAACAGCTTTGCCTTTTATGCATGTTTTGGCTGAAACACAGATTGTTAAGAAATACTGTAGGACACTTTTGTTAAATGAACACAAAATGTGATCATTACTTTGATATTAGGATGCCAGTGTATATGCCTATTAGACAAAGGTCATGAGTGATTGAGTAATTTGATAGATGTAACACTAAACTGGTGGCAAATCAGGGAGTCGAACCTGGGTTGTTCCTGGGCTTTGGGACTGCATCCTGCTGATGCCCCAAAGCTGTTGTGTGCAGCCTTTGGGGCACAGGCAGGTTTGATCCCAGATGAAGGTGTTCTGATGGGCATGTACCTGAGCATAGCTCTGTGTTTTCCCACCACCGTGTTCTCTCATTGCCCAACTTTTGGGTCCAAGCTCAGTGTCTGCACTTTTCTGCCTTGGGTCTGGTTGGAGAAATGACCTTTCCTCTTATGGTACATGGAAACCAGCACAGGTCTGTATTTGGTGCCCTGCAGGAGCCAGGCATCCCCCAGGGTGAATTAGGGCCATCTTGGGCTGCTTCCACCCGTAGGTCGACCAGAAGCACCCAGCTGGATTTGGGGGGCAGGTAATCTGGTAATCAGCTGAGTAACAAAACCCACACAGAGACATTTCAAATAGATTTCCAAAAGTATTGGCCCCTCTTTGGTGGATGGTGCTGACACACTGCCTGTTCCTCCTCGCTGTTCTTTCCCCAGGACCATGCTGATTTGCGAAGCCACTTCTTCACCGTGGGGATGAAGCTGGAGGCGGTGAATATGAGGGAGCCATTTCATATCTGTCCTGCATCAGTGACCAAGGTGAGCTCCTGGCCAGGATGGCTGGGAAGAGCCTGGTTGTGAACATTCTTACTGATTTCCACCATATTTAGAAAAAATCAGGAATTTATTTATTTATTTATTTATTTTGATTTCCTGAAGAACACGTTAAGAAGCATGTTTAAAAGTCATCTGAATATTTTCCTTCTTCATGAATTGTTTGAGTTGCACCAGCATCACTAGGTGACTATATATACACTTAGATCTGATTGGGATGAAGATGTCCATCTACCGCTTTCATGCAGAAATAGGGAATCTCTCTTTTATCCCTGTCTTCTCTCCATGCATGCATATTTTCCCTGCACATCTGGGAAATCCTTTGAAATAAAACAGCTGAACAGTCAGGGTATCCGGGTATTTAATTCACGCTCTCAAAGCAAGAGAGGGGAAGGCCATGGAGTCTCCAGGGTTGCCTCCATTCCCTGCTTAGCTATGGGCACACAGAATGACCTTGGATGAGGGAGCTGTCCTTTGCCTCAGTTTACCTATCTGTAAAACTCAAGCCTTGATCTCTTTGGCAGAAACACTTTTGTAACAAGTGTTAGGTGACTGGGGGTTATTTTCAGGAGCAGTTTGATTCCAGTTTGTTTCAGTGTTTGCTAGTGTTGCAGCAAATTTAACATCTGATTTTGTTTCCTTCTTTTTCTTCCCTTAGGTTTTTAACAATCATTATTTACAAGTGACCATTGATGACCTGAGACCTGAACCCAGCAAAATCTCAATGCTTTGCCATGCAGATTCTTTAGGGATCTTGCCAATACAGTGGTGCCTTAAAAACGGAGTCAATCTCACACCTCCCAAGGGTTTGTATTCCTTCTTGATGATTTGCAGCTTTCCTCTTAAGGAAGCTAGCCTCCTCTTACTGCCTTTTAAAACAGCATCATGTTAAGCATCTCCAGCCAGAGCATCTCTGTTGAGTCACTGGGGCTGTTCTGGCTTATAACAGCCTATGAACATCTCTGCAAACGTGTCTTGTTGATAGATTGATGTCCATGTGCTTTGAATTCTGAAGCAAGCTGCACTGAAGCCTATGAAATTCCTGTAAAATGCATCGTGCTGCTGCTTTGTGTGTGCAGAGCGCAAGAGGAGCATTAAAAGCCGTATTATGTTAGAGACAAACCAGGCAGCTCCACTACAGTATCCCCCTAGGTGCAATGCTGAGATGAAGCAAAGCTCCTAAATCTAAATATCTCCTGTATTGAAATCACCTTGTGCCTCACCAGTAAGCTCATAACTGCCTGCCAGGAGTGTGTAGACATTTCTTTAGCTGTCTCAAAAAAATCCAGGTGAGCACAGATTCAGCGCAGTCCTCAGGTCAGAGCTAGGAGAAACAGCCTCCAACTGTGCTATTTCCCAACTTTGTAGCAGTGCAGTTAATTACTTCCAATTTCAGACAACCACCTGCAGTGCTTTAGCAATATTTATTCACTTGCAAAATGCATTGGCTCTCTGGAATTTTGGATTTTTGAAGCTGGTCAGGGTGTTGAACTTTTGCCAAAAAATGGCATTGCTTGGGAGAAGAAGAAATGCTTCAAAAAAAAAATCCTATGAAGTAGTGTACATGTATATTTGTCTTCATTTGGGGAAATTATGTGTGTATACATATATATACACACATACAAATATGCTTCTGCTAATCCCAAGCAAGTGAAGGGTTATTCCCTGTCAGATTCAGAGTCCTCTTACATAGATCGTAACTTGAAATTCTCACCAAAATCCTGGAGCCCTGTGCGTGCAGCTGTATATGGTGTATCTATGATTAATTTGTTGCTTTTACTGAAATAAATGTACTCTGTGGATGCTTTATCTCCATCCTGCTTAAATTTCAGTGTAATGACAATACCTGTGTAAGTGCTCCCTGGCCAGAAAAGTTGCTAAAAATGGAAGTAAATTCGGTGTTTTCTTGTTTTGTTTTGTATGGATTTGATTATTTTTTTTTCCATCACAAATTCACATGCAGCTTCCCCCAGGCCAGCTAATTAACTTAAGTAAACCATAGGCCAGACATTTCTCTTTAAAAGGTCATGGCCTAATAATTTCCAGTCCATGCTGGTACAAAGCCTGTCTGAGGTGGTGTATTATGGGTCAGGTGTACGTGCACTCTCTTTTAGACACCAATGTATTTAGAAGTGTCTGTAGCATCTTTCTACCTGTCCTAACGTATTTCTCAACTTGATCAGTAAAGTCTAAGCAGAAAGGGAAGCATTTGGTGTGATGTCCGGTGATTAGGGTCTATCTGGGATGAGAAAGTGTAGAAAGTCCTTCTTTTCTGTTGTCAGATCAGAGATCATGGAGAGAAGCTATTAAAAGAAGTGCACAGCAAGTGGTATATAGATGCACTAAATATGTGTTTTCTTCTAGTGTGAATGGGGACTGCATGCCCAAAATACATCTTGGGACTTACAGTGTCAAAAAACTCTTCCATTAGCAAACACACACTTCAAGTTACTAAAATCTGAGTAGGCATTGGAGTGCTTTCTGAAAAAGACAACCAAAGAACAGAAAAAAAATGCAGATGGAAAGTTTGAGGTCTTCTCTGAGAAAAAAAAATATCAGCTTTGGATAAAGAAGTAATCAGGGCTGATATGAGAGGGCTGCAACACTGCTCTTGAGTTGGTCTGTAGAAGGAGGAGGGAATCCCACCATTTCTACTCAAACCACTAAATGGTTCTACCTGCTCTGGGACATCCAGAATTACCTTTTTTTTTTATTTTATTTTTTTTAATGCGGATTTGACAGTTCTTCTGCTTGGCAATGTTGAGAAAATTTAGTGTAGTCTAAGTGGCTCTCCTTGTTGAAAGGCATAAAAAATTCCCATGGAGCAGCAGATGACAAGGGAAAACCACAGAAGTCTTTTTCCTCCTGGTGGGAAGTGTCATTGCTGTATTCTGGGCTTGTTCATTTGGGTTTATTTATGGTTGACAGGGAGGTTCTCTGATTTTAAAATTAACTGATTTAACTTCATCAGAACAGTGTGGCAGGTTGGGATATTTGGGTTCAGAGTCCTTTATTTCTTTAATATCTGTTCTTTTGCTTTTTTGCCTGTCAGGCCTGTGTTGAAACCAAACATGTAGTAGATGAGTCATGAACAGGAGGTGCAAACATTTGCTACTAGAAACAGAGAGCAGTATTTTCCTGTACAGTGCCAAAAATGAATACCCATTTACTGCTGGTGTATAAACATTGAACAAGCACTGTTTATATTTATTGGAGCTGGATTTATAGACCACTTCCCTTTAGAGTGGCAACCATTGTTCCTTTTTATGAGCTATTAAGAGGGGGAAAAACACTGCAGTAGCACTCTTAGTTATGAGGCTTACTAAGGAAATACCATTTCTAAAACCTCCATTACGTTTGTATTGTTACATTTATTTCTGATTAAACTGCTGAGAGTCAAGATTGCAGTCGCAATGAGGTTGTACATGTTTAGGGGGCAGTAGGTGAATCATTGAAGCCAAGCTTTGAACGTTATTATGTGGGCTGAGCCTTAAAGGATAACAGTATGGGGATGCCATGTGCTAATGAGGGCAGGCACACATTTACCTTACATCATGAGGCTCTGTGAAGAGGTCCAGGTTTGGTTGAAGGTTATTCTTGTGTATGGTCCTCTTGGAGCAGTCCTCGTTGGGCTGCTGAAGTGAGTTATAGCAAACTGCCCTCCTGAGTTTTGTTCCAACTGAAGTCTCCAGCAAAGGGTTTTGCAGAGATTTGCGTAGTGCATGACCAAGCCAACAGGTTGTGTGTGACAACTGTAAGGTTTTTATACCCTGCTGAAACCCTGTCAGCGTGTCAGTGCGAAACCCTTTCCCATCCATTCTGTCAAAATTAAGAGTCAAAAGCTGTTCATGAGGGGTTTTAATCAGAGACATGAGAACATGCGGGGTGTGGGCAGGTTTTTGGGTCCCTGGGAGCATCATGGGGTGAGCCTGGTATTACTTAGTATGGATAACTGCACTGTGGCTGTCTCCATCCGAGTCCATCATCATAACTGCCTTTGGAGTCAATGAAGTGTGAAAGGGACTTTTGCAGAGTGATTTTGCTCCTCCTGAGGGAGGACAGACAGATCACCTCTAGATCTGCCTACTTCTCCATCGACTCTTCAAGGAGCCCCAGGTTGACAGACACAGCTCTAGGCACTGGCTCTGCAAACATCTGTATGTGATCAAATGAATCCTTTCTGATAGGATGTGTGCTTCTCCTCCTGTTTCCCATTTCATTTTATGAAGCTGAAAAGTATCTGGCAAGCAAATAACTAGAGAGGAAAAAGGAGATGGAAAAGCAGCAGTAAGAAAACACTTGTAGGAATTGGTTGTTAATGTATGTGAAAACAATACAAGGAGTTTTTTCATAGGAAAAAATGAAGATTCTCTGTAAGTGATGGCCCTTTTATACTTCCCTGTGCGTGTTTATTTCTAGCTTTCCTATCATTATTGTGTTTTACTATTGTGTGTTCATGTCCCACTGAGACAGGCATCTTAGGACCCTTTCTGCTCCAGGCTTTATCTCATTAATTTGTTTGTTAGGAATGCAGTCATTAAGTTTAGAAGCTCCTCTTGTCCCAGATACTTGCATCTTAGCAGGATGCTTGGGACTTCATTTTCAAAGTTTTTAAATCCTTTTTTTGGATCTGGGTGATGGATAAGTGACTACAACTCAGTATTCCAGTCCTTTCTTGCCTACAAAAAAAATCACAATTTTCACTGTCATAAATGATTCATTCCCATCTGATCTTGAGTGTCCCTTTTTGACTGTCAATGAAAAAGACATTAAGGGATGTTCTGTAAGATTGAGTCCAGGATGAAATGCCAGACAGGGAGATTAAGGGGAGAATTTGGCCTTTAGATGACTCCTGAAACTTTCCAGTGAGAGTAGTTCTGCAATAATGTTATTACAGCATCATCCCAGAGCCCTGGACAGGGTTAGCACTTGGTGATAAGAAACACCGTAAAAACTTAGGCTTAGAAAGAGATTAAAATTAATCAAGCAAACAACAAAACAAAGCAACCAAAAAAAAAAAAAAAAAAAGACTTCTCTTTCCCAGGAATTTATTGCCTGAACAGCCACAAAGAAGTATGTATGAGCAGAGATTTTGTCTCTCCGTGATGGGATTGTTTGAGAGCTGCCTCTGTAAATCCCTGTCCCTTCCATTTTTCCCTAGAACCAGAAGCTGGAAGGATCATCTGATTGCTGAGACTTTAGGAATTGGGAATTCTGGGTTCATTTTCCTGCTGTGCTTCAGGTTCTTGTATGACTTTGGGTAACATGCTGACTGCAGTGGGATTCAGCTCATGTATGCTGAGCTGCTGGCAAGTCAGTTGTGTAGGGTACATCCATACCAATGGAGAGAGAGGAGGGTTTATCTCATGATATGAGATGGGATGGGTCAGCTTCTGTTTCTGCTGGCTCACTTCTTGTTGACTGCTGAGGGACCCTTGTTGTCTCTCTCCACAGCTCCATCTTTCAGATACCTAAAGGAAGGAGAAAGAGGTCCATGGCTAGCCCCACATGGAAAGCAGAGACAGTAGCACTTCTTGGTAGCTACAGGTTTATTAAAGCCTGAGAGATAGTCACTGGAAAGGGAAAATAAGGAAAATAAGGAAAGTGTATATGTTTTATTGCTTTTTAATAAAGACATGAAGTTTTCAAAGGGAAATGCAGAAATGGGTGCTGGAGGAGTGCTGGCGTTGCCCTCAGGATGTATGAGTGGGCATTCAGGGAGCTCTGCTGGTCCTGCACGTTTCACTGAGACATGGTGGGATGCTGAAATGCAAAAGGTTGTCTGCTCAGCATCCAGTTTGTGTTCTCCCTCTGACATGAAGCGGTGGCTGATAGCACTTTTTTTCTGTCTTGTTGTCCTGCAGGTTACTCTGGCCAGGACTTTGACTGGGCCGATTACCAGAAGCAGTGCGGAGCGGAGGCGGCGCCTCACCAGTGCTTCAGAAACGTAAGCTCTCTTTTTGCCTCTGTGTTGCTCCTGCCAAACCACATAAAACATGATTGCTTCCACGGGAAAACTGCAGCAAGACTCTGGGAGGTTCCCCAAGAGTCTGTCATAGGAAGGAAGCCAGAAAAGTGTTTCAGGTCTGTCTCTAACAGAGAAAAAAATGATTTTACTCTTGTCCTGACCTGATTCAGTGAGATTCCCTGCTCTTCATCTCTCCCAGAAGCAGAGCGGAGGCAGTCCCACATCACACCACCCATGTTACTGCATGGCACATGGGGGCTGTGAAGTGGCCTTCCTCATCCATAGTGGCCCAAGCCTGGCCTGGAATAAACCTTAGATGGTGAACTGATGACTTGAAAACGTCTTATAGAGGAATTCAGAAGACCTGTGCCACCAACAGAGTTTGAGTTGGGAATAAAATCAGAGTTAGGTTTTCTTTGCCCCATTTATTGTACCTTCCTGTGCAAAACCCTCTGCCTCAGAGGACTTCAAGTGAAGATTTTTGAAAGTGCAGAGGAAAGGTGGGCAGCGCTGCTTCGCACTGATACAGTGGAAAATCTTCACTTCTGCAAGCACTCTCCCTTTACTTTTTATCTCCTTCCTTTTTCTCAAGTAATAGATCTGTGCTCTCAACACCAGCAGCCTTGAAAATAGCCTCTGTGTAATATTCTCCAAAGATTAAATCAGGACTAAGCACTATTTTTTCTCCTTATTTTTTTTTTTCCTTTTTTTTTTTTTTCAAAGAAACATTAATCAGATGAACACGTCTGTTATTCTTTCACTCTTGATAACAAAGTTCTCTGCAGAGAGAAGCAATCTTACTGTTGTCGCTTGGGCTACCTCCCTGCCAGGTTGGTCCATTTGTTTCGTGTCTGTGAGCAGCTCTTTGATAGAAGCCTTTTTTGCAGGCACATCTCCCACCTAGTGCAGCCAGACGTGGTGCTGGAAGTGGGTATGCTGTAGCTGTTTCCCCAGGGGGGATGTTTAACAAGGAGAGGCAGTTATGAAATAGATTGACATGACCAAATGCTTAGTAAAATAAACTCCCAGCTAACTGTTTTGCCATTGATCCTGTATAAATTAGCCTCCAGCACTGAGTTGCAGTGAAAGGAGGCAGTGTGATGATAAATGAGGTTTCCTTGTTAGGCAACATAACGAGCATTTAAACAAACTCACCCTGCTTTTCTGCAGTCCTGGCCCGGTCTGGTTTTTGCGGCGTGAGGCTGATCTGTGCTCTGGGCAAGGCTTGGGACAGTCCAAGCAACTCTTGAGTTAAGCAAAGGGAGAGGGGACCATGGAAGGGACAGAGTTGCATTCTCACAAGCTTGTGACCCCGTGTTTTCCTTCTGACTGACTTGGGGACCATTGCAGCCACCTCTGGCCTGGCTTTGCTGGTGTGGATTAACCTACTTCCGGTCTCAGAGAGTTAGAGATTGGTGTAAACCATGAATTGCATTGCTCCCTGATTTGTCACCATCATTGACGTTTTCATAGGCGTTTCCAGGGTAGCTCCATTTTAAACCCTGATTCCTTTGGGTTCTTCAGTGTCTCCTGCACTTAGAGCAAAAAGCAGAAGGTGCTAATGCTATGCTTCCCAGCAGACTGTCTATTTAAAGTCATTCAGTGCTGCAATGCCATGTTCCAGTGTTGGTCCTTGACTCTTTCAGACATCCTTCAGTCGTGGTTTTACAAAGAATATGAAGCTGGAGGCAGTGAACCCCAGGAACCCTGCAGAGATATGCGTTGCCTCGATCACCTCAGTTAAAGGACGGTTAATGTGGCTTCACCTTGAAGGTACGTGCTGTAAAGGCTTCTTGTATTTGTGTGGCTCACTCAAACCCTCCCTGTTTTGTGCTTTATCCTCTGCCCAATATTGCTTTCTTCGGCCTTGCCTTTTTATACACTTTAACCAGTAATATAAGTTTTTGAGAATTGTCTTCCCCTGCTCTCTCCAGGATGGAGCTACAAGACCTTCCACCCTCCCAGCCACAGGGACTTTATCAGTGATCTCTGTTGACTGTATAAATCTCACTGCCTTCATGATAAATCTCTGACCTAAGAATGGATGGGATGTCTGCCTTGTTGATATGGCTGAGACTTCCACTGATATTTCCAACGTGCTCTTGTGGGATTGCCTGTCCTCCTGCAAGCTCCTTTCTTCCTTCTTTTTTGTTCTTTTCACTGCTTTTTGTCCATCTAGATCCATACTGCAACATGTGCTGTTCCTCACTGTGGCCATTGCCTGCTCACATCCTTCCACTCTGTGATTGTCTCACTTCTTTCATTGACCTAAGAGAGCTTTTGTGGGCAGTAACTATAATAAAGGGTTTAGAAAGCTGTCAGCCTGTGGAGAATACAATGACCTTACAAGCAGTATTAGGAGAATGCTGAAAAAGTAGTAGGGCATAATCTGGTATCAAACCCTCCATTTTTACCTTTTCTTTAGTGAGGTATAGATGAGCTCATTTTTGAGGTGGTTTTACTCTTGGAAATTCTTTTACCTCAATTCATCTGAGCAAGGACGTCTGAAATTAGGGTAATTTAGAACAGCAGAGGGTTTCTTCTTATTATTGCTTTAAAAACAGCATTATTTGTAAAATTACTGAGAGGACAGCAAAAAACCATGGTTATTTAAGTGTTTTGATGAGCACTGTGATAAACCATAAAGCTGTGGTGTCCTTGTCACACCATATTTTAATTTTTACCCATCAAACTAACACACTATCGTTAGAGGCTGCTAACTTCATCTACAGTCAATATAAGAGCTTCATTTTCTCTCTGAAATCAATGGTAATTGGGTCAGCATCAACTACAAATGCCATATGTTTCTTTGCTTTCTTCTGGGGAGCCACGAAAATATCAAAGGCACATCAGGTGGCCCGGAGTCCTGCCCATCACCAAGCTCTGTACGATCCGTGCTCCTGCTGCTGGATAAGTGCATGGGGAAGACATGCTCATGTCTGCCTTGTGCTGCCAGCCCCGACAAAGTCAAAATGGAATGGTTTGCTGTAACCCTCCCATTTGGAAAATAAAGTGCATTTGGTTAAGCTGTCATGATGAAGGGGTGACGATAAAATGCCTTCACTCCTTTGCTTGCTGCCACGTATTGATAGGTAGAAACTGTGTAGCTCTGTTTATGCATAGCTGATAGATGTCACTAGGTGTTTCAATGCATCTGTGAGAGATGGGGCTGATGAAAGAGCAGCATTCTTTTAAACACTTGCTACATACAAGCCCAGGAAACACAGTGACTTTGTTTTCCTCAGTGATCTCAAAGGAAAGCAAGGCATGGTCTTATCTGCAGCCAAAGGAGTAGTGCATGCTGTTGGTATCCCAGGCTCCAAAGAAGAGGAAGGGATGGGGAAAAATTAAGTTTTTGCTCAGTTACAGACACAGTTTCCCTGCAGAGACCAAAATCAAACGGAAACAGAGCATCTTTCATTTGCTAAAGCCAGTGACACCTGCAAGCTCAATGGGAGCCCTGTAGTGGGAGTTGGGAGCAAGGAAAGGAGTTGCCCATTTCTTCTGTGATGGCCCATGGGGGCAGGATGCTGGCTCAGTAATCCTGATGAAATGCATTAAAGCCACACAGTTGTCAGGATTGTTTCTGTGAAAGCAGTATGGAGCCTTGTTCTCAGAGATAATTGCAAGTGTTTTTGGCTCTTCCAGGGTAGAACAGCTAGGAAAATGTTAATGGGGTACAAACCATACTCAGGCACGTGATAATCAGGAAAGGACAGACCTACAGGGGTCAGGGCAAGGGGTTTCTGCAGAGATCCCATGGGATATGAAGTCTCATGCATGTTCTGCACAAAAGTCACCTTCTCTCCTCTGCAGGATACTCAGCTCTCAGTTTTCTGGGGCTGGGAGAACACTGAAAGCCAGACTGACGCTAACAGCTTCATCATCCCCTGGTGCAGGGGAGCTACTTTTCCCTTCAGCACCATGGTGCATTGATTGTAATAACCCAAGAAGTATTTCAGCGCCTGACAATGTGCAGTGCAGTTTGTACAAGAGGAAAGGTCTCAGATCAAAGCCCTTAAAGTTAGTAATAACGTTGACATGTAACCCAAAGTACCTCATCTGTGCTAGCAGCTTGTTCTGAAATGTAACAAAGGCAGATGTTCTGTGGCATTTAGCTCTACAGAAATAGCATTATATGGTAGACAAGGTTCTCCCAGTGCCTCTGCGATAAATCCCTTTCTCAGAGATTTATAACTCAATTGCTGCCTAAAGAGAGATTCCGTCTGATCTAAAGCTTGGCAGGCAAACTCCTTCGTGCTTGTTTTGTCTTTGCTGCTAAGCCCTGCAGCTTGGGCTGGCTAAAATCTGGGGAGATCTTCTTCCTTCTCTATCCCCAGCATGTAGCTTTGGCCCCTCTGTGTTTGTCTCCAGTGTATAGAGCAGGTACAACTGTGTACATCTGCTTTTGGTAGAGCATCATGCAATGGCAGGTTTTGTTTTTTTCATCTGTAAAAAACAATTGCCTTCAGACTCATGGTAGCTAAAGCCCATCTGCAGCCTGTTCTGGACACCTGTAGATATTTTTACGAAAGAACTGGAATTAGTGGTTGCTTGAAATTCACTTTTCACTAATACCATTGTTGAATTTACACCCATGTGGTCAAAGAATCTGGCCCATTTTCACAAATGCCCTTCTTATATTGGGAGGTGCCTTCACTCTTCTATATGGATTTGATGGGGTCTGGGAATCTTTCAGAATCTTTTTTTTTCTTAATCTGTAATACTTTCAAAGGGACTATGTTCACTAAACTGCCCATTACAGTGAACAAGGAACGCTGTTTCTTGGGTCTTTAAATCAACCAGTCCTCCAAGGCCCTGAATAAAGGCAGAGAGAAAGCCACATGTATTGCTCCCTTCCCTTGTTACTTTCTCTCTGCCTTTTTACTCTTTTAATTTCTTAAAGGAAGTTTTTTTTACAACTTGTCATAAAAATCCTGTGTGTATCTCCTTGCCTTTTGAGTTCTTATATATAAATGCTTTACACTTGTTTTATATCTCAATACCAGGAATAGAATGATCTGTAGTAAAAGGAAAAGATGCAAAAGGCTGCAGAAATAAAAAGGCTTTGCTGCTGTTGAAATTCGTGACTGCAGTATGCATACTGTTAGGTTAAAACTAGGCATTAAAAAAAACAACACAATGCAGAACACTGCTTGCAGAGTTGTAAAATAAATGTGGCTTGGACTATGGCATGTTGTTTTTTTTTCAACTCCATTAATACACTATTGTTTCTAACTGATTATTTATATTCTGGTAGCAGCAAGACTCCCAACTGCCATGGGAGCCCATCGCTGAAGACCTCGGGTCCCACCATTTATCATGGGCGCGTCTGAAGCTTTCATTGTTGCCCTCCCAGTTTCGCTGTTTGACAGCCCAAACTGCAGCCATAAAACAGGACGCAGTAGTTAAGCAGCGTCAAGTTAGACATGAGGGAACATTGCTTAATAAATCATGCTTTGTACAGTAGCAAAACTCTGTAAACTTCAGGGCAAGCATTTAATGAGCAGCAGTATAGTTCCCCTGTGGACGGAAAGAAGTACAGGGCTGATCCGAGGCTGTGCACATCCCATCACTTGCTGCTACTTTATTACTCATCATCTGCATTGTTAATTTTTACGGGTTCATTTTAGATTTTAAGGCTGAAACTTTCTGGTGTGAATTTATACAAGTAATAATGTACCCTCTCTGCACAGACTAGGAATTTAAGGAAAACTCTCCTGTTAATCACTTCTCCAGAGAGGTGTTCCATAATTTTCCCTCTGACAGTTTTCCAGAGTTGCTGCGCTATTCTGCCCATCCTATAAGATTTATAATGGGAGATGGAAATTTTCCTCACCCTATTTCCAGTCTCCCTGCTCTCTACTTTTCCATTTAATCTCTCAAGTCTCACGGACATTTCTTGGTCTAGCAAGATGGCAGCGTAAAATGCAGCAGATGAAACTAATGAGTTCCAAACAAGCTGGTTTCCATTTACACGAGTGAGTCCAAATGAAGCAGTGAGATGTCGGAAGTGGAAGGCAGGATTATTGATTGCCAAAGGGAAGAAGCAGTGCAAGCAAGGCCAGAATAGCTGTGATTATGTCTTACAAGAAGAATAGTGGTGTTGCAGCAGAACAGACGTTATGGTTCTTTCTTGCTCATCAGGGCAGCTGCAGCTGGTAAAAACAGTTTTCATGCCACGTTTATTGTTTGTGAGCAGGAAGGTACATATCATTTGTTTATTGAGTCAGAATAACACCATAGGACAGTTACAGTCATTAAAACAGTAGATTTTCCTAGATCTGTTGAAATTTCAGTGTGCTGATCTCTTGCTCTATTTATGGTTTGATCCATTGCTTGCTCACCTTGTGAATGTCTCACCTCTGACTTCAGCAGTTCTCACATCTGATCCTTGGCTGGGTTTGTGGCATTAGGTGAAAATGTTTTACATACTGGAAAGTGCATCTTCTGTCAGGTTCAAGCTGAGCTGTGACCATTTGGTATTTCCTTGTGGAGGTAAATGGTTGTCCAGGGAATGCCAGGCTGCATCCTGCATTGTATGGCTTGCTCTTTTCTTCTTCCCTTCCCTGTATGCTGGTGAAGGAGACCAGATCTTCAAGGTATGATGCATGAGCATGATGCAGGGCTCAGAAGAATACCACGAAGACATCAATGAATCTATGCAGACAACGTGACTGCTTTTTTTTTTTTTTTTAATTTTTATTTTTAATGTTTCCTCCAGCATTCTAAACACTAGCACCAATTTCCTGCTTACTTTGGTTTTCAGTACAACCTCACACTCTCAAAAGCACAGCAAGTTTATTGCTAGAGACAAGACCAATCCAAGTGCTGCAGCTCAGTCTTGATGCCATTCCCATCACAAAGTTCAATTACTGTTTCAATTACACTGCAAGCTCTTGATGAACATTCATTAGTGGGAAGCTCCCCGTAGTCATCTAGCTGAGCACAGCCAAACACTGCTGCACTAAGCAGGAGGCAAAGATGCTGTAACAGATGCAGAAGTGAGGATGCTGCAGGGGAAGCTGCTAATCTTTTGGTCTCTTTTATTAGTAGATTGCCTCATGCTGGTGCTGGTCCTAGTGTGGAAATGGCAGAGGGGCAGGAACTTGCTGATGAGGCTGTACGAGCACAGATGGAGTTGAATTGGAGTTGTTAAATGGTGTCTTTACTCAGGGCCCGGAGTTGTTTCTGAAAGACCTCAAAGACAGTGGGCTTTGAGTGAGACCCAAATAAACCAAGACAGGCAAGTGTCTTCTGAAGGAGACGTAATAACCAAGCTGGAAGAGATTGGCTTTAGGTGGAAATTTCCCATGAGAATTTGGAGCCAGTGCTATGTCAGAGATCTTAGTGCATCTATCCCACGTAGGGCTTTTATGTTGCCTTGTTGGGTGATCAGCTCAAGTTTCATGTTGGGTGATCAGCTCAAGTTTCTGTAAGGAGCATTAGGAGAATTCCTAGTACCTCTAGGCAGATGAGTGGCCATCTCCCACCTTCAAAAACAGTGGCTCGAGGGCAGAACTACACAGAAAAGCTTCAGGGGAGCACTGAGGCATAAAGACCTATCATGTTTGCTGCCATTATGTTATATCCCATGGACATGCTCCTACCAGTAAGAGTAAGCACCCAACTGTCCTTCTTCTACTTTGCTCATGCAACTCTACGAGAGAGCCAATGGGTCAGTCACACTGTCTTGTTGGGGAAAGTCATACGTGTTCAACCTCAGCTTTTGGCTGCTTCACTACACACCCCTAGTGTGCTCTTAATGTGGGTTTTCTCCGGTATCACAATTCACTGTAAATGCAACAGCCTTATCATTGCTGTCTTTGCAAAATTGAAGATGAAATGATGCCTGATTTTGATGCAGGGAAGCAGATTTATTTTTACGTGTTCCATCATTTGCTTCCCTTGGTTTGTGATGAATGCTTGAGTGGCTCTGAGCTCATGTCCAAATTTCATTATAAATTTGTGTTTATAGGTTTACAGATGCCCTCTCCAGAGTATATAGTTGATGTAGAGTCTATGGACATTTTCCCAGTTGGCTGGTGTGAAGCGAATGCTTATAACCTAACTCCACCACACAAAGCTGTTTGTAAGTATATAGAAACCTCAAGCAGAACAGATATCGTATCAACAGTTTTATCAGGGAGTTTGGATTAAGCCCATAATCTAATTCTTGAAACTACCAACCTGACTAGTGGACTAGTAACCAGGCTGCAAGCATGCTGTAATAAGCAGTAATAAATCTAATTAGTGACCAGATGCTGCAGCACTGCTATTACATAATTTGTACTTGTCTGTGTGCTCAGTCTTTCTAAAAATGGGATGGTTAGCACTGGGAAAGGCCGTTATGTGGTTTGGAATTGCACAGTGTGGCTTGAGGGTTTGCAGTAGGGTCAGAACGAAACCAAGTTTTGCTGTGCTGAGCTGAGTTGAGTTAGGCAACTGAGTGAATTAGGGATACGGGACCTCAAATTGCAAAAAAAAAAAAAAAAAAAAAAAAGAAAAAAACACACACACACAAAAGCATAAAATATAGGCCTGAAGGGACATAAAGAGGCCATTCTGGCACAACCTCTCCAAAACAGCTTTACCTAAATTGAGAAATGTGTACTGGCCTCTTATCATGGAGCTTCTGCACCTTCCCAGGGTATCTATCCCGCTATTTCACTGCCCTTATGAGTCCAGGGATTTTCCAAGTGTTTAACTTAAGTCTCTCTTGGCACAATCAAGCCCACAGTGTTTTGTCTTACCTCCAGTGCATATTAAGACTGATTTCTTCCCTTGCCCTTCACATTTGCAGGCAGTTCATAAGTGCCTAGTGGCTTGGTGCTGTTCTCCCATTCCTTGCAGAAACTACTCAACCCTGATCTCAAGCCACCAGATGAAAAATTAGCCTTGCTGTTTACATTAATTAACATCTGAAAGGCAAATTTAAAAATGTGTCAGCCCTTTTGAAGAGTTAAATATGCTTAAGTTAAAAATCAGGCAGCCAGGGCCTAATTTGGGAGAATACTGCTATGGCAACATTATGCAGCCTTATCGCAATTTATAGCTAGGGATAAATTATGCTGGAGGTAATCATGCTTGTAAAATGTAATCTTATCCATATGTGTTTCTGTATGGAAAAATATTTGTGTTTTTATTTAATTTTTTTTATATTGATCCCATAAAACACAATATTAGCATTCCAGAGGAAGGATTAAATGTATTATTACATCTTTAAAGCAGATTTTAATGATGTAGTGACTTACTTAAAAATACCAGGAAAAGATGGCGATAGTAATTAAGTACCATTTCATTGTGTTATAGTCAGTGCATTTATATGGCTTTTTATGCATTATGGGTGTATTTTATAGGACAGAAGAGCACAAAACTAATTCTTGCTTCATTTTTGCAGTGCGAAGGAAGAGAAGAATTGCAGTTGTGCAACCAGAAAAGCAGTAAGTTTTTGTTTTTTAAGGTGATATTTTTATGGCAATTCATCAGGTCTTCCAGGGGAAATGATACACAGCACCTGAGCGAGTTTGCTCACTGCCACCCAGATACTACAGCATAGTTGCAATGGAATTCCTTTAAATCTAGAATATTTGTGAACATATTAGAAAGTCTATGTAAAACAAAATTTTGCTAGCTGGGACTGTGCAGCCATACCCAGTGCCTGAAGGCCAGTAAGGGATACCTGGGAAGGACAGGTGTGCACCAGGAAAGCATTTCCCTGTCTAACCCTTCCAGTTTCCAGAAACTAGAATTTAAAGGACTTGAATGTGAATATTTGCAGTCCAAAGAGCTAAAGCGCATGGACTGGGGTGCATTTTTGGAGGAGGGGTCAGTCTGGCACCTTCTGCAATATGCAGGTTCTGGGCTATGATAAAATGAGTGGAAGCAGGGCTGTGTTTGTTGCATCTTCAGTCCTCACTCAAGGCAGATGGTGGTGTGTGTCACAGTCCAGCCTGAAGGCTGGTTCTGCCCCATTTAACCTTAGTAAATACTCCAAATTGCTCTTTAACAGGTTACCATCCACAGTGCCTGTTGAGAAAATACCTCATGACCTCTGCCCAGTTCCTCAGCCAGACACAACAGGTAAGGCTGCTTGACACCAGTGGGATATCAAGGGTCCGTTGCCTTTATGGAGGGGGAAAACCCCAAAAAAGAAGTGAATGTGTCATACGGGTGGGGAAATAGGGTCACATCCTCAGGGGGTGCAGACCTACAAAGCAGTGCAGGGTGTCTCAGATGTACTATATGTGAGGGTCCAGTCCTCTGTGTGGGAACACTGTGTCTTGCTGGGTTTATTGGGGTTCCCATACAACTTGCCCATTTCAGCTGCTGATGTTAGGGCCAGAAGCTCTGGTGGAGATGGATGTGGCTTTCTAATTGTCATCTATTAAATTGCTTACACCAGGACTTAATGTGTCCCAGTGTTAGCATCATGACTATGTGGTATGGCTGCTACTTCTGCTAAAGGTAAATTTTCCTCCAATTTAGTGATGGTGAGAAGCACCAAGAGTACAATATTCATCCAGATAATTGTGGAGACACTGCAGGAAAGGCAGGATTTAATTCACTTTATTTCATATATCTATAGGACACATATCAGTATCTGAGCCAACAGCCCAGTGCTCTTTCATAATCAAATGTAGTCAAATGGGCTCTTTTTGGGTATGATCATCTGAGCTATTGTGGACAGCCATTTGGATGGTGTCTTTAAGTATCTGCTTCTCTCCATGGGTTGTAAAGGAGCCCAGGATTATTAGCCCAGATACACAAAACTGCATGTTAGACCCATGTCATTTCAGGGGAATAGTATCCAAGTTCTTACTGGGTTGGAGGGCAGCTGAACAGGGATGGTGGAGCCTTTCACCTGAATTTTCTCCCTGAGCTGATTACATGCCTGGTCAGAAACAACTAATGTGTTCCCTCCATAGCATGTTGCAATTGAGTTGCTCGTGTTCATCTGCAGTGTGAGTTATGATAGAGCCTCGGGTCCTGTTATGAACAAAATCCCTTCCTGATTCTCCATTCAGTAGGGTGTGCAGCCATATTAGTTACCATTAAAAGCAATTAATCTTCCTGTGTTGAGTGAATTCAAGTAGCAGAGGCTTCTCTACCTTCATTCTTAGGGAAAACTTTTTATGACCCCCATTTAATTTCTCCTCCTTCCCCCATCATGGAGGAAGAAGAAGGACCCTTGATTTATTGTCCCAAAGTGTAAATGCACATCAACGCCACTTTCTCCTTGCAGGCACCATCAATGGGAGATACTGCTGCCCTCAGCTCTACATCAACCACCGCTGCTTCTCAGGTCCTTATTTAAACAAAGGCAGAATAGCAGAGCTACCTCAGTCTGTCGGGCCTGGCAAGTGCGTGCTGGTCCTTAAAGAGGTATGGCTCAGCTATCTTTTGGGAGGACTTCAGGGGAAAACGTGGATTGTGGGTTGCTGGGCCCAGAGTTTAATAAGGAGGTACCTAAAATTGTGCTGGAATCCTGTGGCAGCTTCCACAGGTTGAAACTACAAGTTGGGAAGTTGGGGTATGTGTATGCATTGGGGGTTTTAACATGAGAGGAGACATTTCTGAAACATGGGGAGTTTTCTTGGTTGGGAACAAGTTTCATCTAACTTTTGCTGCTGTGCAGGAGAATTACTGTTCTGGCCAGAGCTGTCCGTGAAGAGGACCTCTGTGGTTTTAGCCATCAACCTGTTTCTCCTGGCACAAGCAGTGCAGCATCTGCACTACTGTTGAGCCAGCAGATTTGGCATGGGGGACACCTTTGTATGTGTGACCGTGGTCCTATGGGACTCAAATCATTGGGATTCAACGTGAAACAGGACAGAAAGCCAACGATGGGGGTGTGTGATGTGCTGAGTGGAAGCTGTGGTGTGCCCAGCTTCCACTGGTATACTGTGCATGTACAGATGAAAGGCAGGATGACTTCAAGTGGGAGAGGACAAGATGGTCCTGTTGGATAAGCAGGGTGCCATTGGTCCTGTGGGCACTATTTCAACTTGACTGGGGTCTTTTAGTAATCTAGGTCTTCCAGCTTTCTTATCTGTACCTATATGAACCCCACTTGACGTGGATCTGAGCTCCCTCTGCTTGCAGAGGAAAGGCAGGGGAACCTTTAGGTCTGATGTATTTGCCAGACTCTTGGTGCCCAGCTTGGTGAGGAGGTTTGAAGTTGTCTGAAGTGAGATGGATTTCATCCCTTGGCATAAACACCTGAAATGAGAGATCCCTCCCAAATCACCCACCAATTTCGAAAACATTCTTCTTCTGTACTGTAGAGTGACTCTCGTGTCCCCACTCCCTGATTGCATCTGTACACTGCTTTACACACAGCAGCACTGCCAATTGTCTCACATGGTTAAAAAAAGGCTATGAAGAGAGCCCAATAATCCAGCTGCTTATGCAGGTGGGACACTTGGATCTGCAAAAAATGCAAATCAAAAATAGCCCTCAGCAGAAAGCAGGATAAAGTGGTTGCAGAGCACAAGTTGACAGCTGCCAAATTTGAAAGCCAGTCTTTGGTGGCGTGCTGATGGGGAGTGTTAGCAATCTGCTGCTGCTTGAAAACCAGGCAATGAAAAAGCAACATGGGGGAAACATGAGGCATCCACAGCTAATGGGTATGCTAACGTTTCTTCCCCCTCTCCTCCCGGAATTTGGATTTTGGAAACACAAGTAGTGCAAAGCTTCTGACAGGTCCTCCCCTCATGTCTCATGGCTTTGTTGCATAGACTAATACCAGCTTCTCCAAATTCCTCAAGAAAGGGACTTATTATTGACTGTGGAAACCAAACTAATTTTCCTACAGAAATCCAGTTTCCCCCTGCTCTGACTCCTTGAAGAATTCCTTGTTGAAGGAGAAAATAGCAGTCTCAACAAGACATGAGTATCTTGCTTTTGGAGCCATAAATGATTCCTCAGGAGCAGGACCATGGCAATGTCCCAGTGTTTCTTAGTGGTATTTTGAAGATAAATCCAAGATCATTGAGTCTATGGGGACCAGGTCTGGGTTCTGGAATGGGTGAAGAGGAGGCATTCAGGGTGTTGCTATTGGGGAAATACACCTGGTTCCTATCAGCCAAGGCAAGAGAGGTGTCAGTAGCTCAGAGAACCATGGGTGTACCCAAGCAGCTGGAGGAGGCAAGAGGCAGCAAGGAAAATGTACCTACAACTTAAATATCTTAGCAGCTGCCAGAGCACCCAAAAGGATTGCAGAGCTGAGTGCTGACAGCAGTGTAAGAGACATCTCCCAAACCCACAGCCACAAGGCTTCGTGAGCTGCAGAGCCTGCGAAGGTCCTCATCCCTCCAAGCCCAGTCTCAATACAAAGCTTGATGGCTTTGTCTGGCTTTATACCCACTGGTGACATGGCCCAGAGAATGCAAATGCATTATAATTATCTCTGTCTCACTATATAGGAGAATTACAGGCCATTGTAAATTATGCATCAGCATAACTTGTCTGGAATAGATAAATTATACATGTGCTTTACTCTGGCAACACACAGGGGAGTGTGGGAAAGACAACCCCAAACAACAGCTATGAAGGAAGAACAGATACATCAGCAGTCTGGTGGGAGCCTTTTAAATCACCCTGGTCTCCAGCCACAGCTCTCTGCCTTTAGAGATGTTCTAGTTAAAATTTGAACCTGTGCCAGACATGAGCTAGTTCACAGTGGGCAGCAGTCTCTGTGATAGAGATGCTGTTGTGTTTGACACTGATGAAAACCCCAGACTGAAAACAGCTGAATAACCATCTCCTGCCCCATTCCCTGGCCTGGATTACCTAAAACAAGAAGAGAGCAGATGTCCTCTCCCTGTTAGTACCAGGTGGTGGGAGACCTTGCTCCTGGCTGGGTGCTGAGCAAGTAGCTCACCATCCCCTGCCTTCCTCTGCACTCAACCATGAGGGATATATATATATATTAAAAAAAAATAAAAGAAAAGAATTACAAGTGTGGCTCATGCTCCTCAGACATTTTTTCCCCTGAATTCATGTCCCTTTTTTACATCTATCAGCGATGCAATGAAACATCATTCTGGATCCAGCTCCAAATAAATTGGTGCTACCAGGCTGTACACCAACAGTGAGATAGCCGTGGGTTGCTTGGCTCTGGTCTAAATAAGGTTGGGATATACCCTTGTAATGTAGAGCAGGACCTCCTCCTTCTAGCTGAATAATCTGGGCCTTTCTCATGTGGGTCATCGGGACAGAAGCAGCATGGATAGGTTTGCTTTTGTGCAACACCTCTTCTCCAGCACATCAGGAATCCCCCTGATTTCTGCCCACTTGCTTTGCCCCAGAGTTGGATGCAAAGGTTGTGAGCTCTGCAATGAGGAAGCTGCTAAGGTACCTCCCAGAATGGCCCACCTTCAGCAAGATTTATCTAAAATCCTGGGAGCAATTACAACTTACTTGATAGTATGATCAAAAATACTGGCTTTAATTCTGTGTTTGTTAGTGCGTATGTATCCTTGCTTCCATGCAAAGCCTGGATGATGCCTCATCCTTCTTAAAACCTGGTGGTGCATTACTCCTGGTGCCAGCACAAGCCCTTGGTTTATTGTGGCTTCCTTCACCCCAAGAGACAAGTGAGGGTGTTAGTGCCTGTTGTTTAACATCAGCTTCAAAGTTTATCTCATTCCTGAGATTCTTGTTTGGAAAAAAAGTTGAGACTTGGAGCCAAGAGACAGTGGAGGCATCAACTGCTGCCATCCAACAGCTGCATCTGGGCTGAGAAGTAGTGGCTGTATAGTAGCTAAGATACGTAATAAATACAAACTTTAAGTTAAATTAAAATAAACACACTGTCAGCTACAGATACAGTTCTTGGGGCAGAATATCTAAAAATACCAAACTGTTCTTCTATCTGTGCCAGCAACTTACCACAGCAACATTGTAAAACATAATGAAATGTCTTTTTTAAGACTCTGGATGATCTATAACCCACCATATCTTAAGGAAATACGCTGTAAAGATTAATTAGCCTCATTGCTTACTGCTATTACTATTTTTAAGACACTTTACTCTTTTTCTATTTAGATGAAAATGGACTTAAAGGTAGCATGACTTAGTGTTTGCCACTGATGCAAACTGGAAAAATGAGCCAGCATTTGTGAAAGAATCCTATTACATTCTGCAATTTGATTTTTTTATTTATTTTTTTTCAGCACAGCATGAGTTCTTAGGAGAAATTTGCATAATTAAATCATGGTGCTCGGAAAATTACATAGCTTGTACTGAGCCTTAGGTGTATGATTGAGTCATGTTGATGGTGTTATCGTTAGTTATAAGACATTGTGTTGGGATAGCAAAAATCTTTTATAGTCTAGAAAGATACAAACTGCATTTATACAAGAGGGTTCACTTATGTTGCCCTCAAGACTGCTCCATGGATTTCAACCCATCTATAGCAGATTCTCCAACTTAGGATCTGGCCATCTGTATTTTTGAAATGACATAGTCTGTTGTAAGCATGTCACCACTTGAATGCTACCCCCTGGACTAGAGGAAGGAAGTTGAATTTCTTCTCAGAAGGATGCTGGTCGTAGGGCTCTTGAAGAGAAGGGGCATAGTGCTATTTTGTGATATAACCTCATTAAGTGATACTTCCTGAGAAAGCTTCATCCAGGATTGAGATCATCAATGAAGAGGGGTCGAGTGATGTGAAATTTGCAAATCCCACTGATCTCTGATGACGTGAGTGAAGGTACTTTCCATCTCCAGAGAAAGCTGGAAAATGGTATAGGTTTCTTCACCATTTTTCCTTTAATCCCAGTTAATTTTTGTGCAAGAAAAAAAGTAATATTTTTTTTCCTAGTGTTTAGCAGTGTGTAATATTAAGAGAGAGTGTTGTTAGAAGGTAACATATTTAACATGGTAATGGACTCCTGCTGCACTGTAAAATGCCAGACCCAGTGACTTAAATTTGAGATACAAGAAGAGTAACAGCTAATGCTTTTTAAAAAAAATAATAATAAAAAAATATTCTGTTAAAGGGAAATGACTCCTATTACAAAACACTCATTTAAAAACTGTGTTTAGAAGTTTAGCAAGAGTCCTGATGAATGACAAGTGACCTTTGAGAGAAGTACTGGCATTGTGGTTTCTTTGCAGGGCTGGAGTTGATTAGGTGTCCAGGGTGATGCTCAGGCAGTGCCAAACAGTTATTTGCAGGGGGGGGATTTTCTTTTCTTGCTCACTTCCTAACTGTTTTGACAACTCATACAAACACCACTGCACTGATAAAGGATCAGGGCAGCACTGTTTATGGGAATTGGTGTGGAAGAACCCCCTGCTTTCTGCTCCTGGCTCTTTCACCAGCAAACAGGGGAGTCAAAGCATGCTGAAGGAGACCGTCCCCAGCAGACACCTGATGAGGTGGTAAATAACCCCCTGGATTTGCAGGAGGGGAACACATGAGTTGTGAATGAGCATGGGAGCCACCCATATACTTGGTGTTTATTTGAAAACCCAGTTTTGGCTTTCCTGCATTGGGTCTCCCTATCTGTTTCAGATACCAGTGCTGCATCTGTATGGTGAGTAGCAGATGAGAAAAGTTGTGAATGAGCAACTAGATGGAGTTGCTCAGAAGCTTTCTTTTGTTTTCTTGGGAATCAAAGCCTTGGGAATCTCAGGTTATGTGACAAGCTAGGAACCAGATGGAGAACTGTGGGTAAATCTGTATTTTAGTTTCCCCTTGTGTGAGATGAGTGTGCTCATAGCACTCTTTGAGATGTGCAGGTGATCAGAGCTGCATAAGGCATTGGGTCCTGTTAGTAGGCATTGCTTTAAGTGTCTCTAATTACATCTTTTTGAAGACTGGTTCCGGTTGTTTATCCAGGGGACCAACGATAAATTAAATTTTGCTTCTATTAAATAATCTAGACAGGCTACTCAAACCACTTCTGTTTTACACGGTACTATGCAACATGAATTAAAGCCCTTGCCTGAAAATTATCCACCCTTCAAGGTTTTCCAAATGCCAGAAAATCATTAGATTGCTGGCTTATTAAAGAAACGCATACAAAAGGAAAAGAAGAAAAAAATGTTAACATAAAGTCGTTGCTCTTTGCAATATGACCTGGTCAGTTTTTCATGAAAACCATATGATGCATGTTCATGGGTGCTAGGGAAACTTAATGCTTATCATACTGAAATCATTTAAGAGCCCTGAAGAATTAAGAGCAGGCATTAGGTAAAGAGCTAATTTATATCAAAACCAATCCAGATTCATTGTGGAGTCATTCATGGGCATACAATGCAGAGTGTTCAAACACATGATCTGGTGCTATTAAGAGATTTGTTTTTCTTGTATTTATCTCCTTAGGCCAAGTGTAGGCTATTAAGGCTTGGATCCTCTGAGTGAATAGTAGGAATTATTTTTATTCTCAAACACTGTGGATTAAATGGATTGGCACATGCGTTTTATTGTACAGAGTGGACACATACTGGGTTTCAGGCACTCCTCCTGCAAACTCTTTTTGTGTAGACTTCATTAATATTCCGTTAATACCGTCAAGGCATGCAGCACTCAGATGCTTAAGTGTACTGCCAACCTTAAGTACGTGAGTTTCCCATCTAGTGTTCGGTGTGTAACCCCCACGTGACTTTGGCCCTGGCTGAGCCGTCAGAGATGTTTTCATTTTTTAATAAATTGAGCCACTGTGGATGCAGGAAATGGAACCTGCTTTGGGTGAGGGGGGCTGTCTCAAGGAATAACACTGGCGTTCATTTAATGGGAGATCTTTGGGGTTGGCCAGCAGCATTTAATGCAATCATGGTATCATACCGAAGTGTCATCCACAACGTGCTTGGCACATAGATTCAATCTGGGACATCTTCTCATTGCATCTAACACTTATCTTGTGCATCCTTGAACATAAATTGGCATCTGTAAGCTTCTCCTGCTTATATAGCACCAGGGAGCGTGGTCAAGGATTGCTTTTAAATCCATCAGTGTTGTTGGTTTTATGTCTCAATAGGTTCTGAGCATGGTGATCAATGCAGCTTACAAGCCAGGGAGTGTTTTACGAGAGCTGCAGCTAGTGGAAGACCCTCAGTGGAATTTCCAAGAGGAAACACTCAAAGCAAAGTAAGTCTTCAGTGTGTGCTCCTTTATATAGAAGGCTTCAGAAATTGTACTGGCTTGGGGAAAAGAAAAAAAAAAAAAGAGCAGGAGATTTTCTGTATTGTGAGAGTTTTGCTTTTTTAATTATCATTTTGCTTCACTGAGCTACCTGCCTAGTTCTGTAGCAACTTAAGAAGTGAAATGTTCACCTGAATGGTACATTTCTATTGTCTTTCTCCAAGCAGCTATCCAGATTTTGAAGAAATATGCCATCTTCATTCACTGAAGTCTTGAGTTTTATGATAAGGTGCTCCAATAAGCTTGGCTATTATTGATTTCATTCAATTCCTGGCTTTCTAAATGTAGCAGTATTGCTGATTTTAATATAGAGCCTGTCACTCTAATACAGAAAAACCTGGCAAGAATCAATGGCACTAAAAAGTGTAAGCAATATAGCAGGGATATGTTTTTAAATAGGAGGGTGGTTAGGACAAAATACTAGCAGATGTGGGATTCAGATTATGTTTTAATGCCTTTCTAGAATCAATTCTATCTAAATCTAAACAATATTTAAGAAATCTTGGTATCTAAAAAATACTCTGTTTTTCCTTCCATCTTTAAAATGTACCATTTATATCTTTATATATGGGCACTGTACTTACGACGTGTCTCAAGAACCATTATTCCTCTAAAAGAGGAGACAATCACCAATGCTCTCTCCAGATCCCTCCCAAAAAGCAATTCTTCCCATTTTAAGACAAAGGTCAACAAATAGTTCTTTGTAGATAGCTCTCTCTTTCTGACCAGCTTGATTGCTGTGACTTTTTGAGTACCGACATTAAATGCAGTGAATTTCACCCTTTATGCTGAACTCTGTTACTCCTTTTCAAATAAAAGCAGTTTTCTTTTGGTTATTTACAATGATTTGCTGTCAAATATGGAATTATTGATTGCTGTTGTATTTGATCTTTGGCCATGCCGATACTGCAGAAAGCTCTTGTGTGCTCTGATTGAGGGTGAGAATTGAGAACCTTTTATCCCGCACAATCTGAAACTGGAAAGGAGGATTGCAATTAGAATTGAGAAGCTACCAGAAAATCCTATTTTAATTTGCTTCTCTCAGCCATGTGGAAAGTCATGCTTTTGTGTTTATCAAATGAAATTTTGTGGATGGGAATCCAAAAGTCATCCTTGTGCATGCAGATTTTCATTAAAAATAAAACCAGGTCATGGGCGATGACTTCATTGATTCTGGGCTCCCACACCTTGTACTAGCAAACGACAGATAATGCACTCTAAAAGGTACTTAGCAGTGTGAAATCAAGTTGTAATGCTCCGTTTTTCTGTTCGATCCTGCAAAGACTCAAGCTTGTGGGCAGTTTTCCTATTAGCAGTGTTCAGAATAGAAGCTTGTTGGGAATTCTCATTTGAGTATGAATATCTGTCTGGTTCAACAGCAGTAGTATGTACTTCTTAAGGCTGCTGCAATCCTTATTGCACTTACCCTCCCTCACTGCTACCTGATGTACTAGGTGTATTGTAAGGACCACCTCCATCCCCTGTACTTTCTTCTGTGGCACTTCCACCCATTTGTGCTTTTGTCTTTTTCCTTGTCCTACATATTTAGCAGGGCAGCCAGGTGCTGGGATATATCTTTTATCTGTATTGCCTGCCAGATAAAAGTATGCCAAGGTTTTATATGCAGTGTTGGCCAGACAGTCACAGGCTGTGTGTTCCTGTATGATGGCTACCCTAGGAAGCAGCAAGCTCAGCTCTTCAGCAAGTCAAACAATTTTCATCTTTCAACTTTATCAAGCCACAGGATGGATCTTTACAGTCTCAGAGCTAGGACAGCAAGTCTTGGAGTGACTTGAAGCATAGAAATATATTCTCATTCAGTATGGTGTTGTCCTCTGGCTCCTTAGGAGATGGAGCTAATGGTGCTGGAGAGAACCACATGGCTGCAGCTGTTTAGTTTCTGGGGCTGGAGCACAGAGTGGTGCTGACGGGTCGTACCAGCTTGCCTGCAGCTACCTTGAGTACTTCTTGGTGGGTGACAAAGGGTAGATGTGCCCTATCTGACTACCCTAGGATTTTTTTTTTCCCTTCCTGGGTTTACTTGAGCTGTTTCATCTAGCCTACTGGGGTTTTAATTACATCTGCTTGTGCAGAAGCAGAAAAAGAAACATGCTTATGAAATCAGCTACCCTGAGACATGCAAACAGCACATGCCATGCTACATCAGGTATGACAGTCTGTTGTGCTCCGGAATCTTAAACAGAGACCTGTAACAAGCAAACGCCTGTCTACATCGAGTTCCAGCTATGCCAGCTCCCAGTGGCATCTTGCTGCTAATGATGACAGCTCCACAGCCAGCTGGAGCGCCAGCGCTGTAATGTGACATGTCGTGTCACCGCCTTCCTTCTGATGCGAGCTGACAACTCCTTAGATCTTGACAATGTTGTTGTTTGTTTGCAGTGATGGTTGTGGTAGGGTAGAGCAAAGGGGAGGGAGGAAGATGGTGAGAAGGTGGCGTGTTTTTTTTTTTTGTTTTGTTTTGTTTTTTTCCCACTGGCCCAAATGCCAAATCATTCACTGCCATGAATGCATTAGCTCAGTCTTTGGGCAACCTGCGTTTAGTTTACACTGCTGTCAAGAGTGACCAGTGCAGAATCAATTACGCTAGCTTTGCAAAGAAGTTAAACAATTTAGATTGTCCAAAGAGATGTGTCTGCAGTGCGTGATGGCATTCACTTCCCAACAGCACTGCTGGCTCTCTGTGGAAATAGTCAAACCTGATTTATTGGTGATGATGAGTTAGAAATGTCAGGCCCAATCCCCTGAATTCCTATGAGGAATAGACAAAGCTGTGGGCATTCAGCCCTTCTGGTTTTGATGCTTTAATTTCAGTGCCTACATCTAGATTTGGCTTCCCAATCTTACATACAAAGGCTTTCATTTCTAACAGCTATAAGTGGGGTTGATTGGACTTACCCATGTTTGCAGGACTTTGTGCATTAACAGTACCGTTACGTGCAGAGCATTATCTGGTGTCTTGTTGGAAGCCCGGTTAACCAAAATATGAAGGATGTGTAGTCCTGGACTGCTTGAAAAATGAAGTTCTGAGACCTGCAAATCCAGCAGCTGAATTCTAGGAATATTAACCCCAAATCACCGTCTTTTCACTGTGGCTGCTTTACAAGACTTTCTTTCATTTGCGATAGATTGTGTTGAGGTGTTTGATGTATTCTTTGGCTTGCTTTTTGCCTCAACAGCTGGCAAGGGTTGCTCTCAGGCCTTCCATGTCCCTAGCCCTGTTTGAGGAAGTGAAGCATTGCCCATGGCTGATGGAAGAGAACTTAGAGATGACATAAGCAAAGTGGATGTATGCAAGTGCATGCAAACAGATGGGATGCATCCAGCTCTGCTTGAGGGAACAAGCTAATGTCATTGCAAAGCCACTCTCTGTCATATTTGAAAGTTCACTTGATCAAGACAAACATCAGATGGCACCTCAAGAAGGACAAGAAGGAGAATCCAAGTAACGACAGGCTGGTCAGCATAACCTCAGTCTCTGGAAAGGTTATTAGGCAAAGCCTCCTGAAGGCTATTTCCAAGAACATGCAGGACCAGAAGGTGGCTGGGAGGACTCAGCATTTGACTTACAAAGGACAAATTCTGCCTGATGTGATGAGATGACTGCTTTGGTGGCTGGGGGAAAACCAGTGGAAGTTATTTGTATTGACTTTAACAAGGCTTTCGTCACAGTCTCCCATAATATATTTAGAGTCAAGCTGTGGAGTGGTGCCAAGTCCAGGTGGCAAACAGTTATTAATGGCAGTCCTTGAATGTCAGTACAAATCTACAGCTCATGTGATGTGATTTATCTTCTGCAACAGCTCTGCCACCTATTTTTTGAGGCACTGCAAGAGTGAATTAGTGTAATTACCACTGTAAACTACCATGATTTTGTTGATTTTACCCAGATTAAGAGTATTTGCAAAATCCTTGGTATTCATGGTGGACTGAGTAGCTTTAAAGGTATGAAGGTTTTGATGAAAACTTTAGGGTTTTTAGGTGTTTTTGTTTGCTTGTTTGTTTGTTTTTTGGCACTTGCAAGGGCCCATACAGGCAGGGTTTGAATCAAACAGTGAAGTGGGTGTTTTGTACTGCTGGACTGGTAAATTGCTTCTGGTAAAGCCAATGCAGAGAGACTTTGGCTGTCTGCTGTGGGTGGCTGGTGTTTGCAGGAGGTGTTTGCAGGAGATTTCATATGTTTGGTGGACTTTGAGCTTGGAAAAGAAACTGGAAATTTCTTGCAAAAGAACGGATAGGAATTTTTGATCCTCGAAAAGAGGTGGAGGCTTTTAGACACTGAGTTATTCAAAATAGTCTCAAAGGTTGTCAGAACTGTTAGCTATATCCTTGTGATAAAACCTTTGAAAATGAGGGTAATCTCAAAGCTCTTGCACTTTGATGTATCTTCATCACAATCCTTTTCACACCATTGCACAATGGACCCCAGCTGGAGCTCCTAGAAGACATTTTATTCTCATGAATGTCTGGTTCCAAAAGAAGAATGATACTGCCAGCAAAGTGCTATTAGCTCAATATTGTTGCTCATGAATCAGCAAAGATCCTGAGTATATTTTTTCCTGGAAGTTGTTTCAGCCAGAAGGGTTTCTCCACATTTTGGGATCTGAGGGCAGAAAGAAAGGGAGAGTAAAGTAAAATTACTTTGACTTGAGCTGAAAAATTATTTTTAAAGTAACAGTTATTTCCAAGCAAACTAAAAATATTAAGCTTGACACAGCTGTTTGCTGTCTCCAGTGCTGCCATGCTATGCATGCAGGTTACTTACTACTTAAAAGTGGTTAAGAAGATAGGAGTCCTTGTTTGAAAGCATCAATAGGAATATCAGTAGTAGGTAAGTTTTTGAATGATGCTAATGGAAAAGGTTTTTCTGATTATATCCAAAAGAGTTATTTCCACATGGCTGTCCTAGACAAGCTCAAATTACATTTGGTGGTGTTTGTGTTAGAAATCTGCAGTGTGAGAAATATGGAAAATATTAGTAGAATCTGGTTTATAGTTGAAAGAGGTGCTGCCAAGGCCAAAATCATGTAAAAAATAATACTGTGGCCAGTACTAACACCTTGGGTTGTTGAGACTCATTGGTGCAGTTGTGTTGATCTACATTTTGCCATCCAGTCTGTTAATTGCTATGTGTGTTGCATTCAGACCGAACTGTGAAATCAGTCAGTTGTTCCTTTTCATAATTTCATCTTTTTCTTTCACCAGGCACTTTACAATGTACAATGGGTCCTTTCTGGGTAGCCAAACACAATAGGAAGTACGCAGTTAGAAGAAGTCAGCCATCCTTGAATAATACCCATCAGGCAGCTTTCTTAGCTTGTAAGAAAGAAGATCAAGAGGCAATCTGATTACAATGCTTTTGCAGGGAAACAAAACCAGATGCAGTCTTTTCATCCTTGTGGTGAAAGTCAGAACAAGGACAAATAAATGTAAGTTAGATCCACACATACCCATAAATAAAACGAGGCATAGATTTATAGGTACAGGTTTTCCTGCTGCCAGGTTTCTTCCAGCATGAAGACCTTAAAGGGGAGTCTGGTGCTTTTCTGGAAGTGGTGCTTTAGTCCGAGCAAAGTTGTTGAGGTTCAGGTGAAGGTAGCACAATGAAATTCTTCAGCCTGTCACAGATTTACTGACCTAACGATCTAGGCTGTCATTAAACTTAATGGCTTCTGGAGAAGTAATAAGGGCAGGAGTCTTTTCAAACACATTGAAAAGAAATATAAAACATTTATAAGTAGATATATTTTAATGCCTGTAGAATTTGTTCTTTTCATATTAGGTTTTGCCAAACCCCTTTTAGCCAGCCAGCCTGCACAGCTATTTCATAGGGGAGCCGGAATAACAGTGCTGTCTGTCTAGAAGAAGCACTTTTTCCAGTTTATCTCATATGTCTGCCAAGGTCTGTCAGGGTGCACAAAGGGTTGGCTAATTAAATAAGGAGAGTGAATGGCTCCAGGACTGTCTCCATAACCTGGGGTAGTTTGGGGACACCAAATAGAGTGTCTGGGAGTCTGGTGCCTTGCAGAGCTGCTCCTATAGGTTCTGGAAGAGTTTTGGGTTGAGGTGATAGTTTGGATCAAGTCTTTTGTGACATGAGAATGGTCAGATTGGGATGTTCTCAGACCTGAGTTTCATTTGGGTATCCCCTCTATGGGACTTCACATACCATGAGATGAAACCCTCTTCCCATATCTCAGTGTTTCCAGAAAGAACTTTTGGGTGGTAGAGCAGCAAGAGTTGGTTTCTCAGTTGTTTTGTGAAATTCAGTAAAATCTTCAGAGGGAGGGAATTGAGTCTAGGTGCGTGCTGTGTATTTTAACTCTCCAGCCACGTCTCCTTTGTTTCTCTTCCTCTTCCATATCTGACTATCAGGAGCTGCCTCCCTGCTAGTGACCTATGGGTTGTAATGTACTCACAAATGCTTTGTCTCATTTTTCCTGATGACTCTATCTTCGTCTTTGCTTCCAATCCAGTAATCTCTCTTTCACTGTCTCACCCTCCCTTTCTTTTGTGTGTCACTTTTCTCTCCTCTAAAGCACATTTATAATGCCTTAGCACCAGGCGCTTGCATGATTGTCTCTTGTGTTGCATTCCTCAGGATGCGTAAAAGATGTTTTAAAAACCTTATCTCACTGTTTACAATAGCTTGGTGCTGCTGTTTAATAAATTATGAGGATAATTGGTTTTTCAGAGTTCACGTCTACAACGTATTACAGCAGGGATGTAACTGTATCTTTCTTTCACTTATCGCTCAGAAACACTTCATATAAAACACTGAAATAAATGTTTTAGTAGCACATGGTTAACAAATTTAAGACAAACCTTTCATTGAGGATTTCTGCTCTAAGCATTCCCTGTAGGAATCGCTGTTTTAAGGGCCTGTTCCTGGAACCCCGTTAAACCACTCCAGAGACTCCCGATGAGTTCCTTGGGCTTTGGACTGCCCAGTTCTCATAGCAGTGAAGTCATCTGGTCTCCATATGGCAGACAATCCAGTATTCACCCGAATACTTCTACAATGCAAGTGACCTTAGTTTGTGTGATCAAACGGTGGACATGTTGTGAGCTGGCACGTGATGTGGGAGCTGCCTCAACAAGGAAGGCAGTGGAGGAGACCAGAGGTGTAGTGAGGGCTTACAGAGCCCATTGCCAGTACAGGGTGGTGACCAGAAAGTTCTGCAAGGTGTGTAGGATTTTCATCACAGGTCAATATATAAGAAGAGACTACACCCCTCTCTCCAAAACTTTGTGTCAGCTCATGGTATTAGTGTATTATCCTGTATAATATCTGCACCAAGTCGGTTGGAAGCTTATTCTGTCTTCTGCTGTATGTCCAGGTATATCCAGTTTGTACTTGTATGCTTTTCTAGACCAAAACCATGCCACAGCTCAGCTTCCAGGATCGTTTCACCCTACCTTTCCTTCAAGTCTGCCTGAAATGGAGTCACTTAACCAAGCAGACCTTTTATTCCTGCCCTCCCAAGAGACACACTCTCCCAAAAACCATTAAGGACTGTGTCCCCCTACAAGAGGGCAGCATCTGGTCTGTAGCATCAAAGCTTGATTGGTAACACGGGGTCATCTTGAACTCTTTTCTAGATACAGAGGGAAGACGTACAGGGCGACTGTTAAGATTGTGCGAACGTCGGATCAGGTGGCGGATTTCTGCAGAAGAGTCTGTGCAAAGTTGGAGTGCTGCCCCAATTTATTCAGCCCTGTGCTAGTGGCTGAAGTCTGCCCAGAGAACTGCTCCATTCACACTAAAACCAAGTACAGTGAGTATTGGCTGCAGGACTTGTTGCTAGCCAGGTATCAGAGCAGTGGGGTACTGTGTGTGAGCTAGAACATGAGTGAACATGAGTTGGGTAATGCATTAATAATGAGTAGGATTCATCTCATGTAGGTTGAGTAGTTATTTAATCCTGACCACTATGTGCTCCCTTAGTATTCTGTGCAGAGAAACAGGCATTGCCAGAAAACAGTCCATCTCACCCCATCCTAATATATCTCTTGGAAACTCACTGCTCCTTGGAAGTATTGACTTTTCTTTGTATGCAAAGTTAATTTAAGGAGCACATAAAAGGAGCCTGCAGTGGCCAGCTGAGATTTAAACTGCTGCATCATTGTTGTCAGTGTTACTGTTATTACTGGTCGGTGTTACTGATATAACTGGGTCTTAAACAGGTGAGGAAAGTGGAAGTGGGTCCTTCTATCACAGAAGTTGCAATAAACCAGTATGATTGATTTGAACTGATTTGCTTCTGTTCAGTGCCAGGGTTGAAGAAGAAGCAGGCTCGGAGAGATTCATATCACTGAGTATGGGTTTCTATAGAATTTTACACCTGATGGACTCCTAGCTCCCATTGGTAGTGAATGGAGAGCTGGAGGGATAGAGCTGGGGGATCTACATCTGTGCTTATCTTATCCTAGAGCTGATGTTTCTATTTGGCCAGATGAATGGTGCCCTAAATTCCATTGATCTTGTGAAAAGCTCGGTGCAGTTACAAACTTTGACGTGGGTGCCAAGTACCATTTTACATGTCCAAGGATACCCTGCTTGTCAGCCCCAGAGGATGATGTAGGGCATCTAAAAAAGGAGATGAACCAAGCCCCTGATGTAAAGCCAGGGGATTTTCACATCCTTAATTTCAGCTTGGGCCAAGAAATACTCAGAGTTAGAAAACAGAAACAAAACACATTCCTTTGTGCATTGAACCAACATACATAATTCAGGATAGCTGGCCCTCTCTACCCTCTGCTGAAACTATTAGCAGCTGAAAATGTGTCTAAGGCTGTTAACTCATGCAGAAGGGCATTAGATCAAGAATGAAACATGTTGGCTTACTTGCTTAAAATTGCTGCTCAGCTTAGTGGAAACTTTCTCTAAGTACATAGCGTGGGGTTAAATTCTGAACTCATCACCAATAAAAGTGCATACATAAAAGCTGTAACACTTTGTGCTGGACCACAATGACATCTTATGTATACACTGGATTTTTTTCCAAATCAAGGCATTTTAAAGTTCCTCATAAAAGTGCACCTAGAGTGTAATACCAAATCAGTATCAAAAAGCAAGCTGAAGTTCCCTTCTTTTGGTGGTTTAAAGTTTTCAGTGAGAATTTTGCTTTAATTTCTCCAGCTTATTATTATGGGAAGAGGAAAAAAATCATTAAGCCGCCAATTGGGGAAAATAACAACATGAAAAGTGGTCATGTCAAGCCAGCCAGACGCAGAAAAAGGCGGAAATCCATCTTTGTGCAGAAGAAAAGGAGGTCATCAGCTGTTGATGTGAATGCTGCAGGCTCTGGAGAGGTATGCATTGCACTGGGATATATCAGCAAATTTCTCTCATTGCTCTCCCCCCACGCACTTTTGCATCTCATTTTTGAGGGACTTATCAGCAACCTCCCCCCACTTCTGTTTCCCATTTTGAATTCCTCTTTACCACTCTCTGCTTCTAAGACTGGACTGGTTGTACTGGGACATTTTGAAGATTTCTGCTATCAATTGCAGCTGCTTCATGCAACCCAAAAGAAAATTCATTTAGTTAAATTTCCTCCACCAATTTAGTTAAATTCCCTCCACTTCAGCTGGAGGGGAGCAACTTCTTATCCACTATCACTTGATTGCTTGCATCTTCATGACTTAGTCCTCATTTAGGTGTGGTTCAGCCTCATTTCCTTAAATTATACTGCTTCAAAGGAATTTAGATTGAAATAAACCCATTTTAAGATGAAATCAACCATTACCCAAGTTTTTTGGCCTTTCAACCAATATAACTAATTTGGTCTAAATTTTCTTTCACTTAAGACCTGTGCATAAGCCTTGGATGCATGATCAGAGCTCGGCTGTCAAAGTCATTTGGGCAACTTAGGTATATATAATATTCAAAATACACACTTCCCATCAGTTGGTGTATGTCTGCAAGCTCTGTCTGACAAAACTTCCAGGAATCTGCTGAACGTTTCATGCCAGATGAGTTATTACCATTGCCCTTTTGTTAGAAACATACAAAAAAAAAGAACTTGTTCACTGGGTATTTTTTACATTTTGTGACAAATCTAAATTGAGGGTTAATCTACGTAGCACTGTAATGAAAATGAGATAATTTGGTTAAAATAAATGTTGCTGTGGACTGCCATGGACATGGGTGTGCAGTTTGATGTGGTGCCTTTTGAGCTGCTGCTGTATTCGTGTCCGAGGCTTGCTACCATTTCTCTGATGGTCCTTGTGCAGGAGAGTGAAGATGACGAGCCAGATGCGATGGAGGATGAGACAGGGAGCGAGGAAACGAGCTCCGAGCTCCGTGATGACCAGACTGATACCTCCTCCGCTGAGGTGCCTTCCACCAGGCCCCGGCGAGCGGTTACCTTGCGGAGCAGCACCGAGTCGGACAGACCTCCTCCTACGGAGAGGGCTCGGCGGAGCCGCAAACCCCAGCCCCTCTCCTTCGGTGAGGCGGAGAAGTGCACGCAAGTCAAGGAAGTGAGTGTGCCTGCAAGCTCCCAAGTAATGACGTGTTTTCCTTAATGTTTTCCCTAATGTCTTCCCTAAAGACGAGATGATCTTGGGGGTCTTTTCTAACCTTAATGAATCTATGATTCTTTGATTCTATAAATTGACCTTCAGTGCCAAGCCTTTCTCATCTGAGGAGGGCATCTCCACTCAGCAGCAGCATGGTTTTCCACACCAGGTAGTTTTCTTTATGAGAGCTTTTGTTTTTTCTTAGGAAATTAAGCATGAAGAGGAAGAGAAGCTTGTCCTGGACAGTAATCCATTGGAGTGGACTGTGACTGATGTTGTGAGGTTTATTAAACTGACTGACTGTGCACCCCTTGCCAAAATATTTCAGGAGCAGGTAGAAGTCTTCATGTAACTCTTCTCTTTGTGACTGTGGTGTTTATTCACATTAAAAAAAAAAAAAAAAGGCAGCACATATTGGGCCTGTGGCTTCCATGAAGAGTGTATGAGTAGGCTTCAGATCCCCTGAGACCAAGCTGTAGCAAAGTGTCTGATGAGGCATGGCTATCCTTGGAAATTCAAGTCAGAGCCTTGTCAGATACTCAGAGGGAACAGAAAGCCCCCAAACTGAGACCTTGGCAAAATCTAGAAGTTTGGTTCTTTCTTGTTTGTTGTTCTGTGGTCCATGCCAAGGTCAACAGCACAATCCCAGCACAGCACAGACACCTTAGAGTATCAACAGATAGTAGTTATTTGGTACATATACAGCTGTTTCTCTTGGCTACATGGTTGCTCCCTGTCTTAAAATATTGGCCAGGGAAGCAGAAAACTGACAATTGAACCCCAAATTAGCTGATTTTGGCACAAACCCCTAGGTGCTCCAAGTATGTAGGCACCAACTTCCCATCTACATCTTTTTGAAGATCTGGCAGTCAAGCAGGCCCTTGGGTGACCCAATTCCAGGAGATGCCAAATACCTCCCGTTAAGGAGGTAAGTTTACAGGAGTAGAAGCCAATGCCCTTCATCTCAAGTTAGTGTGAACATGTAAAATTTATATAGAAACAGCCATTCCTTGGCTAATGAGTAACAGCAACTGCTGAAAGTAAAGGGCAGCTCTAGGAAATCATATTTAGAAAGAAGCAAGTGCAGTTAATTAGTCCATAGCCAATGGCACCCAGTGGTATGGCCCACTGCATGTCGAACTATCTCTGATTTTTCACTGTGAATAGCTCTGTGCCAGAGTACAGCAGCTTTGGCTGGGGGAAACTGAAGTGTGAGTGTAGAGCAAGGCTGAAACACTCCTATAGCACAATGCTGTAGTCGTTGCACTGCAGCTTGCTCCAACCATTTGTTAATCAGCCTGGAATAACTCCAGGGCTTGAAAGCCAACCCTGTCCCTCCTGTGCAAGAGAATTTTATAGGAACTTTAATCAAACACAGATGACTGGAGCTTTGCCTTGTTATTTGCCATACCATCAAGCCATAGCATCAAGCTTCACCGTAGGAAGAACCTGAAAAACGGGACAGTCCTGATCAAAGCAGTGTTTAAGGTGTCCAAATCCTCCTTGTGTTTAACACTACCTAATAAGGGCTGTCCTGGGGAGTTTATGTTGCCTGGGAGTTACTGTGCTTTTTCTGCACTTACATTCTGATCCTCCGTAGGGGGTAAAAAACAGTTTTGTAGCCCACTGGTCTGCTTCTCAGTCCATTAAAGAGTAAAGAGGACTTGAGCACGTAATTAAAAGGAGGATCATAAAGCCAACAGAAATCCCTCATAAAATGTCTTTCGTCTGGGGTGCTAGTTCAGAGAGTTTGGAGCATAAATACATCTGAGGGAAGGAGGTGACCTCTGGAGGACCCTTCACCACCCTGTGATTTTGTGATATCAGAGACTGCAAGAGCTCTTCTTGGTTGTTCAGCAGCTGATGAAGAACAAGGCAGATCTTGGGTGCACCAGGGGACACAACATGGACTAAGGCAGACATAAACCTGTGCTAAGCAAACTGTGTGCCAAAAAAGAGGAAAGAAAGGTCTGGCTTGATACTGGGACTGACTACAGTTCGTCCATTCAGCTCCCTGCTGTGTTTCCTGGTGTACTCTCTGCAGCCTTCTCCTTGCCTCAGTTGCTTAGCCATGGAATGGGACGTACCTGATCTCTGTGGTCCCCTCTTTAGAAGGTGATCCAGCATTCTCACAGTTGGGAGGCTTTTCCCAAAAGGTGGATGAGGTGAGAACCTCTGAATACACTACTTCAAAACAAAGCATCAGGTACCTCAGAAAAAGGAGATGGGTTGCATCAAAGTGGGAGAAAAGGGCAGAGGACAAAACTGTCTTTAATTTTTGGGGTAAACTTCTCTTCTTGCTTCTCCATATCTGGTCTTGCTTTCTGCCTTCAAGAATCTATAAACAAAACTGTTATCACTGTGTTTTTCCTCCCCAGGACATCGATGGCCAAGCCCTCCTGTTGTTGACACTGCCCACGGTGCAAGAGTGCATGGAGCTGAAGCTTGGTCCAGCCATCAAACTGTGTCACCAGATTGAGCGAGTAAAAGTTGCTTTCTATGCACAATATGCCAACTGACTGCACTTCTCCATTTCTTTCTGCTCCCCTTCTTGTTCCCTCTCTTTTTTAGCATTGTGACTTGTTCAAGTTTTTCATCCCCTCTCTCTTTTCTTTTCCAAAAACACATGGAATTGGAAGCACTGGGAATTAATCTATGGGGGAACAAATAACACAACGAAAAACTAGCAACAAATTGAACTAATTTTTCAGTACTTGTAGTAAAGCACACTGAAAGATTGCTGGCATCTCTCCTTGTGAGCCTCGCCAATCCATTACACTGTGGTGCCAGGCCAGCTTGGATCAGACTGTTTGTCATTCTTTAAAGCAAACCTACCGATGGCAGACACATTCCCAAGGAGAATGGTTGGACATTTTCGGCTGATGATGGTTTGTGTAGATCAATTTCTGGACATGAACAATGCTTTTTTCCAACTCTGACACACTTCTTTCATATTGAAATGGAAGTGAACATCTGTAACATGACCTGGGCTTTACTTCAAATTGATCTTAGTGATCATTGGGCTTTTTTTGACCCCCTCTCCAGTCGTACAAAAGGATGAAGTGTTCTACTAGTCGTACACTATTTGTTATACCGGAGCGATTTATAAAGAAGGACTCAACCCATGGTTTCTGTATGGTATCAGACAAAGCTGCAGTGAATTGACAGGGCTGCACCAAGACCTAAAGCACAGTAGTGCTTTCTGAGCTACGCTGGCTGTGTACAAGAAGCTGAAAGTCTCAGTGATGGGATCTGTACAGTACTGCATTCTTGTAAAGGACCATGCATGATACCCTTCACAGTCAAGCCCATCCAGTTTTAACTGGATTTAATTCAAGTCACTTCAAAGGCCTGGCTTTGGAGCCCATGGTGTGAATAAAAAAGAGGGGGGGTTCTGATTTAATGGTGAGACTGTTGAGAAAGTGCTGATTTCACTTGCACTTTCCTGAATCTGGTTGATAGGTGTGAATAAAAATCATCAGTGTTTTCAGGCTGCAGTATTTTCAGGTAAAAAAACAGCTGAGGATCCGGCCCATTGCACCCTCTGTCACCAGCCTGTAGACAGCCCCCAGATTGTCCCAATGGCACCCTGGCCAGTGAAACTGGGGGCTTGCTTTGTGCCAAGTAGGGTGTGCACCAGAGAGGGTTTGCCTTAGTTGTATATATATATAGGATAAGTATTTTCAATTTACTTTACAGGGATATATGACCCTCTGAGTCCCACATGTTGAGCCTGATTTTTCTGTAATTCAGAAGAGGTCAGTGGCATCACATTGGCATAAAATTCTTCCAAAAGCAAGAGCCAAACTGATTCTTCAGACCAAGTCTGAATTTTGATCTGACTTTAAGGTGCAATAAAATTGAATCCATCCATCAGAAAGTGAATTGGATGGTTTGTGCTGAGTTTTAGCCTGATTTCATAGGAAACCACTGATTTCAGCAGACTCTTATTCACAGATCACAAACAGACCATAGTTCCCTGGCCTCAGTGAACTCACCCTTGACATTTAATAGTGATATGACAATGCTGTAATGCCAGAGACACTTTGCTAAGACCTCTTCAAAAAGAAATGTCATTTCTAGCCCTAAATCTGAAAGCAGTGCTTATGGCCCCCACCTCCAGCAGTTACCATATGTTGACAACAAACTTGGATCAGAAAATCCTACGGACCACCATGTGCTCAGAAAAACCTCCTGGCCAACATCAGGCTATCGCAGCTGCCTTCTCCTTCATCAATTTCCACCTTAGATTCTTTGGATTAAAGGTGGAAAGCCTTGGAAATAAACATTCTGGACAACATCCAAATCTGATCTGGAGCATGTATTAGGCAACAAGTATTGACTCTTTGACATGCATCCATGGAGACTTTCTAGTCCGTTTTTCAGGGAGTTTCCTGATTTGCCACTGAAGAATGTGATGGGTGCAACCACTGCAGACTGGGCCAGATTCTGCAAGCTCCTGGGGCATCACCGAAGATTTTCTTACTTGGGGCATCAGGACTGGACCTGCTGTCAGCTGTTGTCTTGCACTGAAGATCTTGTTCAAGTTTTAACCAAATGAAGGGAAAAGAAGTAGTCACCTCTGTGCCAAATGGTTTCCTTTTGTTTCTCAGAAATCCAGGAATAGGATTCTGGACTGTTGCAGACATTAAAAAACTTGGCTTTAGACTGGATTTCCTGCTACTTTGGATTCCTCTAAAGATCCCCTAAAAATGTCACCTCATTTCATCTCTGAAAAGAAAGGGATTCTGCCCAGCAAAAAGAGTAGAGCTGGGAAAAATAAAAACAAACAACAACAACAACGAAAAACAAAAAGAGAGGGTGCTTTTCCCAGCTCCACCTTGCTTCAGCCAGCTCCCTCCCACAGCTGGTACAACATCTGCCTGCAGGGGATGGCTCCCAAAAGACTGCTGTCAGAAGAGCAAGTGTACGAGGACGTTTCAAGGAAGGGAAGGAGAATGACTTCACTAAGCAGCATCCTTGCACTGATCCTTTGCTTAGCACATCCACCTTCTTCTGAGCATCCTTTGCTACTCTGATGTTCCTTGGAGTTTCTGGCTGCTGGGATTTGTCAGAGACATGTAATACTTGCTAGGATACATTGAAAAAATGTTCAGTGCTTTCTCCATCAACCCTGTAACTGTAGATATTCCTATGGCAGCTAACTACTCCTAGAGGCTTGGTCAGGGAGCAGACAGCCACAGACTCTAGGAACACCCAGCCCGGGTGTTGGCCAAGCTGGGGATGGGTGGAGCATTGAGCCCACCACATGGGAGTCTTTACTGATTGTTCAGGGAAGTTAAACCATATTTAAAACTCACCTATTAAACAAACAGACAAAAAAAGAGTTTACTTTTAGCTCGCACTGGCTCTTTTATTTCCTCAGGTTTCTCTCTCCTTACTATTTGTCTTTGAATTTAATGTTCTCCAGTGTCCTCTCATTTATCTCTCTCTGTTCTTTAGCAGAAGATGATAACCTGAAATTAGCCTAAAATTACCTTGCATCAAATGTGTGGTGAATGGTTTAATATTATTATTATTGTTTTTTAGTCTACAAGATGAAAAGAAAAAGAGGATTGGGTTACTGTTGTCTGTTGCACTGATTGCCTTCTAGAGAAGCTGGAGCTGAACCTCTTAGACAATTTCTTAAACTAGAGGGGTAAATGGGCTTGGCATACTTTAATTGGGCAGTACACTCATATCGCCACTTGAAACTCTAATCTCTGAAGAGATCAGAGAGAACTGCCTATTCTTGCCTGCGCTTCAATTCCTGAAAATTAGCAAGGCTTTGGAGTAATGTACTTCAAAAAAGATGTTTGAAATGCATTCTTATTAGGCTAAAATAATACTTCTACTTGCTGTGTAGAAGCTATGTAGAAGTATAAACCACTGGAAGGTTTTTTTTGGTCCTGCATAGGTTCTGGGTCAAATGCAGAGCTGGTGAAACTTCATAAGTACACCAGTAACATTGGTGAAGCCATGTCTTCTCCCACCCTGTTCTGAATTCGGTACCCAGGGCAGAAGTTTATTGTGTTAGCAGTTTAAAAAGGCCACCACTGTACAATGCTGAATTCGTGATTATCCAAGACCATTACCAAGGGCTGAGGAGCAACCATGCAGTTGCTTTTGGGCTGTTGGATGCTGACCTTCAGCACGTTCACACAGACTGCTTTTCTCGCACAGAAAGGGTGTGCAGGCACCTGTTGTTGGCCTCTCTTCAGGCACATAGGACTGAGGATGGACATTTTTAGAGCTGTGTGCTCTGGAGCACAAGTAAGGGATTGCGGAGCACATGGCACCTGCCCATCTCCACCTGGCTTCTTTTCAGCTTGAGCTGAATCAGGCTGAACAGGTCCCAGGGCAGGTCCCTGCTCCCTTCCCAACCCCATCAGCACTTACCTTACAGAATTCAACCAGCTCCTAGTCTTCAGGCCCAAAGCACTGGTCTCTGACATTGAATTAAAAGGGTAGCTTAATGAAAATGCCCGTGATTTCCAGCTGGTTGTCCTGCCTCCTTCCTGCACCTCTCCCACCCCCCAAAAAAATGTTCTCTTTGGTTCTTCTTCCCTTTCCAAATTAAAAAGACAGCTCCCATACACACTCCCTGTTCTTTCCTCAATGCCAGGGTGACCGAACCCTGGCTGTTTCTACCTCTCAGAGGCATGTTGGCCTCAGCTCTGAGAAGGATTTCAGGGTCTCCAGCTCCACCGTGTTAACCATATGCACTAGCTCTTGAGAGTTTGATCCTGCAGGGTGCAGAAAACCTCCTAGAAATACTGTGGTAACCACTAAGATCAGGGCAATGCCTACACACCCTGTCCTTAGTGAAGCATCTAGCAGATGCATGTCCTAGCTGAGATGGCCTCATCTATACTGACAGAGGTATTTGAATGTTGGGTAGGATTTACAGAGTTTCTCGGTAAGTTGGATACATAAAGCCCATTAAGATTTCACTCTGGATAAGCAGCTAATTTGCCTTAAACTGGAACATCACCATTCCTTGGCTTTAAACTGCAATCTTCTGCAGTCCACAGGTGTTGTCTGAAGCAAACGCTGTCTCAGCTCTTTGAAGGCCAACCAGAACCATTGGGCCACCATAATCAATGACTGGTCACCTGAAAAGCCTGCTCTGGTCTTTTCAGGGCATAAAATTGATTGTGATGGAGCTGCTGTGTAACTGCAGTGTTTTAGACACTCAAGGTATTTCAAATGCTTTTTGCTTTTCTGGTATAGAGTGTCTGGAAAATTGATGCAGCTCAGACTGTTCCTCCCATTTCAAAATTCAAGTGCCAAAAGAGAAGAACATGCTGCAACTGAACACCATTAAAACCAGCTTTATTATATGTGGATAAATATAGTCTCAAGGGCTCCATTTTGGTGCTAAGATACGTCATGCTGTACTTTCCATTGCTTGGAATTACAAAGCTGATTCCCTTTTTCAAGAAATAATTTCTGTAATCAGCAACATATTAAACATTAGGATTTTATATTCTTTTTTTTTTTTTTTTTTTTTCTTGTGACTACACATTTCTTTAATTCAGATATACTCAACAAATAAATTCCCTTCCCCCCAGTCATGTGAGTTTTGGAAAACTTTAGTACAGTGTATATATATATGTACATACATGTAAAAGCTCTTTAAAAACGTGATTGCATGCATTTTTTTTCCCTTGATAATACTTTTTGTCGTATCAGCTGACCTATGATTAAGGGAATCTGTTACTCAGGATTTGATCCAGAAGTGACCGAGGTTAGTTAAAGGGCCCTCACACATGGGCTATGGGACTAGGCCTTCACCAAATTCTTTCACTTAAAAGTCAAAAAGTGTGCAGTTAATTAAAACAAAATTTAAAATCCTCCTTCTCCCAGCAGGTGGATATTCAGCTGCAATCTGCCAGACTTAACGAGGGAAGGCTCATGTCCTTAGGTACTCATGAACTCCAAAGAAAGGAGCAGAAGCATTTAATGTTCTCATCTATTATTTGGTATGATACTCCGGCAACAAGTGCAAATGATCTTAATGGCTGCATTTAGAATATGAGCCAGTCATCAAAGATGAGAATTTTACAGCCCAGTAGTCCTTTAAATGTCAGCTGTCCTGCAGGAGAAGAGTGGTTTTGTAATGATTTGGTGCCATGCACTGGAATTCTCTTGCTGAGAGAATATGAATATATATGAACTGCACAAAAACATACTGGGTCATAGTTTTAAGTACGCATGCCCTTTTTATTATTTTAGTCTTTCATGTGAATTCTTACCCTGAAAAAGCTTTCATGTTGCTGATTTAAGACTCCCACCTCCGTAATGGCCCATGGCACAGCATGCCAGCAGAATACATTTATATCTAGTATGAGTGGGGAAGTATTTGTGGACTAGCAGTTAGTTCAAGTGAGATGCGTGTCCTGCTTAACGAAGAAGGACAATTGCTGTGTGACAATCTACCCACAAATATTCCTGGCCTCGATACCTACCAAAGATAGTGGGGAGGGTTTCAGGAAAGAAGAGGAAGGTTGGAGTTCTGGGCTTGAAATATCTTGGATATGGAGAATGATCTCTCCAAGGAGGAAAGGGCAGCTATGGTCCATCAGCATCATTCCTGAAGGCTTCTCTATCTTGTTCACAATAAAGACGCTTTGAGCCTTTGCAGGGGCCAGGTGAGATGAAGGAGAGAAGCTGGTAATGCATGCACAGCTAGTATGCTGGCAGGTTTGTATTTTGTTTTGCTGGGATTTAGCCCAGGTGGTTTAGGCTCCTTGCTGGGTAGTAGGGAAGATCATTCTTTCTTCCTTGTACCTAGCTCCTGTACATTTCTTGGGTTTGGGGCTAAAGAACCTCCTCTTGCACCTTTCAGATGTCCAAATGAAATGTCAGGGGCTAAAACTTGGGCTTTCTTCCATAGAAATAGGTGTTAGTGCCCTGAGTTCAGGTTGTTGGTCTACAAAACACTCTGTTGTGTGTTATGATGTGACAGGACAAAAATTAGCATTCCCAAGTCACCCAACCTGCTTATTGCTGCTCTAGCGTCACTAGATTTTATGGTCATTATGTCTGCTTATAGGTGTGTGCGCCATGTTTCCCAGTCCCCATTCAGCCAAACCAGGTCAGGGTGTGCCACCATGTGCAGTTACTTCAGCAGCCTTCACCTTCAGGGGCCTGCTTGCTAGAAAACATTCCCCTGGTGAAACTATGTCCTGACAATTCCATGGACACAGACAGGGATATCAAGTACAGCCAAGCATCCGCTGTGGTATGGTCCAAATGAGGTGAAAGATCTCAAGTGCAGACTTTGAAAGGAGTCAAGGCTTCTTTTTCAAGGCTTCTCATGTGCCAGGATGAGACAAGGCAAACACTCAGACCCTCCTGTCTCTTACAGAACAACATAAATTAGCTCAACAACCAGCAGTTATGGTCCATTTGTGGTGATGCACGTTGGAAATCTTTGAATTGTTTTGCATTCCAGTTTGTACTGAAGATTTGATTCAAAACTGTGTATATAATCCCTTTGGTGTGTTACAAAGATATGTGTGTGTGTATATATATATGTATATATATGTGTGTATATATGTATGTGTATATATATACATATAAATCAATCAATGCTGGTGTTTTTACTTTTTAAAGTTCACAGGGCAAAGGGCATGTTGTTAGTTTGCTGTAAGATTCTATTCTGTATATATGTTTTCATGTAAATAAGTGAAAATCTATATTCAGAGTTATATTTTAATTTTTATTCAAAAATGAAATCCCCTTTTTACTTGAAGCAATTGTAAGCTATGTTGTTAATAAAGTAACAATAAATCACATTTCTCTTCAGGGTGCTAGTTTTTTGTTTGACTGGACAGTAAGGGTTGTGCTTTGATATATTTGCTTCTCCTGTGAGGGTAAGGTGAGAAAGCCATCTCTTGGCTTTGCTGCTAACACAAACGTAGCTCTGTTTTGAGTGACTTCATGCACCTTCCAGGATGGGACAGTCTGGATTTGTTCCTTGCAGTGTTAGACACAGAGGCAGATCTAGAGGCTCCCTTTTTGGTCTCTAGAGAGAAGCACCTGCAGTGAGGCTTAGGTTGGCCAAGCAGAGTTGCCTAAGGAGGTGTCTTTTGTCAGTGCCTTTGGAGGACATTAGAAAAGGTGGACTCGTCATTTAGGATGAACTCAGCTAGTAGCTGGTTTACACAATGGTCCAATGCATCCTCCCTATTTCAACATTCCACAGCTGCCAAGCCTCAGTTTGTAGAGTCTGGCTTTACGTACCTGCAATTCTCCGCAGTAGCAGTGTTGGAGAACATGAAACAAGGAAAGTAGTGAGTTGGTGAGGTGACACAAGAGCAGCCTTTATCTGAGGACCTTCTAGGCAAGGGACAGGGAGAAGGGTGGAAGACAAGAATTAACATAATAAACTGAGCAACAGGCAAGGAATGATGGTGGTGGGGCAAGAATTACAGCAGGGCCACAGCCCATGGGGCAGAAATGCAGTAAACACAAGTTCCCAAGCCCTACAGGAGTCATTAAAAGTGGGAGCAGCCATTCTGCAGTGGTGGGAAAGAGATATTTGTTGGATCAAAAGGGTGGGCTGCAGAGATTGTGGCATACTTTGCAAGAGAAAGTCTTGTATCACAGGTTTCCATTTCACATTGCTGTGTGCATGGAGTCTGCAGAAATAGCTAACGACTTGCATAACCCTCGTTTTGTTCTTGCTCAGACAATCCCATTCAGATGTCTCCCGTGGATACAGCAAAAGGGAAGAAACACAATTGCTCCTTGCATAGTCTGCTGTTTCTCTTAGTTCATCAAGACTAGCTATTCTTTTTCAGGCAAAAATACCACCATGGGCAAGCTAATTTCGGATGATTTACAAAATCATCATGTGGTAAAACCATGTGAAAAATATTTTTACGATGTCAACAAAGTCTTGAAATTAAAATTCTTTTGTGTAACTCATTATGATGCTGCAGTCACAGTCCATGCTTTGGGAAGTACAACACTGCAGATAGAGAAGTGACCTGTCCAAATAGCCTTAAAAATAAAGTATCAGTCCAGTGGACAGTGATGAGTTTAGACATATAGCTTGCTAGACCACTGGAAGTTGATGTAGAGAATGGGAAGGATTTATCCAAGGAAATAATTCTGAGCTAAGTCAGATGATGACATAAAACTAAAAGAGCAAAATCTTGAATGTTTTATGATATTCTTCAGATTACAGAGGTGAAAATAAATCCATGTATCTCCCTGCAGCTTATTACATAGTCGTTTAAAAGTAATGCAAGGGTCAGACGCTGGTTTTTAAATTTCTGCCCTGTCTTAGGGAAGACATGCTCAGAGCTCTGCAAAACAGCTAATTTTTGAAAAATGTTAGGCAAAGTGATTTTAGTAAAACACTGGCAATAAATTCCAACTGAGTTCCTTGAAACTAATTTCCAACACATGAAATACCATTATCATGTGTGGTTTCCTCAGGGGAAAAACATCTACCAGCCTTGCTTCTGACATCACAGGCCAAGATTTTGAAGACCAACCTCCATTTTTAGTGTTGCAGTTTTTCATACACGATTAATATGGGAAAGATTTCTAGATACTTTGTCTGATTTGTGGTGGGCACAATCAAGAACTCATTTAAGCAGCAGTATAAACATCCACATGTAGTTACCTCCCCCATAAAAAAAAAAAAAAAAGAAACTAGAAAAATAAAAAGTTGGATTTTCATCTCTGAGGAAACACCATATTTATTTTCTTTAAAGTGAAAGAGCAACAAGAAAATGTAATTCCTTTTCATCCCTATGAGTTTAGATAGGCTTTCAAGACAAATAATTATTATTAACCATATTGTTGCTTTTAGTGCTTCTGTTGTTAGTATTGGTATAATTTTTAATTTCAAGATTCACACCCTTCAGTGAAATTTAATGATGATTCTCACTCCTTCTACTGCTATGATATTTACCTAAGAGTGATACACCTCTTGCTGCAGTGTCTGTACTCAATTACCATAAGTTGATTTTATAACTGCATCTCAGCTGAAAATGTAATTACACTGTCTTCTCTAATAAGTCATGAAATCTTAAAACTAGAGAAAATAGTGCTGCAAGACACCTTGAGGTGTCAGCTTGACTGCTTCCCCTTCACAAGGCAAGGCCAATTAGACAAATCTTATTCCTATCTGGCATTTGTTTAACTTGACCTCTGGATGGGTGTCAAAATATGACCTCCAGCAACATGAGATTCCCCAGCACTTCTACAACATAAAATAATAATAATAAAAAAAACGAACACCACAAAAGTGATGGCATTTGGATGATGAAGTGCAATATTCCCAGTCACAACTGCAGTGCTGATCTTGCCATTGAATGGCCATCGTCTTTTTAAGCATCTCCAAAGCTGAATAAGACTAGAGATTAATGTAGCAATTAATAAAAGTAAAAGCAGAAAAATCACAGTTAAGACTGATTAAATTTAAAGTAAGCAACTGCAATAACAATTTCCATCTTAAATTATTAGCTGCGGAAATAGAGCACATATGTACACTACAATGGAAAATGGTAGTGAGGGCAACTCTCCTGTAATATTTACTGCTGCCATCATTGTGCTTTTGTCTCGACAAGTCATCTCTTGAAATAAAGCGTTGTAAGGTAGAGCTCCCATCTTTCCTCCAGCCAATTCAATGGCCTGCTGCTCATGGCCATGCTGGCTGAAGCAGATCAGAGGTGAAGCTGCAAGGGCAGGTTCATATAGAAGGGTTCGCCCAGCCATGCTTAAAGGTAGATGGACTTGATCAGCTGTTAGTCTCAAGTGCTTCTGAATCAACTGGACACTCTGCTATGCCTCTTTTAGGGATTTCAATATCTGTCATGGACATGGGGTGGGAATGCTTGAGTGTGCATTCCTGCCAGTCATGACAATACAGACTCATTCTGTGGACTGTCCCCAGTAGCTAGGGTGCTAGAAAGGGTTGTTAGTTTCTGAAAGAGTTGATAGATCTTGATAATCCTAGGTGGGATCACCAAGGAAATGGCCCCTTATTCCCAGGAGAAGACATCAACCACTCCCCTGACTCAGCCAAAGATTGACAGCAATCTTTTAGTTTCTGTTGGTACTACACCAAACAAAGCTTGTAAATTAATAGAAACTTTTTACTACCGTATATAAACTCCCCAAAATCTGCTTAGAAATCACTGTAAGTTTTTCATGTAAAAGTGGGGTCTGCACACAGCAAAAAGAGAGAAGTAGAAGAAATGAAGAAAGCAAGCAGGTCCAAATCCAACACCAGGGACCTTGTCTCCACTCACTACAAAACATAAGGGCACAAATGATTCTTCTACCTTTACTCCTATGAGGAGGTGAAGCTTTCTATAGATTTGTATGGATGTGTAGGCACCATTGATTTTCCCCAATTTAATTTTTTTTCTCTCTCAGTGGGCATATGGCTCTTGCTCACATGCAAAGTGATAACAGCTCTATTTTATTGGGGCTATTGTAGATAGGAAGTTATAGCCCTGTTGTTTACGTGCAGATTGCTCTCTTGTACAACTCCTCTTCCCCTGAAACAAGAGTGAAGGACCACACTCTGGTCCTCTTGCTGGCATTACCCTCACAACAGCCCCCCCCATTTCTGTGGATTTTTCCAGCTGATTGACATAACTAAGTGAAACCAGATCAACTAGTGGTTATGTGTGCTTAGTCTGAGGTTTGCTGCTGCTATTGGAGGGGTGAAATATGTCCACATGTCCAAGAGCCCAATGTGTATCTTTCAATGTGAATTTTTCCAAGTGTATCAGATGGATATACAGAACTCACAGCCTGTCTCCGTAAACCTCCCTCAGACACCTGCAAACACACACACAGAGCACTCAGGAGATGTTCCCTGCCAAGGAGATTTGCAGTCCCTCATAAGAGACCTAGCAATAGGTGAGGACCTTCTCAGGGGGCTGAAAGTGTTGCTACCACTTTCACCGATTTATCACTGAGACCTGGAGACCTTGCAGAAGTCAGGAATCTTGCTTCCACCTGTGTAGGGTGAGATCACACATATCTCTAGGGAAGAGTGTGCCAGGGGAGATCACGTCAAGATGCAATCATCACTCACAGGTTGCATGCAAAAGTTACGTTTTAATTCATATCTGGAATGACCCTTGAATATCTGAACTGTTAATCTTTAAGCTTGAGTTTTCACAAGAAATCTGTGAGCTCTGCAGAGCTGGTGGACATATTGCTGGCAGTAGTTGTGTTTTACCAACACAGCTTTTTTTTTAGAGCCTCCACAGCTGGAATTTACCTAGCCAAGGAGGGTCTGAGCACAGCACTGCCACAACTACTATCACTCAATGCCCCTTGTTCATGAGTGCCAGATGTTTTACACCTTGTTTTCACGCTCTGTTATGAGATTAGAGACAAGCACAAAAGGAGAGAAGAGTTGGGAATCTGGACACCATCAGAGGACCTTCTGCAGGCTGAGTTAGTCCTAAGCTATCATTTTATTTGGGAGAATTCCTCATTTTGCTCTGTGCTTGCCCAATATCTACAACAGCTAGTGCTGTAGAGCTAACTTCATTTTGTCAGCCTTATTACAAGTAATAAATAAAATAATGACATTATCTTCCAGCAGAGCACCTGAAATGCATTTTTATGCCCTTTTCCATTTGAAATTCCTGTTGTTTTCTCTCAGCAGATTAATAACTAAGGCAGCCAAGGATGTTCCTGCCTATCAAACAACAGGGAAGTGCAAAAGCAGGAAGGCTTTTCCTCATTCCCTTAGCTCAAGGGTCTCCAATGCACCTCAAAAGCCAATAGAAGTCCCTCCTGCCCCTTCAGGTGTCTAGGAACAGTATCCCCAAGAGAGCAGATGGGATGGTACCTTGGTCATGGCATTTCCAGGTGAAATCTGAATTTATCTAAGAGGTCACCATGGCTGTGGGAGGGCAGGCCAGAAAGGGATTGGCTCAGACCCAAATATTTGTTGGCAGTGAGAAGGATGGAAGATTGTGCCCACAGATCACAAGTCTCAAAGAAGGTCCTCTCCAAGGGGCGCAGATGCATCAATCATCAAACCCTGGGATGTGAATGTGCTGGAAGGATCTGGTCCACATTTACAGAAAGCACTCTTTCCTTTGACTGTAGAAGGAGCCAGCTTGGCTGCCTGGTGTCTGAAAAGGGAGACCAGGAGAAATGAAATAAGAGAAAAAGGAAAGGCATAAAAAGGGGAGAAGAGGCTGGAAATTTAACTGCAGTCTGCTGAATGAAGCACCCAATGTTAGAGAAAGCTGTTTTCTGCTGTGATTCCTCTGAAACCCAATACAACATGTTTAGAAACATGTTTCAAAGTTTTATGTCTCTTCTGGGAATGGAGTTGTTATTGCATGGGCATCTTAGAATTGTTTAGGGGAAGTTTTTGTTGTTGTTTTTCTTCTTCTTCATCTTCTTTCCATTTTCTTCTTCTTTGCTTTAATTTCTTTAATAAGAAACATCTTTCTGTTTCCATTTACAATTGTTAAGCTGCTGTGTCTATGTGTGTGTGCATGTCTCTGTGTGAGATTCTCCAGTCCATTGTGAATCACAAAGCAGAATATCAAGTCTTTGCATTTTCTTAGATCGTTTTTAATCTGATATTGAATTAAGTAAAGGGCTTAATGTTCAAAGTGGCGTTTGGGGAGTTACTCACACAAATTCTGTTATTGCTGTTAATGGGATTTGTGCAAATTGCTTTGAAGATGAGTCCCTTAATGTAGAATAGGAAAAGGCATTCTAAATTGTAACTTATTTCAGACAAATCTATCTTTAATTTTTACTGATGGAGCATTAGAGATGTGAAACAAAGAAGCTATCACTGCAATTTTTTTTTTTTTCATATGCTAGCATTATTGACAGGCATGTGAAGGCAGGTTTTGTTCGGATAATCCAGTGGATACTTTGCTGAATTCTTGGAAGGAGAGAGAGATAGGGAACTTAAAGTTTGAAATAATGATGAAATTTTGTGGCATTTCAGAGGATAGAGAGCTGTACAAAAAAGGTCATAAACCATTTCCTAGACACTATCTTACACTTCATACCCAATACTAATGGAAACCTTGGGTTGTGAACAGAACATGTCAGCCTGCAGCTTTGTAGTACCCTTCGGTTATTGCATAAGGTAATGACCGACCTGGATTTAAGATGTGACTAGGATCAGAAAAGAACCGGCAAATGGAAGTCTGGTTAATGGGATTAAGAGAAAGGGGCTCAAGAATCCAACATCACACATTTTCTTGAGAAATACCATCCCTTCTGACTTCTGTGGTGTGTCAGATTAAAATTGCCTTTTACAAGGTGAAAACAGGCAAGTTTGGGTCAGTCAGACAGCCTGCAGGCTGATACCTGCAGCCACTAAGGGCAGGGCAGCACCTGGATAGGTCATATTTAATTTTCATGTGCTTGGACAGAGGGCATCTCACCTGCCTCCACACAAGGCACATTATCACTCCAGGTTGTCCAAGACATGAATGGGATGACTGATTCAGGGGAAAGCCACATTCTCTTGGAGCCACGGCTAGATGTGGCTTTTTAGGGTCTCTCAAGTTAGGGTCTCACATAGTTGACACTTAAGTTGAGGCAGCTGGTTCAAGTCCTTGTGGATGTATATCTTGCATGCATAGCTCCACTGATGTTATCAGATACAATCATAGATGCAGACATGCTTGAAAACTCTCACAAGTAGGCTTCCATTAACCTTTATGAGACAACCAAAGTCCATATCTTTGTTGTGCCTTCTGGAGGAATGCATGGGGTGTTAATCATACCAGTCCAGGCAGCTCTCCTAAGACTGATGAGTAGTTTAATGTTAGTTTTCTCACTGCTGAGCTTGCAGTGAGTATCAGTAGGCTGTTTCATTCTCAGATCCTTGCAAGCCCTATCTTTTATCCTCTGATATGGGTGATAAATTTGACAGAAGCTATATAAATTATAGTCTTCTGAATATTAATTACCTGTTTCTAAAAGATTAATTACAGAATATCTCTTATATTCACAGATCGGTATTAGTGAGACATACAGCATTATTCAACAATATCTCTTCCTGAGTCACCCACTCTGGGCTGGATATAAACAGGGTGGTAGTTTCTGAGCATAGAAATGTGAAGGAGATGCAGGAGAGCAGTTAGTATCAACTTTGGTGCATTACCTACTTCTCAAAACTATCTACATATAGGTTCACAATCCATACTAAACATGGGACAATTAAACTTACTTAACCCACAATCCAAGCTTATGCTGTCACCTTATTGTTAACACTTTGTGATGAAATGAGTGGTCCCATTCTCTCTTTGTGTCATTTCTGCTTTCTCACTTGTGCTGGCATCAGTATTTTGGCAGTTGGAAAACTCATCTGGCTAAAGACTAACCCACATTAAAAAGCCATCTTATTTCTCAGATGGCTCATTTTTCAGGCTGACTATATGCCTGGATGCATGAACTCTTCACCAGCTTCTGGGATGGGTAAGAACAAACACCTGGAATGGAGAGAAGAATTGTCTTTTCTAGTTGCACATGGATTTACATTGATTTGGGGTATTGTAGTTGCCATAGTCCTGGAGACAAGGGCAGACACTTCCTTATAGCTCTTTTCAGAGCAGGACAAACACTGTCTCACACAGCTCCCCTCACATCACATAATTGGGCATCCATAAGATGTGCTAAGCACCAACAGACCAAGCCCATATAAGAGCTCCATCTTGTTGCTCCATATAGTTGCTGTAACTAGAATTTCAGTGCAGATTTGAAAACTCACCAAACTGACTCTTGTCTACATCCCCATGACACACTGCAGTGCCTCAAAGACTTGCAAAAGTGATACCAAGGAAACACCTGAAGGTGATGCGCTGAAAATTTGAGCTTTCTTTACAAATGCATTTGTGTGCAGAGCCATGCAAAGATGTCCCTGAGATCTAAGCAAGTAACTCACATTGATCAGGTTGGTTTAGATTTCTCTCATCTGAGAAATTCTGCTGACATGCCTGTATTTCCTTCATAAGACCTAAACAGTCCTTCTATACTGACTTAGCTTTTTACACCAGTGATTCATACTTATAATGTTTTTGCTCTATTAAAAGAGATTCTTTGAAAATCTTAAGTGCCTTTTGCCTCACCCTTCCCTGAAACCTGAGGAGGGTCTTCAGCACAGCACTGTAACCAACCAGTCAGATTAGCATGTAATTAAATTTGAGCAGCCAAATACTTCTGAGCTCTGAAGTTTTGGAGGAGGTTTTGAGCTGTTTTCTGCAAGGCAGTAGAAAATGCTTTCAGACGCATCTGATATTACCAATTGTGTTAAGATGCTGTTTTATTAGTGACTGCTGTTTCTGGTAATATCTGTGTATAATCTGGTGTATATATATATATTTTTACAAATGTTTCCAAAATTCCCACTTGCGATATAGCCATTCTTACTCTGTTACAAATCTACATAACCTTGCGATGCAATTTTCTTTACTAATCAATGCATTCACACAGACCCTTTTTTAGCTTCACAGTTTCCTCCCGCCATGGTCTATCAACACCACTTAATTTTAGGAATATGCACCACATCCAAATTCTTTCTCTAGCCAAGTAAGGAGGGAGGCACCTCCAGAGGGCAGTTTATCCCATCTATTTAAGACATTTACCTAAGACAGGATCAATTGTCTTCTGTAACAAAGATGTCACCAGGGGACAACTAACTCAATCAATATATTTAAATTTTGGAAAGCTGAAGTCAGAAATCTCACCACAAATTTGCTCTGGGGATAAAAATTGATTTAGTTGACTTTGGAGTCCTAGTGTTTTTCTTTTCCCCCATTCCCATTCCAAGTAGTTTTCATATAACTGTCCAACCTTGGGCCCTTTGAAATCAGGAATGTTAATTTCAGACCAGTTTTGATGTACCCTTCTGTTTAATCCAGACTTGTTTTTAACTCAAGCTCTTCTAAAATTTGCTCTTCACTCATAGACAGCCTCATCACTTTTTCCCCTAGTGACCATTACATCAAAGATACTGTGGAACATCTCAGAAAAGTAACATTTTTTCTCCCAGTTGGCACTAGGATATATAAGTCTTCCATGTCATTACCATCCTCAGGGGTATCTTTTTTTTTTTTCTTTAAAAAGAACTCCTGCCCACATACAAGTCCAGACTGGGAGATTCATCACAGCCTCTGCACCAGCTCCAGAGAACTTGCCCTACCTCCAGTCCAAAAGGATCAGGTCAAATTGCTTCCCTGCCAGTCACATCACACTATCTTAATCCTTCTCCTTATATCCCAACTGCCTAACTCTCACTTCTCCATTCAGCTCATTTTTGGACAGCTGTTAACTTCTCTGCATCACAGATTTACACTTAGCTGAAACAGATTTCCTTTATTGTCCCATCAGGATTCTGTTGCTCTTTTTACCCATTTGGTTCCTCAGACTCCTTATGTTAAGCTCTATAATTTGTTTTGTTAGCTTATGTCTATATGATCAAGATTCACAGGCGTGTGTCCCACATCTGCAGCGGGAGCTCTTCAGATAAATGTTGTTTTAGAGTGCTCAGCCAGCCTCAGGAATCTTCCTGCAAGGTGGGGTTCATCTCATAGAGCACCACGTTGCTCTAACACTGATAAATAGCTCAATTAATAAAGCCACATCCCAGATATGTACCTGGGAACTCCACCTGTAAAAGACTGGATGGACCTAAGCTTGACAGGCAGCCCTGGTTCCCTGGGTATTGTATACTAACTTAATTCACTCTTTTCTTTACCACTGATATCCCTTTGTCCACACTCATCATCTGCTTTCCCTATGGCATGACTTAATCCATTAGTGTGACCCACTTTCCTTGTTCTTCCTTATCTCATGTATCAAGAGTATGATACATGATACAGTTTTTCCTTATCTCATGTATCATAGTATGAGCTTACACACTCATACTATGCAGAAAAGCACCCTGTGAGTTTTCAGAAGGAAGTAGCCAACTGTATCTTCAGGCATTTCTAGATACCTGTCCCTAAGGCAGTAACTATTTGCTGCAAGTAAAGGCAGGTACTCAGCTAAATGAAATAATACCCTGATAATGTAATTCCCAAGATAGAGAGGGGAGGAGGGCAGGGACATGATAAGAGGTTTTAATAATTTCCCTTTTCTAACAGGAAGCAAACAGAAGGAGCAATTATTAATTGCTGTCTCCCCTGTCTGCAAAGCTTTCATTAGGAACTCGTGAAGGCTTAGAAGTACTTGAATGGGTGTATAGCTCTCTGGCTCTGCAACTCATTATTATTTACTTATTCATTTATTTATATTTATTTTCTCTATGGCAGGAAAGGCAGAAATTCTTTACTGACTTTTGTTCAAAAAGAGGTTTGGAGCCCCTAACTCTACCATCATCCACTCTAGAGGAATCACCATGACAAGTTTAATGGCTTCCAAAAATGTGGTGAGTATTTTGCTATTGTTTTGTCTCATCTACACTGCTTCTCCTGTGAGATGGACATTTGTCCTCCAGGAGTGCACAGTTCGTGGATTTTTTCAAAGAAAATTCTTTTGGTGGCAGCACTAGGACATGACTCAAGAAGGGTGGCTCAAGTCCCATTTCTGCTATAGCCCTCCTAGACCCTTGCTCCCAAGCTATGAGAAAAGTGGCTTTGTTGGGTTACCTGGGGCTCATTACTTCTGATCTGCAGAAAGCTTCTGCACCTTATACAGGAGAAAACAAAAGTGATTTGTTTTGTTGCCCCTCAAAAACACACCCAACAGTAAGGATGCTTGGTCAGATGAATTTCAGGCTTGTAGTGAGTTGGAAGGTGATGGAGAATGGGAAAAAGCCACTGCAATAGGCTCCTCAGGACATCCATCAGGACACTTCATTTGGAGCAAATATTAACACTGAGACTTGAAAAGGATCTGACACATCCACTTTAAATTCCCACCATTAATTATTGTGGAAAAATATTCATATGTGTCTCTCTTGACAAGCTTTGTGTCTCCTCTTATCAAGCCTTTTACCTCATCCAGACCTTATTAATTCATTCCCATTTTAATCAAATCTGGAGGCACTGGACTGTACCAAGTGGCATTGTCCCATAGGATGGGAGGAGAGCAGATCTGAGCCGTACTGCAGGAGCTGCTTTACTTTCTGCCAGTCATAGTATCTTTTTCATACATCTTTCCATCTCCCTGTCTGTAAAATGTGCAAAGTATTGCTTACTGCACTTCAAAAATCCTGTGAGTTCCATAGTTGTGGATAACTAAATATTATGACATATAAAAGCACAGGGTATAGATTTATCATAGACTTCACACTTGTATTTCACACTCTGTATTAATGTGGCACTCCATGGTGACATGATATTTACCAAAGACTTCCTGGGAGCAGATTTGAAATTTTATTTATTTTTTCAAGGCTAAAAACTGTTAAGCTCAGTGTTTATTTGCAATGGAAAGGGAAGGTGCTCAATGAATGGTAATGATAGGTTTATAGTCATAAAAATAGCCTTTCCTATCTCAAGCTAAAAAAAAATAAAATACTCCCTGAGATTTTTTTCTGGCATGAAGACAGTCTAATTGTCTTTTTAAATAATGTGGAAATCATAAAAAGTATAGAGAACAATCATAGAAGACTGTATGATAATCTGGCACTGTGGAAATCGCAAATTTTAATCTCCCCCCCTGAGTCAATGAAATATGCAAAGGAACAACTGAATAATACAGTCAGCTCTGTGCAATCCCTGGGTAGCTGGAGTTAGTAAGATAGTCCGTGTGTGTTGTTTATTTCTTGGTTAATAACAAATCCACCAAATTTGTTTAATGGTGAAGGATGAAAAAATGCTCTCTGATGTTCAGTTGTTGCACAAAGCTGCTCTATCAAATATCCAATATTTAATGATGCTCTGGTAAGTTTCTGATCATGCTTATCTTACTGAAAATTCTCATTGAAACATGAAAAGTCAGTTGGCTTGAATTTGTGCAGCTGCCATCAGCATTCATTTGCCATAATGGATTTTCTTGGTGATCCATCAAACCCAGCTTTTTCTCCAGCAGAAACCAGCAAGCCATCTGAAGCTGGGGGGGGTGGGGGGGGAAGTCTGTTCCCTGAGCCATGCTTACCAGCTTGTGACTGGTTTCCTTTTTAAATCCAAACATGTTTTCTTGCAAATTTTGAAGAAATCTGAACTGGTATCAGATTCAGGATTCTTTCCTTCTTTAAAGAGTGTGAAATATTTTGTTAATTAATGTCAGTCATAAAATGACAGTGGTGTTGTCTTCCTGCAGTGTGCAAACCTTTGCTAGACAAACAGCAGCAGCAAACTCGCCAAGCAGGCAGCTGTCCCTAAAACGTGACTGAATGAAGTGTGCCTTTTGTTTAACAGCTTCTTTTTCCAAGAGGTTTTCTTTGCTTTCAGTGCCCGAGTTACACTTGGAATAATGTATCGCTGCAATTTCCAAACACAGCTGAGGACTCAGCCTGAACTTGCTTGGGCTTCTGATTAAGAAGAGCACTTCAGCATTTGCTTAATCTAAGCATATACTTAAGGGTCTAATGGACTGGACATCACACTTATGCCCCTCTAATTAGAGATTACTCAAATTGTGCTTCAGTCCAGACAAACACTGGAAAATGACCCAGGCCATCTCTTAATTCAGTGACAGGGGCAACTCCTGTGAGTGGAAAACCTACTTGTAAACCACAGGTACAATGGGTTTGTCTATACTTAGAGCTACACAGATATATGCTGGTCTGAACTAGACACGGAGGCGCTGGCAGGATTGCCCAGAAAGTCCTGAATGAGGAAGTAATGTTGCATGTAGACAAGCTGAAATCACACCATTTTGTTCAATTCCTTTTCCAGGTATCACAGAAGGAAGTTAGGCTGTGAAATAACACTTGTGTTGCATGGAGTGATGATGTTGGCAGCTCAAGACTGACGCACCTGAAAGTGAAGTGGCTCCATACGTGTGCAAAGCCATTTTGCAGTTGGCTGGGACCAGAGATAGGGCCAACACACCAATTATTGCAGAGGGGAAGGTAAGCTCCAGAAGATAACATAAACAAACAGAGTCTGACTACAGCTGTGACGAGTGGCTGAGCTCTGATGAGATTTTCAGAGAGAAGATCTGATTGATCTAGCTCCAAAAGAGACATGCTAGGTGCAAGGCAACTTGTAAGGAGGCTTAGTGTGTTTTCAGGCAGTTTTCATCAGGGTATTCATGAGCATCTGTCAGATTTTGTCATTCAAAGTTTCATTGAAAAATTTCTTATTTCCCCAATAGTTCTGCCTGTGACTTTCCCAAATCTGGATACTTCAGATGGAAAATCTCCACATGTCTTCCTTTTTAAGAGTGAGACCAACCTCTCAATAATGGCTTTGAAGCAAGTTTATCACTTTGCTTTCCTCTCTCTACAAACCATACTTTCTCATTAAACATGACAGAGTTACCCCCAGATCAACAAGCTAGAACAAATACCATCCTGCTGTAACAAGAGACCGGTCCTTTTGGGGGGAGCAATCAATCCCATTCGGTGGCACGTGCCTAATGGATCTGTCTCTTTCATTAGCTCTGAGCTTCTAATAACCACTGTCTTCGCCAAATGAGGGATGTGCTATGTCGGCCTCTTCTCCCTTTTTCTCCTCCCTTCCCTGCCTTGTCAGCAGCATGCTAATTTATGTAATCAATTCATAGTGTGGCTTAATGAATAGCTTTGAAGTCGTTAGATTCGTCTGCTGGTAAAGGGGCTGATTGGTCAGCCTCTGAATCGTTTCCATTTTCTGAAGCTTGACAATGTCAGCCAACATAATTGCTTTAGAAACACCCTTGGGAGACACTTGGGAAGTAGATGCACACTCCCCCTTTATATTTGAGTGGAAGACAAATTGGAACAATAATAATAGTTAACATTTTTTTTTCGGCCACAATTTACATCATTAAAACACTCCCCAAACATTAACTAATTTTTGCAGTGTGCCCAAAAGATGAATTGTTATTTCTCTTATACAGATGGGAGAGAACCACAGAGACAGCAGGTCTCAAGCTCCTGGTGGGTACCTTTGTGCACAGGAAGGCTGGTGGTGAGCCCAGGTTGACAATGGCCCTTCCATACCTGTCTCCTATGGAAATCCCCAGGGAATGTGAGCTCCAGGACGTTCATTTTTAGATCAGAAAAAGAATCAGAAAACAATATTGTCTCATAAACACCAGAAACACATTCAAAGACATTATGAACCTTCTTTTCCTAGGAATGTGGTTCTGATGGAGGCAGGAGCACAGAGGCAGTTCCTGTGTTTTGGACCCACCTGGTATTGATTTGATATTTGATCTTGACTGACATCCCTGCGGATGCCTCTCTTCTCATCATCCAAGCACTCTTCTGTCTTCACATCTGAGTCCCGGCCTCCTGAACATGGGCAGAGTGATGCACAGCTGAGACCAGCCCTCCCACATGATGTGCAGCTGGCGTAAGGAAAGGGATTGTGGAAAGGGGGCAAATGCTCCTTGACTTCCCACTGCCATGGGATGGATGAGCATGGATGCTAGCAGCATGCTCTGAGGGGGCCTTGTGTAGATGCGATTTGATGCAGTATCCTTGGGTCAGAGACCCAGCTGGGTGCTCAGCCCTCCTACCAAAGCCTGTATAGGTGCAGCCACACCACAACAATTTAGCTAGAAGCCAGCAAGAAGGTGAGCTTTTCCTTTCAGCATCACTGTCTGTTGCCAGCAGAGCCAAGTACTACTTTAATTACTCTGACTTTCAAACACAAACTGTTTTGCTGTGCTTTATAATGTTTATTCAAGTGTTTCAGACTCTGCAACGAGCTGTGGTGCAGGGTGCCCTCGGCCGCACCATTTCAGTAATGACTGGCGTTTCTGACAGAGACTAATAGCAGAAATTGTTATCCGTGTAGTTGGCAAAATACTGTGAGCCAGAAATTGGATTTTGCCCCCTCCCGCATCCTTCTTCACTTGTTAATGAGCTACTTCTTCAAGGTGCCAATGGTAAAGCTGTAAAATGAGACGGGCAATTTGTTTTCTGGGCTTGAGGCCCTCAGACACAGTAACGCACCGTTATTTATTTTAATGCATCGTTCCCATAAAATTGCATGATGCTTTACAGGTACGCCAGGAAGACAAGTTTCCTTATCCCGGGGACCTGTAAGATGAGATACTGATTAGATGCTAAAGCAACACGAACACGAGATGGAGTCACTCATCCCAGGTATAGGCCAGGGGGGTGAAAATTGTGTTTGTTGCCCGTGCCCTCTTAGACTTCTAGAAGTTGGGAATAGACGGGGTGTTTCTTTCTAGACAGGGGTATTTGGACTCCTTTAACAGCACTAGAAAGATGTGGCCTTTTCAACTGAGTGATTTATCCTGCTCTAATTTGGATTAATTACCCTATTCTGCTGGATACTGACATGTGCCATCAGGGAAAGGTTTCAACAAGGTCTTGGTTCTCTACTCCATGTCGTCAGGAATGGAGACAAATATGTTTCACAGTGGGCATAACTCAGATGTGCCCTTTCAACAGGCAGGAACAGTGATCCTAAGTGTTTTATTTTTCTTCTTCTTTCTTTCTTTATTTAATGCTTTCCTGTTGCTCACTGAAAAGGCAGAGTGACACTCTCCCCATTTTGGATTGGAGAGAAAATGAAAAAAAGAAGTATAAGAGGTATGACCTGCCCATGGTGCATGCACGGAGGGCTCCACAACCAGATCACACAGGGACAATATCTGTTTTTTCATGCAACACCAGCCTACAGCTGCAGAATGAATCTTCTTTCAGAGAAGGAGCTACAACATATTGGGAGCTTCCCACTGTGTGCAAGCACAAGGTGAAGCCAGAACAGACAAGTGTCACACCTCACCATAGCAGGGACAGCCTGTGTGGGTTCTGGACACCATTTTGCCCCTTCTTCTTCTAGGGTCAAACCTCACACATCTTGTGATTTTCCAGCTGATACCACCACAGGTACTCATCATGAGAACACTGCCATCCCTTCCCTTTTCTTCATCCAACCCCAGTTTTAATCTTAAGAAAAATGTAAGGAAAACCATCACAAGCAACTGAAAGGTTCTGCCTTCACCATGAGATCATTTTAATTTCTTGACTGAATACCCAAGCAGTCTCTTCACCTGTAATATCACATGTAATTATTTTTGCCATCGAGAGGAAAAGAAATTGTGTTGACTGCTTGTCCCTGCTGTTCAAGAAACTCCAAGGGACCATAATGCATTGCTATTATTTTGCAAGAAAAACTCCTTCTGTGCATTGTTGATTTGACTTGATTTAGAAGGGGAAACTGCAAGGCAATTGTCACCTCTTCTTCCCATGCAGGCATCAGGTCTGAGCAGAGACAAGAGGTGTGTAGTTCCCAGTGACAGGTTATTGCCCAGGTTGAGATATAGTGCCTTTTTGTTTTATTCTCCATCTAAATTAGTTACTGCAAAGAGATTTCCCTGGTGGAAAATTAGTTTCAATATTTATTTTCTACCTGACACTTTATTATTCTTTTATTGAGTGGAATGTGCACCTTCTCTTTCAAAGCAGGTTTTTATGCAGAGCTGGCTATAACCTGCCTTTGCTGTTTTGGTTTATAAACTCATGCCAGGTGCCTGTCAGAACTGCCCACACAGTACAGATGAGCAACTGTTTGGTGGCTGACCATTTGTCCACCCTCAAAACTAAATAAAATGTAAACAACTGGCTCAATTGAAGCAATGAAGGAAATAATTTGGTATTTCTTTCATAGCCAAACAATAAGAGCGTTGTTGGGAACCCAACCCAATATTCCTGTAACTTGCCAAAAATGCTTAATTCAAAGTGGTTTATTTATAATGTGGTCATTTCTAACAATAGGAAAGCATCCTGCTGGACTGAGGCATCCTTCATAACTGGGGAAGGGAACAGCTCAGTGGGAATACGCTCAGGTGTTGGAGATGTATTTCACTGCCCCTCTCTGCTTAGGAGCACATAAATGCTTGGCAGTGTTCTGCATCTGCTCCTTCAGTCTCTCCTCTTTACAGCTCTCTGCTTTGTACAAAATACTCAAATGTTACTTGAAGAAGGGGTGGATTCATCGCCTTGAGGTCAATGACTCTGGATAGGACAGTGGGGACAACGGAGAGTGTGTTCTTCAGGAACTTCCTCTCCAGGCTTTTCTACCACTTTGCTTTTCCTGGCAGGGACATGCAGGATTGCTGAAGTACCAGACTTGATTTGCATGGTGACTTGAAACCCGTGTATTGAGGCAATGGTTTAACAACCTGTGTTGTTTTTTACATTCACTACCCTACAACAAATTTAAAGTTCAGATACATGGTATGGAAACAAGAGGAGAGAGCAGCACCCTTTCCTTTTTTTTTTTTTTTTTTTTTTTTTTTTTTTTTCCACTTGCTAGCCTTTCCATTAAGAGAGGTTGAGTGTGATTTCAAATCCCCTCAGGTCAAGGTAACTGAATCCAGGTTTACCACATCACTGCTGGATTACAAGAATATAGGTGCCATCAGGTTTTCTTTGCAAAGGACTCAAAAGTGAAAACACCCTTCAGCCAAAATTGTTTGGCAAATTCCATCATCACTGGCAGTTTTCTGTTTGCAGCTCATATCCTGCTTTGCTCCCCTTGTTTCTCTCGGAGGCTCTTGCAGGCAGCACATCTTTCCTGGTGAACTGTAGATCTATAGACAGGTCAGTAGACCTGTTGTCTGCTTCTGCTGTTGTCAAGTTTGGGGCAAATTGTTTCATATTTAAGTGTTCACTTCTCCCAATTTTAAATAGTTTTAGTGTTAATATCTGTACAGAATACTTGAAAAACTAAGTGCAAATGTAAGATTAATAATTTCACAGTACTACAGTCTCATCATTGGGACTTAACTGTTTTAAACGTCATCCAGTAGCCCCAAAATGCTCAATCTTCCTAGTGCTGTGGTTCCAGCAGCTCTTATGAATTTCAGTAACTCAGCTACTCTGGTGTCCCCCATCCCCTCTCCAAATAGGGGTGACTTTCAGGTGTTCATTATATAAAATATGAACAACTCTTACAGTACTTTTCCCCAAAATGTGTCAAAGAACTAACCAAAACCATACTGGGTTTAAATAGATTTCAGGCATTTACAGGGTTATAGTAGGAAAGATTTAGCAAGCAAATGTTTATAATGGATCTTTCTCACAAAATGACTGTATGCAGGACAATACAATATTACAGAGCATATCAGTGAGGTATTTACATTAAGAATGTCATCTATTTTTGTAATGGAAATACAAGAATTTCTGCTGATGTTTTGGAGTCTGAAATGTGTTTTCCTCCTCCATGAGCTGATTATTTTTTTCTCACTTTGGTGTCTTATTTGTATCGTTTCTGCTTATACAATTTTATTGTGACATCTGGCTGCAAAATAAAAATGTAGCCTACAGGAAAACTTAGAATTGTGTTCTCCTCAGTGCATCAGTCAGACAATAAAATAGCCATCTCTAGAAAAGTGTGTTTACAAAAGCTGTTATTTGTAAGTAGAAAGTTTTCTTTTGGCTTTACATCCAAATAAGAGTGTAGAGACAAATTTTCATATTGTGTAATCTGGCATCAGGATGGCTCCACCAGTTCTTGTGAGCTAGAAGTCTAGTCAGGAGACCTCCTTTCCTTCTTTCCTGTAACTTGTTCTGACAATATCTAATAATATGCCTTCACTGGATGTGTATATGTAATATATATATATATATTTGTTTCTTTGCTTGCTTGCTTCTTTGTTTTGGGGTAGGAGGTGATATTTTTAAATGTTTATCCCACTGTTCCTTTTCATCCTGAGAACAACTAACAGTCTTCTGTCCAGATTTAGACAACCAGTTCTGAAAACAACAGGAATTTGAGCTTCAATATCCTCCCTTGAAAACTATGAGTAATACTACTAAGAGGAGAGTGGAAGAGTTAATTGTGGATTAGAAGTAGTTCTGCAATTGCTGTCACAAAGTATTAATATATTGATTACCTGTAGGCTTAAGAAAAGAATGAAAGCAATGTGATTGCCTCCTTACAAGCTGTTTACCTCTGATTACCTCCATATAAACAGTACAGAGAAAAATGCAGGCAGATCAAAGCAATTTTGGGAACAGACTGACTAAACAAGTTACTTTAGCAACATGTTATAGAGAAAAGGATGGAAATGCCTGCCTGGAGGTCCCAATGCATGAAGAAGACTGGAAATAACTTTACAGATGAAGAGGAATTGTCTGGAGAAAAGGCTGGTTGGAGATAGTAACCCTGTTTTATTCACCTGATCATGCTAGAAAGTGGATTATACTACAGTATTGTCACACATTGAAACATGAAATGAACATACAGATGAAATGATACCTGCCTCTGAGTTTGCCATTAGAGTCAATAGTACTTCCCAGGTGCAACTTGTTTTGACTGTTCACCTTAGGATGGAACGAGTTGTTCACTACATCTGTTTGCCTCCACTGACTCAAAGGGACAGGAGACCAGTTCACATGGAAATATCTCCATCATTATTCTGTCAGTAGAAATGAAGTCTAGATTTCAACAATGGGTGACACCAACAATTTTCAAGAAGAGATTAGATGAGACAAAAACCTATTCCTATGGTTTAACTCCCATGTTCTTGTAGTAGACATAAGGAGATAAATGGTCAATCCAGTTCAACTGCTTTATTAGTCAGGCCCCAAAGTTTCATTCCTTGAAGGAAATAGGATGATGTCAGCTTTGAATTCCTACACATAAGATTTGGTTCAGGTTTGTAAGCATTGCAATCACGTACTGTCAGAGATTCCACAGGACATCAATATGGCTGGACATGACCTGAGATAAGAGGGTACCTGCTCCCTTCCTGGCAGGACATTCTGGTTGGGTTCACTTGGCCTTTATACCTCTGCTTAGACAACTTGGTTGAGCCCTCAACTTTAAGTAGTGATGATGATGTTGTTTACATGTGAACTGTAGCTGCAGTCTTGTCATAGCCAGGGAAAGCACCATCATTATATTCCATGGCATCCTAAATGTGACTTGTGTCACCAAATGAAGGTGTTATCTTTGCTGCTGTTATCCTTCTACATATTCTGTTGAGTGAAATGAGAACTTACATACTCTGTTAAAGTGGTGTTATGCAATAAAAAAGGGTTCTCAATTCTGCCCCTGTATCTCACAGGGCAAATGTGATTGCTGTAACTGCAACTTGTGCAGTGTTTACTGCTTGGTGAGACAGAGTGTTAGGAGCTGAGTAAGATTTAGGCAAATACAGACTAGCACAATTTATTTATTTATTTATTTGTTTTTACTCAAAGATATTCTTTTGTTTCTTCCCTGGCTGAATTGAGGAACTTCATGACTTCATGTTCATGACATAGTGATTTTGAGTGTTCCACCTAGAAACTACAGGTTCCCTGAAGTGTGAGATCTGGGCATAAGTTCATTCCAAAACACTTTTTCTGTAGGCATCTGTAGCCCATCTCAATTCATCTTGTCCAAGTTATGTATATATATATTTAACTCATGTTACACAGTTATGTTCGTTATGACCACAGCTCAAACAAATCCATGTAATTTAATTTTCTGCAAGTAATTATCTGCTCATCTGATTCTGATTGTTTATACCAGAGTAATTGCATTAATGTCATCAAAGTTACACAAGCTTAATCAGAGTGTCTCTTGATCTGAGACAATCCACAGAAGATGTGCTTCTTGACCTCTTACTCAGTTCACCTTTACACAAAACAGAGATGATGAATCAACTCCTCTAGGCTGAAGGCAAACAAACTGAGCTAAAAAATTCCTTTCCTTCCTAACTCATGACCAGGAGAATTTATGGGTTTTCAGAGAGGAACATGAGTGCAGGACCCATGTAACATTTTGTCCAGAGGAGCTGGAAACAAGAGGTGGGAATGGCAGAAGCAAAAAGTATAAATTATTCTAGATGCATTTGACATTGGGGAATGATGCAGGTGTTTCTGGGAAGACCTGCATGTTTTCATTTAAGGTCTCCAGTGAGCTGCCTACATATAGGCATGCCGAGTCATTTGAGATACCTGAGGATACCTTTCCCAGCTCTCTGAGTACTGTTACAGAAGGACAGATGCAGCGTTGACAGCTCTGTTTGGGTGTTTTTGATAACCCGAACTGAACAATTACATCTAGGCAACTGAACCAAACCTATAGTATCTGGAAAATGTAATGCTGCTTGGAGTCATAATCCACTGCTACCGGGAAGCTGATGACCTTAACAGAGATAATACATGGTTGGATTCAGTCCGGTATTGTAAGTGGAAGATTTCACCTGAGGTATTTTGTTTTGCTAATTTTCTTGCAACACACCTAGTTGCCTCAGGTCCTTATAATTTGCCAGTGACTGCCATGGGTTCAGGCTCATGACTCCCTTCCTTCATGAAGGGATTTACAAATAGGAAAATAGATCCTTCATTAAGGCATAACTCAGCAACCTATGCTTTAAAACTCCAAGCCAACAGAAATCTTCCCAATGAAGGCTACTACATTAGATGCACTTGCAAACCTGTGACACTTTCAGAAAACACAGCTAACAGCCTGCAAAGCCAAGTATTTTATTAGCTATCTATATCTCTGCAGCTGGGGAATTGATCTAATCACAGACAATCCTAGCTAATGACAAATAAATAGGATTTTGTTTACCTGCTTTACCATCCAGCTTCTAAAACTTACCTAAGTTGCACTTCAAAAGCCTTTGGTGGTTCTGTCAGTATGGATCCAGCTGTGTAAGGGACAAAGTATGCAAGCAGGACTGGCACTAAGGTAACTCACCACTTTCTTATCTTACTTTTCCACTTCCACACCTAAGGTCCTAAGGCTGCAACCTGCAGCTGCATTTGAAGATGGTGACTTGATTGTCTGTAAAGATGTTCATTGTTTCCCACAGTTACAGATGGCATAGACTCAATTTATATAATCAGATCTACCCGCTGTATTTGTTAGATGAATTCCATCTGTACAGGGTACCTCTTTACCATTTTAGTTGTTCACCCTTTGTGGGAATATTCTTTAATGGGAATTAAGGTCAAAGGAGACAAATAGACATTTTTATAACACAATTCATACGACTGGCTTCAGACAATTATTTTACAAGGAGATGAATCATGTTCTACAAGTGTTTCTTTGCTTCACTGAGTATAAAAGTAGCCTAGACAACTAGTTTGGATGTAGATATCAGAAACGCCTTGATTTGAACAGAGGTGTGCACTCCAGGCTGATTGCATATTTAATATCCTGACCTGCAAATCTTTTCAGATAAACACAAAGATATGTAACTCATATAAAAGTGTTATGAATGTATAAATAAATATTAGAAGGTTTTCAAACATAGCATTTTGAGAGTACACACTTCAATCCTTTATATATATATATTTATTTATTTATTTTTACTTCATGATCTGCTTGAACTGCAGTAGACAATATTTCAGCACCAAGATTTGGTATCAGGATTTTGGTATCTATCTGCAAGAAAAGATGTAGTTTAACACTGCTTATTGAGCTAACGCAGTGATAACAGCATACAAATCATATATACCTAAAGGAGTATATGTGTGTATAGATATTAGTGATGTAATCTTGCCTTTAATATTGCACAGTCACAGCATTTAATTCAAAGATTGGTACCAAAGGAAAATCTTTTGACAGTGAGTTAAAGTAATATTGCATAATTTAATTAACCAGCAGATATAAATGTAGAGCAGTACAGTCTCGGACTGTAGCATTTTTGATACCAGTAGAAATACATTCTGGATTTTTCACTGTCATATTTGCTATCATTTTTCTTAATAACTTTATAAGTGAGTCACATTGAAACATATGATCTCCAGAGAGGTTTCTGTTTAGTTTTATAGTGGATTTGGATTTTTGCATTTAGGGCCATTTGAAATCCCAAATGGTATCCATCAAAGAGACTTTCACTATGAAGTATGTTGCTGCAGCTTCCTGAGCTCCCTTAAAAATCTGCTTACCAAGTCATGGCATTAAGTGGGGCAATGGTATTTAAATTCAGACCATTGAGAAATTGACTATTACATATCTTTGGTGTATAAAGTTTGCTGATAGCTTCTAATTTCAAAGGTCTTTTGGAGGATTCACAAAGCTCTTGAGAGTACTATGAAGGAATTCAATATTGTTTTCTGCTGTAACTAAAGTGCCTAAGAGATTAAACATAGAGGGAAGTCTTGCATTAGAAGAGGTTGACAAGATAGAGGATACATTAAGAATTCATCCAGCTCATCAACAAAGTTATGAGCAGACATGAAACAGCAGAAATCACTATTGCAAACCACACTTTCATGCCTCTAAATCTGAATCTGATATAGCAAACTCACATCATTCTCTTTTTTCCTCGACAAAGTAGTAGTATTGCTTCATTGGAAAGTAGAATTGAGAAACTGTATTTCCCAGAAGCTTACTGTTAAATATTAAGATGTTTAAGTCATATGCCAAAGTCTTGAGTTCAAGTCACAAGTAGTTTAGAGGTATTTCTGTTTGATTTTAGGGCAAGTCAACTGTTAAAATGAGAGTGTTCCTTCTCTATTGCTTTTCTATGTTGTAGGAAAATAACCTAACATGACTGTTCACTGGCAAATTGATCTACTTCACTGTAGAAAAAATTTCTTTTCCATCAAGGCCACAACAGGAAAGGATTTATCTTGGCTCTATGATCATTTGTCAAGTGTTCCAGAATATTTGTTATTCTGATAATATTAGGGATTGATCACATCCCTTAGTGAGGGGTTGTGGGACATGGTCATTGGTAGGGAACACCACAGAGCCAGTGCAAGTTGATTGTGGAGCTCAAGACCAACTAAGTGGTGCAGCAAGATATGATTGCAAGAGTTGTTCACTCTGCAAATTCCACACCACTGCTCAACAACCTCATTGAAACCCAGAAAACACTTCTTCAGTTATTCCTACAGCTCATGCAGTTCCTTTTGACAAGAATAGGGGTTTTCTGAATTTAAGGGAAAGAAATTGGAAGCTGAATGTCACACTTGTCCATCGTCCTATTTTTCTGCAGAAGTCTAAAGGATGATAAATCAACCTACTCACTTCTCACAAGAGTAGCAAATTAGAAAAAAACATCCCTAGTTTTTTAAAAAAGCAGCTATAACCAAAGAAGCATCAGTATATCTGTCCTTGTCCTCCCTCTCCTGGCATTTTCCTCTCTCCCCCTGAAAATATTACCCATCACACTAAGAGGAATGACAAATGCTCACACAAGAGAAAAGGGAGTGCATCCCCGCTGCCAGCTAGCCACCCTGTAGATCACACTAACCAAAGCTTTCATGTCTGATGAACACAACACAGGGCATTACTCAGGACTGTGAGGCTGTGTTTTGCTGCAGGACGCAGTGGGCTCAGCTGCGTGTATTAATGATTCATGCTTACTTTGCCAGCACATAATGAATCGTAATCATATGGAACCAGTGTACGGCAGTACTCGAGGCACATTTGTCCAGCTAATAGTTTGACTTCATCTGAAATGTTTCATTGGGTCACTGACCTATTAATTGTAGGCAGAGAGCGGGAGATAATATATAGTCGATACACTTCGAGGCAGACTCCCTTCTTCACAGTTACCAAGCAACCTCCTCCAGCTCTGCACAGTGCTGCTGCTACTTTTCCTCTCTTCCCACTGCAAACTTAGTGATGGAGAGCGTGTGCTCGTGAGAGCGTCGGAGGGTAAGAGATGAGGCAGAGCATATTTAAGTTAGATGGCTTTTTACAAGCATTAAGCAATGCACTCCTGTAATAAACAACTATGCCAGAGCTAATACTCAATAAACAGTGTGCTTTATAAGCAATTAGGGACTCACATTGTGGAACAGCCATTTCAGTGGAACACACACTACTACCCTAACAATGCTTAGCAAGATAAGTGGCTTGTTAAAAGCATCATAATTCTCTTTTAAAAATCAATTAACAGTTTGGTGCGTTTTTATTTTTAGTTTTTTGGTCTATGGACTGCTGTGTGTCTTATTCAAATGAGGATGAATCCAGAGAACTTGTTCTGTTCATTAGTTGCTGTTTAACCCTCAAAAATGCAACTGGAAGTAAACTTGCAAAATAAATGAGTAAAATTTTATAGGAAGAGTCAAGTTCTGCATCCCAAGTTTTGCATCCCAAGAAACAGCTGAAAATGCTGAGATGAGTCAGATAAACACATTTTCTCTGGATGAAGGAGAAGCCAGAGCACATTATCAAACCATTTCCTTTATGTTTCTTGGTAATTTTTTCAAAATTAAATTCATTAATAATCATTTCCCAAAATCATTCTGGATAAGTAGCAGAGCTTTAGTTTAGAGAGTTTTGTTTGTGATTTCTACATAAACAGGCATTATATAGTTCTCTTCCTGAAGATACAAAATATGTTTTCCTTTTCTCCTAATGAAACCCACTTCATGGGATCAGTCTATCGGTTCATCAAGCATAGAAAAGAAAGTAAAAAAGTCATGTAGAGGAACCCCCTGGCGATGCCTTTGCCTCCCCTCCATCACTAGTGGGCAGAGAGAAGGGCGAAATACTCTCCTGATTTCACTTCACAAAGCCAGAGATGTTTTCAGTCATTTCTGCATGCAAAGGTAAAAAGCCAGAGTCGTTTTCTAAGTGAGGCTGAACACTTTCATCCACTTTGAGTATCCACAGGATTTTTTTTTTTTTTTTCCTGGACCCATCCTTATTTTTCCCTGAGCTGTGATGTGCTCTCCCTGCCATCGATTTCCTATCAGCTCTTTCTAAGCACCTTTATTTTTCTCTCCCTGATTAATTATTAAACTATTATTTCAAATGCTGCATCCAAGAGTTTGTAAATCAAAACACAGCCTCCACCTGCCTCTCTTCAAACTTTGGGCTGTTCAGGCTTTGCTGGAGGAAAATCAGCTGCTGTGAACTGGGAATTTCCCCTTCATACCAGTAAGCCCCTCAGAAAACACATCCAAGAAAAGGAAACAGATTTTGGAAGGTGATAAAGAAACAACACTGCACTTCATTGCTGGATTTCTGCTCATAATTACGGCACATACTAAACACACATTGGGATTATCTTGGATGACCAATACAGTTCTCATGTACTTTCCAAGGAAAGCAGTTACAAAAGAGCTTGTACAGACTTTATAATCCTGCTGAGCTGTGCTGATCTCACAGACAAGTGAGCATTTAGACTGCAGAGCCTCTGAGGTGACATGAAAGCATATTGTCCTGTTACAGGCAGGATGCAAAAATGGAAAGTGAAGACTCAAAATCAGCCTTCAGTAAGAATTGCAGCATAACATGGGCTGTTTGGAGAAGTTTCCAGTTTTTATGCTTGAATTAAACTAGCTAGAAACTGCTTTTCTCTCTCCTGCCATGGAAACTTTCATGCTTCTGGGAAAAGATAAAAAACACAAACACTTTGCCTAAAAGTCAAGCAGTTTCATTCCCCTGCACAACTGCCAGGGCTGCAGAGCCATCTGGCTTTTTCCTGCTTTCTTCTCCAACCACCAGGTGCAATCCAAATGCGGTTTTGCAGTGCCTTGAGAGCAGGAGTACAAGTCAAAGTACATCCTTTGACAATCTAGACTTTTTCTCCTGTCTATCTAAAGATTGTATTCTTCTGAATAAGATGCTCCTGCCACCTAAAAATAGTATGAGTGGCACTGCTGAAAGTAAACCTGCTTATACTCACCCAAGCTCACACTGATATTACTTTAAAATCAGCCCAATATAAAAGTGACTGAGAAGTCCTCTGAGAGAGGAACTTAATGTTTATTAAGTTAAGTGACCCTGAGCAGTTCAGGGACCAAAACTGAACCAAATATGTCCAGACCATTACAATACTGAACTGGAAAGAGAGGTCCTATTGCTATCTGTTGCCTGGTTCCTCTGAGCCATACATTTTTCACTGACACTTTTGTTCCAGCCAAGAAAGAGAGAGAAAAAAATGTCACAAAAGCAACATAATATGATTGTAATTACAGAAGTAATACTTCATAGAGTATTTGCATTAATAATAATAATAATAATCAACATGCATATTTTATCTATTCTAGAGAGGCTAAACCAAATTTCAGGATCACTTTTATTTCAGGCAGGCCAGATCCTGTTCAATAATAATTAAAAAGCAGTTTGGATCATTTCATTGTGAGTGAAAAAGGAAGATTTTCATTAACTTCAGAGAGCTTTGCAGCATGCTTTCACCTTGTTGCTGATGTAGAAAAATAAGAAACAAGCACATTAGAGTCAATAAGCCTTTTTGTACTGATTGCCTGTTAAAAATTACATGTAAGTTACAAAAGTAAAAGGTTTGTAAAGTTTATCTGGGTTTCTTGCTGTGGTGAGAGGTAAATTGTCATGGCTCACAGCTTCTTTCCTTACAAAGTCCAAGTGTCTTTTTAGTCCTGGTCTGTAAAAAGAAAATCAAGGACTCATATCCTTGCCCTTTTTCCCACTCTACATTCCTGCTGTATTTGGAGGAGTTGAATGCAGCAAAGTTTGAGGATGGAAATGTTGTCCCTGGCCCCCAGCCACTAGTGCCCTCCATCCTTTGTCACTGGAAAGCCTTGCAGGGAGCACTTCAGTTTTCACTCAGGCATCATTCAGGAAATGTGTTACCGACATTGAAGAGATTTAATCTCTGTGAAGGCCAACCTCTTAATTGTCAAGAGGATAACCTCAATGTTATTAAGATTTTTCCCCCCTCTGATTATGAATAGAGATGAATAATTCCCTCTCCTCTCCTCTCCTCTCCTCTCCTCTCCTCTCCTCTCCTCTCCTCTCCTCTCCTCTCCTCTCCTCTCCTCTCCTCTCCTCTCCTCTCCTCTCCTCTCCTCTCCTCTCCTCTCCTCTCCTCTCCTCTCCTCTCCTCTCCTCTCCTCTCCTCTCCTCTCCTCTCCTCTCCTCTCCTCTCCTCTCCTCTCCTCTCCTCTCCTCTCCTCTCCTCTCCTCTCCTCTCCTCTCCTCTCCTCTCCTCTCCTCTCCTCTCCTCTCCTCTCCTCTCCTCTCCTCTCCTCTCCTCTCCTCTCCTCTCCTCTCCTCTCCTCTCCTCTCCTCTCCTCTCCTCTCCCCTCCCTCTCCCTCTCCCCTCCCTCTCCCTCTCCCCTCCCTCTCCCTCTCCCCTCCCTCTCCCTCTCCCTCTCCCCTCCCTCTCCCCTCCCTCTCCCTCTCCCTCTCCCTCTCCCTCTCCCTCTCCCTCTCCCTCTCCCTCTCCCTCTCCCTCTCCCTCTCCCTCTCCCTCTCCCTCTCCCTCTCCCTCTCCCTCTCCCTCTCCCTCTCCTCATGAAAAGAAAAACCCTACTGTTTTATTTTTCCTTCAGAATCAAATGGGAGAAAATCATTTTTCCAATTTTAGCTATCTATCTGGCATATTTTGCTGTAAATCCTGATCAATGAACTCCTGGCCTTCTGCATCTGTGTTTTCTCTTCTGGATAACTTCTAAGACAGGTACTGCTAATGGACCTGTAGCCTCACCATTGAGATGTGAGCATCCTTTATAGCATACCTTTCAGTCAATACCTCTCAGTGGTGAGCAAAAGTAGAGGGATCTCCACTATAGGAACCAAAATCCCTACTGAATGAGCAACCCCTCCCAAGTGTTGCTAATGACGGTGAACTGATGCATAATCAAGGAAACTGGAAATTCAAAGTTGCTGTGAAGCAGATATATAGAGATGCCACTTGGATGGATGATTTAAGTTATGAGAGACCTATTCCTAGAATAGTTTGTTGACACCTCCCTGATGATAAGAGCTTTTATATCTCATGGACATCCTGTTCTGGCAGAAGAGAGAGGTTGTGGCACTCATACAAATGACAATCTGCTACTCACGTTTAGCTTTGTAAAAACACATCCTTGATTTTTGTAAAGAAGTATGCTAATTCTAGTGTGAATGTGACTAGTCAGAAATGAATCTAGAAAAAGCAGTAAGTATTAATGTAATTTCAGCTGATCTCAGTCCAATTTGAGTCCACTTTCGAAATTTAAAGCAGTAAGAGACAAAGCCAATACTATAAAGCCAAGGTTCGATATGACCTACTATTCAGAATGAGTTTCCTTTTGAGAGTAATCAGCTCTGGATTCATCCCAGATAACCCTGCAGCATTTAACAGCAGCAGAGATAATTATCCTACACTCCCTGTCTAGCAGGACCTTGCCACCTCTAAGGCTCTGCAGTGTCCCCAAAACACAACTAAGAAAAGTTAGCCTAGAGTCAATAGATGGAAAAGAGCTCAGCATGGTCTTCATCTCCAAAGTAAAGGATTTACAGGGTCTGAGAACTGAAGGAGGATTTGAAATGAAATGTTGAATCTGAAATGACCAGAGGGAAGTACAGTCCCTTCGGATTGATTTGGATTTCAGGGGATTAAAATGAGCCTCCTTGGAGGCTCCTCTCTCCTCTGGTGATTCCAGGGGAGCAGATGGTAGCTACGTTTTTAATTTAACACCTTTGTTAACTGTCCAAATGATCCAAATTTTACATGTCTGGTCCCTTACAAAGATTCAGCTTGTTTTTTAAATCACTAATTAATGGAAGATACGACAGCAAAAGTGTTCCTTTTTGCTTGTCTGACACAATGTTTTCAACTCCCAGGAGTATATTGCAGTACTATAGCACTTTGTGAGCCTCCAATTGCTGCGATCATATCAGCAGAGTTGCCTTCACTTTCTCCCTTCTTTCTCTCTCCCTTTCTTTCCTTTGTGTTACAGGAAATAAAGCTGAAAAATGGGCATTTTGCTGCAAGAAGGAACAAAGTTCTGCATTTCAATATTGTAAAAACATTATTTTAGAGTGCCCTGATTTTATTTCAGTAACTAATTGATCCTTTTTAAGCTTCTCATCTTGACAGAGTTAAGACTCACAGAAACCACCTGAGATAATTTCAGGCATGAGGTCTGAAACTCAAGTGCAAGAAAACTCATGTTGTCTTTAACGTGTTTTATAACATGTTGCATGGGAAATATACTGTTTTGCTAGTTGGTTAAAAAATAGGCAAATAGCATTGTATCTTTTTCATTTTGTGAACAATCACAGCCACAGTAAAACACAGAAAACCTGGCTCTGCAATGCAGCTTGACAAAAAGCTCTGCCATGTGCCTCCAATTTTGAGGCAGCAATATATATAGCAACAACTCATGAAGTCTGTTATGATACCTGAAAAACCTACAGTAAGCAAAGCTGAAATGAATGATAAACAAAACAGAGCCCATTTTTCTCCAGTTGTGTTTAAGTGTATGGTGGCTGTCAAGACAAGATGCACATTAGTACTTAACTGAGAATGACTTCAGAGAGCAATTCGTAAACCTCCATTAATAACTCCCTGACAGCCTGGCAGTGCCTGTCTTGGCATTTATCTAACAGCAGGCCACTATTACAGTGTGACAAGTTTCATTCCTCCAGAGACCTCTCAAATACCTGTAGGATCTGGAAACATTTGAGAAGGGAAAAGTGCAGCACTTCTACTTTCTCCACTCAGATTAGATTTATTATCATACTTAATCCAGCATGAATATGACCTTATTTAGCATGACAGATATAACTGCATGTATATTAGCTCACCTCGGTGTTAGCTCCAGTGTGAAATTACTTGTTTCCTTGTTGAAAACAAACAGCACAGCCTAAAAAACTGTCGACGTTGTCTTCCACATCTTATACACAGTTTATATGCAAGTTGCACAAGATACTGTTTGCTGAGGCCACTGCTGTCTTCTGTGGCTATTCTAGGAGTTCTCAAGCTTTCCTCAGGGGTCTGGGAGCAGCTGCATGCTCTCTAGGCATGAAAAATATCAGGAAGAGCACTGAAAGTCTCCTGCTGGTCATTATAAGAACACACCTTGCACTCCAAAGAGCACTGATACTCAAACAGTATAGATACACAACAGCTTCCACCACACAGCTCAGGGGCTAGGGTCTGTTTCTTGGACAACTCCCAAAGATAGTATAGATGGAGCCTATGTAGTGTTGGCAAACACTTGTCTCCCTGGGGACACAGACCCCGTCTGCAAAATATATGGAAGAAACGTACCAGCTTTTGCAAAGCTTTCATTCAGCTCATGGTTGCAACTCTTCCAATAATGACACATGACAGCTCTGTAAAAATGTTTTTAGTTGCCAAGACAAGCAATGGAAAAGAAAGGCCAGATTATGTTTGTGAATACAACCTGAATTAGCTCCTCTTTTCTTCCCCTGTGCAGGTGGAATACATTTTGAGACAAAGGGGATCTGTTTCCAACATGAGATGGGGCTGGAATTTCTCCAGTAATGGTGATAATCTGGAAGACTAGAAAAGAGTGAGAAGTGCCTGGCTGTTAAAGAAGACAAGGGGGAGAAACAAGGAAAAGCTGATAATTGTATTTGACTTCAGCTTCCCAAAGCAGAACAAGCAAACTGTTATGCAATAAAGGGTGAACAAGCTGAGCATATATCAGAAACCTCGTGCTTTATCCAGTGATGTGGCTGTGTTGGCCAGAGAAGAGTCTGCGAGACACTGGAAGTCATTTTCCTGCCTGTCCTGGGTGGCATCTTGTTTTTATATCACACTTCAAGAAAAACAGCTGGGTTAATGGTAGGGTTTTCAAGGGAACATAATGATCAGCAGTGTGATGTACATGGTCTAGAAGTAAGACTGAAGGAACTGGAGTTGCTCAGCCAACAGAGAGAAGACCAAAGAGGAAAGCTTTAATAAGCTTCTGCAAAGGGAAGGGTAAGCTTTTCTCTGTGCCCATGCTGGACAGGGCAAAAAATGTCCAAATATTTATATTTGGGATTACCCTGACTCACGTGCAGGACCTTGCACTTGGCCTGTTTGAACTTCATTAGGTTCACTTCTCATGCCTGTCAAGGTCCCTGTGGAGGATATCCCTTCCCACTAGTTTCCCTTCCCACTAGCTTATCAACCACACCACTCAGCTTGGTGCCATCTGCAGACATGCTGAGGGTGCACTCAATCCCACTGTCTATGTCATTAATGATGATATTAATTAATATTGGTCCCACTACGGACCCTTGAAGGATAACACATGTCACTGATTTCCTTTTGGACACTGAGCCATTGTTTGTAATTCTTTGGATTTGGCCATCTAGACAGTTCCTAATCCATCTAATGTGGTCCATCCACACAATCCATATCTCCAGTTATATTTTATATGCATAAAAGACAATGGCATGTTAGATTAGAATATTAGATAACTAAATATCAGCTACATGTCCATCCTCCCTCAAGTTTTCTCACGTTTTCTTCAGGAGCATGTGTCTTTTTTCTCTCTTTGAACCTCCCTCAGTTGGGTCTTGAGTGCCATGTTTATGTACATCTTCATACTACTTTAAAGCCCTCTGAAGCTCATCCTGCTGCAAGAATCCTCCAGACAGCACAGCTACTAATGCCATCAAGCATATTTCCCAGGAGAGTTTTATTAAAGCTTAGAAAGGAATTTGAGATCCTCAGCCTACCATATACAAAACAGTAATAATTTTCCATTGCTTCCAGGGAAGGGAAAATAGATAAGAACTTGAGCTATATCCAGTTATTCTTTACAGCTCATTGAGGGGGAAGGGGTCTTAGATCCCAGGGATTTAGCTTCAGAAGTTATGTGTATATCAGGATTTGAGATAGTCTTTGATTTTAGTGAAATAAAACAGAGAAACATTTTCTTGAGGGAGCCAGGAAAAAATAATAATAAATAAATAAATGAATAAAAAATCCAGTCTTAAGGCTGACTTTCTTTTGAATTGCTTCTCCAGCTCCCGTCTCCAGAATTCATTACAATAAGCAAATACTCATACATCATTGGTTTAATATGACAACTATGATGCTTAATAAGGCTGGAAGAAACATCACTGTGACTCTATTTGAGCCTCCTAAACAATCAGTTATTGCTCAGAAGGTTACACCAATTTTTATAGTTTGGGAGTTGATTTGCAATTTGTATTCATCTTTCATTTTGACTAGGCCAATTGTATGTTCTATCTGCATTATTAGCTCCATAAAAATTCATTCCTAGACATAAAAATCTCAGATTTCTAATAATGCCTCCCCTACCTCGTAGGGGGGTATTTGTGGTTTTATTTGGAACAGAAAGGCAGTTAAGCTGGATTGCTTTTCTGTCCAGTTTCACTCAGGGCCTAATCCATCTACTTTAAACCTCTCCAGTCAAATTTTAACTGAATTGTTTCTATGTCTAGATGGGAGAAATCCATCTTTGCACAATTTATGAATTCTGAATAACTGAAATTATTGCATATCAAATGCCTCACTATGCAGAGTCACTCTGGGCAGGCAGGGCTCCTGACAGATTTGGCACACAGTCTGAAGATGGTAAGGAACCAAACCATGTAATTAACACAACCTTTGCATTCTGGTGGAACAATAGGCATGCTGCACAGATAAATCTGAGCTGAAGATATCAGTTTAGTCAAAAGAACTGGAAGTTAGGAGGTCTCAGTGAAAGGGCAAAAATGACAGTGTAAAGAATGGAGGTGACAAAGCAGTTGTGGATAAATGGAGGAACAAATGGGCATGTTTCTGTAGCAGAAAGATCCTGTTGTGCCACAGGGCTAGCTGGGGAAGCTGGCTTCCAGGAGGTGAGAACGGAGACTCCATGGATGGACGTATTGAGAAGTCAGGTATCTGTGTTTTGAAAGGATTTCAAACACCATAAACAAGTTTGGGGAAAAAAAAAAAAAAAAAAAAAAAAAAAAGGAAAAAGAAAAAAAACTCAAAGTGCAAAAGGGAAATTCACATTGAAGTTTATCCAGATTGTCCACAGCTGGTATTACCTAAATAATGAATATATGCTTTGGTGACCTTAACAGAAATGGTGTCTTGTCCCCCCTCTAACCTGTGTGCCTTAAAGCTCTTGGGAAATATGTGTTTGAAGAATGACAATACCTTGGGTGACTAAAACCAGCCCCAGGGCACCTACAAATTCACTGGGAGACCAGAGCTAGTGCTGCAATGCCCACCTGAACCGAGGGAAAGATAGGAAAATACAGACCTGTCATGATGAGGTGTAAATGTGGCAGCATGCTGAAAGTCTGGCGTAATGGGTATCACTGGGGTCTAATCATTTCTCATCCTTGATGATCTGGGATATTTGACTGATGTTTGCTAAGCAAAGAGCCATGACACAGTCAGCTGCCCCCCCAGCTGCTGGCTGTCTCCTTCTCAGCACAGGTCACGCTCCTGCAGCAGAGG